>NW_026043783.1:644349-1288698 GCF_937001465.1 Orcinus orca
AATGTTTACCCCCTCTCTGTTTAAAAGATCC
This sequence comes from Orcinus orca, assembly GCF_937001465.1. Taxonomy (NCBI): domain Eukaryota; kingdom Metazoa; phylum Chordata; class Mammalia; order Artiodactyla; family Delphinidae; genus Orcinus; species Orcinus orca. The sequence goes on from NW_026043783.1 coordinate 644,381, forward strand.
TCGACTAGGATATAACTTAAATGTCTCTGGAGGGAAAAAATGGATAGAGATGTGGTACTTAGGTAGAGTGGAATATTATTCAGCCTGGAAATCAATGAACTATGGCCAGTTGTAACAACTCCGGAGGAGTTACGTATGATCTTTCTAAGTGACATAATTCAAACAGAAAAAGACACATATCATAAGATATCACTTAAAGGTGGAATCCAAAATGGCTACACATGAAATAAATTACAAAACAAAAACATAGTCAAATATGTAGAAAACACGCATAAGGCTGCTAAACGGGAAAGGTGGGGAGGGGTGAGGCATCATCCAGGAGGTTGAAATTAGCAAAGATACCATTCCAAATACCAAACTGATAATCAACAAGGCCCACACGGTAGCTAAAAGAACTGCACTCAGCACACTCAAGTCACCGGAAAAGAATATATACGACTGGTAAGAATCTGAAAAAGAATTTACTGATGTCTCTCTGTACGTGAATCAAGTGGATGTACAGCAGCAAGAAACAGAGCTTTGAAAATCAGCTGTAACCAATATAGTAATAAATTGAAAAAAATAAACGACAGAGAGACAGAGAAAACCTCTTACAACTTTTCCTCAGGGACGGTGATGCAACATGGATTGAACACATCTAGACCCACAGCAGGATGAGACATAAGGCTGCAAACTGTTTGCACTAAGAGAAATGTGAGGTTGGGTGAGGAAATGCACACCCTTTAAAGTAATACTACCTGGTACCCATTCAATGGGTCCCAAATCTGCAGGTTCAAGGGATCTTCCTACAGCTAAAACATGCATGGAAAACCCAGAGGACTGTACACCATGTGATCGGGAGATGTGTCTAAAATGCAGCTCATTTATCCTCTCCTGGTGCTCCTGTTCACCATTCCAGCCACGTTACTTAGAATCTCCCAACTTGGAGAATCAGCACATTTCAACTTCTGTTTCACACATTTTGCAAATTGTGAGGAGGATGAACGGGAAGAGGGGGAACCAATGAGAGAATAGTTGTAGGGGTTTGGGCGGGCACATATCACTCTAATTTCCCATTAAGAATAAGAATTGAAAAAAGGCTCAGCCCACCTCGCCGGAGCCAAAATAGGGCCTGAAGCAATCCTGCGGGTTTGAGGCCAGCTCACAAAAGAGCAACTTAAAAAATGGAGCTCAGGGTCACTGCAATTCACAAACCTGCAGAGTTATAAATGAAAACTAACGTCCAAAACTATGTTGAGGTAAGGCAAAGAAGAGGATCTGAATGCAAGACAGAATTGCAAGAAACAGATTTCAAGAGATAGATTGGACTCGTCTTTAAAGCACATGAAAAGCGGCAGAATTTCGACAATGATGCAGTTGGCCCAAAAGGGCGTATGCGTTTTTTCCTGATTATATCCAGGAAAAAACGCATACGCACTTTATGGGCAACGAAGCAAGCAAGCAATGCAAATGTGCACAACAAAGAAGTCTCATTTCCCACCGGTCAAAAGGGCCATCCTAAAAAATTGTAAAAACCAGAAATGCAGGACAGGCCATGGAGAACAGGGAGCCTTTATACGCTGATGGGCAGTGTGTGAACTGCCGAGAGCCACTCTGGAGAAGTGTATGGTGGTTCCTAAATCATCTAAAAAACAGAGCTACAGAGCATAGGACACTTCCAATCATGGGAGTATATCTAGGGAAGTCTAAAAATCAACAAGACACAAGCACACCACAGTTTAGGGCTACTCTGTTTACAAGAACCTCAACTTCAGTACACCTTAAATATCCCAGGAAAGAGAACAATGGATAAAGAAGATGTGGTACTTATGTACAATGGAATATCTCTTCACCATGAAATCAATGTAATAAGGCTAGTAGAAGGATAAAGAGTGGATTTAGGTCTGATAATACTACTTGAAATAAGTCAAACAGAAAAAGAAACATATCATAAGATATCACTTATAGAGGGAGGGTAAATATGGCTGCACAAAAAATGAATTACAGAACAGAACAGTGTCTCACATTTAGAAAACACACTTATGTCAGCTTAAGGGGAAAGGAGAGGTGGGGTGATGCATAAAACCAGAGTTTGAAATTAGCACAGATACCGTTCAATAAACCAAATAGATATTAGACAAGATCTACACCTTGCTCAATGAACTGGCCTCAACACACCCTATACACTGCAGAGAAATATATCTGAGTAATAAGAATCTTAAAACCCATGTATTGATATATCTCCATAAGGGAATCAAGTGTGTGCAGAGCGGCACAAACACAACAGTGAAAATGAGCTAAACCCCATTATAGAAATAAATTTTAAAAACAAAACGCAGAAACAATGAAAGAGAGAAAAATTCTTACAAAATTTGCTCAGGGGCTGTGATGCAACCTGGATTGACCACATATAAACCCACAGCTGGATAAGACATAAGGCTGCACACTTGGGGCTGAGAGGATTGGTGAGCTTTGGTGAGCAACTGCCAAAAGTTTAATGCAATACTTCATGCTACTCATTCCAAGGGTCCCAAAACTCCAGGTTGAAGGGAATCTTCCTACAGCTAAACGATGCTTGGGAAACCCAGCGACTGGTATACCATATGATCGGGAAAGGTTTCTAAAACGCACCTCATTTTTCCTCTCCTGGGACTCCGGATCGACATTCCAGCCGCTTTACTAACAATATCCCCACATGGAGAGTCAATGCCTTTAAGTTATGGTATCGCACAGTCTGCAGTTAGTGCCGATGACGAATGGGAATAGGGGGAACCAGTGAGAAACTAGCTGTAGCAGTTTCAGTGGGCACATGTCACTCTAATTTCACATCAGTAAGAAGAATAAACCAAAGGCACAGCAAGGTGTCCCAGAAGAAGAATAGGGCCTGAAGGAATCCTGTGGTTATGAGGCAAGATCACAAAAATAAGAGCTGAAAAATGGAGCTAAGGGCCACTGCAATTCAAAAACCTGCAGAGTTATAAAGGTCAACTATTTTCAAAAAATATATTGAGGTAAGGCTATGAAGAGGCATTGAAGGCAAAGCAGAATTGCAGGAAACCGATTTCAGGAGGTAGACTGGAATTGCATTTAAAGCATAGGAAAAGAGGCAGAACGTCCACAATGATGCACTTGGCCAAAAAGGGCGAATGCGTTTTTTCCTGAATATATTCAGGAAAAAACGCATACGCCCTTTTTGGCCAACCAAGCAAGCTTGCAAAGCAAATCTGCACTACAATGAAGTCTAAATTACCCCCTGTCAAGGGCCATCTGAAAAAGTGTAAAATCCAGAAAGGCAGGACAGGCCATGGAGAACTGGGAGCCTTGTTATGCTGATGGGCGGGATGTAAATTGCCAACAGCCACTGGTTAGAAGTGTATGGTGTTTTCTGAAACATCTAAAAAACAAAGCAACAGAGCCTAGGGCACTTCCACTTATGGTCCTATAGATTATGGAAATTAAAATCAAAAAGACACAGCCACCCCAAAATTTGGGATGGCTCTGTTTACAAGAACCTCATTTACGGTACAAGTTCAATATTGCAGAAAGTGAAAAATGGACAAAGAAGTTGTGGTACTTACGTACAATGCAATATCACTCAGCAATGAAATCTATGTCATCAGGCCCGTAGCAGCATAATGAGTGGATTCAGGTATGATGATTCTAACTGAAATAAGTCACACAGAAAAAGAAACATCATAAGATATCACTAATACATGGAATGTAAACTTGGCTACACAGGAACTGAATTACAAAACAGAACAGGGTCTCAAATTTAGAAAACCAACTTATGTTTGCTTAAGGGGAAAGGTGAGTTGGGGTGCTGCATAAAACCAGAGATTGAAATGAGCACAGGTAAACTTCCTTAAGCCAAATATGGAATAGACAAGAGCTACTCCTAGCTCAACGAAATGGGCTCAACACCCCATATTAAACGCCTAAGAATGTACCTGACTAGTAAGTATCTTAAAACCTATGGATTGCTATATCTCCGAAAGAGAATCAAGTGTGTGTACAGGGGCATAAACGCAGCAGTGATAGGATTGGAGAGGTTCGGTGAGCAAATGAAGACCCTTTGAAGTCATATTGCATGGTACCCATTCCACGGGTCTCAACTCTCCAGGTTTAAGGGATTCTTCCTTCAGCTAAAACATGAATGTGGAACCCAGAGTATAATCAACCGTGTGATCGGGAGACGTGTTCAAATATGTCTCAGTTTTCGACCCCTGGTAGTCGGGTGCAACATTCCAGACGCTTTACTAAAACTCTCCCGACTTGCAGAGTCAGTGCCTTTAACCTCCTGTTTGGCCCAGTTTGCAATTTCGGCAGAAGATGAACAGGAATAGGGAGAACCAATGAGAGACTAGCCGGAGGTGTCTGGACGGGCAAATTTAACTCTCATTTGCCACCAGGAAGAGGAATTAATCAAAGGGTCAGCATGCCATGCCGGAACCAGATTAGGGCCTGAAGCAATCCTGCGGTGTTGCGGCCAGCTCACAAGAAAGCAAGTTGAAGAAAGGAGCTCAGGGGCACTGTAATTCACAAACCTGCAGAGTTATAAATGACAGCTATCGTACAAAAATATACTGAAGTAAGGCTGCCAAGAGGACTTGAAAGCGGGGCAGAATTGCAGGAAACCGATTTCAGGAGGTAGACTGGAATTGCATTTAAAGCATAGGAAAAGAGGCAGAACGTCCACAATGATGCACTTGGCCAAAAAGTGCGTATGCGTTTTTTCCTGAATATATTGAGGAAAAAACGCATACGCCCTATTTGGCCAACCAAGCAAGCTTGCAAAGGAAATCTGCAATATAATGAAGTCTCACTTCCCCCCGGTCAAAGGGCCATCTGAAAAATGTGTAAAATCCAGAAAGGCAGGACAGGCCATGGAGAACTGGGAGCCTTTTTATGCTGATGGGCGGGATGTAAATTGCCAACAGCCACTTGGGAGAAGTGTATGGTGTTTCCTGAAACATCTAAAAAACAAAGCAACAAAGCCTAGGGCACATTCACTTATGGTCCTATAGCTTAGGGAAATTAAAATCAAAAAGGCACAGCCACCCCAAAGTGTGGGACGTCTCTGTTTACAAGAACCTCGTTTATGGTACAAGTTCAATATCGCAGAAAGCAATAAATGGATAAAGCAGTTGCGGTACTTACGTACAATGCAATATCACTCAGCAATGAAATCTATGTCATCAGGCCCGTAGCAGCGTAATGAGTGGATTCAGGTATGATGATTCTAACTGAAATAAGTCACACAGAAAAAGAAACTTCATAATATATCACTAATACACGGAATGTAAACTTGGCTACACAGGAACTGAATTACAAAACAGAACAGGGTCTCAAATTTAGAAAAACAACTTATGCTTGCTTAAGGGGAAAGGTGAGTTGGGGTGCTGCATAAAACCAGAGATTGAAATGAGCACAGATAAAGTTCCTTAAGCCAAATATGGAATAGACAAGAGCTTCTCCTTGCTCAACAAAATGGACTCAACACCCCATATTAAATGCCTAAGAATGTACCTGACTAGTAAGTATCTTAAAACCTATGGATTGCTATGTCTCCAAAAGAGAATCAAGCATGTGTACAGTGGCATAAACGCAGCAGTGATAGGATTGGAGAGGTTCGGTGAGCAAATGAAGACCCTTTGAAGTCATATTGCATGGTACCCATTCCACGGGTCTCAACTCTCCAGGTTTAAGGGATTCTTCCTTCAGCTAAAACATGCATGTGGAACCCAGAGTATGATCAACCGTGTGATCGGGAGACGTGTTCCAATATGTCTCAGTTCTCGTCCCCTGGTACTCGGGTGCAACATTCCAGACGCTTTACTAACACTCTCCGGACTTGGAGAGTCAGTGCCTTTAACCTCCTGTTTGGCCCAGTTTGCAATTTCTGCGGAAGATGAACAGGGATAGGGAGGACCAATGAGAGACTAGCTGGAGGTGTCTGGACGGGCAAATTTAACTCTCATTTCCCACCAGGAAGAGGAATTAACCAAAGGCTCAGCGTGCCGTGCCGGATCCAGATTAAGGCCTGAAGCAATCCTGCAGTCTTGCGGCCAGCTCACAAGAAAGCGAGTTGAAGAAAGGAGCTCAGGGGCACTGTAATTCACAAACCTGCAGAGTTATATATGACAGCTATCATCCAAAAATATACTGAAGTAAGGCTGCCAAGAGGACTTGAAAGCAGAGCAGAATTGCAGGAAACTGATTTCAGGAGGTAGACTGGAATTGCATTTAAAGCATAGGAAAAGAGGCAGAACGTCCACAATGATGCACTTGGTCAAAAAGGGCGTATGCGTTTTTTCCTGAATATATTCAGGAAAAAACGCATACGCCCTTTTTGGCCAACCAAGCAAGCTTGCAAAGGAAATCTGCACTACAATGAAGTCTCACTTCCCCCCTGTCAAAAGGGCCATCAGAAAAAAGTGTAAAATCCAGAAAGGCAGGACAGGGCATGGAGAACTGGGAGCCTTGTTATGCTGATGGGCGGGATGTAAATTGCCAACAGCCACTGGGGAGAAGTGTATGGTGTTTCCTGAAACATCTAAGAAACAAAGCAACAGAGCCTAGGGCACTTCCACTTATGGTCCTATAGCTTAGGGAAATTAAAATCAAAAAGACACAGCCAACCCAAAGTTTGGGACGGCTCTGCTTACAAGAACCTCGTTTACGGGACAAGTTCAATATCGCAGAAAGTGAAAAATGGATAAAGAAGTTGTGGTACTTACGTACAATGCAATATCAGTCAGCAATGAAATCTATGTCATCAGGCCCATAGCAGCATAATGAGTGGATTCAGGTATGATGATTCTAACTGAAATAAGTCACAAGAAAAAGAAACATCATAAGATATCATTAATACACGGAATGTAAACTTGGCTATACAGGAACTGGATTAAAACACAGAAAAGGGTCTCAAATTTAGAAAACCAACTTACGCTTGCTTAAGGGGAAAGGTGAGTTGGGGTGCTGCATAAAACCAGATATTGAAATTAGCACAGATAAAGTTCCTAAAGCCAAATATGTAATAAACAAGAGCTACTCCTTGCTCAACGAAATGGACTCAACACCCCATATTAAACGCCTAAGAATGTAGCTGACTAGTAAGTATCTTAAAACCTATGGATTGCTATGTTTCCGAAAGAGAATCAAGCGTGTGTACAGGGGCATAAACGCAGCAGTGATAGGATTGGAGAGGTTTGGTGAGCAAATGAAGACCCTTTGAAGTCATATTGCATGGTACCCATTCCACGGGTCTCAACTCTCCAGGTTTAAGGGATTCTTCCTTCAGCTAAATCAGGCATGTGGAACCCAGAGTATGATCAACCATGTGATCGGGAGACGTGTTCCAATATGTCTCAGTTCTCATCCCCTGGTACTCGAGTGCAACATTCCAGACGCTTTACTAACACTCTCCCGACTTGGAGAGTCAGTGCCTTTAACCTCCTGTTTGGCCCAGTTTGCAATTTCTGCGGAAGATGAACAGGAATAGGGAGAACCAATGAGAGACTAGCTGGAGGTGTCTGGACGGGCAAATTTAACTCTCATTTCCCACCAGGAAGAGGAATTAACCAAAGGCTCAGAGTGCCGTGCCGGAACCAGATTAGGGCCTGAAGCAATCCTGCGGTGTTGCGGCCAGCTCACAAGAAAGCGAGTTGAAGAAAGGAGCTCAGGGGCACTGTAATTCACAAACCTGCAGAGTTATAAATGACAGCTATCGTCCAACAATATACTGAAGTAAGGCTGCCAAGAGGACTTGAAAGCGGGGCAGAATTGCAGGAAACCAATTTCAGGAGGTAGACTGGAATTGCATTTAAAGCATAGGAAAAGAGGCAGAACGTCCACAATGATGCACTTGGCCAAAAATTGCGTATGCGTTTTTTCTTGAATATATTCAGGAAAAAACGCATACGCCCTTTTTGGCCAACCAAGCAAGCTTGCAAAGGAAATCTGCACTACAATGAAGTCTCACTTCCCTCCGGTCAAAAGGGCCATTTGATAAAAGTGTAAAATCCAGAAAGGCAGGACAGGCCACGGAGAACTGGGAGCCTTGTTATGCTGATGGGCAGGATGTAAATTGCCAACAGCCACTTGGGAGAAGTGTATGGTCTTTCCTGAAACATCTAAGAAACAAAGCATCAGAGCCTAGGGCACTTCCACTTATGGTCCTATAGATTAGGGAAATTAAAATCAAAAAGACACAGTCAACCCAAAGTTTGGGACGGCTCTGCTTACAAGAACCTCGTTTACGGGACAACTTCAATATCGCAGAAAGTGAAAAATGGATAAAGAAGTTGTGGTACTTACGTACAATGCAATATCACTCAGCAATGAAACCTATGTCATCAGGCCCATAGCAGCATAATGAGTGGATTCAGGTATGATGATTCTAACTGAAATAAGTCACAAGAAAAAGAAACATCATAAGATATCATTAATACATGGAATGTAAACTTGGCTATACAGGAACTGGATTAAAAAACAGAAAAGGGTCTCAAATTTAGAAAACCAACTTACGCTTGCTTAAGGGGAAAGGTGAGTTGGGGTGCTGCATAAAACCAGATATTGAAATTAGCACAGATAAAGTTCCTTAAGCCAAATATGTAATACACAAGAGCTACTCCTTGCTCAACGAAATGGACTCAACACCCCATATTAAACGCCTAAGAATGTAGCTGACTAGTAAGTATCTTAAAACCTATGGATTGCTATGTTTCCGAAAGAGAATCAAGCGTGTGTACAGGGGCATAAACGCAGCAGTGATAGGATTGGAGAGGTTTGGTGAGCAAATGAAGACCCTTTGAAGTCATATTGCATGGTATCCATTCCACGGGTCTCAACTCTCCAGGTTTAAGGGATTCTTCCTTCAGCTAAATCAGACATGTGGAACCCAGAGTATGATCAACCATGTGATCGGGAGACGTGTTCCAATATGTCTCAGTTCTCGTCCCCTGGTACTCGAGTGCAACATTCCAGACGCTTTACTAACACTCTCCCGACTTGGAGAGTCAGTGCCTTTAACCTCCTGTTTGGCCCAGTTTGCAATTTCTGCGGAAGATGAACAGGAATAGGGAGAACCAATGAGAGACTAGCTGGAGGTGTCTGGACGGGCAAATTTAACTCTCATTTCCCACCAGGAAGAGGAATTAACCAAAGGCTCAGAGTGCCGTGCCGGAACCAGATTAGGGCCTGAAGCAATCCTGCGGTGTTGCGGCCAGCTCACAAGAAAGCGAGTTGAAGAAAGGAGCTCAGGGGCACTGTAATTCACAAACCTGCAGAGTTATAAATGACAGCTATCGTCCAAAAATATACTGAAGTAAGGCTGCCAAGAGGACTTGAAAGCGGGGCAGAATTGCAGGAAACCGATTTCAGGAGGTAGACTGGAATTGCATTTAAAGCATAGGAAAAGAGGCAGAACGTCGACAATGATGCACTTGGCCAAAAAGTGCGTATGCGTTTTTTTTGAATATATTCAGGAAAAAAACGCATACGCACTTTTTGGCCAACCAAGCAAGCTTGCAAAGGAAATCTGCACTACAATGAAGTCTCACTTCCCAAAGTCAAATGGGCCATCTGAAAAAAGTGTAAAATCCAGAAAGGCAGGACAGGCCAATTAAAACTGGGAGACTTGTTATGCTGATGGGCGGGATGTAAATTGCCAACAGCCACTTGGGAGAAGTGTATGGTGTTTCCTGAAACATCTAAAAAACAAAGCAACAGAGCCTAGGGCACTTCCACTTATGGTCCTATATATTAGGGAAATTAAAATCAAAAAGACACAGCCACCCCAAAGTTTGGGACAGCTCTGTTTAAAAGAACCTCGTTTACGGGACAAGTTCAATATTGCAGAAAGTGAAAAATGGATAAAGAAGTTGTGGTACTTACGTACAATGCAATATCACTCAGCAATGAAATCTATGTCATCAGGCCCGTAGCAGCATAATGAGTGGATTCAGGTATGATGATTCTAACTGAAATAAGTCACACAGAAAAAGAAACATCATAAGATATCACTTATACACGGAATGTAAACTTGGCTACACAGGAACTGGATTACAAAACACAACAGGGTCTCAAATTTAGAAAACCAACTTATGCTTGCTTAAGGGGAAAGGTGAGTTGGGGTGCTGCATAAAACCAGAGATTGAAATGAGCACAGATAAATTCCTTAAGCCAAATATGGAATAGAAAAGAGCTACTCCTTGCTCAAAAAATGGACTCAACACCCCATATTAAACGCTTAAGAATGTACCTGACTAGTAAGTATCTTAAAACCTATGGATTGCTATGTCTCCGAAAGAGAATCAAACATGTGTACAGGGGCATAAACGCAGCAGTGATAGGATTGGAGAGGTTCGGTGAGCAAATGAAGACCCTTTGAAGTCATATTGCACGGTACCCATTCCACGGGTCTCAACTCTCCAGGTTTAAGGGATTCTTCCTTCAGCTAAAACATGCATGTGGAACCCAGAGTATGATCAACTGTGTGATCGGGAGACGTGTTCCAATATGTCTCAGTTCTCGTCCCCTGGTACTCGGGTGCAACATTCCAGACGCTTTACTAATTGTCTCCCAACTTGGAGAGTCAGTGCCTTTAACCTCCTGTTTGGCCCAGTTTGCAATTTCTGCGGAAGATGAACAGGAATAGGGAGAACCAATGAGAGACTAGCTGGAGGTGTCTGGACGTGCAAATTTAACTCTCATTTCCCACCAGGAAGAGGAATTAACCAAAGGCTCAGCATGCCGTGCCGGAAACAGATTAGAGCCTGAAGCAATCCTGCGGTGTTGCGGCCAGCTCACAAGAAAGCGAGTTGAAGAAAGGAGCTCAGGGGCACTGTAATTCACAAACCTGCAGAGTTATAAATGACAGCTATCGTCCAAAAATATACTGAAGTAAGGCTGCCAAGAGGACTTGAAAGCGGGGCAGAATTGCAGGAAACCGATTTCAGGAGGTAGACTGGAATTGCATTTAAAGCATAGGAAAAGAGGCAGAACATCGACAATGATGCACTTGGCCAAAAAGGGCGTATGCGTTTTTTCCTGAATATATTCAGGAAAAAACGCATACGCCCTTTTTGGCCAACCAAGCAAGCTTGCAAAGGAAATCTGCACTACAATGAAGTCTCACATCCCCCCGGTCAAAAGGGCCATCTGAAAAAAGTGTAAAATCCAGAAAGGCAGGACAGGCCATGTAGAACTGGGAGCCTTGTTATGCTGATGGGCGGGATGTATACTGCCAACAGCCACTCGGGAGAAGTGTATGGTGTTTCCTGAAACATCTAAAAAACAAAGCAACAGAGCCTAGGGCACTTCCACTTATGGCCCTATAGCTTAGGGAAATTAAAATCAAAAAGACACAGCCACCCCTAAGTTTGAGACAGCTCTGTTTAGAAGAAACTCGTTTACGGGACAAGTTCAATATCGCAGAAAGTGAAAAATGGATAAAGAAGTTGTGGTACTTACGTACAAGGCAATATCACTCAGCAATAAAATCTATGTCATCAGGCCCATAGCAGCATAATGAGTGGATTCAGGTATGATGATTCTAACTGAAATAAGTCACACAGAAAAAGAAACATCATAAGATATCACTAATACACGGAATGTAATCTTGGCTACACAGGAACTGGATTAGAAAACAGAACAGTGTCTCAAATTTAGAAAACCAACTTATGCTTGCTTAAGGGGAAAGGTGAGTTGGGGTGCTGCATAAAACCAGAGATTGAAATGAGCACAGATAAAGTTCCTGAAGCCAAATATGTAATAGACAAGAGCTACTCCTTGCTCAACGAAATGGACTCAACACCCCATATTAAACGCCTAAGAATGTAGGTGACTAGTAAGTATCTTAAATCCTATGGATTGCTATGTCTCCAAAAGAGAATCAAGCGTGTGTACAGGGGCATAAACGCAGCAGTGATAGGATTGGAGAGGTTTGGTGAGCAAATGAAGACCATTTGAAATCATATTGCATGGTACCCATTCCACGGGTTTCAACTCTCCAGGTTTAAGGGATTCTTCCTTCAGCTAAAGCATTCATGTGGAACCCAGAGTATGATCAACCGTGTGATCGGGAGACGTGTTCCAATATGTCTCAGTTCTCGTCCCCTGGTACTCGGGTGCAACATTCCAGATGCTTTACTAACACTCTCCCGACTTGGAGAGTCAGTGCCTTTAACCTCCTGTTTGGCCCAGTTTGCAATTTCTGCGGAAGATGAACAGGAATAGCGAGAAACAATGAGAGACTAGCTGGAGGTGTCTGGACGGGCAAATTTAACTCTCATTTCCCACCAGGAAGAGGAATTAACCAAAGGCTCAGCGTGCCGTGCCGGAACCAGATTAGGACCTGAAGCAATCATGCGGTGTTGCGGCCAGCTCACAAGAAAGCGAGTTGAAGAAAGGAACTCAGGGGCACTGTAATTCACAAACCTGCAGAGTTATAAACGACAGCTATCGTCCAAAAATATACTGAAGTAAGGCTGCCAAGAGGACTTGAAAGCGGGGCAGAATTGCAGGAAACCGATTTCAGGAGGTAGACTGGATTTGCATTTAAAGCATAGGAAAAGAGGCAGAACGTCCACAATGATGCACTTGGCCAAAAAGGGCGTATGCGTTTTTTCCTGAATATATTCAGGAAAAAACGCATACGCCCTTTTTGGCCAACCAAGCAAGCTTGCAAAGGAAATCTGCACTACAATGAAGTCTCACTTCCCCCCGGTCCAAAGGGCCATCTGAAAAAAGTGTAAAATCCAGAAAGGCAGGACAGGCCATGGAGAACTGGGAGCCTTGTTTTGCTGATGGGCGGGATGTATATTGCCAACAGCCACTCGGGAGAAGTGTATGGTGTTTCCTGAAACATCTAAAAAACAAAGCAACAGAGCCTAGGGCACTTCCACTTATGGCCCTATAGTTTAGGGAAATTAAAATCAAAAAGAGACAGCCACCCCGAAGTTTGGGACAGCTCTGTTTAGAAGAAACTCGTTTACGGGACTAGTTCAATATCGCAGAAAGTGAAAAATGGGTAAAGAAATTGTGGTACTTACGTACAATGCAATATCACTCAACAATGAAATCTATGTCATCAGGCCCGTAGCAGCATAATGAGTGGATTCAGGTATGATGATTCTAACTGAAATAAGTCACACAGAAAAAGAAACATCATAAGATATCACTAATACACGGAATGTAATCTTGGCTACACAGGAACTGGATTACAAAACAGAACAGGGTCTCAAATTTAGAAAACCAACTTATGCTTGCTTAAGGGGAAAGGTGAGATGGGGTGCTGCATAAAACCAGAGATTGAAATGAGCACAGATAAAGTTCCTAAAGCCAAATATGTAATAGACAAGAGCTACTCCTTGCTCAACGAAATGGACTCAACACCCCATATTAAACGCCTAAGAATGTAAGTGACTAGTAAGTATCTTAAAACCTATGGATCGCTATGTCTCCAAAAGAGAATCAAGCGTGTGTACAGGGGCATAAACGCAGCAGTGATAGGATTGGAGAGGTTCGGTGAGCAAATGAAGACCCTTTGAAGTCATATTGCATGGTACCCATTCCACGGGTCTCAACTCTCCAGGTTTAAGGGATTCTTCCTTCAGCTAAAACATGCATGTGGAACCCAGAGTATGATCAACCGTGTGATCAGGAGACGTGTTCCAATATGTCTCAGTTCTCGTCCCCTGGTACTCGGGTGCAATATTCCAGACGCTTTACTAACACTCTCCCGACTTGGAGAATCAGTGCCTTTAACCTCCTGTTTGGCCCAGTTTGCAATTTCTGCGGAAGATGAACAGTAATAGGGAGAACCAATGAGAGACTAGCTGCAGGTGTCGGGATGGGAATATTTAACTCTCATTTCCCACCAGGAAGAGGAATTAACCAAAGGCTCAGCGTGCCGTGCCGGAACCAGATTAGGACCTGAAGCAATCATGCGGTGTTGCGGCCAGCTCACAAGAAAGCGAGTTGAAGAAAGGAACTCAGGGGCACTGTAATTCACAAACCTGCAGAGTTATAAACGACAGCTATCGTCCAAAAATATACTGAAGTAAGGCTGCCAAGAGGACTTCAAAGTGGGGCAGAATTGCAGGAAACCGATTTCAGGAGGTACACTGGAATTGCATTTAAAGCATACGAAAAGAGGCAGAACGTCGACAATGATGCACTTGGCCAAAAAGGGCGTATGAGTTTTTTGCTGAATATATTCAGGAAAAAACGCATACGCCCTTTTTGGCCAACCAAGCAAGCTTGCAAAGGAAATCTGCACTACAATGAAGTCTCACATCCCCCCGGTCAAAAGGGCCATCTGAAAAAAGTGTAAAATCCAGAAAAGCAGGACAGGCCATGGAGAACTGGGAGCCTTGTTTTGCTGATGGGCGGGATGTATATTGCCAACAGCCACTCGGGAGAAGTGTATGGTGTTTCCTGAAACATCTAAAAAACAAAGCAACAGAGCCTAGGGCACTTCCACTTATGGCCCTATAGCTTAGGGAAATTAAAATCAAAAAGACACAGCCACCCCTAAGTTTGAGACAGCTCTGTTTAGAAGAAACTCATTTACGGGACAAGTTCAATATCGCAGAAAGTGAAAAATGGATAAAGAAATTGTGGTACTTACATACAATGCAATATCACTCAGCAATGAAATCTATGTCATCAGGCCCGTAGCAGCATAATGAGTGGATTCAGGTATGATGATTCTAACTGAAATAAGTCACACAGAAAAAGAAACATCATAAGATATCACTAATACACGGAATGTAATCTTGGCTATACAGGAACTGGATTAGAAAACAGAACAGGGTCTCAAATTTAGAAAACCAACTTATGCTTGCTTAAGGGGAAAGGTGAGTTGGGGTGCTGCATAAAACCAGAGATTGAAATGAGCACAGATAAAGTTCCTGAAGCCAAATATGTAATAGTCAAGAGCTACTCCTTGCTCAACGAAATGGACTCAACACCCCATATTAAACGCCTAAGAATGTAGGTGACTAGTAAGTATCTTAAATCCTATGGATTGCTATGTCTCCAAAAGAGAATCAAGCGTGTGTACAGGGGCATAAACGCAGCAGTGATAGGATTGGAGAGGTTTGGTGAGCAAATGAAGACCATTTGAAATCATATTGCATGGTACCCATTCCACGGGTTTCAACTCTCCAGGTTTAAGGGATTCTTCCTTCAGCTAAAGCATTCATGTGGAACCCAGAGTATGATCAACCGTGTGATCGGGAGACGTGTTCCAATATGTCTCAGTTCTCGTCCCCTGGTACTCGGGTGCAACATTCCAGACGCTTTACTAACACTCTCCCGACTTGGAGAGTCAGTGCCTTTAACCTCCTGTTTGGCCCAGTTTGCAATTTCTGCGGAAGATGAACAGGAATAGCGAGAAACAATGAGAGACTAGCTGGAGGTGTCTGGACGGGCAAATTTAACTCTCATTTCCCACCAGGAAGAGGAATTAACCAAAGGCTCAGCATGCCGTGCCGGAAGCAGATTAGGGCCTGAAGCAATCCTGCGGTGTTGCGGCCAGCTCACAAGAAAGCGAGTTGAAGAAAGGAGCTCAGGGGCACTGTAATTCACAAACCTGCAGAGTTATAAATGACAGCTATCGTCCAAAAATATACTGAAGTAAGGCTGCCAAGAGGACTTGAAAGCGGGGCAGAATTGCAGGAAACCGATTTCAGGAGGTAGACTGGAATTGCATTTAAAGCATAGGAAAAGAGGCAGAAGGTCGACAATGATGCACTTGGCCAAAAAGGGCGTATGCGTTTTTTCCTGAATATATTCAGGAAAAAACGCATACGCCCTTTTTGGCCAACCAAGCAAGCTTGCAAAGGAAATCTGCACTACAATGAAGTCTCACATCCCCCCGGTCAAAAGGGCCATCTGAAAAAAGTGTAAAATCCAGAAAGGCAGGACAGGCCATGGAGAACTGGGAGCCTTGTTTTGCTGATGGGCGGGATGTATATTGCCAACAGCCACTCGGGAGAAGTGTATGGTGTTTCCTGAAACATCTAAAAAACAAAGCAACAGAGCCTAGGGCACTTCCACTTATGGCCCTATAGCTTAGGGAAATTAAAATCAAAAAGACACAGCCACCCCTAAGTTTGAGACAGCTCTGTTTAGAAGAAACTCATTTACGGGACAAGTTCAATATCGCAGAAAGTGAAAAATGGATAAAGAAATTGTGGTACTTACATACAATGCAATATCACTCAGCAATGAAATCTATGTCATCAGGCCCGTAGCAGCATAATGAGTGGATTCAGGTATGATGATTCTAACTGAAATAAGTCACACAGAAAAAGAAACATCATAAGATATCACTAATACACGGAATGTAATCTTGGCTATACAGGAACTGGATTAGAAAACAGAACAGGGTCTCAAATTTAGAAAACCAACTTATGCTTGCTTAAGGGGAAAGGTGAGTTGGGGTGCTGCATAAAACCAGAGATTGAAATGAGCACAGATAAAGTTCCTGAAGCCAAATATGTAATAGACAAGAGCTACTCCTTGCTCAACGAAATGGACTCAACACCCCATATTAAACGCCTAAGAATGTAGGTGACTAGTAAGTATCTTAAATCCTATGGATTGCTATGTCTCCAAAAGAGAATCAAGCGTGTGTACAGGGGCATAAACGCAGCAGTGATAGGATTGGAGAGGTTTGGTGAGCAAATGAAGACCATTTGAAATCATATTGCATGGTACCCATTCCACGGGTTTCAACTCTCCAGGTTTAAGGGATTCTTCCTTCAGCTAAAGCATTCATGTGGAACCCAGAGTATGATCAACCGTGTGATCGGGAGACGTGTTCCAATATGTCTCAATTCTCGTCCCCTGGTACTCGGGTGCAACATTCCAGACGCTTTACTAACACTCTCCCGACTTGGAGAGTCAGTGCCTTTAACCTCCTGTTTGGCCCAGTTTGCAATTTCTGCGGAAGATGAACAGGAATAGCGAGAAACAATGAGAGACTAGCTGGAGGTGTCTGGACGGGCAAATTTAACTCTCATTTCCCACCAGGAAGAGGAATTAACCAAAGGCTCAGCATGCCGTGCCGGAAGCAGATTAGGGCCTGAAGCAATCCTGCGGTGTTGCGGCCAGCTCACAAGAAAGCGAGTTGAAGAAAGGAGCTCAGGGGCACTGTAATTCACAAACCTGCAGAGTTATAAATGACAGCTATCGTCCAAAAATATACTGAAGTAAGGCTGCCAAGAGGACTTGAAAGCGGGGCAGAATTGCAGGAAACCGATTTCAGGAGGTAGACTGGAATTGCATTTAAAGCATAGGAAAAGAGGCAGAAGGTCGACAATGATGCACTTGGCCAAAAAGGGCGTATGCGTTTTTTCCTGAATATATTCAGGAAAAAACGCATACGCCCTTTTTGGCCAACCAAGCAAGCTTGCAAAGGAAATCTGCACTACAATGAAGTCTCACATCCCCCCGGTCAAAAGGGCCATCTGAAAAAAGTGTAAAATCCAGAAAGGCAGGACAGGCCATGGAGAACTGGGAGCCTTGTTTTGCTGATGGGCGGGATGTATATTGCCAACAGCCACTCGGGAGAAGTGTATGGTGTTTCCTGAAACATCTAAAAAACAAAGCAACAGAGCCTAGGGCACTTCCACTTATGGCCCTATAGCTTAGGGAAATTAAAATCAAAAAGACACAGCCACCCCTAAGTTTGGGACAGCTCTGTTTAGAAGAAACTCTTTTACGGGACTAGTTCAATATCGCAGAAAGTGAAAAATGGATAAAGAAGTTGTGGTACTTACGTACAATGCAATATCACTCAACAATGAAATCTATGTCATCAGGCCCGTAGCAGCATAATGAGTGGATTCAGGTATGATGATTCCAACTGAAATAAGTCACACAGAAAAAGAAACATCATAAGATATCACTAATACACGGAATGTAATCTTGGCTACACAGGAACTGGATTACAAAACAGAACAGGGTCTCAAATTTAGAAAACCAACTTATGCTTGCTTAAGGGGAAAGGTGAGTTGGGGTGCTGCATAAAACCAGAGATTGAAATGAGCACAGATAAAGTTCCTTAAGCCAAATATGTAATACACAAGAGCTACTCCTTGCTCAAAGAAATGGACTCAACACCCCATATTAAACGCCTAAGAATGTACCTGACTAGTAAGTATCTTAAAACCTATGGATCGCTATGTCTCCGAAAGAGAATCAAGCGTGTGTACAGGGGCATAAACGCAGCAGTGATAGGATTGGAGAGGTTCGGTGAGCAAATGAAGACCCTTTGAAGTCATATTGCATGGTACCCATTCCACGGGTCTCACCTGTCCAGGTTTAAGGGATTCTTCCTTCAGCTAAAACATGCATGTGGAACCCAGAGTATGATAAATTGTGTGATCGGGAGACGTGTTCCAATATGTCTCAGTTCTCGTCCCCTGGTACTCGGGTGCAATATTCCAGACGCTTTACTAACACTCTCCCAACTTGGAGAGTCAGTGCCTTTAACCTCCTGTTTGGTCCAGTTTGCAATTTCTGCGGAAGATGAACAGGAATAGGGAGAACCGATGGGAGACTAGCTGGAGGTGTCAGGATGGGCAAATTTAACTCTCATTTCCCACCAGGAAGAGGAATTAACCAAAGGCTCAGCGGGCCGTGCCAGAACCAGATTAGGGCCTGAAGCAATCCTGCGGTGTTGCGGCCAGCTCACAAGAAAGCGAGTTGAAGAAAGGAGCTCAGGGGCACTGTAATTCACAAACCTGCAGAGTTATAAATGACAGCTATCGTCCAAAAATATACTGAAGTAAGGCTGCCAAGAGGACTTGAAAGCGGGGCAGAATTGCAGGAAACCGATTTCAGGAGGTAGACTGGAATTGCATTTAAAGCATAGGAAAAGAGGCAGAACGTCCACAATGATGCACTTGGCCAAAAAGGGCGTATGCGTTTTTTCCTGAATATATTCAGGAAAAAACGCATACGCCCTTTTTGGCCAACCAAGCAAGCTTGCAAAGGAAATCTGCACTACAATGAAGTCTCACTTCCCCCCCGTCAAAAGGGCCATCTGAAAAAAGTGTAAAATCCAGAAAGGCAGGACAGGCCATGGAGAACTGGGAGCCTTGTTTTGCTGATGGGCGGGATGTATATTGCCAACAGCCACTCGGGAGAAGTGTATGGTGTTTCCTGAAACATCTAAAAAACAAAGCAACAGAGCCTAGGGCACTTCCACTTATGGCCCTATAGTTTAGGGAAATTAAAATCAAAAAGAGACAGCCACCCCGAAGTTTGGGACAGCTCTGTTTAGAAGAAACTCGTTTACGGGACTAGTTCAATATCGCAGAAAGTGAAAAATGGGTAAAGAAATTGTGGTACTTACGTACAATGCAATATCACTCAACAATGAAATCTATGTCATCAGGCCCGTAGCAGCATAATGAGTGGATTCAGGTATGATGATTCTAACTGAAATAAGTCACACAGAAAAAGAAACATCATAAGATATCACTAATACACGGAATGTAATCTTGGCTACACAGGAACTGGATTACAAAACAGAACAGGGTCTCAAATTTAGAAAACCAACTTATGCTTGCTTAAGGGGAAAGGTGAGATGGGGTGCTGCATAAAACCAGAGATTGAAATGAGCACAGATAAAGTTCCTGAAGCCAAATATGTAATAGACAAGAGCTACTCCTTGCTCAACGAAATGGACTCAACACCCCATATTAAACGCCTAAGAATGTAAGTGACTAGTAAGTATCTTAAAACCTATGGATCGCTATGTCTCCAAAAGAGAATCAAGCGTGTGTACAGGGGCATAAACGCAGCAGTGATAGGATTGGAGAGGTTTGGTGAGCAAATGAAGACCATTTGAAATCACATTGTATGGTACCCATTCCACGGGTTTCAACTCTCCAGGTTTAAGGGATTCTTCCTTCAGCTAAAGCATTCATGTGGAACCCAGAGTATGATCAACCGTGTGATCGGGAGACGTGTTCCAATATGTCTCAGTTCTCGTCCCCTGGTACTCGGGTGCAACATTCCAGACGCTTTACTAACACTCTCCCAACTTGGAGAGTCAGTGCCTTTAACCTCCTGTTTGGCCCAGTTTGCAATTTCTGCGGAAGATGAACAGGAATAGCGAGAACCAATGAGAGACTAGCTGGAGGTGTCTGGACGGGCAAATTTAACTCTCATTTCCCACCAGGAAGAAGAATTAACCAAAGGCTCAGCATGCCGTGCCGGAACCAGATTAGGGCCTGAAGCAATCCTGCGGTGTTGCGGCCAGCTCACAAGAAAGCGAGTTGAAGAAAGGAGCTCAGGGGCACTGTAATTCACAAACCTGCAGAGTTATAAATGACAGCTATCGTCCAAAAATATACTGAAGTAAGGCTGCCAAGAGGACTTGAAAGTGGGGCAGAATTGCAGGAAACCGATTTCAGGAGGTAGACTGGAATTGCATTTAAAGCATAGGAAAAGAGGCAGAACGTCGACAATGATGCACTTGGCCAAAAAGGGCGTATGCGTTTTTTCCTGAATATATTCAGGAAAAAACGCATACGCCCTTTTTGGCCAACCAAGCAAGCTTGCAAAGGAAATCTGCACTACAATGAAGTCTCACTTCCCCCCGGTCAAAAGGGCCATTTGAAAAAAGTGTAAAATCCAGAAAGGCAGGACAGGCCATGTAGAACTGGGAGCCTTGTTATGCTGATAGGCGGGATGTAAATTGCCAACAGCAACTTGGGAGAAGTGTATGGTGTTTCCTGAAACATCTAAGAAACAAAGCAACAGAGCCTAGGGCACTTCCACTTATGGTCCTATAGCTTAGGGAAATTAAAATCAAAAAGACACAGCCACCCCAAAGTTTGGGACGGCTCTGTTTACAAGAACCTCATTTACGGGACAAGTTCAATATCGCAGAAAGTGTAAAATGGATAAAGAAGTTGTGGTACTTACGTACAATGCAATATCACTCAGCAATGAAATCTATGTCATCAGGCCCGTAACAGCATAATGAGTGGATTCAGGTATGATGATTCTAACTGAAATAAGTCACACAGAAAAAGAAACATCATAAGATATCTCTAATACACGGAATGTAAACTTGGCTACACAGGAACTGGATTACATAACAGAACAGGGTCTCAAATTTAGAAAACCAACTTATGCTTGCTTAAGGGGAAAGGTGAGTTGGGGTGCTGCATAAAACCAGAGATTGAAATGAGCACAGATAAAGTTCCTTAAGCCAAATATGTAATACACAAGAGCTACTCCTTGCTCAAAGAAATGGACTCAACACCCCATATTAAACGCCTAAGAATGTACCTGACTAGTAAGTATCTTAAAACCTATGGATCGCTATGTCTCCGAAAGAGAATCAAGCGTGTGTACAGGGGCATAAACGCAGCAGTGATAGGATTGGAGAGGTTCGGTGAGCAAATGAAGACCCTTTGAAGTCATATTGCATGGTACCCATTCCACGGGTCTCAACTCTCCAGGTTTAAGGGATTCTTCCTTCAGCTAAAACATGCATGTGGAACCCAGAGTATGATCAACCGTGTGATCGGGAGACGTGTTCCAATATGTCTCAGTTCTCGTCCCCTGGTACTCGGGTGCAATATTCCAGACGCTTTACTAACACTCTCCCGACTTGGAGAATCAGTGCCTTTAACCTCCTGTTTGGCCCAGTTTGCAATTTCTGCGGAAGATGAACAGTAATAGGGAGAACCAATGAGAGACTAGCTGCAGGTGTCGGGATGGGAATATTTAACTCTCATTTCCCACCAGGAAGAGGAATTAACCAAAGGCTCAGCGTGCCGTGCCAGAACCAGATTAGGACCTGAAGCAATCATGCGGTGTTGCGGCCAGCTCACAAGAAAGCGAGTTGAAGAAAGGAACTCAGGGGCACTGTAATTCACAAACCTGCAGAGTTATAAACGACAGCTATCGTCCAAAAATATACTGAAGTAAGGCTGCCAAGAGGACTTGAAAGCGGGGCAGAATTGCAGGAAACCGATTTCAGGAGGTAGACTGGATTTGCATTTAAAGCATAGGAAAAGAGGCAGAACGTCCACAATGATGCACTTGGCCAAAAAGGGCGTATGCGTTTTTTCCTGAATATATTCAGGAAAAAACGCATACGCCCTTTTTGGCCAACCAAGCAAGCTTGCAAAGGAAATCTGCACTACAATGAAGTCTCACTTCCCCCCGGTCCAAAGGGCCATCTGAAAAAAGTGTAAAATCCAGAAAGGCAGGACAGGCCATGGAGAACTGGGAGCCTTGTTTTGCTGATGGGCGGGATGTATATTGCCAACAGCCACTCGGGAGAAGTGTATGGTGTTTCCTGAAACATCTAAAAAACAAAGCAACAGAGCCTAGGGCACTTCCACTTATGGCCCTATAGTTTAGGGAAATTAAAATCAAAAAGAGACAGCCACCCCGAAGTTTGGGACACCTCTGTTTAGAAGAAACTCGTTTACGGGACTAGTTCAATATCGCAGAAAGTGAAAAATGGGTAAAGAAATTGTGGTACTTACGTACAATGCAATATCACTCAACAATGAAATCTATGTCATCAGGCCCGTAGCAGCATAATGAGTGGATTCAGGTATGATGATTCTAACTGAAATAAGTCACACAGAAAAAGAAACATCATAAGATATCACTAATACACGGAATGTAATCTTGGCTACACAGGAACTGGATTACAAAACAGAACAGGGTCTCAAATTTAGAAAACCAACTTATGCTTGCTTAAGGGGAAAGGTGAGATGGGGTGCTGCATAAAACCAGAGATTGAAATGAGCACAGATAAAGTTCCTGAAGCCAAATATGTAATAGACAAGAGCTACTCCTTGCTCAACGAAATGGACTCAACACCCCATATTAAACGCCTAAGAATGTAAGTGACTAGTAAGTATCTTAAAACCTATGGATCGCTATGTCTCCAAAAGAGAATCAAGCGTGTGTACAGGGGCATAAACGCAGCAGTGATAGGATTGGAGAGGTTCGGTGAGCAAATGAAGACCCTTTGAAGTCATATTGCATGGTACCCATTCCACGGGTCTCAACTCTCCAGGTTTAAGGGATTCTTCCTTCAGCTAAAACATGCATGTGGAACCCAGAGTATGATCAACCGTGTGATCGGGAGACGTGTTCCAATATGTCTCAGTTCTCGTCCCCTGGTACTCGGGTGCAATATTCCAGACGCTTTACTAACACTCTCCCGACTTGGAGAATCAGTGCCTTTAACCTCCTGTTTGGCCCAGTTTGCAATTTCTGCGGAAGATGAACAGTAATAGGGAGAACCAATGAGAGACTAGCTGCAGGTGTCGGGATGGGAATATTTAACTCTCATTTCCCACCAGGAAGAGGAATTAACCAAAGGCTCAGCGTGCCGTGCCGGAACCAGATTAGGACCTGAAGCAATCATGCGGTGTTGCGGCCAGCTCACAAGAAAGCGAGTTGAAGAAAGGAACTCAGGGGCACTGTAATTCACAAACCTGCAGAGTTATAAACGACAGCTATCGTCCAAAAATATACTGAAGTAAGGCTGCCAAGAGGACTTCAAAGTGGGGCAGAATTGCAGGAAACCGATTTCAGGAGGTACACTGGAATTGCATTTAAAGCATACGAAAAGAGGCAGAACGTCGACAATGATGCACTTGGCCAAAAAGGGCGTATGAGTTTTTTGCTGAATATATTCAGGAAAAAACGCATACGCCCTTTTTGGCCAACCAAGCAAGCTTGCAAAGGAAATCTGCACTACAATGAAGTCTCACATCCCCCCGGTCAAAAGGGCCATCTGAAAAAAGTGTAAAATCCAGAAAAGCAGGACAGGCCATGGAGAACTGGGAGCCTTGTTTTGCTGATGGGCGGGATGTATATTGCCAACAGCCACTCGGGAGAAGTGTATGGTGTTTCCTGAAACATCTAAAAAACAAAGCAACAGAGCCTAGGGCACTTCCACTTATGGCCCTATAGCTTAGGGAAATTAAAATCAAAAAGACACAGCCACCCCTAAGTTTGAGACAGCTCTGTTTAGAAGAAACTCATTTACGGGACAAGTTCAATATCGCAGAAAGTGAAAAATGGATAAAGAAATTGTGGTACTTACATACAATGCAATATCACTCAGCAATGAAATCTATGTCATCAGGCCCGTAGCAGCATAATGAGTGGATTCAGGTATGATGATTCTAACTGAAATAAGTCACACAGAAAAAGAAACATCATAAGATATCACTAATACACGGAATGTAATCTTGGCTATACAGGAACTGGATTAGAAAACAGAACAGGGTCTCAAATTTAGAAAACCAACTTATGCTTGCTTAAGGGGAAAGGTGAGTTGGGGTGCTGCATAAAACCAGAGATTGAAATGAGCACAGATAAAGTTCCTTAAGCCAAATATGTAATACACAAGAGCTACTCCTTGCTCAAAGAAATGGACTCAACACCCCATATTAAACGCCTAAGAATGTACCTGACTAGTAAGTATCTTAAAACCTATGGATCGCTATGTCTCCGAAAGAGAATCAAGCGTGTGTACAGGGGCATAAACGCAGCAGTGATAGGATTGGAGAGGTTCGGTGAGCAAATGAAGACCCTTTGAAGTCATATTGCATGGTACCCATTCCACGGGTCTCAACTCTCCAGGTTTAAGGGATTCTTCCTTCAGCTAAAACATGCATGTGGAACCCAGAGTATGATCAACCGTGTGATCGGGAGACGTGTTCCAATATGTCTCAGTTCTCGTCCCCTGGTACTCGGGTGCAATATTCCAGACGCTTTACTAACACTCTCCCGACTTGGAGAATCAGTGCCTTTAACCTCCTGTTTGGCCCAGTTTGCAATTTCTGCGGAAGATGAACAGTAATAGGGAGAACCAATGAGAGACTAGCTGCAGGTGTCGGGATGGGAATATTTAACTCTCATTTCCCACCAGGAAGAGGAATTAACCAAAGGCTCAGCGTGCCGTGCCAGAACCAGATTAGGACCTGAAGCAATCATGCGGTGTTGCGGCCAGCTCACAAGAAAGCGAGTTGAAGAAAGGAACTCAGGGGCACTGTAATTCACAAACCTGCAGAGTTATAAACGACAGCTATCGTCCAAAAATATACTGAAGTAAGGCTGCCAAGAGGACTTGAAAGCGGGGCAGAATTGCAGGAAACCGATTTCAGGAGGTAGACTGGATTTGCATTTAAAGCATAGGAAAAGAGGCAGAACGTCCACAATGATGCACTTGGCCAAAAAGGGCGTATGCGTTTTTTCCTGAATATATTCAGGAAAAAACGCATACGCCCTTTTTGGCCAACCAAGCAAGCTTGCAAAGGAAATCTGCACTACAATGAAGTCTCACTTCCCCCCGGTCCAAAGGGCCATCTGAAAAAAGTGTAAAATCCAGAAAGGCAGGACAGGCCATGGAGAACTGGGAGCCTTGTTTTGCTGATGGGCGGGATGTATATTGCCAACAGCCACTCGGGAGAAGTGTATGGTGTTTCCTGAAACATCTAAAAAACAAAGCAACAGAGCCTAGGGCACTTCCACTTATGGCCCTATAGTTTAGGGAAATTAAAATCAAAAAGAGACAGCCACCCCGAAGTTTGGGACACCTCTGTTTAGAAGAAACTCGTTTACGGGACTAGTTCAATATCGCAGAAAGTGAAAAATGGGTAAAGAAATTGTGGTACTTACGTACAATGCAATATCACTCAACAATGAAATCTATGTCATCAGGCCCGTAGCGGCATAATGAGTGGATTCAGGTATGATGATTCTAACTGAAATAAGTCACACAGAAAAAGAAACATCATAAGATATCACTAATACACGGAATGTAATCTTGGCTACACAGGAACTGGATTACAAAACAGAACAGGGTCTCAAATTTAGAAAACCAACTTATGCTTGCTTAAGGGGAAAGGTGAGATGGGGTGCTGCATAAAACCAGAGATTGAAATGAGCACAGATAAAGTTCCTGAAGCCAAATATGTAATAGACAAGAGCTACTCCTTGCTCAACGAAATGGACTCAACACCCCATATTAAACGCCTAAGAATGTAAGTGACTAGTAAGTATCTTAAAACCTATGGATCGCTATGTCTCCAAAAGAGAATCAAGCGTGTGTACAGGGGCATAAACGCAGCAGTGATAGGATTGGAGAGGTTCGGTGAGCAAATGAAGACCCTTTGAAGTCATATTGCATGGTACCCATTCCACGGGTCTCAACTCTCCAGGTTTAAGGGATTCTTCCTTCAGCTAAAACATGCATGTGGAACCCAGAGTATGATCAACCGTGTGATCGGGAGACGTGTTCCAATATGTCTCAGTTCTCGTCCCCTGGTACTCGGGTGCAATATTCCAGACGCTTTACTAACACTCTCCCGACTTGGAGAATCAGTGCCTTTAACCTCCTGTTTGGCCCAGTTTGCAATTTCTGCGGAAGATGAACAGTAATAGGGAGAACCAATGAGAGACTAGCTGCAGGTGTCGGGATGGGAATATTTAACTCTCATTTCCCACCAGGAAGAGGAATTAACCAAAGGCTCAGCGTGCCGTGCCGGAACCAGATTAGGACCTGAAGCAATCATGCGGTGTTGCGGCCAGCTCACAAGAAAGCGAGTTGAAGAAAGGAACTCAGGGGCACTGTAATTCACAAACCTGCAGAGTTATAAACGACAGCTATCGTCCAAAAATATACTGAAGTAAGGCTGCCAAGAGGACTTCAAAGTGGGGCAGAATTGCAGGAAACCGATTTCAGGAGGTACACTGGAATTGCATTTAAAGCATACGAAAAGAGGCAGAACGTCGACAATGATGCACTTGGCCAAAAAGGGCGTATGAGTTTTTTGCTGAATATATTCAGGAAAAAACGCATACGCCCTTTTTGGCCAACCAAGCAAGCTTGCAAAGGAAATCTGCACTACAATGAAGTCTCACATCCCCCCGGTCAAAAGGGCCATCTGAAAAAAGTGTAAAATCCAGAAAAGCAGGACAGGCCATGGAGAACTGGGAGCCTTGTTTTGCTGATGGGCGGGATGTATATTGCCAACAGCCACTCGGGAGAAGTGTATGGTGTTTCCTGAAACATCTAAAAAACAAAGCAACAGAGCCTAGGGCACTTCCACTTATGGCCCTATAGCTTAGGGAAATTAAAATCAAAAAGACACAGCCACCCCTAAGTTTGAGACAGCTCTGTTTAGAAGAAACTCATTTACGGGACAAGTTCAATATCGCAGAAAGTGAAAAATGGATAAAGAAATTGTGGTACTTACATACAATGCAATATCACTCAGCAATGAAATCTATGTCATCAGGCCCGTAGCAGCATAATGAGTGGATTCAGGTATGATGATTCTAACTGAAATAAGTCACACAGAAAAAGAAACATCATAAGATATCACTAATACACGGAATGTAATCTTGGCTATACAGGAACTGGATTAGAAAACAGAACAGGGTCTCAAATTTAGAAAACCAACTTATGCTTGCTTAAGGGGAAAGGTGAGTTGGGGTGCTATATAAAACCAGAGATTGAAATGAGCACAGATAAAGTTCCTGAAGCCAAATATGTAATAGACAAGAGCTACTCCTTGCTCAACGAAATGGACTCAACACCCCATATTAAACGCCTAAGAATGTAGGTGACTAGTAAGTATCTTAAATCCTATGGATTGCTATGTCTCCAAAAGAGAATCAAGCGTGTGTACAGGGGCATAAACGCAGCAGTGATAGGATTGGAGAGGTTTGGTGAGCAAATGAAGACCATTTGAAATCATATTGCATGGTACCCATTCCACGGGTTTCAACTCTCCAGGTTTAAGGGATTCTTCCTTCAGCTAAAGCATTCATGTGGAACCCAGAGTATGATCAACCGTGTGATCGGGAGACGTGTTCCAATATGTCTCAGTTCTCGTCCCCTGGTACTCGGGTGCAACATTCCAGACGCTTTACTAACACTCTCCCGACTTGGAGAGTCAGTGCCTTTAACCTCCTGTTTGGCCCAGTTTGCAATTTCTGCAGAAGATGAACAGGAATAGCGAGAAACAATGAGAGACTAGCTGGAGGTGTCTGGACGGGCAAATTTAACTCTCATTTCCCACCAGGAAGAGGAATTAACCAAAGGCTCAGCATGCCGTGCCGGAAGCAGATTAGGGCCTGAAGCAATCCTGCGGTGTTGCGGCCAGCTCACAAGAAAGCGAGTTGAAGAAAGGAGCTCAGGGGCACTGTAATTCACAAACCTGCAGAGTTATAAATGACAGCTATCGTCCAAAAATATACTGAAGTAAGGCTGCCAAGAGGACTTGAAAGCGGGGCAGAATTGCAGGAAACCGATTTCAGGAGGTAGACTGGAATTGCATTTAAAGCATAGGAAAAGAGGCAGAAGGTCGACAATGATGCACTTGGCCAAAAAGGGCGTATGCGTTTTTTCCTGAATATATTCAGGAAAAAACGCATACGCCCTTTTTGGCCAACCAAGCAAGCTTGCAAAGGAAATCTGCACTACAATGAAGTCTCACATCCCCCCGGTCAAAAGGGTCATCTGAAAAAAGTGTAAAATCCAGAAAGGCAGGACAGGCCATGGAGAACTGGGAGCCTTGTTTTGCTGATGGGCGGGATGTATATTGCCAACAGCCACTCCGGAGAAGTGTATGGTGTTTCCTGAAACATCTAAAAAACAAAGCAACAGAGCCTAGGGCACTTCCACTTATGGCCCTATAGCTTAGGGAAATTAAAATCAAAAAGACACAGCCACCCCTAAGTTTGGGACAGCTCTGTTTAGAAGAAACTCTTTTACGGGACTAGTTCAATATCGCAGAAAGTGAAAAATGGATAAAGAAGTTGTGGTACTTACGTACAATGCAATATCACTCAACAATGAAATCTATGTCATCAGGCCCGTAGCAGCATAATGAGTGGATTCAGGTATGATGATTCCAACTGAAATAAGTCACACAGAAAAAGAAACATCATAAGATATCACTAATACACGGAATGTAATCTTGGCTACACAGGAACTGGATTACAAAACAGAACAGGGTCTCAAATTTAGAAAACCAACTTATGCTTGCTTAAGGGGAAAGGTGAGTTGGGGTGCTGCATAAAACCAGAGATTGAAATGAGCACAGATAAAGTTCCTTAAGCCAAATATGTAATACACAAGAGCTACTCCTTGCTCAAAGAAATGGACTCAACACCCCATATTAAACGCCTAAGAATGTACCTGACTAGTAAGTATCTTAAAACCTATGGATCGCTATGTCTCCGAAAGAGAATCAAGCGTGTGTACAGGGGCATAAACGCAGCAGTGATAGGATTGGAGAGGTTCGGTGAGCAAATGAAGACCCTTTGAAGTCATATTGCATGGTACCCATTCCACGGGTCTCACCTGTCCAGGTTTAAGGGATTCTTCCTTCAGCTAAAACATGCATGTGGAACCCAGAGTATGATAAATTGTGTGATCGGGAGACGTGTTCCAATATGTCTCAGTTCTCGTCCCCTGGTACTCGGGTGCAATATTCCAGACGCTTTACTAACACTCTCCCAACTTGGAGAGTCAGTGCCTTTAACCTCCTGTTTGGTCCAGTTTGCAATTTCTGCGGAAGATGAAAAGGAATAGGGAGAACCGATGGGAGACTAGCTGGAGGTGTCAGGATGGGCAAATTTAACTCTCATTTCCCACCAGGAAGAGGAATTAACCAAAGGCTCAGCGGGCCGTGCCAGAACCAGATTAGGGCCTGAAGCAATCCTGCGGTGTTGCGGCCAGCTCACAAGAAAGCGAGTTGAAGAAAGGAGCTCAGGGGCACTGTAATTCACAAACCTGCAGAGTTATAAATGACAGCTATCGTCCAAAAATATACTGAAGTAAGGCTGCCAAGAGGACTTGAAAGCGGGGCAGAATTGCAGGAAACCGATTTCAGGAGGTAGACTGGAATTGCATTTAAAGCATAGGAAAAGAGGCAGAACGTCCACAATGATGCACTTGGCCAAAAAGGGCGTATGCGTTTTTTCCTGAATATATTCAGGAAAAAACGCATACGCCCTTTTTGGCCAACCAAGCAAGCTTGCAAAGGAAATCTGCACTACAATGAAGTCTCACTTCCCCCCCGTCAAAAGGGCCATCTGAAAAAAGTGTAAAATCCAGAAAGGCAGGACAGGCCATGGAGAACTGGGAGCCTTGTTTTGCTGATGGGCGGGATGTATATTGCCAACAGCCACTCGGGAGAAGTGTATGGTGTTTCCTGAAACATCTAAAAAACAAAGCAACAGAGCCTAGGGCACTTCCACTTATGGCCCTATAGTTTAGGGAAATTAAAATCAAAAAGAGACAGCCACTCCGAAGTTTGGGACAGCTCTGTTTAGAAGAAACTCGTATACGGGACTAGTTCAATATCGCAGAAAGTGAAAAATGGGTAAAGAAATTGTGGTACTTACGTACAATGCAATATCACTCAACAATGAAATCTATGTCATCAGGCCCGTAGCAGCATAATGAGTGGATTCAGGTATGATGATTCTAACTGAAATAAGTCACACAGAAAAAGAAACATCATAAGATATCACTAATACACGGAATGTAATCTTGGCTACACAGGAACTGGATTACAAAACAGAACAGGGTCTCAAATTTAGAAAACCAACTTATGCTTGCTTAAGGGGAAAGGTGAGATGGGGTGCTGCATAAAACCAGAGATTGAAATGAGCACAGATAAAGTTCCTGAAGCCAAATATGTAATAGACAAGAGCTACTCCTTGCTCAACGAAATGGACTCAACACCCCATATTAAACGCCTAAGAATGTAAGTGACTAGTAAGTATCTTAAAACCTATGGATCGCTATGTCTCCAAAAGAGAATCAAGCGTGTGTACAGGGGCATAAACGCAGCAGTGATAGGATTGGAGAGGTTTGGTGAGCAAATGAAGACCATTTGAAATCACATTGCATGGTACCCATTCCACGGGTTTCAACTCTCCAGGTTTAAGGGATTCTTCCTTCAGCTAAAGCATTCATGTGGAACCCAGAGTATGATCAACCGTGTGATCGGGAGACGTGTTCCAATATGTCTCAGTTCTCGTCCCCTGGTACTCGGGTGCAACATTCCAGACGCTTTACTAACACTCTCCCGACTTGGAGAGTCAGTGCCTTTAACCTCCTGTTTGGCCCAGTTTGCAATTTCTGCGGAAGATGAACAGGAATAGCGAGAAACAATGAGAGACTAGCTGGAGGTGTCTGGACGGGCAAATTTAACTCTCATTTCCCACCAGGAAGAAGAATTAACCAAAGGCTCAGCATGCCGTGCCGGAACCAGATTAGGGCCTGAAGCAATCCTGCGGTGTTGCGGCCAGCTCACAAGAAAGCGAGTTGAAGAAAGGAGCTCAGGGGCACTGTAATTCACAAACCTGCAGAGTTATAAATGACAGCTATCGTCCAAAAATATACTGAAGTAAGGCTGCCAAGAGGACTTGAAAGTGGGGCAGAATTGCAGGAAACCGATTTCAGGAGGTAGACTGGAATTGCATTTAAAGCATAGGAAAAGAGGCAGAACGTCGACAATGATGCACTTGGCCAAAAAGGGCGTATGCGTTTTTTCCTGAATATATTCAGGAAAAAACGCATACGCACTTTTTGGCCAACCAAGCAAGCTTGCAAAGGAAATCTGCACTACAATGAAGTCTCACATCCCCCCGGTCAAAAGGGCCATTTGAAAAAAGTGTAAAATCCAGAAAGGCAGGACAGGCCATGTAGAACTGGGAGCCTTGTTATGCTGATGGGCGGGATGTAAATTGCCAACAGCAACTTGGGAGAAGTGTATGGTGTTTCCTGAAACATCTAAGAAACAAAGCAACAGAGCCTAGGGCACTTCCACTTATGGTCCTATAGCTTAGGGAAATTAAAATCAAAAAGACACAGCCACCCCAAAGTTTGGGACGGCTCTGTTTACAAGAACCTCATTTACGGGACAAGTTCAATATCGCAGAAAGTGTAAAATGGATAAAGAAGTTGTGGTACTTACGTACAATGCAATATCACTCAGCAATGAAATCTATGTCATCAGGCCCGTAAGAGCATAATGAGTGGATTCAGGTATGATGATTCTAACTGAAATAAGTCACACAGAAAAAGAAACATCATAAGATATCTCTAATACACGGAATGTAAACTTGGCTACACAGGAACTGGATTACATAACAGAACAGGGTCTCAAATTTAGAAAACCAACTTATGCTTGCTTAAGGGGAAAGGTGAGTTGGGGTGCTGCATAAAACCAGAGATTGAAATGAGCACAGATAAAGTTCCTGAAGCCAAATATGTAATAGACAAGAGCTACTCCTTGCTCAACGAAATGGACTCAACACCCCATATTAAACGCCTAAGAATGTAAGTGACTAGTAAGTATCTTAAAACCTATGGATCGCTATGTCTCCGAAAGAGAATCAAGCGTGTGTACAGGGGCATAAACGCAGCAGTGATAGGATTGGAGAGGTTCGGTGAGCAAATGAAGACCCTTTGAAGTCATATTGCATGGTACCCATTCCACGGGTCTCAACTCTCCAGGTTTAAGGGATTCTTCCTTCAGCTAAAACATGCATGTGGAACCCAGAGTATGATCAACCGTGTGATCGGGAGACGTGTTCCAATATGTCTCAGTTCTCGTCCCCTGGTACTCGGGTGCAATATTCCAGACGCTTTACTAACACTCTCCCGACTTGGAGAATCAGTGCCTTTAACCTCCTGTTTGGCCCAGTTTGCAATTTCTGCGGAAGATGAACAGTAATAGGGAGAACCAATGAGAGACTAGCTGCAGGTGTCGGGATGGGAATATTTAACTCTCATTTCCCACCAGGAAGAGGAATTAACCAAAGGCTCAGCGTGCCGTGCCGGAACCAGATTAGGACCTGAAGCAATCATGCGGTGTTGCGGCCAGCTCACAAGAAAGCGAGTTGAAGAAAGGAACTCAGGGGCACTGTAATTCACAAACCTGCAGAGTTATAAACGACAGCTATCGTCCAAAAATATACTGAAGTAAGGCTGCCAAGAGGACTTCAAAGTGGGGCAGAATTGCAGGAAACCGATTTCAGGAAGTACACTGGAATTGCATTTAAAGCATACGAAAAGAGGCAGAACGTCGACAATGATGCACTTGGCCAAAAAGGGCGTATGAGTTTTTTGCTGAATATATTCAGGAAAAAACGCATACGCCCTTTTTGGCCAACCAAGCAAGCTTGCAAAGGAAATCTGCACTACAATGAAGTCTCACATCCCCCGGTCAAAAGGGCCATCTGAAAAAAGTGTAAAATCCAGAAAAGCAGGACAGGCCATGGAGAACTGGGAGCCTTGTTTTGCTGATGGGCGGGATGTATATTGCCAACAGCCACTCGGGAGAAGTGTATGGTGTTTCCTGAAACATCTAAAAAACAAAGCAACAGAGCCTAGGGCACTTCCACTTATGGCCCTATAGCTTAGGGAAATTAAAATCAAAAAGACACAGCCACCCCTAAGTTTGAGACAGCTCTGTTTAGAAGAAACTCATTTACGGGACCAGTTCAATATCGCAGAAAGTGAAAAATGGATAAAGAAATTGTGGTACTTACATACAATGCAATATCACTCAGCAATGAAATCTATGTCATCAGGCCCGTAGCAGCATAATGAGTGGATTCAGGTATGATGATTCTAACTGAAATAAGTCACACAGAAAAAGAAACATCATAAGATATCACTAATACACGGAATGTAATCTTGGCTATACAGGAACTGGATTAGAAAACAGAACAGGGTCTCAAATTTAGAAAACCAACTTATGCTTGCTTAAGGGGAAAGGTGAGTTGGGGTGCTGCATAAAACCAGAGATTGAAATGAGCACAGATAAAGTTCCTGAAGCCAAATATGTAATAGACAAGAGCTACTCCTTGCTCAACGAAATGGACTCAACACCCCATATTAAACGCCTAAGAATGTAGGTGACTAGTAAGTATCTTAAATCCTATGGATTGCTATGTCTCCAAAAGAGAATCAAGCGTGTGTACAGGGGCATAAACGCAGCAGTGATAGGATTGGAGAGGTTTGGTGAGCAAATGAAGACCATTTGAAATCATATTGCATGGTACCCATTCCACGGGTTTCAACTCTCCAGGTTTAAGGGATTCTTCCTTCAGCTAAAGCATTCATGTGGAACCCAGAGTATGATCAACCGTGTGATCGGGAGACGTGTTCCAATATGTCTCAGTTCTCGTCCCCTGGAACTCGGGTGCAACATTCCAGACGCTTTATTAACACTCTCCCGACTTGGAGAGTCAGTGCCTTTAACCTCCTGTTTGGCCCAGTTTGCAATTTCTGCGGAAGATGAACAGGAATAGCGAGAAACAATGAGACACTAGCTGGAGGTGTCTGGACGGGCAAATTTAACTCTCATTTCCCACCAGGAAGAGGAATTAACCAAAGGCTCAGCATGCCGTGCCGGAACCAGATTAGGGCCTGAAGCAATCCTGCGGTGTTGCGGCCAGCTCACAAGAAAGCGAGTTGAAGAAAGGAGCTCAGGGGCACTGTAATTCACAAACCTGCAGAGTTATAAATGACAGCTATCGTCCAAAAATATACTGAAGTAAGGCTGCCAAGAGGACTTGAAAGCGGGGCAGAATTGCAGGAAACCGATTTCAGGAGGTAGACTGGAATTGCATTTAAAGCATAGGAAAAGAGGCAGAACGTCGACAATGATGCACTTGGCCAAAAAGGGCGTATGCGTTTTTTCCTGAATATATTCAGGAAAAAACGCATACGCCCTTTTTGGCCAACCAAGCAAGCTTGCAAAGGAAATCTGCACTACAATGAAGTCTCACATCCCCCCGGTCAAAAGGGCCATCTGAAAAAAGTGTAAAATCCAGAAAGGCAGGACAGGCCATGGAGAACTGGGAGCCTTGTTTTGCTGATGGGCGGGATGTATATTGCCAACAGCCACTCCGGAGAAGTGTATGGTGTTTCCTGAAACATCTAAAAAACAAAGCAACAGAGCCTAGGGCACTTCCACTTATGGCCCTATAGCTTAGGGAAATTAAAATCAAAAAGACACAGCCACCCCTAAGTTTGGGACAGCTCTGTTTAGAAGAAACTCTTTTTCGGGACTAGTTCAATATCGCAGAAAGTGAAAAATGGATAAAGAAGTTGTGGTACTTACGTACAATGCAATATCACTCAACAATGAAATCTATGTCATCAGGCCCGTAGCAGCATAATGAGTGGATTCAGGTATGATGATTCCAACTGAAATAAGTCACACAGAAAAAGAAACATCATAAGATATCACTAATACACGGAATGTAATCTTGGCTACACAGGAACTGGATTACAAAACAGAACAGGGTCTCAAATTTAGAAAACCAACTTATGCTTGCTTAAGGGGAAAGGTGAGTTGGGGTGCTGCATAAAACCAGAGATTGAAATGAGCACAGATAAAGTTCCTGAAGCCAAATATGTAATAGACAAGAGCTACTCCTTGCTCAATGAAATGGACTCAACACCCCATATTAAACGCCTAAGAATGTAGCTGACTAGTAAGTATCTGAAAACCTATGGATTGCTATGTCTCCAAAAGAGAATCAAGCGTGTGTACAGGGGCATAAACGCAGCAGTGATAGGATTGGAGAGGTTTGGTGAGCAAATGAAGACCATTTGAAATCATATTGCATGGTACCCATTCCACGGGTTTCAACTCTCCAGGTTTAAGGGATTCTTCCTTCAGCTAAAGCATTCATGTGGAACCCAGAGTATGATCAACCGTGTGATCGGGAGACGTGTTCCAATATGTCTCAGTTCTCATCCCCTGGTACTCGGGTGCAACATTCCAGACGCTTTACTAACACTCTCCCGACTTCGAGAGTCAGTGCCTTTAACCTCCTGTTTGGCCCAGTTTGCAATTTCTGCGGAAGATGAACAGGAATAGCGAGAAACAATGAGAGACTAGCTGGAGGTGTCTGGACGGGCAAATTTAACTCTCATTTCCCACCAGGAAGAGGAATTTACCAAAGGCTCAGTGGGCCGTGCCAGAACAAGATTAGGGCCTGAAGCAATCCTGCGGTGTTGCGGCCAGCTCACAAGAAAGCGAGTTGAAGAAAGGAGCTCAGGGGCACTGTAATTCACAAACCTGCAGAGTTATAAATGACAGCTATCGTCCAAAAATATACTGAAGTAAGGCTGCCAAGAGGACTTGAAAGCGGGGCAGAATTGCAGCAAACCGATTTCAGGAGGTAGACTGGAATTGCATTTAAAGCATAGGAAAAGAGGCAGAACGTCGACAATGATGCACTTGGCCAAAAAGGGCATATACGTTTTTTCCTGAATATATTCAGGAAAAAACACATATGCACTTTTTGGCCAACCAGGCAAGCTTGCAAAGGAAATCTGCACTACAATGAAGTCTCACTTCCCCCTGGTCAAAAGGACCATCTGAAAAAAGTGTAAAATCCAGAAAGGCAGGACAGGCCATGGAGAACTGGGAGCCTTGTTATGCTGATGGGCGGGATGTAAATTGCCAACAGCTACTTGCGAGAAGTGTATGGTGTTTCCTGAAACATCTAAAAAACAAAGCAACAGAGCCTAGGGCACTTCCACTTATGGCCCTATAGCTTAGGGAAATTAAAATCAAAAAGACACAGCCACCCCTAGGTTTGAGACAGCTCTGTTTAGAAGAAACTCGTTTACGGGACTAGTTCAATATCGCAGAAAGTGAAAAATGGATAAAGAAGTTGTGGTACCTACGTGCAATGCAATATCACTCAGCAATGAAATCTATGTCATCAGGCCCGTAGCAGCATAATGAGTGGATTCAGGTATGATGATTCTAACTGAAATAGGTCACACAGAAAAAGAAACATCATAAGATATCACTAATACACGGAATGTAAACTTGGCTACACAGGAACTGGATTAAAAAACAGAACATGGTCTTAAATTTAGCAAACCAACTTATGCTTGCTTAAGGGGAAAGGTGAGTTGGGGTGCTGCATAAAACCAGAGATTGAAATGAGCACAGATAAAGTTCCTTAAGCCAAATATGGAATAGACAAGAGCTACTCCTTGCTCAACGAAATGGACTCAACACCCCATATTAAACGCATAAGAATGTAGCTGACTAGTAAGTATCTTAAAACCTATGGATTGCTATGTCTCCAAAAGAGAATCAAGCGTGTGTACAGGGGCATAAACGCAGCAGTGATAGGATTGGAGAGGTTTGGTGAGCAAATGAAGACTATTTGAAATCATATTGCATGGTACCCATTCCACGGGTTTCAACTCTCCAGGTTTAAGGGATTCTTCCTTCAGCTAAAGCATTCTTGTGGAACCCAGAGTATGATCAACCATGTAATCGGGAGACGTGTTCCAATATGTCTCAGTTCTCGTCCCCTGGTACTCGGGTGCAACATTCCAGACGCTTTACTAACACTCTCCCGACTTGGAGAGTCAGTGCCTTTAACCTCCTGTTTGGCCCAGTTTCCAATTTCTGCGGAAGATGAACAGGAATAGCGAGAAACAATGAGAGACTAGCTGGAGGTGTCTGGACGGGCAAATTTAACTCTCATTTCCCACCAGGAAGAGGAATTAACCAAAGGCTCAGCATGCCGTGCCGGAAGCAGATTAGGGCCTGAAGCAATCCTGCGGTGTTGCGGCCAGCTCACAAGAAAGCGAGTTGAAGAAAGGAGCTCAGGGGCACTGTAATTCACAAACCTGCAGAGTTATAAATGACAGCTATCGTCCAAAAATATACTGAAGTAAGGCTGCCAAGAGGACATGAAAGCGGGGCAGAATTGCAGGAAACCGATTTCAAGAGGTAGACTGGAATTGCATTTAAAGCATAGGAAAAGAGGCAGAACGTCCACAATGATGCACTTGGCCAAAAAGGGCGTATGCGTTTTTTCCTGAATATATTCAGGAAAAAACGTATACGCCCTTTTTGGCCAACCAAACAAGATTGCAAAGGAAATCTGCACTACAATGAAGTCTCACTTCCCCCTGGTGAAAAGGGCCATTTGAAAAAAGTGTAAAATCCAGAAAGGCAGGACAGGCCATGTAGAACTGGGAGCCTTGTTATGCTGATGGGCGGGATGTGAATTGCCAACAGCCACCTGGGAGAAGTGTATGGTGTTTCCTGAAACATCTAAGAAACAAAGCAACAGAGCCTAGGACACTTCCACTTATGGTCCTATATATTAGGGAAATTAAAATCAAAAAGACACAGCCACCCCAAAGTTTGGGACGGCTCTGCTTACAAGAACCTCGTTTATGGGACAAGTTCAATATCGCAGAAAGTGAAAAATGGATAAAGAAGTTTTGGTACTTACGTACAATGCAATATCACTCAGCAATGAAATCTATGTCATCAGGCCCGTAGCAGCATAATGAGTGGATTCAGGTATGATGATTCTAACTGAAATAAGTCACAAGAAAAAGAAACATCATAAGATATCATTAATACACGGAATGTAAACTTGGCTACACAGGAACTGGATTAAAAAACAGAACAGGGTCTCAAATTTAGAAAACCAACTTATGCTTGCTTAAGGGGAAAGGTGAGTTGGGGTGCTGCATAAAACCAGAGATTGAAATGAGCACAGATAAAGTTCCTGAAGCCAAATATGGAATAGACAAGAGCTACTCCTTGCTCAACTAAATGGACACAACACCCCATACTAAACACGTAAGAATGTACCTGACTAGGAAGTATCTTAAAACCTATGGATCGCTATGTCTCCGAAAGAGAATCAAGCGTGTGTACAGGGGCATAAACACAGCAGTGATAGGATTGGAGGGGTTCAGTGAGCAAATGAAGACCCTTTGAAGTCATATTGCATGGTACCCATTCCACGGGTCTCACTCTCCAGGTTTAAGGGATTCTTCCTTCAGCTAAATCATGCATGTGGAACCCAGAGTATGATCAACCATGTGATCGGAAGACGTGTTCTAATATGTCTCACTTCTCGTCCCCTGGTACTCGGGTGCAACATTCCAGACGCTTTACTAACACTCTCCCAACTTGGAGAGTCAGTGCCTTTAACCTCCTGTTTGGTCCAGTTTGCAATTTCTGCGGAAGATGAACAGGAATAGGGTGAACCGATGAGAGACTAGCTGGAGGTGTCTGGACGGGCAAATTGAACTCTCATTTCCCACCAGGAAGAGGAATTAACCAAAGGCTCAGCGGGGCAGGCCAGAACAAGATTAGGGCCTGAAGCAATCCTGCGGTGTTGCGGCCAGCTCACAAGAAAGCGAGTTGAAGAAAGGAGCTCAGGGGCACTGTAATTCACAAACCTGCAGAGTTATAAATGACAGCTATCGTCCAAAAATATACTGAAGTAAGGCTGCCAAGAGGACTTGAAAGCGGGGCAGAATTGCAGGAAACCGATTTCAGGAGGTAGACTTTAATTGCATTTAAAGCATAGGAAAAGAGGCAGAACGTCGACAATGATGCACTTGGCCAAAAACGGCGTATGCGTTTTTTCCTGAATATATTCAGGAAAAAACGCATACGCCCTTTTTGGCCAACCAAGCAAGCTTGCAAAGGAAATCTGCACTACAATGAAGTCTCACTTCCCCCCGGTCAAAAGGGCCATCTGAAAAAAGTGTAAAATACAGAAAGGCAGGACAGGCCATGGAGAACTGGGAGCCTTGTTTTGCTGATGGGCGGGATGTATATTGCCAACAGCCACTTGGGAGAAGTGTATGGTGTTTCCTGAAACATCTAAAAAACAAAGCAACAGAGCCTAGGGCACTTCCACTTATGGCCCTATAGCTTAGGGAAATTAAAATCAAAAAGACACAGCCACCCCTAAGTTTGGGACGGCTCTGTTTAGAAGAAACTCGTTTACGGGACTAGTTCAATATCGCAGAAAGTGAAAAATGGATAAAGAAGTTGTGGTACTTACGTACAATGCAATATCACTCAACAATGAAATCTATGTCATCAGGCCCGTAGCAGCATAATGAGTGGATTCAGGTATGATGATTCTAACTGAAATAAGTCACACAGAAAAAGAAACATCATAAGATATCACTAATACACGGAATGTAAACTTGGCTACACAGAAACTGGATTACAAAACAGAACAGGGTCTCAAATTTAGAAAACCAACTTATGCTTGCTTAAGGGGAAAGGTGAGTTGGGGTGCTGCATAAAAACAGAGATTGAAATGAGCACAGAGAAAGTTCCTGAAGCCAAATATGTAATAGACAAGAGCTACTCCTTGCTCAATGAAATGGACTCAACAGCCCATATTAAACGCCTAAGAATGTAGCTGACTAGTAAGTATCTTAAAACCTATGAATGGCTATGTCTCCAAAAGAGAATCAAGCGTGTGTACAGGGGCATAAACGCAGCAGTGATAGGATTGGAGAGGTTTGGTGAGCAAATGAAGACCATTTGAAATCATATTGCATGGTACCCATTCCACGGGTTTCAACTCTCCAGGTTTAAGGGATTCTTCCTTCAGCTAAAGCATTCATGTGGAACCCAGAGTATGATCAACCATGTGATCGGGAGACGTGTTCCAATATGTCTCAGTTCTCGTCCACTGGTACTCAGGTGCAACATTCCAGACGCTTTACTAACACTCTCCCGACTTGGAGAGTCAGTGCCTTTAACCTCCTGTTTGGCCCAGTTTGCAATTTCTGCGGAAGATGAACAGGAATAGCGAGAAACAATGAGAGACTAGCTGGAGGTGTCTGGACGGGCAAATTTAACTCTCATTTCCCACCAGGAAGAGGAATTAACCAAAGGCTCAGCATGCCGTGCCGGAACCAGATTAGGGCCTGAAGCAATCCTGCGGTGTTGCGGCCAGCTCACAAGAAAGCGAGCTGAAGAAAGGAGCTCAGGGGCACTGTAATTCACAAACCTGCAGAGTTATAAATGACAGCTATCGTCCAAAAATATACTGAAGTAAGGCTGCCAAGAGGACTTCAAAGCGGGGCAGAATTGCACGAAACCGATTTCAGGAGGTAGACTGGAATTGCATTTAAAGCATAGGAAAAGAGGCAGAACGTCGACAATGATGCACTTGGCCAAAAAGGGCATATGCGTTTTTTCCTGAATATATTCAGGAAAAAACGCATACGCCCTTTTTGGCCAACCAAGCAAGCTTGCAAAGGAAATCTGCACTACAATGAAGTCTCACATCCCCCCGGTCAAAAGGGCCATCTGAAAAAAGTGTAAAATCCAGAAAGGCAGGACAGGCCATGGAGAACTGGGAGCCTTGTTTTGCTGATGGGCGGGATGTATATTGCCAACAGCCACTCCGGAGAAGTGTATGGTGTTTCCTGAAACATCTAAAAAACAAAGCAACAGAGCCTAGGGCACTTCCACTTATGGCCCTATAGCTTAGGGAAATTAAAATCATAAAGACACAGCCACCCCTAAGTTTGGGACAGCTCTGTTTAGAAGAAACTCTTTTACGGGACTAGTTCAATATCGCAGAAAGTGAAAAATGGATAAAGAAGTTGTGGTACTTACGTACAATGCAATATCACTCAACAATGAAATCTATGTCATCAGGCCCGTAGCAGCATAATGAGTGGATTCAGGTATGATGATTCCAACTGAAATAAGTCACACAGAAAAAGAAACATCATAAGATATCACTAATACACGGAATGTAATCTTGGCTACACAGGAACTGGATTACAAAACAGAACAGGGTCTCAAATTTAGAAAACCAACTTATGCTTGCTTAAGGGGAAAGGTGAGTTGGGGTGCTGCATAAAACCAGAGATTGAAATGAGCACAGATAAAGTTCCTTAAGCCAAATATGTAATACACAAGAGCTACTCCTTGCTCAAAGAAATGGACTCAACACCCCATATTAAACGCCTAAGAATGTACCTGACTAGTAAGTATCTTAAAACCTATGGATCGCTATGTCTCCGAAAGAGAATCAAGCGTGTGTACAGGGGCATAAACGCAGCAGTGATAGGATTGGAGAGGTTCGGTGAGCAAATGAAGACCCTTTGAAGTCATATTGCATGGTACCCATTCCACGGGTCTCACCTGTCCAGGTTTAAGGGATTCTTCCTTCAGCTAAAACATGCATGTGGAACCCAGAGTATGATCAACCGTGTGATCGGGAGACGTGTTCCAATATGTCTTAGTTCTCGTCCCCTGGTACTCGGGTGCAACATTCCAGACGCTTTACTAACACTCTCCCGACTTGGAGAGTCAGTGCCTTTAACCTCCTGTTTGGCCCAGTTTGCAATTTCTGCGGAAGATGAACAGGAATAGCGAGAAACAATGAGAGACTAGCTGGAGGTGTCTGGACGGGCAAATTTAACTCTCATTTCCCACCAGGAAGAAGAATTAACCAAAGGCTCAGCATGCCGTGCCGGAACCAGATTAGGGCCTGAAGCAATCCTGCGGTGTTGCGGCCAGCTCACAAGAAAGCGAGTTGAAGAAAGGAGCTCAGGGGCACTGTAATTCACAAACCTGCAGAGTTATAAATGACAGCTATCGTCCAAAAATATACTGAAGTAAGGCTGCCAAGAGGACTTGAAAGTGGGGCAGAATTGCAGGAAACCGATTTCAGGAGGTAGACTGGAATTGCATTTAAAGCATAGGAAAAGAGGCAGAACGTCGACAATGATGCACTTGGCCAAAAAGGGCGTATGCGTTTTTTCCTGAATATATTCAGGAAAAAACGCATACGCCCTTTTTGGCCAACCAAGCAAGCTTGCAAAGGAAATCTGCACTACAATGAAGTCTCACTTCCCCCCGGTCAAAAGGGCCATTTGAAAAAAGTGTAAAATCCAGAAAGGCAGGACAGGCCATGTAGAACTGGGAGCCTTGTTATGCTGATGGGCGGGATGTAAATTGCCAACAGCAACTTGGGAGAAGTGTATGGTGTTTCCTGAAACATCTAAGAAACAAAGCAACAGAGCCTAGGGCACTTCCACTTATGGTCCTATAGCTTAGGGAAATTAAAATCAAAAAGACACAGCCACCCCAAAGTTTGGGACGGCTCTGTTTACAAGAACCTCATTTACGGGACAAGTTCAATATCGCAGAAAGTGTAAAATGGATAAAGAAGTTGTGGTACTTACGTACAATGCAATATCACTCAGCAATGAAATCTATGTCATCAGGCCCGTAACAGCATAATGAGTGGATTCAGGTATGATGATTCTAACTGAAATAAGTCACACAGAAAAAGAAACATCATAAGATATCTCTAATACACGGAATGTAAACTTGGCTACACAGGAACTGGATTACATAACAGAACAGGGTCTCAAATTTAGAAAACCAACTTATGCTTGCTTAAGGGGAAAGGTGAGTTGGGGTGCTGCATAAAACCAGAGATTGAAATGAGCACAGATAAAGTTCCTTAAGCCAAATATGTAATACACAAGAGCTACTCCTTGCTCAAAGAAATGGACTCAACACCCCATATTAAACGCCTAAGAATGTACCTGACTAGTAAGTATCTTAAAACCTATGGATCGCTATGTCTCCGAAAGAGAATCAAGCGTGTGTACAGGGGCATAAACGCAGCAGTGATAGGATTGGAGAGGTTCGGTGAGCAAATGAAGACCCTTTGAAGTCATATTGCATGGTACCCATTCCACGGGTCTCAACTCTCCAGGTTTAAGGGATTCTTCCTTCAGCTAAATCATGCATGTGGAACCCAGAGTATGATCAACCGTGTGATCGGGAGACGTGTTCCAATATGTCTCAGTTCTCGTCCCCTGGTACTCGGGTGCAATATTCCAGACGCTTTACTAACACTCTGCCGACTTGGAGAATCAGTGCCTTTAACCTCCTGTTTGGCCCAGTTTGCAATTTCTGCGGAAGATGAACAGTAATAGGGAGAACCAATGAGAGACTAGC
The DNA here is from genome assembly GCF_937001465.1 of Orcinus orca. Lineage (NCBI taxonomy): Eukaryota > Metazoa > Chordata > Mammalia > Artiodactyla > Delphinidae > Orcinus > Orcinus orca. Next base: position 688,216 of record NW_026043783.1, read on the forward strand.
TGCAGGTGTCGGGATGGGAATATTTAACTCTCATTTCCCACCAGGAAGAGGAATTAACCAAAGGCTCAGCGTGCCGTGCCGGAACCAGATTAGGACCTGAAGCAATCATGCGGTGTTGCGGCCAGCTCACAAGAAAGCGAGTTGAAGAAAGGAACTCAGGGGCACTGTAATTCACAAACCTGCAGAGTTATAAACGACAGCTATCGTCCAAAAATATACTGAAGTAAGGCTGCCAAGAGGACTTCAAAGTGGGGCAGAATTGCAGGAAACCGATTTCAGGAGGTACACTGGAATTGCATTTAAAGCATACGAAAAGAGGCAGAACGTCGACAATGATGCACTTGGCCAAAAAGGGCGTATGAGTTTTTTGCTGAATATATTCAGGAAAAAACGCATACGCCCTTTTTGGCCAACCAAGCAAGCTTGCAAAGGAAATCTGCACTACAATGAAGTCTCATATCCCCCCGGTCAAAAGGGCCATCTGAAAAAAGTGTAAAATCCAGAAAAGCAGGACAGGCCATGGAGAACTGGGAGCCTTGTTTTGCTGATGGGCGGGATGTATATTGCCAACAGCCACTCGGGAGAAGTGTATGGTGTTTCCTGAAACATCTAAAAAACAAAGCAACAGAGCCTAGGGCACTTCCACTTATGGCCCTATAGCTTAGGGAAATTAAAATCAAAAAGACACAGCCACCCCTAAGTTTGAGACAGCTCTGTTTAGAAGAAACTCATTTACGGGACAAGTTCAATATCGCAGAAAGTGAAAAATGGATAAAGAAATTGTGGTACTTACATACAATGCAATATCACTCAGCAATGAAATCTATGTCATCAGGCCCGTAGCAGCATAATGAGTGGATTCAGGTATGATGATTCTAGCTGAAATAAGTCACACAGAAAAAGAAACATCATAAGATATCACTAATACACGGAATGTAATCTTGGCTATACAGGAACTGGATTAGAAAACAGAACAGGGTCTCAAATTTAGAAAACCAACTTATGCTTGCTTAAGGGGAAAGGTGAGTTGGGGTGCTGCATAAAACCAGAGATTGAAATGAGCACAGATAAAGTTCCTGAAGCCAAATATGTAATAGACAAGAGCTACTCCTTGCTCAACGAAATGGACTCAACACCCCATATTAAACGCCTAAGAATGTAGGTGACTAGTAAGTATCTTAAATCCTATGGATTGCTATGTCTCCAAAAGAGAATCAAGCGTGTGTACAGGGGCATAAACGCAGCAGTGATAGGATTGGAGAGGTTTGGTGAGCAAATGAAGACCATTTGAAATCATATTGCATGGTACCCATTCCACGGGTTTCAACTCTCCAGGTTTAAGGGATTCTTCCTTCAGCTAAAGCATTCATGTGGAACCCAGAGTATGATCAACCGTGTGATCGGGAGACGTGTTCCAATATGTCTCAGTTCTCGTCCCCTGGTACTCGGGTGCAACATTCCAGACGCTTTATTAACACTCTCCCGACTTGGAGAGTCAGTGCCTTTAACCTCCTGTTTGGCCCAGTTTGCAATTTCTGTGGAAGATGAACAGGAATAGCGAGAAACAATGAGAGACTAGCTGGAGGTGTCTGGACGGGCAAATTTAACTCTCATTTCCCACCAGGAAGAGGAATTAACCAAAGGCTCAGCATGCCGTGCCGGAACCAGATTAGGGCCTGAAGCAATCCTGCGGTGTTGCGGCCAGCTCACAAGAAAGCGAGTTGAAGAAAGGAGCTCAGGGGCACTGTAATTCACAAACCTGCAGAGTTATAAATGACAGCTATCGTCCAAAAATATACTGAAGTAAGGCTGCCAAGAGGACTTGAAAGCGGGGCAGAATTGCAGGAAACCGATTTCAGGAGGTAGACTGGAATTGCATTTAAAGCATAGGAAAAGAGGCAGAACGTCGACAATGATGCACTTGGCCAAAAAGGGCGTATGCGTTTTTTCCTGAATATATTCAGGAAAAAACGCATACGCCCTTTTTGGCCAACCAAGCAAGCTTGCAAAGGAAATCTGCACTACAATGAAGTCTCACATCCCCCCGGTCAAAAGGGCCATCTGAAAAAAGTGTAAAATCCAGAAAGGCAGGACAGGCCATGGAGAACTGGGAGCCTTGTTTTGCTGATGGGCGGGATGTATATTGCCAACAGCCACTCGGGAGAAGTGTATGGTGTTTCCTGAAACATCTAAAAAACAAAGCAACAGAGCCTAGGGCACTTCCACTTATGGCCCTATAGCTTAGGGAAATTAAAATCAAAAAGACACAGCCACCCCTAAGTTTGGGACAGCTCTGTTTAGAAGAAACTCTTTTTCGGGACTAGTTCAATATCGCAGAAAGTGAAAAATGGATAAAGAAGTTGTGGTACTTACGTACAATGCAATATCACTCAACAATGAAATCTATGTCATCAGGCCCTTAGCAGCATAATGAGTGGATTCAGGTATGATGATTCCAACTGAAATAAGTCACACAGAAAAAGAAACATCATAAGATATCACTAATACACGGAATGTAATCTTGGCTACACAGGAACTGGATTACAAAACAGAACAGGGTCTCAAATTTAGAAAACCAACTTATGCTTGCTTAAGGGGAAAGGTGAGTTGGGGTGCTGCATAAAACCAGAGATTGAAATGAGCACAGATAAAGTTCCTGAAGCCAAATATGTAATAGACAAGAGCTACTCCTTGCTCAACGAAATGGACTCAACACCCCATATTAAACGCCTAAGAATGTAGCTGACTAGTAAGTATCTTAAAACCTATGGATTGCTATGTCTCCAAAAGAGAATCAAGCGTGTGTACAGGGGCATAAACGCAGCAGTGATAGGATTGGAGAGGTTTGGTGAGCAAATGAAGACCATTTGAAATCATATTGCATGGTACCCATTCCAAGGGTTTCAACTCTCCAGGTTTAAGGGATTCTTCCTTCAGCTAAAGCATTCATGTGGAACCCAGAGTATGATCAACCGTGTGATCGGGAGACGTGTTCCAATATGTCTCAGTTCTCATCCCCTGGTACTCGGGTGCAACATTCCAGACGCTTTACTAACACTCTCCCGACTTCGAGAGTCAGTGCCTTTAACCTCCTGTTTGGCCCAGTTTGCAATTTCTGCGGAAGATGAACAGGAATAGCGAGAAACAATGAGAGACTAGCTGGAGGTGTCTGGACGGGCAAATTTAACTCTCATTTCCCACCAGGAAGAGGAATTAACCAAAGGCTCAGTGGGCCGTGCCAGAACAAGATTAGGGCCTGAAGCAATCCTGCGGTGTTGCGGCCAGCTCACAAGAAAGCGAGTTGAAGAAAGGAGCTCAGGGGCACTGTAATTCACAAACCTGCAGAGTTATAAATGACAGCTATCGTCCAAAAATATACTGAAGTAAGGCTGCCAAGAGGACTTGAAAGCGGGGCAGAATTGCAGCAAACCGATTTCAGGAGGTAGACTGGAATTGCATTTAAAGCATAGGAAAAGAGGCAGAACGTCGACAATGATGCACTTGGCCAAAAAGGGCATATACGTTTTTTCCTGAATATATTCAGGAAAAAACACATATGCACTTTTTGGCCAACCAGGCAAGCTTGCAAAGGAAATCTGCACTACAATGAAGTCTCACTTCCCCCTGGTCAAAAGGGCCATCTGAAAAAAGTGTAAAATCCAGAAAGGCAGGACAGGCCATGGAGAACTGGGAGCCTTGTTATGCTGATGGGCGGGATGTAAATTGCCAACAGCTACTTGCGAGAAGTGTATGGTGTTTCCTGAAACATCTAAAAAACAAAGCAACAGAGCCTAGGGCACTTCCACTTATGGCCCTATAGCTTAGGGAAATTAAAATCAAAAAGACACAGCCACCCCTAGGTTTGAGACAGCTCTGTTTAGAAGAAACTCGTTTACGGGACTAGTTCAATATCGCAGAAAGTGAAAAATGGATAAAGAAGTTGTGGTACCTACGTGCAATGCAATATCACTCAGCAATGAAATCTATGTCATCAGGCCCGTAGCAGCATAATGAGTGGATTCAGGTATGATGATTCTAACTGAAATAGGTCACACAGAAAAAGAAACATCATAAGATATCACTAATACACGGAATGTAAACTTGGCTACACAGGAACTGGATTAAAAAACAGAACATGGTCTTAAATTTAGCAAACCAACTTATGCTTGCTTAAGGGGAAAGGTGAGTTGGGGTGCTGCATAAAACCAGAGATTGAAATGAGCACAGATAAAGTTCCTTAAGCCAAATATGGAATAGACAAGAGCTACTCCTTGCTCAACGAAATGGACTCAACACCCCATATTAAACGCATAAGAATGTAGCTGACTAGTAAGTATCTTAAAACCTATGGATTGCTATGTCTCCAAAAGAGAATCAAGCGTGTGTACAGGGGCATAAACGCAGCAGTGATAGGATTGGAGAGGTTTGGTGAGCAAATGAAGACTATTTGAAATCATATTGCATGGTACCCATTCCACGGGTTTCAACTCTCCAGGTTTAAGGGATTCTTCCTTCAGCTAAAGCATTCTTGTGGAACCCAGAGTATGATCAACCATGTGATCGGGAGACGTGTTCCAACATGTCTCAGTTCTCGTCCCCTGGTACTCGGGTGCAACATTCCAGACGCTTTACTAACACTCTCCCGACTTGGAGAGTCAGTGCCTTTAACCTCCTGTTTGGCCCAGTTTCCAATTTCTGCGGAAGATGAACAGGAATAGCGAGAAACAATGAGAGACTAGCTGGAGGTGTCTGGACGGGCAAATTTAACTCTCATTTCCCACCAGGAAGAGGAATTAACCAAAGGCTCAGCATGCCGTGCCGGAACCAGATTAGGGCCTGAAGCAATCCTGCGGTGTTGCGGCCAGCTCACAAGAAAGCGAGTTGAAGAAAGGAGCTCAGGGGCACTGTAATTCACAAACCTGCAGAGTTATAAATGACAGCTATCGTCCAAAAATATACTGAAGTAAGGCTGCCAAGAGGACATGAAAGCGGGGCAGAATTGCAGGAAACCGATTTCAAGAGGTAGACTGGAATTGCATTTAAAGCATAGGAAAAGAGGCAGAACGTCCACAATGATGCACTTGGCCAAAAAGGGCGTATGCGTTTTTTCCTGAATATATTCAGGAAAAAACGCATACGCCCTTTTTGGCCAACCAAACAAGATTGCAAAGGAAATCTGCACTACAATGAAGTCTCACTTCCCCCTGGTCAAAAGGGCCATTTGAAGAAAGTGTAAAATCCAGAAAGGCAGGACAGGCCATGTAGAACTAGGAGCCTTGTTATGCTGATGGGCAGGATGTAAATTGCCAACAGCCACCTGGGAGAAGTGTATGGTGTTTCCTGAAACATCTAAGAAACAAAGCAACAGAGCCTAGGACACTTCCACTTATGGTCCTATATATTAGGGAAATTAAAATAAAAAAGACACAGCCACCCCAAAATTTGGGACGGCTCTGCTTACAAGAACCTCGTTTATGGGACAAGTTCAATATCGCAGAAAGTGAAAAATGGATAAAGAAGTTTTGGTACTTACGTACAATGCAATATCACTCAGCAATGAAATCTATGTCATCAGGCCCGTAGCAGCATAATGAGTGGATTCAGGTATGATGATTCTAACTGAAATAAGTCACAAGAAAAAGAAACATCATAAGATATCATTAATACACGGAATGTAAACTTGGCTACACAGGAATTGGATTAAAAAACAGAACAGGGTCTCAAATTTAGAAAACCAACTTATGCTTGCTTAAGGGGAAAGGTGAGTTGGGGTGCTGCATAAAACCAGAGATTGAAATGAGCACAGATAAAGTTCCTGAAGCCAAATATGGAATAGACAAGAGCTACTCCTTGCTCAACTAAATGGACACAACACCCCATACTAAACACGTAAGAATGTACCTGACTAGGAAGTATCTTAAAACCTATGGATCGCTATGTCTCCGAAAGAGAATCAAGCGTGTGTACAGGGGCATAAACACAGCAGTGATAGGATTGGAGGGGTTCAGTGAGCAAATGAAGACCCTTTGAAGTCATATTGCATGGTACCCATTCCACGGGTCTCAACTCTCCAGGTTTAAGGGATTCTTCCTTCAGCTAAATCATGCATGTGGAACCCAGAGTATGATCAACCGTGTGATCGGAAGACGTGTTCTAATATGTCTCACTTCTCGTCCCCTGGTACTCGGGTGCAACATTCCAGACGCTTTACTAACACTCTCCCAACTTGGAGAGTCAGTGCCTTTAACCTCCTGTTTGGTCCAGTTTGCAATTTCTGCGGAAGATGAACAGGAATAGGGTGAACCGATGAGAGACTAGCTGGAGGTGTCTGGACGGGCAAATTTAACACTCATTTCCCACCAGGAAGAGGAATTAACCAAAGGCTCAGCGGGGCAGGCCAGAACAAGATTAGGGCCTGAAGCAATCCTGCGGTGTTGCGGCCAGCTCACAAGAAAGCGAGTTGAAGAAAGGAGCTCAGGGGCACTGTAATTCACAAACCTGCAGAGTTATAAATGACAGCTATCGTCCAAAAATATACTGAAGTAAGGCTGCCAAGAGGACTTGAAAGCGGGGCAGAATTGCAGGAAACCGATTTCAGGAGGTAGACTTTAATTGCATTTAAAGCATAGGAAAAGAGGCAGAACGTCGACAATGATGCACTTGGCCAAAAACGGCGTATGCGTTTTTTCCTGAATATATTCAGGAAAAAACGCATACGCCCTTTTTGGCCAACCAAGAAAGCTTGCAAAGGAAATCTGCACTACAATGAAGTCTCACTTTCCCCCGGTCAAAAGGGACATCTGAAAAAAGTGTAAAATACAGAAAGGCAGGACAGGCCATGGAGAACTGGGAGCCTTGTTTAGCTGATGGGCGGGATGTATATTGCCAACAGCCACTTGGGAGAAGTGTATGGTGTTTCCTGAAACATCTAAAAAACAAAGCAACAGAGCCTAGGGCACTTCCACTTATGGCCCTATAGTTTAGGGAAATTAAAATCAAAAAGACACAGCCACCCCTAAGTTTGGGACGGCTCTGTTTAGAAGAAACTCGTTTACGGGACTAGTTCAATATCGCAGAAAGTGAAAAATGGATAAAGAAGTTGTGGTACTTACGTACAATGCAATATCACTCAACAATGAAATCTATGTCATCAGGCCCGTAGCAGCATAATGAGTGGATTCAGGTATGATGATTCTAACTGAAATAAGTCACACAGAAAAAGAAACATCATAAGATATCACTAATACACGGAATGTAAACTTGGCTACACAGGAACTGGATTACAAAACAGAACAGGGTCTCAAATTTAGAAAACCAACTTATGCTTGCTTAAGGGGAAAGGTGAGTTGGGGTGCTACATAAAACCAGAGATTGAAATGAGCACAGAGAAAGTTCCTGAAGCCAAATATGTAATAGACAAGAGCTACTCCTTGCTCAATGAAATGGACTCAACAGCCCATATTAAACGCCTAAGAATGTAGCTGACTAGTAAGTATCTTAAAACCTATGAATGGCTATGTCTCCAAAAGAGAATCAAGCGTGTGTACAGGGGCATAAACGCAGCAGTGATAGGATTGGAGAGGTTTGGTGAGCAAATGAAGACCATTTGAAATCATATTGCATGGTACCCATTCCACGGGTTTCAACTCTCCAGGTTTAAGGGATTCTTCCTTCAGCTAAAGCATTCATGTGGAACCCAGAGTATGATCAACCATGTGATCGGGAGACGTGTTCCAATATGTCTCAGTTCTCGTCCACTGGTACTCAGGTGCAACATTCCAGACGCTTTACTAACACTCTCCCGACTTGGAGAGTCAGTGCCTTTAACCTCCTGTTTGGCCCAGTTTGCAATTTCTGCGGAAGATGAACAGGAATAGCGAGAAACAATGAGAGACTAGCTGGAGGTGTCTGGACGGGTAAATTTAACTCTCATTTCCCACCAGGAAGAGGAATTAACCAAAGGCTCAGCATGCCGTGCCGGAACCAGATTAGGGCCTGAAGCAATCCTGCGGTGTTGCGGCCAGCTCACAAGAAAGCGAGCTGAAGAAAGGAGCTCAGGGGCACTGTAATTCACAAACCTGCAGAGTTATAAATGACAGCTATCGTCCAAAAATATACTGAAGTAAGGCTGCCAAGAGGACTTGAAAGCGGGGCAGAATTGCAGGAAACCGATTTCAGGAGGTAGACTGGAATTGCATTTAAAGCATAGGAAAAGAGGCAGAACGTCGACAATGATGCACTTGACCAAAAAGGGCGTATGCGTTTTTTCATAAATATATTCAGGAAAAAACGCATACGCACTTTTTGGCCAACCAAGCAAGCTTGCAAACGAAATCTGCACTACAATGAAGTCTCACTTCCCCCCGGTCAAAAGGGACATTTGAAAAAAGTGTAAAATCCAGAAAGGCAGGACAGGCCATGTAGAACTGGGAGCATTGTTATGCTGATGGGCGGGATGTAAATTGCCAACAGCCACTTGGGAGAAGTGTATGGTGTTTCCTGAAACATCTAAGAAACAAAGCAACAGAGCCTAGGGCACTTCCACTTATGGTCCTATATATTAGGGAAATTAAAATCAAAAAGACACAGCCACCCCAAAGTTTGGGACGGCTCTGCTTACAAGAACCTCGTTTATGGGACAAGTTCAATATCGCAGAAAGTGAAAAATGGATGAAGAAGTTTTGGTACTTACGTACAATGCAATATCACTCAGCAATGAAATCTATGTCATCAGGCCCGTAGCAGCATAATGAGTGGATTCAGGTATGATGATTCTAACTGAAATAAGTCACAAGAAAAAGACACATCATAAGATATCATTAATACACGGAATGTAAACTAGGCTACACAGGAACTGGATTGAAAAACAGAACAGGGTCTCAAATTTAGAAAACCAACTTATGCTTGCTTAAGGGGAAAGGTGAGTTGGGGAGCTGCATAAACCAGAGATTGAAATGAGCACAGATAAAGTTCCTTAAGCCAAATATGTAATAGACAAGAGCTACTCCTTGCTCAACGAAATGGACACAACACCCCATACTAAACGCCTAAGAATGTACCTGACTAGGAAGTATCTTAAAACCTATGGATCGCTATGTCTCCGAAAGAGGATCAAGCGTGTGTACAGGGGCATAAACACAGCAGTGATAGGATTGGAGAGGTTCGGTGAGCAAATGAAGACCCTTTGAAGTCACATTGCATGGTACCCATTCCACGGGTCTCAACTCTCCAGGTTTAAGGGATTCTTCCTTCAGCTAAATAATGCATGTGGAACCCAGAGTATGATCAACCGTGTGATCGGGAGACGTGTTCCAATATGTCTCAGTTCTCGTCCCCTGGTACTCGGGTGCTACATTCCAGACGCTTTACCAACACTCTCCCAACTTGGAGAGTCAGTGCCTTTAACCTCCTGTTTGGCCCAGTTTGCAATTTCTGCGGAAGATGAACAGGAATAGGGAGAACCGATGAGAGACTAGCTGGAGGTGTCTGGACGGGCAAATTTAACTCTCATTTCCCACCAGGAAGAGGAATTAACCAAAGGCTCAGCGGGCCGTGCCAGAACAAGATTAGGGCGTGAAGCAATCCTGCGGTGTTGCGGCCAGCTCACAAGAAAGCGAGTTGAAGAAAGGAGCTCAGAGGCACTGTAATTCACAAACCTGCAGAGTTATAAATGACAGCTATCATCCAAAAATATACTGAAGTAAGGCTGCCAAGAGGACTTGAAAGCGGGGCAGAATTGCAGCAAACCGATTTCAGGAGGTAGACGGGAATTGCATTTAAAGCATAGGAAAAGAGGCAGAACGTCGACAATGATGCACTTGGCCAAAAAGGGCGTATGAGTATTTTGCTGAATATATTCAGGAAAAAACGCATACGCCCTTTTTGTCCAACCAAGCAAGCTTGCAAATGAAATCTGCACTACAATGAAGTCTCACATCCCCCCGGTCAAAAGGGCCATCTGAAAAAAGTGTAAAATCCAGAAAAGCAGGACAGGCCATGGAGAACTGGGAGCCTTGTTTTGCTGATGGGCGGGATGTATATTGCCAACAGCCACTCGGGAGAAGTGTATGGTGTTTCCTGAAACATCTAAAAAACAAAGCAACAGAGCCTAGGGCACTTCCACTTATGGCCCTATAGCTTAGGGAAATTAAAATCAAAAAGACACAGCCACCCCTAATTTTGGGACAGCTCTGTTTAGAAGAAACTCGTTTACGGGACTAGTTCAATATCGCAGAAAGTGAAAAATGGATAAAGAAGTTGTGGTACTTACGTATAATGCAATATCACTCAGCAATGAAATCTATGTCATCAGGCCCGTAGCAGCATAATGAGTGGATTCAGGTATGATGATTCTAACTGAAATAAGTCACACAGAAAAAGAAACATCATAAGATATCACTAATACACGGAATGTAAACTTGGCTACACAGGAACTGGATTACAAAAGAGAACAGGGTCTCAAATTTAGAAAACCGACTTATGCTTGCTTAAGGGGAAAGGTGAGTTGGGGTGCTGCATAAAACCAGAGATTGAAATGAGCACAGATAAAGTTCCTGAAGCCAAATATGTAATAGACAGGAGCTACTCCTTGCTCAACGAAATGGACACAACACCTCATACTAAACGTCTAAGAATGTACCTGACTAGTAAGTATCTTAAAACCTATGGATCGCTATGTCTCCGAAAGAGAGTCAAGCGTGTGTACAGGGGCATAAACACAGCAGTGATAGGATTGGAGAGGTTCGGTGAGCAAATGAAGACCCTTTGAAGTCACATTGCATGGTACCCATTCCACGGGTCTCAACTCTCCAGGTTTAAGGGATTCTTCCTTCAGCTAAATCATGCATGTGGAACCCAGAGTATGATCAACCATGTGATCGGGAGACGTGTTCTAATATGTCTCAGTTCTCGTCCCCTGGTACTCGGGTGCAACATTCCAGACGCTTTACTAACACTCTCCCGACTTGGAGAGTCAGTGCCTTTAACCTCCTGTTTGGCCCAGTTTGCAATTTCTGCGGAAGATGAACAGGAATAGGGAGAACCAATGAGAGACTAGCTGGAGGTGTATGGACGGGCAAATTTAACTCTCATTTCCCACCAGGAAGAATAATTAACCAAAGGCTCAGCGTGCTGTGCCGGAACCAGATTAAGGCCTGAAGCAATCCTGCGGTGTTGCGGCCAGCTCACAAGAAAGCGAGTTGAAGAAAGGAGCTCAGGGGCACTGTAATTCACAAACCTGCAGAGTTATAAATGACAGCTTTCGTCCAAAAATATACTGAAGTAAGGCTGCCAAGAGGACTTGAAAGCGGGCCAGAATTGCAGGAAACCGATTTCAGGAGGTAGACTGGAATTGCATTTAAACCATAGGAAAAGAGGCAGAACATCGAAAATGATGCACTTGGCCGAAAAGGGCGTATGCGTTTTTTCCAGAATATATTCAGGAAAAAACGCATATGCTCTTTTTCGCCAACCAAGCAAGCTTGCAAAGGAAATCTGCACTACAATGAAGTCTCACTATCCCCGGTCAAAAGGGCCATCTGAAAAAAGTGTAAAATCCAGAAAGGCAGGACAGGCCATGGAGAACTGGGAGCCTTGTTATGCTGATGGGCAGGATGTATATTGCCAACAGCCACTCGGGAGAAGTGTATGGTGTTTCCTGAAACATCTAAAGAACAAAGCAACAGAGCCTAGGGCACTTCCACTTATGGTCCTATAGCTTAGGGAAATTAAAATCAAAAAGACACAGCCACCCCTATGTTTGGGACGGCTCTGTTTACAAGAAACTCGTTTATGGGACAAGTTCAATATCGCAGAAAGTGAAAAATGGATAAAGAAGTTTTGGTACTTACGTACAATGCAATATCACTCAGCAATGAAATCTATGTCATCAGGCCCATAGCAGCATAATGAGTGGATTCAGGTATGATGATTCTAACTGAAATAAGTCACACAGAAAAAGAAACATCATAAGATATCACTAATACACGGAATGTAAACTTGGCTACACAGGAACTGGATTACAAAACAGAACAGGGTCTCAAATTTAGAAAACCAACTTATGCTTGCTTAAGGGGAAAGGTGAGTTGGGGTGCTGCATAAAACCAGAGATTGAAATGAGCACAGATAAAGTTCCTTAAGCCAAATATGGAATAGACAAGAGCTACACCTTGCTCAACGAAATGGACACAACACCGCATACTAAATGCCTAAGAATGTACCTTACTAGTAAGTATCTTAAAACCTATGGATCGCTATGTCTCCGAAAGAGAATCAAGCGTGTGTACAGGGGCATAAACACAGCAGTGATAGGATTGGAGAGGTTCGGTGAGCAAATGAAGACCCTTTGAAGTCACATTGCATGGTACCCATTCCACGGGTCTCAACTCTCCAGGTTTAAGGGATTCTTCCTTCAGCTAAATCATGCATGTGGAACCCAGAGTATGATCAACCGTGTGATCGGGAGACGTGTTCCAATATGTCTCAGTTCTCGTCCCCTGGTACTCGGGTGCAACATTCCAGACGCTTTACCAACACTCTCCCAACTTGGAGAGTCAGTGCCTTTAACCTCCTGTTTGGTCCAGTTTGCAATTTCCGCGGAAGATGAACAGGAATAGGGAGAACCGATGAGAGACTAGCTGGAGGTGTCTGGACGGGCAAATTTAACTCTCATTTCCCACCAGGAAGAGGAATTAAGCAAAGGCTCAGGGGGCCGTGCCAGAACAAGATTAGGGCCTGAAGCAATCCTGCAGTGTTGTGGCCAGCTCACAAGAAAGCGAGTTGAAGAAAGGAGCTCAGAGGCACTGTAATTCACAAACCTGCAGAGTTATAAATGACAGCTATCGTCCAAAAATATACTGAAGTAAGGCTGCCAAGAGGACTTGAAAGCGGGGCAGAATTGCAGGAAACCGATTTCAGGAGGTAGACTGGAATTGCATTTAAAGCATAGGAAAAGAGGCAGAACGTCGACAATGATGCACTTGGCCAAAAAGGGCATATGCGTTTTTTGCTGAATATATTCAGGAAAAAACGCATACGCCCTTTTTGTCCAACCAAGCAAGCTTGCAAAGGAAATCTGCACTACAATGAAGTCTCACATCCCCCCGGTCAAAAGGGCCATCTGAAAAAAGTGTAAAATCCAGAAAAGCAGGACAGGCCATGGAGAACTGGGAGCCTTGTTTTGCTGATGGTCGGGATGTATATTGCCAACAGCCACTCGGGAGAAGTGTATGGTGTTTCCTGAAACATCTAAGGAACAAAGCAACAGAGCCTAGGGCACTTCCACTTATGGTCCTATAGCTTAGGGAAATTAAAATCAAAAAGAGACAGCCACCCGAAAGTTTGGGACGGCTCTGTTTACAAGAACCTCGTTTACAGGACAAGTTCAATATCGCAGATAGTGAAAAATGGATAAAGAAGTTTTGGTACTTACGTACAATGCAATATCACTCAGAAATGAAATGTATGTCATCAGGCACGTAGCAGCATAATGAGTGGATTCAGGTATGATGATTCTAACTGAAATAAGTCACAAGAAAAAGAAACATCATAAGATATCATTAATACACAGAATGTAAACTTGGCTACACAGGAACTGGATTACAAAACAGAACAGGGTCTCAAATTTAGAAAACCAACTTATGCTTGCTTAAGGGGAAAGGTGAGTTGGGGTGCTGCATAAAACCAGAGATTGAAATGAGCACAGATAAAGTTCCTTAAGCCAAATATGTAATAGACAAGAGCTACTCCTGCTCAACGAAATGGACTCAACAACCCATATTAAACGCCTAAGAATGTACCTGACTAGTAAGTATCTTAAAACCTATGGATTGCTATGTCTCCAAAAGAGAATCAAGCGTGTGTACAAGGGCATAAACGCAGCAGTGATAGGATTGGAGAGGTTCGGTGAGCAAATGAAGACCCTTTGAAGTCATATTGCATGGTACCCATTCCACGGGTCTCAACTCTCAACGTTTAAGGGATTCTTCCTTCAGCTAAAGCATGCATGTGGAACCCAGAGTATGATCAACCATGTGATCGGGAGACGTGTTCCAATATGTCTCAGTTTTCGTCCCCTTGTACTCGGGTGCAACATTCCAGACGCTTTACTAACAATCTCCCGACTTGGAGAGTCAGTGCCTTTAACCTCCTGTTTGGCCCAGTTTGCAATTTCTGCAGAAGATTAACAGGAATAGGGAGGACCAATGAGAGACTAGCTGGAAGTGTCTGGACGGACAAATTTAACTCTCGTTTCCCACCAGGAAGAGGAATTAACCAAAGGCTCAGCGTGCCGTGCCGGGACCAGATTAGGGCCTGAAGCAATCTTGCGGTGTTGCGGCCAGCTCACAAGAAAGCGAGTTGAAGAAAGGAGCTCAGGGGCACTGCAATTCACAAACCTGCAGAGTTATAAATGATAGCTATCGTCCAAAAATATACTGAAGTAAGGATGCCAAGAGGACTTGAAAGTGGGGCAGAATTGCCGGAAACCGATTTTAGGAGGTAGACTGGAATTGCATTTAAAGCATAGGAAAAGAGGCAGAACGTCCACAATGATGCACTGGGCCAAAAAGGGCGTATGCGTTTTTTCCTGAATATATTCCGGAATATATTCAGGAAAAAACGCATACGCCCTTTTTGGCCAACCAAGCAAGCTTGCAAAGGAAATCTGCACTACAATGAAGTCTCACTTCCCCCTGGTCAAAAGGGCCATCTGAAAAAAGTGTAAAATCCAGAAAGGCAGGACAGGCAATGGAGAACTGGGAGCCTTGTTATGCTGATGGGCGGGATGTAAATTGCCAACAGCCACTCCGGAGAAGTGTATGGTGTTTCCTGAAACATCTAAAAAACAAAGCAACAGAGCCTAGGGCACTTCCACTTATGGTACTATAGCTTAGGGAAATTAAAATCAAAAAGACACAGCCACCCCAAAGTTTGGGACAACTCTGTTTACAAGAACCGCGTTTATGGTACAAGTTCAATATCGCAGAAAGTGGAAAATGGATAAAGAAGTTCTGGTACTTACGTACAATGCAATATCACTCAGCAATTAAATCTTTGTCATCAGGCCAATAGCAGCATAATGAGTGGATTCAGGTATGATGATTCTAACTGAAATACGTCACACAGAAAAAGAAACATCATAAGATATCACTAATACACGGAATGTAAACTTGGCTACACAGGAACTGGTTTACAAAGACGAAGAGGGTCTCAAATTTAGAAAACCAACTTATGCTTGTTTAAGGGGAAAGGTGAGTTGGGGTGCTGCATAAAACCACAGATTGAAATGAGCCCAGATAAGGTTCCTTAAGCCAAATATGTAATAGACAAGAGCTACTCCTTGCTCAACGAAATGGACTCAAAACCCCATATTAAACACCTAAGAATGTACCTGACAAGTAAGTATCTTAAAACCTATGGATTGCTATGTCTCTGAAAGAGAATCATTCATGTTTGCAGGGGCATAAACGCAGCAGTGATAGGATTGGAGAGGTTCGGTGAGCAAATGAAGACCCTTTGATGTCATATTGCATGGTACCCATTCCACGGGTCTCAACTCTCCAGGTTTAAGGGATTCTTCCTTCAGCTAAAACATGCATGTGGAACCCAGAGTATGATCAACCGTGTGATCGGGAGATGTGTTGAAATATGTCTCAGTTCTCGTCCCCTGGTACTCGGGTGCAACATTCCAGACGCTTTATTAACACTCTCCCGACTTGGAGAGTCAGTGCCTTTAACCTCCTGTTTGGCCCAGTTTGCAATTTCTGCGGAAGATGAACAGGAATATGGACAGCCAATGAGAGACTAGCTGGAGATGTCTGGACGGGCAAATTTAACTCTCATTTCCCACCAGGAAGAGGAATTAACCAAAGGCTCAGCGTGCCGTGCCGGAACCAGATTAGGGCCTGAAGCAATCCTGCGGTGTTGCGGCCAGCTCACAAGAAAGCGAGTTGAAGAAAGGAGCTCAGGGGCACTGTAATTCACAAACCTGCAGAGTTATAAATGACAGCTATCGTCCAAAAATCTACTGAAGTAAGCCTGCCAAGACGACTTGAAAGCACGGCAGAATTGCAGGAAACCGATTTCAGGAGGTAGACTGGAATTGCATTTAAAGCATAGGAAAAGAGGCAGAATGTCGACAATGATGCACTTAGCCAAAAAGGGCGTATGCGTTTTTTCCTGAATATATTCAGGAAAAAACGCATACGCCCTTTTTGGCCAACAAAGCAAGCTTGCAAAGGAAATCTGCACTACAATGAAGTCTCACTTCCCCCCTGTCAAAAGGGCCATCTGAAAAAAGTGTAAAATCCAGAAAGGCAGGACAGGTCATGGAGAACTGGGAGCCTTGTTATGCTGATGGGCGGGATGTAAATTGCCAACAGCCACTGGGGAGAAGTGTATGGTGTTTCCTGAAACATCTAAAAAACAAAGCAACAGAGCCTAGGGCACTTCCACTTATGGTCCTATAGCTTAGGGAAATTAAAATCAAAAAGACACAGCTACCCCAAAATTTGGGATGCCTCTGCTTACAAGAACCTCATTTACGGTACAAGTCCAATATCGCAGAAAGTGAAAAATGGACAAAGAAGTTGTGGTACTTACGTACAATGCAATATCACTCAGCAATGAAATCTATGTCATCAGGCCCATAGCAGCATAATGAGTGGATTCAGGTATGATGATTCTAACTGAAATATGTCACACACAAAAAGAAACATCATAAGATATCACTAATACACGGAATGTAAACTTGGCTACACAGAAACTGGATTACAAAACAGAACAGGGTCTCAAATTTAGAAAACAACTTATGCTTGCTTAAGGGGAAAGGTGAGTTGGGGTGCTGCATAAAACCAGAGATTGAAATGAGCACAGATAAAGTTCCTTAAGCCAAACATGTAATAGACAAGAGCTACTCCTTGCTCAATGAAATGGACTCAACACCCCATATTAAACGCCTAAGAATGTACCTGACTAGTAAGTATCTTAAAACCTATGGATTGCTATGCCTCCGAAAGAGAATCAAGCATGTGTACAGGGGCATAAACTCAGCAGTGATAGGATTGGAGAGGTTCGGTGAGCAAATTAAAACCCTTTGAAGTCATATTGCATGGTAGCCATTCCACGGGTCTCAACTCTCCAGGTTTAAGGGTTTCTTCCTTCAGCTAAAACATGCATGTGGAACCCAGAGTATGATCCACCATGTGATCGGGAGACGTGTTCAAATATGTCTCAGTTCTCGTCCCCTGGTACTCGGGTGCAACATTCCAGACACTTTACTAACACTCTCCCGACGTGGAGTTCAGTGCCTTTAACCTCCTGTTTGGCCCAGTTTGCAATTTCTGCAGAAGATGAACAGGAATAGGGAGAACCAATGAGAGACTAGCTGGAGGTGTCTGGACGGGCAAATTTAACTCTCATTTCCCACCAGGAAGAGGAATTAACCAAAGGCTCAGCGTGCCGTGCCGGAACCACATTAGGGCCTGAAGCAATCCTGCAGTGTTGCGGCCAGCTTACAAGAAAGCGAGTTGAAGAAAGGAGCTCAGGGGCACTGTAATTCACAAACCTGCAGAGTTATAAATGACAGCTCTCGTCCAAAAATATACTGAAGTAAGGCTGCCAAGAGGACTTGAAAGCGGGACAGAATTGCAGGAAACCGATTTCAGGAGGTACACTGGAATTGCATTTAAAGCATAGGAAAAGAGGCAGAACGTCGACAATGATGCACTTGGCCAAAAAGGGCGTACGCGTTTTTTCCTGATTATATTCAGGAAAAAAACGCATACGCCCTTTTTGGCCAACCAAGCAAGCTTGCAAAGCAAATCTGCACTACAATGAAGTCTCACTTCCCCCCGATCAAAAGGGCCATCTGAAAAAAGTGTAAAATCCAGAAAGGCAGGACAGGCCATGGAGAACTGGGAGCCTTGTAAGCTGATGGGCAGGATATAAATTGCCAACAGCCACTCGGGAGAAGTGTATGGTGTTTCCTGAAACATCTAAAAGACAAAGCAACAGAGCCTAGGTCAATTCCACTTATGGTCCTATAGCTTAGGGAAATTAAAATCAAAAAGACACAGCCACCCCAAAGTTTGGGACGGCTCTGTTTACAAGAACCTCGTTTACGGTACAAGTTCAATATCGCAGAAAGTGAAAAATGGATAAAGAAGTTGTGGTACTTACGTACAATGCAATATCACTCAGAAATGAAATCTATGTCATCAGGCCCGTAGCAGCATAATGAGTGGATTCAGGTATGATGATTCTAACTGAAATAAGTCACACAGAAAAAGAAACATCATAAGATATCACTAATACACGGAATGTAAACTTGGCTACACAGGAACTGGATTACAAAAGAGAAGAGGGTCTCAAATTTAGAAAACCAACTTATGCTTGCTTAAGGGGAAAGGTGAGTTGGGTTGCTGCATAAAACCAGAGATTGAAATGAGCACAGATAAAATTCCTTAAGCCAAATATGGAATAGACAAGAGCTACTCCTTGCTCAACGAAATGGACTCAACACCGCATATTAAACGCCTAACAATGTACCTGACTAGTAAGTATCTTAAAACCTATGGATTGCTATGTCTCTGAAAGAGAATCAAGCGTGAGTACAGCGCCATAAACGCAGCAGTGATAGGATTGGAGAGGTTCGGTGAGCAAATGAAGACCCTTTGAAGTCATATTGCATGGTACCCATTCCACGGGTCTCAACTCTCCAGGTTTAAGGGATTCTTCCTTCAGCTAAACATGCATTTGGAACCCAGACTATGATCAACCGTGTGATCGTGAGTCATGTTCAAATATGTCTCAGTTCTCATCCCCTGGTACTTGGGTGCAACATTCCAGACACTTTACTAACACTCTCCCGACTTGGAGAGTCAGTGCCTTTAACCTCCTGTTTGGCCCAGTTTGCAAATTCCGCGGATGATGAACAGGAATAGGGAGAACCAATGAGAGAGTAGCTGGAGATGTCTGGACGGGCAAATTTAACTCTCATTTCCCACCAGGAAGAGGAATTAAGCAAAGGCTCAGCGTGCCGTGCCGGAACCAGATTAGGGCCTGAAGCAATGCTGTGGTGTTGCGGCCAGCTCACAAGAAATCGAGTTGAAGAAAGGAGCTCAGGGGCACTGTAATTCACAAACCTGCAGAGTTATAAATGACAGCTATCGTCCAAAAATATACTGAAGTAAGGCTGCCAAGAGGACTTGAAAGCGGGGCAGAATTGCAGGAAACCGATTTCAGGAGGTAGACTGGAATTTCATTTAAAGCATAGGAAAAGAGGCAGAACGTCGACAATGATGCACTAGGCCAAAAAGGGCATATGCGTTTTTTCCTGAATATATTCAGGAAAAAAAGCATACGCACTTTTTGGCCAACCAGGCAAGCTTGCAAAGGAAATCTGCACTACAATGAAGTCTCACTTCCCCCAGGTCAAAATGGCCATCTGTAAAAAGTGTAAAATCCAGAAAGGCAGGACAGGCCATGGAGAACTGGGAGCCTTGTTATGGTGATGGGCGGGATGTAAATTTCCAACAGCCACTCGGGAAAATTGTATGGTGTTTCCTGAAACATCTAAAAAAGAAAGCAACAGAGCCTAGGGCACTTCCACTTATGGTCCTACAGCTTAGGGAAATTAAAATCAAAAAGACACAGCCACCCAAAAGTTTGGGACGGCTCTGTTTATAAGAACCTCGTTTACGGTACAAGTTCAATATCGCAGAAAGTGAAAAATGGATAAAGAAGTTGTGGTACTTACGTAGAATGCAATATCACTCAGCAATGAAATCTATGTCATCAGGCCCGTAGCAGCATAATGAGTGGATTCAGGTATGATGATTCTAACTGAAATAAGTCACACAGAAAAAGAAACATCATAAGATATCACTAATACACGGAATGTAAACTTGGCTACACAGGAACTGGATTACAAAACAGAACAGGGTCTCAAATGTAGAAAAGCAACTTATGCTTGCTTAAGGGGAAAGGTGAGTTGGGGTGCTGCATAAAACCAGAGATTGAAATGAGCACAGATAAAGTTCCTTAAGCCAAATATGGAATAGACAAGAGCTACTCCTTGCTCAACGAAATGGACTCAACACCCCATATTAAACGCCTAACAATGTACCTGACTAGTAAGTATCTTAAAACCTATGGATTGCTATGTCTCTGAAAGAGAATCAAGCGTGAGTACAGCGCCATAAACGCAGCAGTGATAGGATTGGAGAGGTTCGGTGAGCAAATGAAGACCCTTTGAAGTCATATTGCATGGTACCCATTCCACGGGTCTCAACTCTCCAGGTTTAAGAGATTCTTCCTTCAGCTAAACATGCATTTGGAACCCAGACTATGATCAACCGTGTGATCGTGAGTCATGTTCAAATATGTCTCAGTTCTCATCCCCTGGTACTCGGGTGCAACATTCCAGACACTTTACTAACACTCTCCCGACTTGGAGAGTCAGTGCCTTTAACCTCCTGTTTGGCCCAGTTTGCAAATTCCGCGGATGATGAACAGGAATAGGGAGAACCAATGAGAGAGTAGCTGGAGATGTCTGGACGGGCAAATTTAACTCTCATTTCCCACCAGGAAGAGGAATTAAGCAAAGGCTCAGCGGGCCGTGCCGGAACCAGATTAGGGCCTGAAGCAATCCTGCGGTGTTGCGGCCAGCTCACAAGAAAGCGAGTTGAAGAAAGGAGCTCAGGGGCACTGTAATTCACAAACCTGCAGAGTTATAAATGACAGCTCTCGTCCAAAAATATACTGAAGTAAGGCTGCCAAGAGGACTTGAAAGCGGGACAGAATTGCAGGAAACCGATTTCAGGACGTAGACTGGAATTGCATTTAAAGCATAGGAAAAGAGGCAGAACGTCGACAATGATGCACTTGGCCAAAAAGGGCGTATGCGTTTTTTCCTGATTATATTCAGGAAAAAAACGCATACGCCCTTTTTGGCCAACCAAGCAAGCTTGCAAAGCAAATCTGCACTTCAATGAAGTCTCACTTCCCCCCGATCAAAAGGGCCATCTGAAAAAAGTGTAAAATCCAGAAAGGCAGGACAGGCCATGGAGAACTGGGAGACTTGTAAGCTGATGGGCAGGATGTAAATTGCCAACAGCCACTCGGGAGAAGTGTATGGTGTTTCCTGAAACATCTAAAAGACAAAGCAACAGAGCCTAGGTCAATTCCACTTATGGTCCTATAGCTTAAGGAAATTAAAATCAAAAAGACACAGCCACCCAAAAGTTTGGGACGGCTCTGTTTACAAGAACCTCGTTTACGGTACAAGTTCAATATCGCAGAAAGTGAAAAATGGATAAAGAAGTTGTGGTACTTACGTACAATGCAATATCACTCAGCAATGAAATCTATGTCATCAGGCACGTAGCAGCATAATGAGTGGATTCAGGTATGATGATTCTCACTGAAATAAGTCACACAGAAAAAGAAACATCATAAGATATCACTAATACACGGAATGTAAACTTGGCTACACAGGAACTGGATTAGAAAACAGAACAGGGTCTCAAATTTAGAAAACCAACTTATGCTTGCTTAAGGGGAAAGGTGAGTTGGGGTGCTGCATAAAACCAGAGATTGAAATGAGCACAGATAAAGTTCCTTAAGCCAAATATGGAATAGACAAGAGCTACTCCTTGCTCAACGAAATGGACTCAACACCCCATATTAAACGCCTAACAATGTACCTGACTAGTAAGTATCTTAAAACCTATGGATTGCTATGTCTCTGAAAGAGAATCAAGCGTGAGTACAGCGCCATAAACGCAGCAGTGTTAGGATTGGAGAGGTTCGGTGAGCAAATGAAGACCCTTTGAAGTCATATTGCATGGTACCCATTCCACGGGTCTCAACTCTCCAGGTTTAAGGGATTCTTCCTTCAGCTAAACATGCATTTGGAACCCAGACTATGATCAACCATGTGATCGTGAGTCATGTTCAAATATGTCTCAGTTCTCATCCCCTGGTACTCAGGTGCAACATTCCAGACACTTTACTAACACTCTCCCGACGTGGAGAGTCAGTGCCTTTAACCTCCTGTTTGGCCCAGTTTGCAAATTCCGCGGATGATGAACAGGAATAGGGAGAACCAATGAGAGAGTAGCTGGAGATGTCTGGACGGGCAAATTTAACTCTCATTTCCCACCAGGAAGAGGAATTAAGCAAAGGCTCAGTGTGCCGTGCCGGAACCAGATTAGGGCCTGAAGCAATCCTGCGGTGTTGCGGCCAGCTCACAAAAAAGCGAGTTGAAGAAAGGAGCTCAGGGGCACTGTAATTCA
Organism: Orcinus orca; assembly: GCF_937001465.1. Classification (NCBI taxonomy): domain Eukaryota; kingdom Metazoa; phylum Chordata; class Mammalia; order Artiodactyla; family Delphinidae; genus Orcinus; species Orcinus orca. The sequence goes on from NW_026043783.1 coordinate 710,511, forward strand.
CAAACCTGCAGAGTTATAAATGACAGCTATCGTCCAAAAATATACTGAAGTAAGGCTGCCAAGAGGACTTGAAAGCGGGACAGAATTGCAGGAAACCGATTTCAGGACGTAGACTGGAATTGCATTTAAAGCATAGGAAAAGAGGCAGAACGTCGACAATGATGCACTTGACCAAAAAGGGCGTATGCGTTTTTTCCTGATTATATTCAGGAAAAAAACGCATACGCCCTTTTAGGCCAACCAAGCAAGCTTGCAAAGGAAATCTGCACTACAATGAAGTCTCACTTTCCCCCGGTGAAAAGGGCCATCTGAAAAAAGTGTAAAATCCAGAAAGGCAGGACAGGCCATGGAGAACTGGGAGCCTTGTTATGCTGATGTTCGGAATGTAAGTTGCCAACAGCCACTCGGTAGAAGTGTATGGTGTTTCCTGAAACATCTATAAAACAAAGCAACAGAGCCTAGGGCACTTCCACTTATAGTCCTATAGCTTAGGGAAATTAAAATCAAAAAGACAGAGCCACCCCAAAGTTTGGGACCTCTCTGTTTACAAGAACCTCATTTACGGTAGAAGTTCAATATCACAGAAAGTGAAAAATGGATAAAGAAGTTGTGGTACTTACGTACAATGCAATATCACTCAGCAATGAAATCTATGTCATCAGGCCCGTAGCAGCATAGACTGGATTCAGGTATGATGATTCTCACTGAAATAAGTCACACAGAAAAAAAACATAAGATATCACTAATACACGGAATGTAAACTTGGCTACACAGGAACTGGATTACAAAACAGAAGAGGGTCTCAAATTTAGAAAACCAACTTATGCTTGCTTAAGGGGAAAGGTGAGTTGGGGTGCTACATAAAACCAGAGATTGAAATGAGCACAGATAAATTTCCTTAAGCCAAATATGGTATAGACAAGAGCTACTCCTTGCTCAACGAAATGGACTCAACACCCCATATTAAACGCCTAGGAATGTACCTGACTAGTAAGTATCTTAAAACCTATGGATTGCTATGTCTCTGAAAGAGAATCAAGCATGTGTACAGGGGCATAAACGCAGGAGTGATAGGATTGGAGAGGTTCAGTGAGCAAATGAAGACCCTTTGAAGTCATATTACATAGTACCCATTCCACGGGTCTCAACTCTCCAGGTTTAAGGGATTCTTCCTTCAGCTGAAACATGCATGTGGAACCCAGAGTATGATCAACCATGTGATTGGGAGACGTGTTCAAATATGTCTCAGTTTTCGACCGCTGGTACTCAGGTGCAACATTCCAGATGCTTTACTAACACTCTCCCGACTTGGACAGTCAGTGCCTTTAACCTCCTGCTTGGCCCAGTTTCCAATTTCTGCGGAAGATGAACAGGGATAGGGAGGACCAATGAGAGACTAGCTGGAGGTGTCTGGACGGGCAAATTTAACTCTCATTTCCCACCAGGAAGAGCAATTAAGCAAAGGCTCAGCGTTCCGTGCTGGAACCAGATTAGGGCCTGAAGCAATCCTGCGGTGTTGCGGCCAGCTCACAAGAAAGCGAGTGGAAGAAAGGAGTTCAGGGGCACTGTAATTCACAAACCTGCGGAGTTATAAATGACAGCTATCGTCCAAAAATATACTGAAGTAAGGCTGCCACGAGGACTTGAAAGCGGGGCAGAATTGCAGGAAACCGATTTCAGGAGGTAGACTGGAATTGCATTTAAAGCATAGGAAAAGAGGCAGAACGTCGACAATGATGCACTTGCCCTAAAAGGGCGTATGCGTTTTTTCCAGAATATATTCAGGAAAAAACGCATACGCCCTTTTTGGCCAACCAAGCAAGCTTGCAAAGGGAATCTGCACTACAATGAAGTCTCACTTCCCCCCGGTCAAAAGGGCCATCTGAAAAAAGTGTAAAATCCAGAAAGGCAGGACAGGCCATGGAGAACTGGGAGCCTTGTTATGCTGATGGGCGGGATGTAAATTGCCAACAGCCACTGGTTAGAAGTGTATGGTGTTTCCTGAAACATCTAAAAAACAGAGGAACAGAGCCTAGGGCACTTCCACTTATGGTCCTATAGCTTAGGGAAATTAAAATCAAAAAGGGAGAACCACCCAAAAGTTTTGGACGGCTCTGTTTACAAGAACCTCGTTTACGGTACAAGTTCAATATCGCAGAAAGTGAAAAATGGATAAAGAAGTTGTGGTACTTACGTACAATGCAATATCACTCAGCAATTAAATCTATGTCATCAGGCCCGTAGCAGCATAATGAGTGGATTCAGGTATGATGATTCTAACTACAATATGTAACACAGAAAAAGAAACATCTTAAGATATCACCAATACACGGAATGTAAACTTGGCTACACAGGAACTGAATTACAAAACAGAACATGGTCTCAAATTTAGAAAACCAACTTATGCTTGCTTAAGGGGAAAGGTGAGTTGGGGTGCTGCATAAAACCAGAGATTGAAATGAGCACAGATAAAGTTCCTTAAGCCAAATATGGAATAGACAAGAGCTACTCCTTGCTCAACGAAATGGACTCAACACCCCATATTAAACGCCTAATAATGTACCTGACTAGTAAGTATCTTAAAATCTATGGATTGCTATGTCTCTGAAAGAGAATCAAGCGTGAGTACCGGGGCATAAACGCAGCAGTGATAGGATTGGAGAGGTTCGGTGAGCAAATGAAGACCCTTTGAAGTCATATTGCATGGTACCCATTCCACGGGTCTCAACTCTCCAGGTTTAAGGGATTCTTCCTTCAGCTAAAGCATGCATGTGGAACCCAGAGTATGATCAACCATGTGATCGGGAGACGGGTTCAAATATGTCTCAGTTCTTGTCCCCTGGTACTCAGGTGCAACATTCCACACGCTTTACTAAGACTCTCCCGACTTGGAGAGTCAGTGCCTTTAACCTCCTGTTTGGACCAGTTTGCAATTTCTGCGGAAGATGAACAGGGATAGGGAGGACCAATGAGAGACTAGCTGGAGGTGTCTGGACGGGCAAATTTAACTCTCATTTCCCACCAGGAAGAGGAATTAAGCAAAGGCTCAGCGTGCCGTGCTGGAACCAGATTAGGGCCTGAAGCAATCCTGCGGTGTTGCGGCCAGCTCACAAGAAAGCGAGTTGAAGAAAGGAGCTCAGGGGCACTGTAATTCACAAACCTGCAGAGTTATAAATGACAGCTATCGTCCAAAAATATACTGAAGTAAGGCTGCCAAGAGGACTTGAAAGCTGAGCAGAATTGCAGGAAACCGATTTCAGGAGGTAGACTGGAATTGCATTTAAAGCATAGGAAAAGAGGCAGAACGTCGATAATGATGCACTTGCCCAAAAAGGGCGTATGCGTTTTTTCCTGAATATATTCAGGAAAAAACGCATACGCACTTTTTGGCCAACCAAGCAAGCTTGCAAAGGAAATCTGCACTACAATGAAGTCTCACTTCCCCACGGTCAAAAGGACCATCTGAAAAAAGTGTAAAATCCAGAAAGGCAGGACAGGCCATGGAGAACTGGGAGCCTTGTTATGCTGATGTTCGGAATGTAAGTTGCCAACAGCCACTCGGTAGAAGTGTATGGTGTTTCCTGAAACATCTATAAAACAAAGCAACAGAGCCTAGGGCACTTCCACTTATAGTCCTATAGCTTAGGGAAATTAAAATCAAAAAGACAGAGCCACCCCAAAGTTTGGGACCTCTCTGTTTACAAGAACCTCATTTACGGTAGAAGTTCAATATCACAGAAAGTGAAAAATGGATAAAGAAGTTGTGGTACTTACGTACAATGCAATATCACTCAGCAATGAAATCTATGTCATCAGGCCCGTAGCAGCATAGACTGGATTCAGGTATGATGATTCTCACTGAAATAAGTCACACAGAAAAAAAACATAAGATATCACTAATACACGGAATGTAAACTTGGCTACACAGGAACTGGATTACAAAACAGAAGAGGGTCTCAAATTTAGAAAACCAACTTATGCTTGCTTAAGGGGAAAGGTGAGTTGGGGTGCTACATAAAACCAGAGATTGAAATGAGCACAGATAAATTTCCTTAAGCCAAATATGGTATAGACAAGAGCTACTCCTTGCTCAACGAAATGGACTCAACACCCCATATTAAACGCCTAGGAATGTACCTGACTAGTAAGTATCTTAAAACCTATGGATTGCTATGTCTCTGAAAGAGAATCAAGCATGTGTACAGGGGCATAAACGCAGGAGTGATAGGATTGGAGAGGTTCAGTGAGCAAATGAAGACCCTTTGAAGTCATATTACATGGTACCCATTCCACGGGTCTCAACTCTCCAGGTTTAAGGGATTCTTCCTTCAGCTGAAACATGCATGTGGAACCCAGAGTATGATCAACCATGTGATTGGGAGACGTGTTCAAATATGTCTCAGTTTTCCACCGCTGGTACTCAGGTGCAACATTCCAGATGCTTTACTAACACTCTCCCGACTTGGACAGTCAGTGCCTTTAACCTCCTGCTTGGCCCAGTTTCCAATTTCTGCGGAAGATGAACAGGGATAGGGAGGACCAATGAGAGACTAGCTGGAGGTGTCTGGACGGGCAAATTTAACTCTCATTTCCCACCAGGAAGAGCAATTAAGCAAAGGCTCAGCGTTCCGTGCCGGAACCAGATTAGGGCCTGAAGCAATCCTGCGGTGTTGCGGCCAGCTCACAAGAAAGCGAGTGGAAGAAAGGAGTTCAGGGGCACTGTAATTCACAAACCTGCGGAGTTATAAATGACAGCTATCGTCCAAAAATATACTGAAGTAAGGCTGCCACGAGGACTTGAAAGCGGGGCAGAATTGCAGGAAACCGATTTCAGGAGGTAGACTGGAATTGCATTTAAAGCATAGGAAAAGAGGCAGAACGTCGACAATGATGCACTTGCCCTAAAAGGGCGTATGCGTTTTTTCCAGAATATATTCAGGAAAAAACGCATACGCCCTTTTTGGCCAACCAAGCAAGCTTGCAAAGGGAATCTGCACTACAATGAAGTCTCACTTCCCCCCGGTCAAAAGGGCCATCTGAAAAAAGTGTAAAATCCAGAAAGGCAGGACAGGCCATGGAGAACTGGGAGCCTTGTTATGCTGATGGGCGGGATGTAAATTGCCAACAGCCACTGGTTAGAAGTGTATGGTGTTTCCTGAAACATCTAAAAAACAGAGGAACAGAGCCTAGGGCACTTCCACTTATGGTCCTATAGCTTAGGGAAATTAAAATCAAAAAGGGAGAACCACCCAAAAGTTTTGGACGGCTCTGTTTACAAGAACCTCGTTTACGGTACAAGTTCAATATCGCAGAAAGTGAAAAATGGATAAAGAAGTTGTGGTACTTACGTACAATGCAATATCACTCAGCAATTAAATCTATGTCATCAGGCCCGTAGCAGCATAATGAGTGGATTCAGGTATGATGATTCTAACTACAATATGTAACACAGAAAAAGAAACATCTTAAGATATCACCAATACACGGAATGTAAACTTGGCTACACAGGAACTGAATTACAAAACAGAACATGGTCTCAAATTTAGAAAACCAACTTATGCTTGCTTAAGGGGAAAGGTGAGTTGGGGTGCTGCATAAAACCAGAGATTGAAATGAGCACAGATAAAGTTCCTTAAGCCAAATATGGAATAGACAAGAGCTACTCCTTGCTCAACGAAATGGACTCAACACCCCATATTAAACGCCTAATAATGTACCTGATTAGTAAGTATCATAAAATCTATGGATTGCTATGTCTCTGAAAGAGAATCAAGCGTGAGTACCGGGGCATAAACGCAGCAGTGATAGGATTGGAGAGGTTCGGTGAGCAAATGAAGACCCTTTGAAGTCATATTGCATGGTACCCATTCCACGGGTCTCAACTCTCCAGGTTTAAGGGATTCTTCCTTCAGCTAAAGCATGCATGTGGAACCCAGAGTATGATCAACCATGTGATCGGGAGACGGGTTCAAATATGTCTCAGTTCTTGTCCCCTGGTACTCAGGTGCAACATTCCACACGCTTTACTAAGACTCTCCCGACTTGGAGAGTCAGTGCCTTTAACCTCCTGTTTGGACCAGTTTGCAATTTCTGCAGAAGATGAACAGGGATATGGAGGACCAATGAGAGACTAGCTGGAGGTGTCTGGACGGGCAAATTTAACTCTCATTTCCCACCAGGAAGAGGAATTAAGCAAAGGCTCAGCGTGCCGTGCCGGAACCAGATTAGGGCCTGAAGCAATCCTGCGGTGTTGCGGCCAGCTCACAAGAAAGCGAGTTGAAGAAAGGAGCTCAGGGGCACTGTAATTCACAAACCTGCAGAGTTATAAATGACAGCTATCGTCCAAAAATATACTGAAGTAAGGCTGCAAAGAGGACTTGAAAGCTGAGCAGAATTGCAGGAAACCGATTTCAGGAGGTAGACTGGAATTGCATTTAAAGCATAGGAAAAGAGGCAGAACGTCGACAATGATGCACTTGCCCAAAAAGGGCGTATGCGTTTTTTCCTGAATATATTCAGGAAAAAACGCATACGCACTTTTTGGCCAACCAAGCAAGCTTGCAAAGGAAATCTGCACTACAATGAAGTCTCACTTCCCCACGGTCAAAAGGACCATCTGAAAAAAGTGTAAAATCCAGAAAGGCAGGACAGGCCATGGAGAACTGGGAGCCTTGTTATGCTGATGGTCGGGATGTAAATTGCCAACAGCCACTCGGTAGAAGTGTATGGTGTTTCCTGAAACATCTAAAAAACAAAGCAACAGAGCCTAGGGCACTTCCACTTATAGTCCTATACCTTAGGGAAATTAAAATCAAAAAGACACAGACACCGCAAAGTATGGGACGGCTCTGTTTATAAGAACCTCGTTTACGGTACAAGTTCAATATCGCAGAAAGTGAAAAATGGATAAAGAAGTTGTGGTAGTTACGTACAATGCAATATCACTCAGCAATGAAATCTATGTCATCAGGCCCGTAGCAGCACAGACTGGATTCAGGTATGATGATTCTAACTGAAATACGTCACACAGAAAAAGAAACATCATAAGATATCACTAATACACGGAATGTAAACTTGGCTACACAGGAACTGGATTACAAAACAGAAAAGTGTCTCAAATTTAGAAAACCAACTTATGCTTGCTTAAGGGGAAAGGTGAGTTGGGGTGCTACATAAAACCAGAGATTGAAATGAGCACAGATAAATTTCCTTAAGCCAAATATGGAATAGACAAGAGCTACTCCTTGCTCAACGAAATGGACTCAACACCCCATATTAAACGCCTAAGAATGTACCTGACTAGTAAGTATCTTAAAACCTATGGATTGCTATGTCTCCGAAAGAGAATCAAGCGTGTGTACAGGGGCGTAAACGCAGCAGTGATAGGATTGGAGAGGTTCGGTGAGCAAATGAAGACCCTTTGAAGTCACATTGCATGGTACCCATTCCACGGGTCTCAACTCTCCAGGTTTAAGGGATTCTTCCTTCAGCTAAAACATGCATGTGGAACCCAGAGTATGATCAACCGTGTGATCGGGAGACGTGTTCAAATATGTCTCAGTGCTCGTACCCTGGTACTCGGGTGCAACATTCCAAACGCTTTATTAACACTCTCCTGAATTGGAGAGTCAGTGCCTTTAATCTCCTGTTTGGCCCAGTTTGCAATTTCTGCGGAAGATGAACAGGAATAGGGAGGACCAATGAGAGACTAGCTGGAGGTGTCTGGACGGGCAAATTTAACTCTCATTTCCCACCAGGAAGAGGAATTAACCAAAGGCTCAGTATGCCGGGCCGGAACCAGATTAGTGCCCGAAGCAATCTTGCGGTGTTGCGGCCAGCTCACAAGAAAGCGAGTTGAAGATAGGAGCTCAGTGGCACTGTAATTCACAAACCTGCAGAGTTATAAATGACAGCTATTGTCCAAAAATATACTGAAGTAACGCTGCAAAGAGGACTTGAAAGCGGGGCAGAATTGCAGGAAACCGATTTCAGGAGGTAGACTGGAATTGCATTTAAAGCATAGGAAAAGAGGCAGAACGTCGACAATGATGCACTTGGCCAAAAAAGGCATATGCGTTGTTTCCTGAATATATTCAGGAAAAAACGCATACGCACTTTTTGGCCAACCAAGCAAGCTTGCAAAGGAAATCTGTACTACATTGAAGTCTCACTTCCCCTCTGGTCAAAAGGACCATCTGAAAAAGGTGTAAAATCCAGAAAGGCAGGAAAGGCAATGGAGAACTGGGAGCCTTCTTATGTTGATGGGCGGGATGTAAATTGCCAACAGCCACTAGGGAGAAGTGTATGGTGTTTCCTGAAACATCTAAAAAACAAAGCAACAGAGCCTAGGGCACTTACACTTATGTTCCTATAGCTTAGGGAAATTAAAATCAAAAACACACAGCCACCCCAAAGTTTGGGATGGCTCTGTTTACAAGAAATTCGTTTACGGGGCAAGTTTAATATCGCAGAAAGTGAAAAATGGATAAAGAAGTTGTGGTACTTATGTACAATGCAATATCACTCAGCAATGAAATCTATGTCATCAGGCCCGTAGCAGCATAATGAGTGGATTCAGGTATGATGATTCTAACTACAATATGTAACACAGAAAAAGAAACATCTTAAGATATCACCAATACACGGAATGTAAACTTGGCTACACAGGAACTGAATTACAAAACAGAACAGGGTCTCAAATTTAGAAAACCAACTTATGCTTGCTTAAGGGGAAAGGTGAGTTGGGGTGCTGCATAAAACCAGAGATTGAAATGAGCACAGATAAAGTTCCTTAAGCCAAATATGTAATAGACAAGAGCTACTCCTTGCTCAACGAAATGGACTCAACACCCCATATTAAACGCCTAAGAATGTATCTGACTAGTAAGTATCTTAAAACCTATGGATTGCTATGTCTCCAAAAGAGAAACAAGCGTGTGTACAGGGGCATAAACGCAGCAGTGATAAAATTGGAGAATTTTGGTAAGCAAATGAAGACCCTTTGAAGGCATATTGCATGGTACCCATTCCACGGGTCTCAACTCTCCAGGTTTAAGGGATTCTTCCTTCAGCTAAAACATGCATGTGGATCCCAGAGTATGATCAACCATGTGATCAGGAGACGTGTTCAAATATGTCTCAGTTCTCGTCCCCTGGTACTCGGGTGCAACATTCCACACGCTTTACTAACACTCTCCCGACTTGGAGAGTCAGTGCCTTTAACCTCCTGTTTGGCCCAGTTTGAAATTTCTGCAAAAGATGAACAGGAATAGGGAGAACCGATGAGAGACAAGCTGGAGGTGTCTGGACGGGCAAATTTAACTCTCATTTCCCACCAGGAAGAGGAATTAACCAAAGGCTCAGTGTGCCGTGCTGGAACCAGATTAGGGCCTGAAGCAATCCAGCGGTGTTGCGGCCAGCTCACAAGAAAGCGAGTTGAAGAAAGGAGCTCAGGGGCACTGTAATTCACAAACCTGCAGAGTTATAAATGACAGCTATCCTCCAAAAATATACAGAAGTAAGGATGCCAAGAGGACTAGAAAGCGGGGCAGAATGGCAAGAACCCGATTTCAGGAGGTAGACTGGAATTGCATTTAAGCATAGGAAAAGAGGCAGAACGTAGACAATGATGCACTTGGCCAAAAAGGGCGTATGCGTTTTTTCCTGAATATATTCAGGAAAAAACGCATACGCCCTTTTTGGCCAACCAAGCAAGCTTGCAAAGGAAATCTGCACTACAATGAAGTCTCACTTCCCCCCCAGTCAAAAGGGCCATCTGAAAAAAGTGTAAAATCCAGAAAGGCAGGACAGGCCATGGAGAACTGGGAGCCTTGTTATGCTGATGGGCGGGATGTAAATTGCCAACAGCCACTCGGGAGAAGTGTATGGTGTTTCCTGAAACATCTAAAAAACAAAGCAACAGAGCCTAGGGCACTTCCACTTATGGTCCTATAACTTAGGGAAATTAAAATCAAAAAGACACAGCCACCCCAAAGTTTGGGACGGCTCTGTTTACAAGAACCTCGTTTACGGTACATGTTCAATATCGCAGAAAGTGAAAAATGGATAAAGAAGTTGTGGTACTCACGTACAATGCAATATCACTCAGCAATGAAATCTATGTCATCTGGCCCATAGCAGCATAATGAGTGGATTCAGGTATGATGATTCTAACTGAAATAAGTCACACAGAAAAAGAAACATCATAAGATATCACTAATACACGGAATGTAAACTTGGCTACACAGGAACTGGATTACAAAACAGAAGAGGTTCTCAAATTTAGAAAACCAACTTATGCTTGTTTAAGGGGAAAGGTGAGTTGGGGTGCTGCATAAAACCAGAGATTGAAATGAGCACAGATAAAGTTCCTTAAGCCAAATATGTAATAGACAAGAGCTACTCCTTGCTCAACGAAATGGACTCAACACCCCATATTAAACGCCTAATAATGTACCTGACTATTAAGTATCTGAAAACCTATGGATTGCTATGTCTCTGAAAGAGAATCAAGTGTGAGTACCGGGGCATAAACGCAGCAGTGATAGGATTGGAGAGGTTCGGTGAGCAAATGAAGACCCTTTGAAGTCATATTGCATGGTACCCATTCCACGGGTCTCAACTCTCCAGGTTTAAGGGATTCTTCCTTCAGCTAAAGCATGCATATGGAACCCAGAGTATGATCAACCATGTGATCGGGAGACGGGTTCAAATATGTCTCAGTTCTTGTCCCCTGGTACTCAGGTGCAACATTCCACACGCTTTACTAAGACTCTCCCGACTTGGAGAGTCAGTGCCTTTAACCTCCTGTTTGGACCAGTTTGCAATTTCTGCGGAAGATGAACAGGGATATGGAGGACCAATGAGAGACTAGCTGGAGGTGTCTGGACGGGCAAATTTAACTCTCATTTCCCACCAGGAAGAGGAATTAAGCAAAGGCTCAGCGTGCCGTGCCGGAACCAGATTAGGGCCTGAAGCAATCCTGCGGTGTTGCGGCCAGCTCACAAGAAAGCGAGTTGAAGAAAGGAGCTCAGGGGCACTGTAATTCACAAACCTGCAGAGTTATAAATGACAGCTATCGTCCAAAAATATACTGAAGTAAGGCTGCAAAGAGGACTTGAAAGCTGAGCAGAATTGCAGGAAACCGATTTCAGGAGGTAGACTGGAATTGCATTTAAAGCATAGGAAAAGAGGCAGAACGTCGACAATGATGCACTTGCCCAAAAAGGGCGTATGCGTTTTTTCCTGAATATATTCAGGAAAAAACGCATACGCACTTTTTGGCCAACCAAGCAAGCTTGCAAAGGAAATCTGCACTACAATGAAGTCTCACTTCCCCACGGTCAAAAGGACCATCTGAAAAAAGTGTAAAATCCAGAAAGGCAGGACAGGCCATGGAGAACTGGGAGCCTTGTTATGCTGATGGTCGGGATGTAAATTGCCAACAGCCACTCGGTAGAAGTGTATGGTGTTTCCTGAAACATCTAAAAAACAAAGCAACAGAGCCTAGGGCACTTCCACTTATAGTCCTATACCTTAGGGAAATTAAAATCAAAAAGACACAGACACCGCAAAGTATGGGACGGCTCTGTTTATAAGAACCTCGTTTACGGTACAAGTTCAATATCGCAGAAAGTGAAAAATGGATAAAGAAGTTGTGGTAGTTACGTACAATGCAATATCACTCAGCAATGAAATCTATGTCATCAGGCCCGTAGCAGCACAGACTGGATTCAGGTATGATGATTCTAACTGAAATACGTCACACAGAAAAAGAAACATCATAAGATATCACTAATACACGGAATGTAAACTTGGCTACACAGGAACTGGATTACAAAACAGAAAAGTGTCTCAAATTTAGAAAACCAACTTATGCTTGCTTAAGGGGAAAGGTGAGTTGGGGTGCTACATAAAACCAGAGATTGAAATGAGCACAGATAAATTTCCTTAAGCCAAATATGGAATAGACAAGAGCTACTCCTTGCTCAACGAAATGGACTCAACACCCCATATTAAACGCCTAAGAATGTACCTGACTAGTAAGTATCTTAAAACCTATGGATTGCTATGTCTCCGAAAGAGAATCAAGCGTGTGTACAGGGGCGTAAACGCAGCAGTGATAGGATTGGAGAGGTTCGGTGAGCAAATGAAGACCCTTTGAAGTCACATTGCATGGTACCCATTCCACGGGTCTCAACTCTCCAGGTTTAAGGGATTCTTCCTTCAGCTAAAACATGCATGTGGAACCCAGAGTATGATCAACCGTGTGATCGGGAGACGTGTTCAAATATGTCTCAGTGCTCGTACCCTGGTACTCGGGTGCAACATTCCAAACGCTTTATTAACACTCTCCTGAATTGGAGAGTCAGTGCCTTTAATCTCCTGTTTGGCCCAGTTTGCAATTTCTGCGGAAGATGAACAGGAATAGGGAGGACCAATGAGAGACTAGCTGGAGGTGTCTGGACGGGCAAATTTAACTCTCATTTCCCACCAGGAAGAGGAATTAACCAAAGGCTCAGTATGCCGGGCCGGAACCAGATTAGTGCCCGAAGCAATCTTGCGGTGTTGCGGTCAGCTCACAAGAAAGCGAGTTGAAGATAGGAGCTCAGTGGCACTGTAATTCACAAACCTGCAGAGTTATAAATGACAGCTATTGTCCAAAAATATACTGAAGTAACGCTGCAAAGAGGACTTGAAAGCGGGGCAGAATTGCAGGAAACCGATTTCAGGAGGTAGACTGGAATTGCATTTAAAGCATAGGAAAAGAGGCAGAACGTCGACAATGATGCACTTGGCCAAAAAAGGCATATGCGTTGTTTCCTGAATATATTCAGGAAAAAACGCATACGCACTTTTTGGCCAACCAAGCAAGCTTGCAAAGGAAATCTGTACTACATTGAAGTCTCACTTCCCCTCTGGTCAAAAGGACCATCTGAAAAAGGTGTAAAATCCAGAAAGGCAGGAAAGGCAATGGAGAACTGGGAGCCTTCTTATGTTGATGGGCGGGATGTAAATTGCCAACAGCCACTAGGGAGAAGTGTATGGTGTTTCCTGAAACATCTAAAAAACAAAGCAACAGAGCCTAGGGCACTTACACTTATGTTCCTATAGCTTAGGGAAATTAAAATCAAAAACACACAGCCACCCCAAAGTTTGGGATGGCTCTGTTTACAAGAAATTCGTTTACGGGGCAAGTTTAATATCGCAGAAAGTGAAAAATGGATAAAGAAGTTGTGGTACTTATGTACAATGCAATATCACTCAGCAATGAAATCTATGTCATCAGGCCCGTAGCAGCATAATGAGTGGATTCAGGTATGATGATTCTAACTACAATATGTAACACAGAAAAAGAAACATCTTAAGATATCACCAATACACGGAATGTAAACTTGGCTACACAGGAACTGAATTACAAAACAGAACAGGGTCTCAAATTTAGAAAACCAACTTATGCTTGCTTAAGGGGAAAGGTGAGTTGGGGTGCTGCATAAAACCAGAGATTGAAATGAGCACAGATAAAGTTCCTTAAGCCAAATATGTAATAGACAAGAGCTACTCCTTGCTCAACGAAATGGACTCAACACCCCATATTAAACGCCTAAGAATGTATCTGACTAGTAAGTATCTTAAAACCTATGGATTGCTATGTCTCCAAAAGAGAAACAAGCGTGTGTACAGGGGCATAAACGCAGCAGTGATAAAATTGGAGAATTTTGGTAAGCAAATGAAGACCCTTTGAAGGCATATTGCATGGTACCCATTCCACGGGTCTCAACTCTCCAGGTTTAAGGGATTCTTCCTTCAGCTAAAACATGCATGTGGATCCCAGAGTATGATCAACCATGTGATCAGGAGACGTGTTCAAATATGTCTCAGTTCTCGTCCCCTGGTACTCGGGTGCAACATTCCACACGCTTTACTAACACTCTCCCGACTTGGAGAGTCAGTGCCTTTAACCTCCTGTTTGGCCCAGTTTGAAATTTCTGCAAAAGATGAACAGGAATAGGGAGAACCGATGAGAGACAAGCTGGAGGTGTCTGGACGGGCAAATTTAACTCTCATTTCCCACCAGGAAGAGGAATTAACCAAAGGCTCAGTGTGCCGTGCTGGAACCAGATTAGGGCCTGAAGCAATCCAGCGGTGTTGCGGCCAGCTCACAAGAAAGCGAGTTGAAGAAAGGAGCTCAGGGGCACTGTAATTCACAAACCTGCAGAGTTATAAATGACAGCTATCCTCCAAAAATATACAGAAGTAAGGATGCCAAGAGGACTAGAAAGCGGGGCAGAATGGCAAGAACCCGATTTCAGGAGGTAGACTGGAATTGCATTTAAGCATAGGAAAAGAGGCAGAACGTAGACAATGATGCACTTGGCCAAAAAGGGCGTATGCGTTTTTTCCTGAATATATTCAGGAAAAAACGCATACGCCCTTTTTGGCCAACCAAGCAAGCTTGCAAAGGAAATCTGCACTACAATGAAGTCTCACTTCCCCCCCAGTCAAAAGGGCCATCTGAAAAAAGTGTAAAATCCAGAAAGGCAGGACAGGCCATGGAGAACTGGGAGCCTTGTTATGCTGATGGGCGGGATGTAAATTGCCAACAGCCACTCGGGAGAAGTGTATGGTGTTTCCTGAAACATCTAAAAAACAAAGCAACAGAGCCTAGGGCACTTCCACTTATGGTCCTATAACTTAGGGAAATTAAAATCAAAAAGACACAGCCACCCCAAAGTTTGGGACGGCTCTGTTTACAAGAACCTCGTTTACGGTACATGTTCAATATCGCAGAAAGTGAAAAATGGATAAAGAAGTTGTGGTACTCACGTACAATGCAATATCACTCAGCAATGAAATCTATGTCATCTGGCCCATAGCAGCATAATGAGTGGATTCAGGTATGATGATTCTAACTGAAATAAGTCACACAGAAAAAGAAACATCATAAGATATCACTAATACACGGAATGTAAACTTGGCTACACAGGAACTGGATTACAAAACAGAAGAGGTTCTCAAATTTAGAAAACCAACTTATGCTTGTTTAAGGGGAAAGGTGAGTTGGGGTGCTGCATAAAACCAGAGATTGAAATGAGCACAGATAAAGTTCCTTAAGCCAAATATGTAATAGACAAGAGCTACTCCTTGCTCAACGAAATGGACTCAACACCCCATATTAAACGCCTAATAATGTACCTGACTATTAAGTATCTGAAAACCTATGGATTGCTATGTCTCTGAAAGAGAATCAAGTGTGAGTACCGGGGCATAAACGCAGCAGTGATAGGATTGGAGAGGTTCGGTGAGCAAATGAAGACCCTTTGAAGTCATATTGCATGGTACCCATTCCACGGGTCTCAACTCTCCAGGTTTAAGGGATTCTTCCTTCAGCTAAAGCATGCATATGGAACCCAGAGTATGATCAACCATGTGATCGGGAGACGGGTTCAAATATGTCTCAGTTCTTGTCCCCTGGTACTCAGGTGCAATATTCCACACGCTTTACTAAGACTCTCCCGACTTGGAGAGTCAGTGCCTTTAACCTCCTGTTTGGACCAGTTTGCAATTTCTGCGGAAGATGAACAGGGATAGGGAGGACCAATGAGAGACTAGCTGGAGGTGTCTGGACGGGCAAATTTAACTCTCATTTCCCACCAGGAAGAGGAATTAAGCAAAGGCTCAACGTGCCGTGCCGGAACAAGATTAGGGCCTGAAGCAATCCTGCGGTGTTGCGGCCAGCTCACAAGAAAGCGAGTTGAAGAAAGGAGCTCAGGGGCACTGTAATTCACAAACCTGCAGAGTTATAAATAACAGCTATCGTCCAAAAATATACTGAAGTAAGGCTGCCAAGAGGACTTGAAAGCTGGGCAGAATTGCAGGAAACCAATTTCAGGAGGTAGACTGGAATTGCATTTAAAGCATAGGAAAAGAGGCAGAACGTCGACAATGATGCACTTGCCCAAAAAGGGCGTATGCGTTTTTTCCTGAATATATTCAGGAAAAAACGCATACGCACTTTTTGGCCAACCAAGCAAGCTTGCAAAGGAAATCTGCACTACAATGAAGTCTCACTTCCCCCCGGTCAAAAGGGACATCTGAAAAAAGTGTAAAATCCAGAAAGGCAGGACAGGCCATGGAGAACTGGGAGCCTTGTTATGCTGATGGTCGGGATGTAAACTGCCAACAGCCACTCGGTAGAAGTGTATGGTGTTTCCTGAAACATCTAAAAAACAAAGCAACAGAGCCTAGGGCACTTCCACTTATAGTCCTATAGCTTAGGGAAATTAAAATCAAAAAGACACAGCCACCACAAAGTTTGGGACGGCTCTGTTTATAAGAACCTCGTTTACGGTACAAGTTCAATATCGCAGAAAGTGAAAAATGGATAAAGAAGTTGTGGTACTTACGTACAATGCAATATCACTCAGCAATGAAATCTATGTCATCAGGCCCGTAGCAGCATAGACTGGATTCAGGTATGATGATTCTCACTGAAATAAGTCACACAGAAAAAGAAACATCATAAGATATCACTAATACACGGAATGTAAACTTGGCTACACAGGAACTGGATTACAAAACAGAAAAGTGTCTCAAATTTAGAAAACCAACTTATGCTTGCTTAAGGGGAAAGGTGAGTTGGGGTGCTACATAAAACCAGAGATTGAAATGAGCACAGATAAATTTCCTTAAGCCAAATATGGAATAGACAAGAGCTACTCCTTGCTCAACGAAATGGACTCAACACCCCATATTAAACGCCTAAGAATGTACCTGACTAGTAAGTATCTTAAAACCTATGGATTGCTATGTCTCCGAAAGAGAATCAAGTGTGTGTACAGGGGCGTAAACGCAGCAGTGATAGGATTGGAGAGGTTCGGTGAGCAAATGAAGACCCTTTGAAGGCACATTGCATGGTACCCATTCCACGGGTCTCAACTCTCCAGGTTTAAGGGATTCTTCCTTCAGCTAAAACATGCATGTGGAACCCAGAGTATGATCAACCGTGTGATCGGGAGACGTGTTCAAATATGTCTCAGTGCTCGTACCCTGGTACTCGGGTGCAACATTCCAAACGCTTTATTAACACTCTCCTGAATTGGAGAGTCAGTGCCTTTAATCTCCTGTTTGGCCCAGTTTGCAATTTCTGCGGAAGATGAACAGGAATAGGGAGGACCAATGAGAGACTAGCTGGAGGTGTCTGGACGGGCAAATTTAACTCTCATTTCTCACCAGGAAGAGGAATTAACCAAAGGCTCAGTATGCCGACCCGGAACCAGATTAGTGCTCGAAGCAATCTTGCGGTGTTGCGGCCAGCTCACAAGAAAGCGAGTTGAAGATAGGAGCTCAGTGGCACTGTAATTCACAAACCTGCAGAGTTATAAATGACAGCTATTGTCCAAAAATATACTGAAGTAACGCTGCGAAGAGGACTTGAAAGCGGGGCAGAATTGCAGGAAACCGATTTCAGGAGGTAGACTGGAATTGCATTTAAAGCATAGGAAAAGAGGCAGAACGTCGACAATGATGCACTTGGACAAAAAGGGCATATGCGTTGTTTCCTGAATATATTCAGGAAAAAACGCATACGCACTTTTTGGCCAACCAAGCAAGCTTGCAAAGGAAATCTGTACTACATTGAAGTCTCACTTCCCCTCTGGTCAAAAGGACCATCTGAAAAAAGTGTAAAATCCAGAAAGGCAGGAAAGGCAATGGAGAACTGGGAGCCTTCTTATGTTGATGGGCGGGATGTAAATTGCCAACAGCCACTAGGGAGAAGTGTATGGTGTTTCCTGAAACATCTAAAAAACAAAGCAACAGAGCCTAGGGCACTTACACTTACGTTCCTATAGCTTAGGGAAATTAAAATCAAAAACACACAGCCACCCCAAAGTTTGGGATGGCTCTGTTTACAAGAAACCCGTTTACGGGGCAAGTTTAATATCGCAGAAAGTGAAAAATGGATAAAGAAGTTGTGGTACTTATGTACAATGCAATATCACTCAGCAATGAAATCTATGTCATCAGGCCCGTAGCAGCATAATGAGTGGATTCAGGTATGATGATTCTAACTACAATATGTAACACAGAAAAAGAAACATCTTAAGATATCACCAATACACGGAATGTAAACTTGGCTACACAGGAACTGAATTACAAAACAGAACAGGGTCTCAAATTTAGAAAACCAACTTATGCTTGCTTAAGGGGAAAGGTGAGTTGGGGTGCTGCATAAAACCAGAGATTGAAATGAGCACAGATAAAGTTCCTTAAGCCAAATATGTAATAGACAAGAGCTACTCCTTGCTCAACGAAATGGACTCAACACCCCATATTAAACACCTAAGAATGTATCTGACTAGTAAGTATCTTAAAACCTATGGATTGCTATGTCTCCGAAAGAGAAACAAGCGTGTGTACAGGGGCATAAACGCAGCAGTGATAAAATTGGAGAATTTTGGTAAGCAAATGAAGACCCTTTGAAGGCATATTGCATGGTACCCATTCCACGGGTCTCAACTCTCCAGGTTTAAGGGATTCTTCCTTCAGCTAAAACATGCATGTGGATCCCAGAGTATGATCAACCATGTGATCGGGAGACGTGTTCAAATATGTCTCAGTTCTCGTCCCCTGGTACTCGGGTGCAACATTCCACACGCTTTACTAACACTCTCCCGACTTGGAGAGTCAGTGCCTTTAACCTCCTGTTTGGCCCAGTTTGAAATTTCTGCAAAAGATGAACAGGTATAGGGAGAACCGATGAGAGACAAGCTGGAGGTGTCTGGACGGGCAAATTTAACTCTCATTTCCCACCAGGAAGAGGAATTAACCAAAGGCTCAGTGTGCCGTGCTGGAACCAGATTAGGGCCTGAAGCAATCCAGCGGTGTTGCGGCCAGCTCACAAGAAAGCGAGTTGAAGAAAGGAGCTCAGGGGCACTGTAATTCACAAACCTGCAGAGTTATAAATGACAGCTATCCTCCAAAAATATACAGAAGTAAGGATGCCAAGAGGACTAGAAAGCGGGGCAGAATGGCAAGAACCCGATTTCAGGAGGTAGACTGGAATTGCATTTAAGCATAGGAAAAGAGGCAGAACGTAGACAATGATGCACTTGGCCAAAAAGGGCGTATGCGTTTTTTCCTGAATATATTCAGGAAAAAACGCATACGCCCTTTTTGGCCAACCAAGCAAGCTTGCAAAGGAAATCTGCACTACAATGAAGTCTCACTTCCCCCCAAGTCAAAAGGGCCATCTGAAAAAAGTGTAAAATCCAGAAAGGCAGGACAGGCCATGGAGAACTGGGAGCCTTGTTATGCTGATGGGCGGGATGTAAATTACCAACAGCCACTCTGGAGAAGTGTATGGTGTTTCCTGAAACATCTAAAAAACAAAGCAACAGAGCCTAGGGCACTTCCACTTATGCTCCTATAGCTTAGGGAAATTAAAATCAAAAAGACACAGCCAACCCAAAGTTTGGGACGGCTGTGTTTACAAGAACCTCCTTTACAGTACAAGTTCAATATCGCAGAAAGCGAAAATTGGATAAAGAAGTTGTGGTACTTACGTACAATTCAATATCACTCAGCAATGAAATCTATGTCATCAGGCCCGTAACAGCATAATGAGTGGATTCAGGTATGATGATTCTAACTGAAATAAGTCACACAGAAAAAGAAACATCATAAGATATCACTAATACACGGAATGTAAACTTGGCTACACAGGAACTGGATTACAAAAGAGAACAGTGTCTCAAATTTAGAAACCCAACTTATGCTTGCTTAAGGGGAAAGGTGAGTTGGGGTGCTGCATAAAACCAGAGATTGAAATGAGCACAGATAAAGTTCCTTAAGCCAAATATGTAATAGATAAGAGCTACTCCTTGCTCAACGTAATGGACTCAACACCCCATATTAAACGCCTAAGAATGTACCTGACTAGTAAGTATCTTAAACCTATGGATTGCTATGTCTCCGAAAGAGAAACAAGCGTGTGTACAGGGGCATAAACGCAGCAGTGATAGGATTGGAGAGGTTCGGTGAGCAAATGAAGAACCTTTGAAGTCATATTGCATGGTACCCATTCCACGGGTCTCAACTCTCCAGGTTTAAGGGATTCTTCCTTCAGCTAAAACATGCATGTGAAACCCAGAGTATGATCAACCGTGTCATCGGAAGACGTGTTCAAATATGTCTCAGTTCTCCTCCCCTGGTACTCGGGTGCAACATTCCACACGCTTTAGTAACACACTCCAGATTTGGAGAGTCAGTGCCTTTAACCTCCTGTTTGGCCCAGTTTGCAATTTCCGCGGAAGATGAACAGGAATAGGGAGAACCAGTGAGAGACTAGCTGGAGGTGTCTGGACGGGCAAATTTAACTCTCATTTCCACTAGGAAGAGGAATTAACCAAAGGCTCAGTGTGCCGTGCCGGAACCAGATTAGGGCCTGAAGCAATCCTGCGGTGTTGTGGCCAGCTCACAAGAAAGCGAGTTGAGGAAAGGAGCTCAGGGGCACTGTAATTCACAAACATGCAGAGTTATAAATGACAGCTATCGTCCAAAAGTATTCTGAAGTAAGGCTGCCAAGAGGACTTGAAAGCGGGCCAGAAATGCAGTAAACCGATTTCAGGAGGTAGACTGGAATTGCATTTAAAGCATAGGAAAAGAGGCAGAACGTCGACAATGATGCACTTGGCCTAAAAGGGCGTATGCGTTTTTTCCTGAATATATTCAGGAAAAAACGCATACGCCCTTTTTGGCCAACCAAGCAAGCTTGCAAAGGAAATCTGCACTACAATGAAGTCTCACTTCCCCCCCAGTCAAAAGGGCCATCTGAAAAAAGTGTAAAATCCAGAAAGGCAGGACAGGCCATGGAGAACTGGGAGCCTTGTTATGCTGATGGGCGGGATGTAAATTACCAACAGCCACTCTGGAAAAGTGTATGGTGTTTCCTGAAACATCTAAAAAACAAAGCAACAGAGCCTAGGGCACTTCCACTTATGGTCCTATAGCTTAGGGAAATTAAAATCAAAAAGACACAGCCACCCCAAAGTTTGGGACCTCTCTGTTTACAAGAACCTCATTTACAGTAGAAGTTCAATATCGCAGAAAGTGAAAAATGGATAAAGAAGTTGTGGTAGTTACGTACAATGCAATATCACTCAGCAATTAAATCTATGTCATCAGGCCCGTAGCAGCATAGACTGGATTCAGGTATGATGATTCTCACTGAAATAAGTCACACAGAAAAAGAAACATCATAAGATATCACTAATACACGGAATGTAAACTTGGCTACACAGGAACTGGATTACAAAACAGAAGAGGGTCTCAAATTTAGAAAACCAACTTATGCTTGCTTAAGGGGAAAGGTGAGTTGGGGTGCTGCATAAAACCAGAGATTGAAATGAGCACAGATAAAGTTCCTTAAGCCAAATATGGAACAGACAAGAGCTACTCCTTGCTCAAAGAAATGGACTCAAAACCCCATATTAAACGCCAAATAATGTACCTGACTAGTAAGTATCTTAAAACCTATGGATTGCTATGTCTCCGAAAGAGAATCAAGCATGTCTACAGGGGCATAAACGCAGCAGTGATAGGATTGGAGAGGTTCGGTGAGCAAATGAAGACCCTTTGAAGTCATATTGCATGGTACCCATTCCACGGGTCTCAACTCTCCAGGTTTAAGGGATTCTTCCTTCAGCTAAAACATGCATGTGGAACCCAGAGTATGATCAACCATGTGATCGGGAGACGGGTTCAAATATGTCTCAGTTCTTGTCCCCTGGTACTCGGGTGCAACATTCCACATGCTTTACTAAGACTCTGCCGAATTGGAGAGTCAGTGCCTTTAACCTCCTGTTTGGCCCAGTTTGCAATTTCTGTGGAAGATGAACAGGGATAGGGAGGACCAATGAGAGACTAGCTGGAGGTGTCTGGACGGGCAAATTTAACTCTCATTTCCCACCAGGAATAGCAATTAAGCAAAGGCTCAACGTGCCGTGCCGGAACCAGATTAGGGCCTGAAGCAATCCTGCGGTGTTGCGGCAAGCTCACAAGAAAGCGAGTTGAAGAAAGGAGCTCAGGGGCACTGTAATTCACAAACCTGCAGAGTTATAAATGACAGCTATCGTCCAAAAATATACTGAAGTAAGGCTGCCAAGAGGACTTGAAAGCTGGGCAGAATTGCAGGAAACTGATTTCAGGAGGTAGACTGGAATTCCATTTAAAGCATAGGAAAAGAGGCAGAACGTCCAAAATGATGTACTTGGCCTAAAAGGGCGTATGCATTTTTTCCTGAATATATTCAGGAAAAAACGTATACGCACTTTTTGGCCAACCAAGCAAGCTTGCAAAGGAAATCTGCACTACAATGAAGTCTCACTTCCCCCCGGTCAAAAGGGCCATCTGAAAAAAGTGTAAAATCCAGAAAGGCAGGACAGGCCATGGAGAACTGGGAGCCTTGTTATGCTGATGGGCGGGATGTAAATTGCCAACAGCCACTCGGGAGAAGTGTATGGTGTTTCCTGAAACATCTAAAAAACAAAGCAAGAGAGCCTAGGGCACTTCCACTTATAGTCCTATAGCTTAGGGAAATTAAAATCAAAATGACACAGCCACCCCAAAGTTTGGGATGGCTCTGTTTACAAGAACCTCGTTTATGGTACAAGTTCAATATCAAAGAAAGTGAAAAATGGATAAAGCAGTTGTGATACTTATGTACAATGCAATATCACTCAGCAATGAAATCTATGTCATCAGGCCCGTAGCAGCATAACGAGTGGATTCAGGTATGATGATTCTAACTGAAATAAGTCACACAGAAAAAGAAACCTCATAAGATATCACTAATACATGGAATGTAAACTTGGCTACACACGAACTGGATTACAAAACAGAACAGGGTCTCAAATTTAGAAAACCAACTTATGCTTGCTTAAGGGGAAAGGTGAGTTGCGGTGCTGCATAAAACCAGAGATTGAAATGAGCACAGATAAATTTCCTTAAGCCAAACATGTAATAGACAAGAGCTACTCCTTGCTCAACGAAATGGACTCAACACCCCATATTAAACGCCTAATAATGTACCTGACTAGTAAGTTTCTTAAAACCTATGGATTGCTATGTCTCCAAAAGAGAATCAAGCGTGTGTACAGGGGCATAAACGCAGCAGTGATAGGATTGGAGAGGTTCGGTGAGCAAATGAAGACTCTTTGAAGTCATATTGTATGGTACCAATTCCACGGGTCTCAACTCTCCAGGTTTAAGGGATTCTTCCTTCAGCTAAAGCATGCATGTGGAACCCAGAGTATGATCAATCATGTGATCGGGAGACGTGTTCCAATATGTCTCAGTTCTCCTCCCCTGGTACTCGGGTGCACAATTGCAGATGTTTTACTAACACTCACCCGACTTGGAGAGATAGTGCCTTTAAAATCCTGTTTGGCCCAGTTTGCAATTTCTGCGGAAGATGAACAGGAGTAGGGAGAACCAATGAGAGACTACTTGGAGGTGTGTGGATGGGCAAATTTAACTCTCATTTCCCACCAAGAAGAGGAATTAACCAAAGGCTCAGCATGCCGTGCCGGAAGCAGATTAGGGCCTGAAGCAATCCTGCGGTGTTGCGGCCAGCTCACAAGAAAGCGAGTTGAAGAAAGGAGCTCAAGGGCACTGTAATTCACAAACCTGCAGAGTTATAAATGACAGCTATAGTCCAAAAATATACTGAAGTAAGCCTGCCAAGAAGACTTGAAAGCGGGGCAGAATTGCAGGAAACCGATTTCAGGAGGTAGACTGGAATTGCATTTAAAGCATAGGAAAAGAGGCAGAACTTCGACAATGATGCACTTGGCTAAAAAGGGGGTATGCGTTTTTTCCTGAATATATTCAGGAAAAAACGCATACGCACTTTTTGGCCAACCAAGCAAGCTTGCAAAGGAAATCTGCACTACATTGAAGTCTCTCTTCCCTCCTGGTCAAAAGGACCATCTGAAAAAAGTGTAAAATCCAGAAAGGCAGGACAGGCCATGGAGAACTGGGAGCCTTGTTATGCTGATGGTCGGGATGTAAATTGCCAACAGCCACTCGGTAGAAGTGTATGGTGTTTCCTGAAACATCTAAAAAACAAAGCAACAGAGCCTAGGGCACTTCCACTTATAGTCCTATACCTTAGGGAAATTAAAATCAAAAAGACACAGACACCGCAAAGTATGGGACGGCTCTGTTTATAAGAACCTCGTTTACGGTACAAGTTCAATATCGCAGAAAGTGAAAAATGGATAAAGAAGTTGTGGTAGTTACGTACAATGCAATATCACTCAGCAATGAAATCTATGTCATCAGGCCCGTAGCAGCACAGACTGGATTCAGGTATGATGATTCTCACTGAAATAAGTCACACAGAAAAAGAAACATCATAAGATATCACTAATACACGGAATGTAAACTTGGCTACACAGGAACTGGATTACAAAACAGAAAAGTGTCTCAAATTTAGAAAACCAACTTATGCTTGCTTAAGGGGAAAGGTGAGTTGGGGTGCTACATAAAACCAGAGATTGAAATGAGCACAGATAAATTTCCTTAAGCCAAATATGGAATAGACAAGAGCTACTCCTTGCTCAACGAAATGGACTCAACACCCCATATTAAACGCCTAAGAATGTACCTGACTAGTAAGTATCTTAAAACCTATGGATTGCTATGTCTCCGAAAGAGAATCAAGCGTGTGTACAGGGGCGTAAACGCAGCAGTGATAGGATTGGAGAGGTTCGGTGAGCAAATGAAGACCCTTTGAAGTCACATTGCATGGTACCCATTCCACGGGTCTCAACTCTCCAGGTTTAAGGGATTCTTCCTTCAGCTAAAACATGCATGTGGAACCCAGAGTATGATCAACCGTGTGATCGGGAGACGTGTTCAAATATGTCTCAGTGCTCGTACCCTGGTACTCGGGTGCAACATTCCAAACGCTTTATTAACACTCTCCTGAATTGGAGAGTCAGTGCCTTTAATCTCCTGTTTGGCCCAGTTTGCAATTTCTGCGGAAGATGAACAGGAATAGGGAGGACCAATGAGAGACTAGCTGGAGGTGTCTGGACGGGCAAATTTAACTCTCATTTCCCACCAGGAAGAGGAATTAACCAAAGGCTCAGTATGCCGGGCCGGAACCAGATTAGTGCCCGAAGCAATCTTGCGGCGTTGCGGCCAGCTCACAAGAAAGCGAGTTGAAGATAGGAGCTCAGTGGCACTGTAATTCACAAACCTGCAGAGTTATAAATGACAGCTATTGTCCAAAAATATACTGAAGTAACGCTGCAAAGAGGACTTGAAAGCGGGGCAGAATTGCAGGAAACCGATTTCAGGAGGTAGACTGGAATTGCATTTAAAGCATAGGAAAAGAGGCAGAACGTCGACAATGATGCACTTGGCCAAAAAAGGCATATGCGTTGTTTCCTGAATATATTCAGGAAAAAACGCATACGCACTTTTTGGCCAACCAAGCAAGCTTGCAAAGGAAATCTGTACTACATTGAAGTCTCACTTCCCCTCTGGTCAAAAGGACCATCTGAAAAAGGTGTAAAATCCAGAAAGGCAGGAAAGGCAATGGAGAACTGGGAGCCTTCTTATGTTGATGGGCGGGATGTAAATTGCCAACAGCCACTAGGGAGAAGTGTATGGTGTTTCCTGAAACATCTAAAAAACAAAGCAACAGAGCCTAGGGCACTTACACTTATGTTCCTATAGCTTAGGGAAATTAAAATCAAAAACACACAGCCACCCCAAAGTTTGGGATGGCTCTGTTTACAAGAAATTCGTTTACGGGGCAAGTTTAATATCGCAGAAAGTGAAAAATGGATAAAGAAGTTGTGGTACTTATGTACAATGCAATATCACTCAGCAATGAAATCTATGTCATCAGGCCCGTAGCAGCATAATGAGTGGATTCAGGTATGATGATTCTAACTACAATATGTAACACAGAAAAAGAAACATCTTAAGATATCACCAATACACGGAATGTAAACTTGGCTACACAGGAACTGAATTACAAAACAGAACAGGGTCTCAAATTTAGAAAACCAACTTATGCTTGCTTAAGGGGAAAGGTGAGTTGGGGTGCTGCATAAAACCAGAGATTGAAATGAGCACAGATAAAGTTCCTTAAGCCAAATATGTAATAGACAAGAGCTACTCCTTGCTCAACGAAATGGACTCAACACCCCATATTAAACGCCTAAGAATGTATCTGACTAGTAAGTATCTTAAAACCTATGGATTGCTATGTCTCCAAAAGAGAAACAAGCGTGTGTACAGGGGCATAAACGCAGCAGTGATAAAATTGGAGAATTTTGGTAAGCAAATGAAGACCCTTTGAAGGCATATTGCATGGTACCCATTCCACGGGTCTCAACTCTCCAGGTTTAAGGGATTCTTCCTTCAGCTAAAACATGCATGTGGATCCCAGAGTATGATCAACCATGTGATCGGGAGACGTGTTCAAATATGTCTCAGTTCTCGTCCCCTGGTACTCGGGTGCAACATTCCACACGCTTTACTAACACTCTCCCGACTTGGAGAGTCAGTGCCTTTAACCTCCTGTTTGGCCCAGTTTGAAATTTCTGCAAAAGATGAACAGGAATAGGGAGAACCGATGAGAGACAAGCTGGAGGTGTCTGGACGGGCAAATTTAACTCTCATTTCCCACCAGGAAGAGGAATTAACCAAAGGCTCAGTGTGCCGTGCTGGAACCAGATTAGGGCCTGAAGCAATCCAGCGGTGTTGCGGCCAGCTCACAAGAAAGCGAGTTGAAGAAAGGAGCTCAGGGGCACTGTAATTCACAAACCTGCAGAGTTATAAATGACAGCTATCCTCCAAAAATATACAGAAGTAAGGATGCCAAGAGGACTAGAAAGCGGGGCAGAATGGCAAGAACCCGATTTCAGGAGGTAGACTGGAATTGCATTTAAGCATAGGAAAAGAGGCAGAACGTAGACAATGATGCACTTGGCCAAAAAGGGCGTATGCGTTTTTTCCTGAATATATTCAGGAAAAAACGCATACGCCCTTTTTGGCCAACCAAGCAAGCTTGCAAAGGAAATCTGCACTACAATGAAGTCTCACTTCCCCCCCAGTCAAAAGGGCCATCTGAAAAAAGTGTAAAATCCAGAAAGGCAGGACAGGCCATGGAGAACTGGGAGCCTTGTTATGCTGATGGGCGGGATGTAAATTGCCAACAGCCACTCGGGAGAAGTGTATGGTGTTTCCTGAAACATCTAAAAAACAAAGCAACAGAGCCTAGGGCACTTCCACTTATGGTCCTATAACTTAGGGAAATTAAAATCAAAAAGACACAGCCACCCCAAAGTTTGGGACGGCTCTGTTTACAAGAACCTCGTTTACGGTACATGTTCAATATCGCAGAAAGTGAAAAATGGATAAAGAAGTTGTGGTACTCACGTACAATGCAATATCACTCAGCAATGAAATCTATGTCATCTGGCCCATAGCAGCATAATGAGTGGATTCAGGTATGATGATTCTAACTGAAATAAGTCACACAGAAAAAGAAACATCATAAGATATCACTAATACACGGAATGTAAACTTGGCTACACAGGAACTGGATTACAAAACAGAAGAGGTTCTCAAATTTAGAAAACCAACTTATGCTTGTTTAAGGGGAAAGGTGAGTTGGGGTGCTGCATAAAACCAGAGATTGAAATGAGCACAGATAAAGTTCCTTAAGCCAAATATGTAATAGACAAGAGCTACTCCTTGCTCAACGAAATGGACTCAACACCCCATATTAAACGCCTAATAATGTACCTGACTATTAAGTATCTGAAAACCTATGGATTGCTATGTCTCTGAAAGAGAATCAAGTGTGAGTACCGGGGCATAAACGCAGCAGTGATAGGATTGGAGAGGTTCGGTGAGCAAATGAAGACCCTTTGAAGTCATATTGCATGGTACCCATTCCACGGGTCTCAACTCTCCAGGTTTAAGGGATTCTTCCTTCAGCTAAAGCATGCATATGGAACCCAGAGTATGATCAACCATGTGATCGGGAGACGGGTTCAAATATGTCTCAGTTCTTGTCCCCTGGTACTCAGGTGCAATATTCCACACGCTTTACTAAGACTCTCCCGACTTGGAGAGTCAGTGCCTTTAACCTCCTGTTTGGACCAGTTTGCAATTTCTGCGGAAGATGAACAGGGATAGGGAGGACCAATGAGAGACTAGCTAGAGGTGTCTGGACGGGCAAATTTAACTCTCATTTCCCACCAGGAAGAGGAATTAAGCAAAGGCTCAACGTGCCGTGCCGGAACAAGATTAGGGCCTGAAGCAATCCTGCGGTGTTGCGGCCAGCTCACAAGAAAGCGAGTTGAAGAAAGGAGCTCAGGGGCACTGTAATTCACAAACCTGCAGAGTTATACATAACAGCTATCGTCCAAAAATATACTGAAGTAAGGCTGCCAAGAGGACTTGAAAGCTGGGCAGAATTGCAGGAAACCAATTTCAGGAGGTAGACTGGAATTGCATTTAAAGCATAGGAAAAGAGGCAGAACGTCGACAATGATGCACTTGCCCAAAAAGGGCGTATGCGTTTTTTCCTGAATATATTCAGGAAAAAACGCATACGCACTTTTTGGCCAACCAAGCAAGCTTGCAAAGGAAATCTGCACTACAATGAAGTCTCACTTCCCCCCGGTCAAAAGGGACATCTGAAAAAAGTGTAAAATCCAGAAAGGCAGGACAGGCCATGGAGAACTGGGAGCCTTGTTATGCTGATGGTCGGGATGTAAACTGCCAAAAGCCACTCGGTAGAAGTGTATGGTGTTTCCTGAAACATCTAAAAAACAAAGCAACAGAGCCTAGGGCACTTCCACTTATAGTCCTATAGCTTAGGGAAATTAAAATCAAAAAGACACAGCCACCACAAAGTTTGGGACGGCTCTGTTTATAAGAACCTCGTTTACGGTACAATTTCAATATCGCAGAAAGTGAAAAATGGATAAAGAAGTTGTGGTACTTACGTACAATGCAATATCACTCAGCAATGAAATCTATGTCATCAGGCCCGTAGCAGCATAGACTGGATTCAGGTATGATGATTCTCACTGAAATAAGTCACACAGAAAAAGAAACATCATAAGATATCACTAATACACGGAATGTAAACTTGGCTACACAGGAACTGGATTACAAAACAGAAAAGTGTCTCAAATTTAGAAAACCAACTTATGCTTGCTTAAGGGGAAAGGTGAGTTGGGGTGCTACATAAAACCAGAGATTGAAATGAGCACAGATAAATTTCCTTAAGCCAAATATGGAATAGACAAGAGCTACTCCTTGCTCAACGAAATGGACT
Source organism: Orcinus orca (assembly GCF_937001465.1). Taxonomy (NCBI): domain Eukaryota; kingdom Metazoa; phylum Chordata; class Mammalia; order Artiodactyla; family Delphinidae; genus Orcinus; species Orcinus orca. Next base: position 739,888 of record NW_026043783.1, read on the forward strand.
CAACACCCCATATTAAACGCCTAAGAATGTACCTGACTAGTAAGTATCTTAAAACCTATGGATTGCTATGTCTCCGAAAGAGAATCAAGTGTGTGTACAGGGGCGTAAACGCAGCAGTGATAGGATTGGAGAGGTTCGGTGAGCAAATGAAGACCCTTTGAAGGCACATTGCATGGTACCCATTCCACGGGTCTCAACTCTCCAGGTTTAAGGGATTCTTCCTTCAGCTAAAACATGCATGTGGAACCCAGAGTATGATCAACCGTGTGATCGGGAGACGTGTTCAAATATGTCTCAGTGCTCGTACCCTGGTACTCGGGTGCAACATTCCAAACGCTTTATTAACACTCTCCTGAATTGGAGAGTCAGTGCCTTTAATCTCCTGTTTGGCCCAGTTTGCAATTTCTGCGGAAGATGAACAGGAATAGGGAGGACCAATGAGAGACTAGCTGGAGGTGTCTGGACGGGCAAATTTAACTCTCATTTCTCACCAGGAAGAGGAATTAACCAAAGGCTCAGTATGCCGGCCCGGAACCAGATTAGTGCTCGAAGCAATATTGCGGTGTTGCGGCCAGCTCACAAGAAAGCGAGTTGAAGATAGGAGCTCAGTGGCACTGTAATTCACAAACCTGCAGAGTTATAAATGACAGCTATTGTCCAAAAATATACTGAAGTAACGCTGCGAAGAGGACTTGAAAGCGGGGCAGAATTGCAGGAAACCGATTTCAGGAGGTAGACTGGAATTGCATTTAAAGCATAGGAAAAGAGGCAGAACGTCGACAATGATGCACTTGGACAAAAAGGGCATATGCGTTGTTTCCTGAATATATTCAGGAAAAAACGCATACGCACTTTTTGGCCAACCAAGCAAGCTTGCAAAGGAAATCTGTACTACATTGAAGTCTCACTTCCCCTCTGGTCAAAAGGACCATCTGAAAAAAGTGTAAAATCCAGAAAGGCAGGAAAGGCAATGGAGAACTGGGAGCCTTCTTATGTTGATGGGCGGGATGTAAATTGCCAACAGCCACTAGGGAGAAGTGTATGGTGTTTCCTGAAACATCTAAAAAACAAAGCAACAGAGCCTAGGGCACTTACACTTATGTTCCTATAGCTTAGGGAAATTAAAATCAAAAACACACAGCCACCCCAAAGTTTGGGATGGCTCTGTTTACAAGAAACCCGTTTACGGGGCAAGTTTAATATCGCAGAAAGTGAAAAATGGATAAAGAAGTTGTGGTACTTATGTACAATGCAATATCACTCAGCAATGAAATCTATGTCATCAGGCCCGTAGCAGCATAATGAGTGGATTCAGGTATGATGATTCTAACTACAATATGTAACACAGAAAAAGAAACATCTTAAGATATCACCAATACACGGAATGTAAACTTGGCTACACAGGAACTGAATTACAAAACAGAACAGGGTCTCAAATTTAGAAAACCAACTTATGCTTGCTTAAGGGGAAAGGTGAGTTGGGGTGCTGCATAAAACCAGAGATTGAAATGAGCACAGATAAAGTTCCTTAAGCCAAATATGTAATAGACAAGAGCTACTCCTTGCTCAACGAAATGGACTCAACACCCCATATTAAACACCTAAGAATGTATCTGACTAGTAAGTATCTTAAAACCTATGGATTGCTATGTCTCCGAAAGAGAAACAAGCGTGTGTACAGGGGCATAAACGCAGCAGTGATAAAATTGGAGAATTTTGGTAAGCAAATGAAGACCCTTTGAAGGCATATTGCATGGTACCCATTCCACGGGTCTCAACTCTCCAGGTTTAAGGGATTCTTCCTTCAGCTAAAACATGCATGTGGATCCCAGAGTATGATCAACCATGTGATCGGGAGACGTGTTCAAATATGTCTCAGTTCTCGTCCCCTGGTACTCGGGTGCAACATTCCACACGCTTTACTAACACTCTCCCGACTTGGAGAGTCAGTGCCTTTAACCTCCTGTTTGGCCCAGTTTGAAATTTCTGCAAAAGATGAACAGGAATAGGGAGAACCGATGAGAGACAAGCTGGAGGTGTCTGGACGGGCAAATTTAACTCTCATTTCCCACCAGGAAGAGGAATTAACCAAAGGCTCAGTGTGCCGTGCTGGAACCAGATTAGGGCCTGAAGCAATCCAGCGGTGTTGCGGCCAGCTCACAAGAAAGCGAGTTGAAGAAAGGAGCTCAGGGGCACTGTAATTCACAAACCTGCAGAGTTATAAATGACAGCTATCCTCCAAAAATATACAGAAGTAAGGATGCCAAGAGGACTAGAAAGCGGGGCAGAATGGCAAGAACCCGATTTCAGGAGGTAGACTGGAATTGCATTTAAGCATAGGAAAAGAGGCAGAACGTAGACAATGATGCACTTGGCCAAAAAGGGCGTATGCGTTTTTTCCTGAATATATTCAGGAAAAAACGCATACGCCCTTTTTGGCCAACCAAGCAAGCTTGCAAAGGAAATCTGCACTACAATGAAGTCTCACTTCCCCCCAAGTCAAAAGGGCCATCTGAAAAAAGTGTAAAATCCAGAAAGGCAGGACAGGCCATGGAGAACTGGGAGCCTTGTTATGCTGATGGGCGGGATGTAAATTACCAACAGCCACTCTGGAGAAGTGTATGGTGTTTCCTGAAACATCTAAAAAACAAAGCAACAGAGCCTAGGGCACTTCCACTTATGCTCCTATAGCTTAGGGAAATTAAAATCAAAAAGACACAGCCAACCCAAAGTTTGGGACGGCTGTGTTTACAAGAACCTCCTTTACAGTACAAGTTCAATATCGCAGAAAGCGAAAATTGGATAAAGAAGTTGTGGTACTTACGTACAATTCAATATCACTCAGCAATGAAATCTATGTCATCAGGCCCGTAACAGCATAATGAGTGGATTCAGGTATGATGATTCTAACTGAAATAAGTCACACAGAAAAAGAAACATCATAAGATATCACTAATACACGGAATGTAAACTTGGCTACACAGGAACTGGATTACAAAAGAGAACAGTGTCTCAAATTTAGAAACCCAACTTATGCTTGCTTAAGGGGAAAGGTGAGTTGGGGTGCTGCATAAAACCAGAGATTGAAATGAGCACAGATAAAGTTCCTTAAGCCAAATATGTAATAGATAAGAGCTACTCCTTGCTCAACGTAATGGACTCAACACCCCATATTAAACGCCTAAGAATGTACCTGACTAGTAAGTATCTTAAACCTATGGATTGCTATGTCTCCGAAAGAGAAACAAGCGTGTGTACAGGGGCATAAACGCAGCAGTGATAGGATTGGAGAGGTTCGGTGAGCAAATGAAGAACCTTTGAAGTCATATTGCATGGTACCCATTCCACGGGTCTCAACTCTCCAGGTTTAAGGGATTCTTCCTTCAGCTAAAACATGCATGTGAAACCCAGAGTATGATCAACCGTGTCATCGGAAGACGTGTTCAAATATGTCTCAGTTCTCCTCCCCTGGTACTCGGGTGCAACATTCCACACGCTTTAGTAACACACTCCAGATTTGGAGAGTCAGTGCCTTTAACCTCCTGTTTGGCCCAGTTTGCAATTTCCGCGGAAGTTGAACAGGAATAGGGAGAACCAGTGAGAGACTAGCTGGAGGTGTCTGGACGGGCAAATTTAACTCTCATTTCCACTAGGAAGAGGAATTAACCAAAGGCTCAGTGTGCCGTGCCGGAACCAGATTAGGGCCTGAAGCAATCCTGCGGTGTTGTGGCCAGCTCACAAGAAAGCGAGTTGAGGAAAGGAGCTCAGGGGCACTGTAATTCACAAACATGCAGAGTTATAAATGACAGCTATCGTCCAAAAGTATTCTGAAGTAAGGCTGCCAAGAGGACTTGAAAGCGGGCCAGAAATGCAGTAAACCGATTTCAGGAGGTAGACTGGAATTGCATTTAAAGCATAGGAAAAGAGGCAGAACGTCGACAATGATGCACTTGGCCTAAAAGGGCGTATGCGTTTTTTCCTGAATATATTCAGGAAAAAACGCATACGCCCTTTTTGGCCAACCAAGCAAGCTTGCAAAGGAAATCTGCACTACAATGAAGTCTCACTTCCCCCCCAGTCAAAAGGGCCATCTGAAAAAAGTGTAAAATCCAGAAAGGCAGGACAGGCCATGGAGAACTGGGAGCCTTGTTATGCTGATGGGCGGGATGTAAATTACCAACAGCCACTCTGGAAAAGTGTATGGTGTTTCCTGAAACATCTAAAAAACAAAGCAACAGAGCCTAGGGCACTTCCACTTATGGTCCTATAGCTTAGGGAAATTAAAATCAAAAAGACACAGCCACCCCAAAGTTTGGGACCTCTCTGTTTACAAGAACCTCATTTACAGTAGAAGTTCAATATCGCAGAAAGTGAAAAATGGATAAAGAAGTTGTGGTAGTTACGTACAATGCAATATCACTCAGCAATTAAATCTATGTCATCAGGCCCGTAGCAGCATAGACTGGATTCAGGTATGATGATTCTCACTGAAATAAGTCACACAGAAAAAGAAACATCATAAGATATCCCTAATACACGGAATGTAAACTTGGCTACACAGGAACTGGATTACAAAACAGAAGAGGGTCTCAAATTTAGAAAACCAACTTATGCTTGCTTAAGGGGAAAGGTGAGTTGGGGTGCTACATAAAACCAGAGATTGAAATGAGCACAGATAAATTTCCTTAAGCCAAATATGGAATAGACAAGAGCTACTCCTTGCTCAACGAAATGGACTCAACATCCCATATTAAACGCCTAAGAATGTACCTGACTAGTAAGTATCTTAAAACCTATGGATTGCTATGTCTCCAAAAGAGAATCAAGCATGTGTAAAGGGGCATAAACGCAGCAGTGATAGGATTGGAGAGGTTCGGTGAGCAAATGAATACCCTTTGAAGTCGTATTGCATGGTACCCATTCCACGGGTCTCAACTCTCCAACTTTAAGGGATTCTTCCTTCAGCTGAAACATGCATGTGGAACCCAGAGTATGATCAACCGTGTGATTGGGAGACGTGTTCAAATATGTCTCAGTTTTCGACCGCTGGTACTCAGGTGCAACATTCCAGACGCTTTACTAACACTCTCCCGACTTGGAGAGTCAGTGCCTTTAACCTCCTGCTTGGCCCAGTTTGCAGTTTCTGCGGAAGATGAACAGGGATAGGGAGGACCAATGAGAGACTAGCTGGAGGTGTCTGGACGGGCAAATTTAACTCTCATTTCCCACCAGGAAAAGCAATTAAACAAAGGCTCAGCGTGCCGTGCCGGAACCAGATTAGGGCCTGAAGCAATCCTGCGGTGTTGCGGCCAGCTCACAAGAAAGCGAGTTGAAGAAAGGAGTTCAGGGGCACTGTAATTCACAAACCTGCAGAGTTATAAATGACAGCTATCGTCCAAAAATATACTGAAGTAAGGCTGCCACGAGGACTTGAAAGAGGGGCAGAATTGCAGGAAACCGATTTCAGGAGGTAGACTGGAATTGCATTTAAAGCATAGGAAAAGAGGCAGAACGTCGACAATGATGCACTTGCCCAAAAAGGGCGTATGCGTTTTTTCCTGAATATATTCAGGAAAAAACGCATACGTCCTTTTTGGCCAACCAAGCAAGCTTGCAAAGGAAATCTGCACTACAATGAAGTCTCACTTCCCCCCGGTCACAAGGGTCATGTGAAAAAAGTGTAAAATCCAGAAAGGCAGGACAGGCCATGGAGAACTGGGAGCCTTGTTATGCTGATGGGCGGGATGTTAATTGCCAACAGCCACTCGGGAGAGTGTATGGTGTTTCCTGAAACATCTAAAAAACAAAGCAACAGAGCCTAGAGCACTTCCACTTATGGTCCTATAGCTTAGGGAAATTAAAATCAAAAAGACAGAGCCACCCCAAAGTTTGGGATGGCTCTGTTTACAAGAAACTCTTTTACGGGACAAGTTCAATATCGCAGAAAGTGAAAAATGGATAAAGAAGTTGTGGTACTCACGTACAATGCAATATCACTCAGCAATGAAATCTATGTCATCTGGCCCATAGCAGCATAATGAGTGGATTCAGGTATGATGATTCTAACTGAAATAAGTCACACAGAAAAAGAAACATCATAAGATATCACTAATACATGGAATGTAAACTTGGCTACACAGGAACTGGATTACAAAAGAGAACAGGGTCTCAAATTTAGAAAACCAACTTATGATTGCTTAAGGGGAAAGGTGAGTTGGGGTGCTGCATAAAACCAGAGACTGAAATGAGCACAGATAAAGTTCCTTAAGCCAAATATGGAACAGACAAGAGCTACTCCTTGCTCAAAGAAATGGACTCAAAACCCCATATTAAACGCCAAATAATGTACCTGACTAGTAAGTATCTTAAAACCTATGGATTGCTATGTCTCCGAAAGAGAATCAAGCATGTCTACAGGGGCATAAACGCAGCAGTGATAGGATTGGAGAGGTTCGGTGAGCAAATGAAGACCCTTTGAAGTCATATTGCATGGTACCCATTCCACGGGTCTCAACTCTCCAGGTTTAAGGGATTCTTCCTTCAGCTAAAACATGCATGTGGAACCCAGAGTATGATCAACCATGTGATCGGGAGACGGGTTCAAATATGTCTCAGTTCTTGTCCCCTGGTACTCGGGTGCAACATTCCACATGCTTTACTAAGACTCTGCCGAATTGGAGAGTCAGTGCCTTTAACCTCCTGTTTGGCCCAGTTTGCAATTTCTGTGGAAGATGAACAGGGATAGGGAGGACCAATGAGAGACTAGCTGGAGGTGTCTGGACGGGCAAATTTAACTCTCATTTCCCACCAGGAATAGCAATTAAGCAAAGGCTCAACGTGCCGTGCCGGAACCAGATTAGGGCCTGAAGCAATCCTGCGGTGTTGCGGCAAGCTCACAAGAAAGCGAGTTGAAGAAAGGAGCTCAGGGGCACTGTAATTCACAAACCTGCAGAGTTATAAATGACAGCTATCGTCCAAAAATATACTGAAGTAAGGCTGCCAAGAGGACTTGAAAGCTGGGCAGAATTGCAGGAAACTGATTTCAGGAGGTAGACTGGAATTCCATTTAAAGCATAGGAAAAGAGGCAGAACGTCCAAAATGATGTACTTGGCCTAAAAGGGCGTATGCATTTTTTCCTGAATATATTCAGGAAAAAACGTATACGCACTTTTTGGCCAACCAAGCAAGCTTGCAAAGGAAATCTGCACTACAATGAAGTCTCACTTCCCCCCGGTCAAAAGGGCCATCTGAAAAAAGTGTAAAATCCAGAAAGGCAGGACAGGCCATGGAGAACTGGGAGCCTTGTTATGCTGATGGGCGGGATGTAAATTGCCAACAGCCACTCGGGAGAAGTGTATGGTGTTTCCTGAAACATCTAAAAAACAAAGCAAGAGAGCCTAGGGCACTTCCACTTATAGTCCTATAGCTTAGGGAAATTAAAATCAAAATGACACAGCCACCCCAAAGTTTGGGATGGCTCTGTTTACAAGAACCTCGTTTATGGTACAAGTTCAATATCAAAGAAAGTGAAAAATGGATAAAGCAGTTGTGATACTTATGTACAATGCAATATCACTCAGCAATGAAATCTATGTCATCAGGCCCGTAGCAGCATAACGAGTGGATTCAGGTATGATGATTCTAACTGAAATAAGTCACACAGAAAAAGAAACCTCATAAGATATCACTAATACATGGAATGTAAACTTGGCTACACACGAACTGGATTACAAAACAGAACAGGGTCTCAAATTTAGAAAACCAACTTATGCTTGCTTAAGGGGAAAGGTGAGTTGCGGTGCTGCATAAAACCAGAGATTGAAATGAGCACAGATAAATTTCCTTAAGCCAAACATGTAATAGACAAGAGCTACTCCTTGCTCAACGAAATGGACTCAACACCCCATATTAAACGCCTAATAATGTACCTGACTAGTAAGTTTCTTAAAACCTATGGATTGCTATGTCTCCAAAAGAGAATCAAGCGTGTGTACAGGGGCATAAACGCAGCAGTGATAGGATTGGAGAGGTTCGGTGAGCAAATGAAGACCCTTTGAAGTCATATTGTATGGTACCAATTCCACGGGTCTCAACTCTCCAGGTTTAAGGGATTCTTCCTTCAGCTAAAGCATGCATGTGGAACCCAGAGTATGATCAATCATGTGATCGGGAGACGTGTTCCAATATGTCTCAGTTCTCCTCCCCTGGTACTCGGGTGCACAATTGCAGATGTTTTACTAACACTCACCCGACTTGGAGAGATAGTGCCTTTAAAATCCTGTTTGGCCCAGTTTGCAATTTCTGCGGAAGATGAACAGGAGTAGGGAGAACCAATGAGAGACTACTTGGAGGTGTCTGGATGGGCAAATTTAACTCTCATTTCCCACCAAGAAGAGGAATTAACCAAAGGCTCAGCATGCCGTGCCGGAAGCAGATTAGGGCCTGAAGCAATCCTGCGGTGTTGCGGCCAGCTCACAAGAAAGCGAGTTGAAGAAAGGAGCTCAAGGGCACTGTAATTCACAAACCTGCAGAGTTATAAATGACAGCTATAGTCCAAAAATATACTGAAGTAAGCCTGCCAAGAAGACTTGAAAGCGGGGCAGAATTGCAGGAAACCGATTTCAGGAGGTAGACTGGAATTGCATTTAAAGCATAGGAAAAGAGGCAGAACTTCGACAATGATGCACTTGGCTAAAAAGGGGGTATGCGTTTTTTCCTGAATATATTCAGGAAAAAACGCATACGCACTTTTTGGCCAACCAAGCAAGCTTGCAAAGGAAATCTGCACTACATTGAAGTCTCTCTTCCCTCCTGGTCAAAAGGACCATCTGAAAAAATTGTAAAATCCAGAAAGGCAGGACAGGCCATGGAGAACTGGGAGCCTTGTTATGCTGATGGGCGGGATGTAAATTGCCAACAGTCACTCGGGAGAAGTGTATGGTGTTTCCTGAAACATCTAAAAAACAAAGCAACAGAGCCTAGGGCACTTCCACTTATTGTCATATAGCTTAGGGAAATTAAAATCAAAAAGACACAGCCACCCCAAAGTTTGGGACGGCTCTGTTTACAAGAACCTCATTTACGGTACAAGTTAAATATCGCAGAAAGCGAAAAATGGATAAAGAAGCTGTGGTACTTACGTACAATGCAATATCACTCAGCAATGAAATCTATGTCATCATGCCCATAGCAGCATAATGAGTGGATTCAGGTATGATGATTCTAACTGAAATAAGTCACACAGAAAAAGAAACGTCATAAGATATCACTAATACACGGAATGTAAACTTGGCTACACAGGCACTGAATTACAAAACAGAACAGGGTCTCAAATTTAGAAAACCAACTTATGCTTGCTTAAGGGGAAAGGTGAGTTGGGGTGCTGCATAAAACCAGAGATTGAAATGAGCACAGATAAAGTTCCTTAAGCCAAATATGTAATAGACAAGAGCTACTCCTTGCTCAACGAAATGGACTCAAAACCCCATGTTAAACACCTTATAATGTACCTGACTTGTAAGTATCTTAAAACCTAAAGATTGCTATGTCTCTGAAAGAGAATCAAGCGTGAGTACAGGGGCATAAACGCAGCAGTGATAGGATTGGAGAGGTTCGGTGAGCAAATGAAGACCCTTTGAAGTCATATTGCATGGTACCCATTCCACGGGTCTCAACTCTCCAGGTTTAAGGGATTCTTCCTTCAGCTAAAACATGCATGTGGAACCCAGAGTATGATCAACCATGTGATCGGGAGACGTGTTCAAATATGTCTCAGTTCTCATACCCTGGTACTCGGGTGCAACATTCCAAACGCTTTATTAACACTCTCCCGAATTGGAGAGTCAGTGCCTTTAATCTCCTGTTTGGCCCAGTTTGCAATTTCTGTGGAAGATGAACAGGAATAGGGAGAACCAATGAGAGACTAGCTGGAGGTGTCTGGACGGGCAAATTTAACTCTCATTTCCCACCAGGAAGAGGAATTAACCAAAGGCTCAGCATGCCGTGCCGGAACCAGATTAGGGCCAGAAGCAATCCTGCGGTGTTGCGGCAAGCTCACAAGAAAGCGAGTTGAAGAAAGGAGCTCAGGGGCACTGTAATTCACAAACCTGCAGAGTTATAAATGACAGCTATCGTCCAAAAATATACTGAAGTAAGGCTGCCAAGAGGACTTGAAAGCGGGGCAGAATTGCAGGAAACCGATTTCAGGAGGTAGACTGGAATTGCATTTAAAGCATAGGAAAAGAGGCAGAACGTCCACAATGATGCACTTGGCCAAAAAGGGCGTATGCGTTTTTTCCTGAATATATTCAGGAAAAAGCGCATACGAACTTTTTGGCCAACCAAGCAAGCTTGTAAAGGAAATCTGCACTACAATGAAGTCTCACTTACCCCTGGTCAAAAGGGCCATCTGAAAAAAGTGTAAAATCAAGAAAGGCAAGACAGGCCATGGAGAACTGGGAGCCTTGTTATGCTGGTGGGTGTGATGTAAATTGCCAACAGGCACTTGGGAGAAGTGTATGGTGTTTCCTGAAATATCTAAAAAACACAGGAACAGAGCCTAGGGCAGTTCCACTTATGGTCCTATAGCTTAGGGAAATTAAAATCAAAAAGACACAGCCACCCCAAAGTTTGGGATGGCTCTGTTTACAAGAACCTCTTTTACGGTGCAAGTTCAATATCGTAGAAAGTGAAAACTTGATAAAGAAGTTGTGGTACTTACGAACAATGCAATATCCCTCAGCAATGAAATCTATGTCATGAGGCCCATAGCAGCATAATGAGTGGATTCAGGTATGATGATTCTAACTGAAATAAGTCACACAGAAAAAGAAACATCATAAGATATCCCTAATACACGGAATGTAAACTTGGCTACACGGGAACTGGATTACAAAACAGAAGAGGGTATCAAATTTAGAAAATCAACTTATGCTTGCTTAAGGGGAAAGTTGAGTTGGGGTGCTGCATAAAACCAGAGATTGAAATAAACACAGATAAAGTTCCTTAAGCCAAATACGTAATAGACAAGAGCTACTCCTTGCTCAACGAAATGGACTCAACACCCCATATTAAACGCCTAAGAATGTACCTGACTAGTAAGTATCTTAAAACCTATGGATTGCTATGTCTCCGAAAGAGAATCAAGCGTGTGTACAGGGTCATAAACACAGCAGTGATAGGATTGGAGAGGTTCGGTGAGCAAATGAAGACCCTTTGAAATCATATTGCATGGTACCCATTCCACGGGTCTCAACTCTCCAGGTTTAAGGGATTCTTCCTTCAGCTAAAACATGCATTTGGAACCCAGAGTATGATCAACCGTGTGATCGGGAGACGTGTTCAAATATGTCTCAGTTTTCCTCCCCTGGTACTCGGGTGCAACATTCCAGATGCTTTACTAACACTCTCCCGACTTGGAGAGTCAGTGCCTTTAACCTCCTGTTTGGCCCAGTTTGCAAATTCCGCGGAAGATGAACAGGAATAGGGAGAACCAATGAGAGACTAGCTGGAGGTGTCTGGATGGGAAAATTTAACTCTCATTTCCCACCGGGAAGAGGAATTAACCAAAGGCTCAGCGTGCCATGCCGGAACCAGATTAGGGCCTGAAGCAATCCTGCGGTGTTGCGGCCAGCTCACAAGAAAGCGAGTTGAAGAAAGGAGCTCAGGGGCACTGTAATTCACAAACCTGCAGAGTTATAAATGACAGCTATCATCCAAAAATATACTGAAGTAAGGCTGCCAAGAGGACTTGAAAGCGGGGCAGAATTGCAGGAAACCGATTTCAGGAGGTAGACTGGAATTGCATTTAAAGCATAGGAAAAGAGGCAGAAGGTCGACAATGATTCTCTTGGCCAAAAAGGGCGTATACGTTTTTTCCTGAATATATTCAGGAAAAAACGCATACGCCCTTTTTGGCCAACCAAGCAAGCTTGCAAAGGAAATCTGCACTACAATGAAGTCTCACTTCCCCCCGGTCACAAGGGCCATCTGAAAAAAGTGTAAAATCCAGAAAGGCAAGACAGGCCATGGAGAACTGGGAGCCTTGTTATGCTGATGGGCGGCATGTAAATCGCCAACAGTCACTGGGGAGAAGTGTATGGTGTTTCCTGAAACATCTAAAAAACAAAGCAACAGAGCCTAGGGCACTTCCACTTATGGTCCTATAGCTTAGGGAAATTAAAATCAAAAACACACAGCGACCCCAAAGTTTGGGAAGGCTCTGTTTACAAGAACTCCTTTACGGTACAAGTTCAATTTCGCACAAAGTGAAAAATGGATAAAGAAGTTGTGGTACTTACGTACAATGCAATATCACTCAGCAATGAAATCTATGTCATCAGGCCCGTAGCAGCATAATGAGTGGATTCAGGTATGATGATTCTAACTGAAATAAGTCACACAGAAAAAGAAACATCATAAGATATCACTAATACACGGAATGTAAACTTGGCTACACAGGAACTGAATTTCAAAACAGAACATGGTCCCAAATTTAGAAAATCAACTTATGCTTGCTTAAGGGGAAAGGTGAGTTGGGGTGCTGCATAAAACCAGAGATTGAAATGAGCACAAATAAAGTTCCTTAAGCCAAATATGTAATAGACAAGAGCTACTCCTTGCTGAACGAAGTGGACTCAAAACCCCATATTAAACGCCTAAGAATGTACCTGACTAGTAATATCTTAAAATCTATGGATTGCCATGTCTCTGAAAGAGAATCAAGCATGTGTAGAGGGGCATAAACGCAGCAGTGATAGGATTGGAGAGGTTTGGTGAGCAAACGAAGACCCTTTGAAGTCATATTGAATGGTACCCATTCCACGGGTCTCAACTCTCCAGGTTTAAGGGATTCTTCCTTCAGCTAAAACATGCATGTGGAACCCAGAGTATGATCAACTGTGTGATCGGGAGACTTGTTCAAATATGTCTCAGTTTTCCTCCCCTGGTACTCGGGTGCAACATTCCAGATGCTTTACTAACACTCTCCCGACTTGGAGAGTCAGTGCCTTTAACCTCCTGTTTGGCCCAGTTTGCAATTTCTGCGGAAGATGAACAGGAATAGGGAGAACCAATGAGAGACTAGCTGGAGGTGTCTGGACGGGCAAATTTAACTCTCATTTCCCACCAGGAAGAGGAATTAACCAAAGGCTCAGCGTGCCGTGCCGGAACCAGATTAGGGCCTGAAGCAATCCTGCGGTGTTGCGGCCAGCTCACAAGAAAGCGAGTTGAAGAAAGGAGCTCAGGGGCACTGTAATTCACAAACCTGCAGAGTTATAAATGAAAGCTATCGTCCAAAAATATACTGAAGTAAGGCTGCCAAGAGGACTTGAAAGCGGGGCAGAATTGCAGGAAACCGATTTCAGGAGGTAGACTGGAATTGCATTTAAAACATAGGAAAAGAGGCAGAACGTTGACAATGATGCACTTGGCCAAAAAGGGCGTATGCGTTTTTTCCTGAATATATTCAGGAAAAAGTGCATACGACCTTTTTGGCCAACCAAGCAAGCTTGTAAAGGAAATCTGCACTACAATGAAGTCTCACTTCCCCCCAGTCAAAAGGGCCATCTGAAAAAAGTGTAAAATCCAGAAAGGCAGGACAGGCCATAGAGAACTGGGAGCCTTGTTATGCTGATGGGCGGGATGTAACTTGCCAACAGCCACTCAGGAGAAGTGTATGGTGTTTCCTGGAACATCTAAAACAAAGCAACAGAGCCTAGGGCACTTCCACTTATGGTCCTGCAGCTTATGGAAATTAAAATCAAAAAGACACAGCCACCCCAATGTTTGGGACGGCTCTGTTTACAAGAACCTCATTTACGGTACAAGTTCAATATCACAGAAAGTGAAAAATGGATAAAGAAGTTGTGGTACTTACGTACAATGCAATATCACTCAGCAATGAAATCTATGTCATCAGGCCCGTAGCAGCATAGAGTGGATTCAGGTATGATGATTCTAACTGAAATAAGTCACACAGAATAAGAAACATCATAAGATATCACTAATACACGGAATGTAAACTTGGCTACACAGGAACTGGATTACAAAAGAGAACAGGGTCTCAAATTTAGAAAACCAACTTATGCTTGCTTAAGGGGAAAGGTGAGTTGGGGTGCTGCATAAAACCAGAGATTGAAATGAGCACAGATAAAGTTCCTTAAGCCAAATATGTAATAGACAAGAGCTACTCCTTGCTCAACGAAATGGACTCAAAACCCCATATTAAACGCCTAATAATGTACCTGACTAGTAAGTATCTTAAAACCTATGGATTGCTATGTCTCTGAAAGTGAATCAATTGTGAGTACAGGGGCAAAAACGCAGCAGTGATAGGATTGGAGAGTTTTGGTGAGCAAATGAAGACCCTTTGAAGTCATATTGCATGGTACCCATTTTACGGGTCTCAACTCTCCAGGTTTAAGGGATTCTTCCTTCAGCTAAAACATGCATGTGGAACCCAGAGTATGATCAACCGTGTGATCGGGAGACGTGTTCAAATATGTCTCAGTTTTCCTCCCCTGGTACTCGGGTGCAACATTCCAGATGCTTTACTAACACTCTCCCGACTTGGAGAGTCAGTGCCTTTAACCTCTTGTTTAGCCCAGTTTGCAATTTCCGTGGAAGATGAACAGGAATAGGGAGAACCAATGAGAGACTAGCTGGAGGTGTCTGGACGGGGAAATTTAACTCTCATTTCCCACCAGGAAGAGGAATTAACCAAAGGCTCAGCGTGCCGTGCCGAAACCAGATTAGGGCCTGAAGCAATCCTGCGGTGTTGCGGCCAGCTCACAAGAAAGCGAGTTGAAGAAAGGAGCTCAGGGGCACTGTAATTCACAAACCTGCAGAGTTATAAATGACAGCTCTCGTCCAAAAATATACTGAAGTAAGGCTGCCAAGAGGACTTGAAAGCGGGGCAGAATTGCAGGAAACCGATTTCAGGAGGTAGACTGGAATTGCATTTAAAGCATAGGAAAAGAGGCAGAACGTCCACAATGATGCACTTGGCCAAAAAGGGCGTATACGTTTTTTCCTGAATATATTCAGGAAAAAACGCGTACGCACTTTTTGGCCAACCAAGCAAGCTTGCAAAGGAAATCTGCACTGCAATGAAGTCTCACTTCCCCCCGGTCAAAAGGGCCATCTGAAAAAAGTGTACAATCCAGAAAGGCAGGACAGGCCATGGAGAACTGGGAGCCTTGTTATGCTGATGGGCGGGATGTAAATTGCCAACAGCCACTTGGGAGAACTGTATGGTGTTTCCTGAAACATCTAAAAAACAAAGCAACAGAGCCTAGGGCACTTCCACTTATGGTCCTATAGCTTAGGGAAATTAAAATCAAAAAGACACAGCCACCCCAATGTTTGGGACAGCTCTGTTTACAAGAACCTCGTTTACGGGACAAGTTCAATATTGCAGAAAGTGAAAAATGGATAAAGAAGTTTTGGTACTTACGTACAATGCAATATCACTCAGCAATGAAATCTATGTCATCAGGCCCGTAGCAGCATAATGAGTGAATTCACGTATGATGATTCTAACTGAAAAAAGTCACAAGAAAAAGAAACATCATAAGATATCATTAATACACGGAATGTAAACTTGGCTACACAGGAACTGGATTACAAAACAGAACAGGGTCTCAAATTTAGTAAACCAACTTATGCTTGCTTAAGGGGAAAGGTGAGTTGGGGTGCTGCATAAAACCAGAGATTGAAATGAGCACAGATAAAGTTCCTTAAGCCAAATATGTAATAGACAAGAGCTACACCTTGCTCAACGAAATGGACTCAACACCCCATATTAAACGCCTAAGAATGTGCCTGACTAGTAAGTATCTTAAAACCTATGGATTGCTATGTCTCCGAAAGAGAATCAAGCGTGTGTACAGGGGCATAAACGCAGCAGTGATAGGATTGGAGAGGTGCGGTGAGCAAATGAAGACCCTTTGAAGTCATATTGCATGGTAACGGTTCCACGGGTCTCAACTCTCCAGGTTTAAGGGATTCTTCCTTCAGCTAAAGCATGCATGTGGAACCCAGAGTATGATCAACCGTGTGATCGGGAGACGTGTTCCAATATGTCTCAGTTCTCGTCCCCTGGTACTCGGGTGCAACATTCCAGACGCTTTACTAACGCTCTGCCAACTTGGAGAGTCAGTGCCTTTAACCTCCTGTTTGGCCCAGTTTGCAATTTCTGCGGAAGATGAACAGGAATAGGGAGAACTGATGAGAGACTAGCTGGAGGTGTCTGGACGGGCAAATTTAACTCTCATTTCCCACCAGGAAGAGGAATTAACCAAAGGCTCAGCGGGCCGTGCCAGAACAAGATTAGGGCCTGAAGCAATCCTGCGGTGTTGCGGCCAGCTCACAAGAAAGCGAGTTGAAGAAAGGAGCTCAGGGGCACTGTAATTCACAAACATGCAGAGTTATAAATGACAGCTATCGTCCAAAAATATACTGAAGTAAGGCTGCCAAGCGGACTTGAAAGCGGGGCAGAATTGCAGGAAACCGATTTCAGGAGGTAGATTGGAATTGCATTTAAAGCATAGGAAAAGAGGCAGAACGTCCACAATGATGCACTTGGCCAAAAAGAGCGTATGTGTTTCTTCCTGAATATATTCAGGAAAAAACGCATACGCCCTTTTTGGCCAACCAAGCAAGCTTGCAAAGGAAATCTGCACTGCAATGAAGTCTCACTTCCCCCCGGTCAAAAGGGCCATCTGAAAAAATTGTAAAATCCAGAAAGCCAGGACAGGCCATGGAGAACTGGGAGACTTGTTGTGCTGATGGGCGGGATGTAAATTGCCAACAGCCACTCGGGAGAAGTGTATGGTGTTTCCTGAAACATCTAAAAAACAAAGCAACAGAGCCTAGGGCACTTCCACTTATTGTCATATAGCTTAGGGAAATTAAAATCAAAAAGACACAGCCACCCCAAAGTTTGGGATGGCTCTGTTTACAAGAACCTCATTTACGGTACAAGTTAAATATCGCAGAAAGCGAAAAATGGATAAAGAAGCTGTGGTACTTACGTACAATGCAATATCACTCAGCAATGAAATCTATGTCATCATGCCCATAGCAGCATAATGAGTGGATTCAGGTATGATGATTCTAACTGAAATACGTCACACAGAAAAAGAAACGTCATAAGATATCACTAATACACGGAATGTAAACTTGGCTACACAGGCACTGAATTACAAAACAGAACAGGGTCTCAAATTTAGAAAACCAACTTATGCTTGCTTAAGGGGAAAG
This sequence comes from Orcinus orca, assembly GCF_937001465.1. NCBI lineage: Eukaryota > Metazoa > Chordata > Mammalia > Artiodactyla > Delphinidae > Orcinus > Orcinus orca. Next base: position 757,151 of record NW_026043783.1, read on the forward strand.
GTGAGTTGGGGTGCTGCATAAAACCAGAGATTGAAATGAGCACAGATAAAGTTCCTTAAGCCAAATATGTAATAGACAAGAGCTACTCCTTGCTCAACGAAATGGACTCAAAACCCCATGTTAAACACCTTATAATGTACCTGACTTGTAAGTATCTTAAAACCTAGAGATTGCTATGTCTCTGAAAGAGAATCAAGCATGAGTACAGGGGCATAAACGCAGCAGTGATAGGATTGGAGAGGTTCGGTGAGCAAATGAAGACCCTTTGAAGTCATATTGCATGGTACCCATTCCACGGGTCTCAACTCTCCAGGTTTAAGGGATTCTTCCTTCAGCTAAAACATGCATGTGGAACCCAGAGTATGATCAACCATGTGATCGGGAGACGTGTTCAAATATGTCTCAGTTCTCATACCCTGGTACTCGGGTGCAACATTCCAAACGCTTTATTAACACTCTCCCGAATTGGAGAGTCAGTGCCTTTAATCTCCTGTTTGGCCCAGTTTGCAATTTCTGTGGAAGCTGAACAGGAATAGGGAGAACCAATGAGAGACTAGCTGGAGGTGTCTGGACGGGCAAATTTAACTCTCATTTCCCACCAGGAAGAGGAATTAACCAAAGGCTCAGCATGCCGGGCCGGAACCAGATTAGGGCCAGAATCAATCCTGCGGTGTTGTGGCCAGCTCACAAGAAAGCGAGTTGAAGAAAGGAGCTCAGGGGCACTGTAATTCACAAACCTGCAGAGTTATAAATGACAGCTATCATCCAAAAATATACTGAAATAAGGCTGCCAAGAGAACTTGAATGCGGCGCAGAATTGCAGGAAACCGATTTCAGGAGTTAGACTGGAATTGCATTTAAAGCATAGGAAAAGAGGCAGAACGTCGACAATGATGCACTTGGCCAAAAAGGGCGTATGCGTTTTTTCCTGAATATATTCAGGAAAAAACGCATACGCACTTTTTGGACAACCAAGCAAGCTTGCAAAGGAAATCTGCACTACAATGAAGTCTCACTCCCCCCACCCCGGTCAAAAGGACCATCTGAAAAAAGTGTAAAATCCAGAAAGGCAGGAAAGGCAATGGAGAACTGGGAGCCTTGCTATGCTGATGGGCGGGATGTAAATTGCCAACAGCCACTAGGGAGAAGTGTATGGTGTTTCCTGAAACATCTAAAAAACAAAGCAACAGAGCCTAGGGCACTTCCACTTATGGTCCTATAGCTTAGGGAAATTAAAATCAAAAAGACACAGCCACCCCAAAGTTTGGGACGTCTCTGTTTACAAGAACCTCGTTTACGGTACAAGTTCAATATCGCAGAAAGTGAAAAATAGATAAAGATGTTCTGGTACTTACATACAATGCAATATCACTCAGCAATGAAATCTATGTCATCAGGCACGTAGCAGCATAATGAGTGGATTCAGGTATGATGATTCTAACTGAAATAAGTCACACAGAAAAAGAAACATCATAAGATATCACTAATACACGGAATGTAAACTTGGCTACACAGGAACTGAATTTCAAAACAGAACATGGTCCCAAATTTAGAAAATCAACTTATGCTTGCTTAAGGGGAAAGGTGAGTTGGGGTGCTGCATAAAACCAGAGATTGAAATGAGCACAAATAAAGTTCCTTAAGCCAAATATGTAATAGACAAGAGCTACTCCTTGCTCAACGAAATGGACTCAAAACCCCATATTAAACGCCTAAGAATGTACCTGACTAGTAATATCTTAAAATCTATGGATTGCTATGTCTCCGAAAGAGAATCAAGCATGTGTAGAGGGGCATAAACGCAGCAGTGATAGGATTGGAGAGGTTCGGTGAGCAAACGAAGACCCTTTGAAGTCCTATTGAATGGTACCCATTCCACGGGTCTCAACTCTCCAGGTTTAAGGGATTCTTCCTTCAGCTAAAACATGCATGTGGAACCCAGAGTATGATCAACCATGTGATTGGGAGACTTGTTCAAATATGTCTCAGTTTTCCTCCCCTGGTACTCGGGTGCAACATTCCAGATGCTTTACTAACACTCTCCCGACTTGGAGAGTCAGTGCCTTTAACCTCCTGTTTGGCCCAGTTTGCAATTTCTGCGGAAGATGAACAGGAATAGGGAGAACCAATGAGAGACTAGCTGGAGGTGTCTGGACGGGCAAATTTAACTCTTATTTCCCACCAGGAAGAGGAATTAACCAAAGGCTCAGCGTGCCGTGCCGGAACCAGATTAGGGCCTGAAGCAATCCTGTGGTGTTGCGGCCAGCTCACAAGAAAGCGAGTTGAAGAAAGGAGCTCAGGGGCACTGTAATTCACAAACCTGCAGAGTTATAAATGACAGCTATCGTCCAAAAATATACTGAAGTAAGGCTGCCAAGAGGACTTGAAAGCGGGGCAGAATTGCAGGAAACCGATTTCAGGAGGTAGACTGGAATTGCATTTAAAGCATAGGAAAAGAGGCAGAACGTCCACAATGATGCACTTGGCCAAAAAGGGCGTATGCGTTTTTTCCTGAATATATTCAGGAAAAAGCGCATACGAACTTTTTGGCCAACCAAGCAAGCTTGTAAAGGAAATCTGCACTACAATGAAGTCTCACTTACCCCTGGTCAAAAGGGCCATCTGAAAAAAGTGTAAAATCAAGAAAGGCAAGACAGGCCATGGAGAACTGGGAGCCTTGTTATGCTGGTGGGTGTGATGTAAATTGCCAACAGGCACTTGGGAGAAGTGTATGGTGTTTCCTGAAATATCTAAAAAACACAGCAACAGAGCCTAGGGCAGTTCCACTTATGGTCCTATAGCTTAGGGAAATTAAAATCAAAAAGACACAGCCACCCCAAAGTTTGGGATGGCTCTGTTTACAAGAACCTCTTTTACGGTGCAAGTTCAATATCGTAGAAAGTGAAAACTTGATAAAGAAGTTGTGGTACTTACGAACAATGCAATATCCCTCAGCAATGAAATCTATGTCATGAGGCCCATAGCAGCATAATGAGTGGATTCAGGTATGATGATTCTAACTGAAATAAGTCACACAGAAAAAGAAACATCATAAGATATCCCTAATACACGGAATGTAAACTTGGCTACACGGGAACTGGATTACAAAACAGAAGAGGGTATCAAATTTAGAAAATCAACTTATGCTTGCTTAAGGGGAAAGGTGAGTTGGGGTGCTGCATAAAACCAGAGATTGAAATAAACACAGATAAAGTTCCTTAAGCCAAATACGTAATAGACAAGAGCTACTCCTTGCTCAACGAAATGGACTCAACACCCCATATTAAACGCCTAAGAATGTACCTGACTAGTAAGTATCTTAAAACCTATGGATTGCTATGTCTCCGAAAGAGAATCAAGCGTGTGTACAGGGTCATAAACACAGCAGTGATAGGATTGGAGAGGTTCGGTGAGCAAATGAAGACCCTTTGAAATCATATTGCATGGTACCCATTCCACGGGTCTCAACTCTCCAGGTTTAAGGGATTCTTCCTTCAGCTAAAACATGCATTTGGAACCCAGAGTATGATCAACCGTGTGATCGGGAGACGTGTTCAAATATGTCTCAGTTTTCCTCCCCTGGTACTCGGGTGCAACATTCCAGATGCTTTACTAACACTCTCCCGACTTGGAGAGTCAGTGCCTTTAACCTCCTGTTTGGCCCAGTTTGCAAATTCCGCGGAAGATGAACAGGAATAGGGAGAACCAATGAGAGACTAGCTGGAGGTGTCTGGATGGGAAAATTTAACTCTCATTTCCCACCGGGAAGAGGAATTAACCAAAGGCTCAGCGTGCCATGCCGGAACCAGATTAGGGCCTGAAGCAATCCTGCGGTGTTGCGGCCAGCTCACAAGAAAGCGAGTTGAAGAAAGGAGCTCAGGGGCACTGTAATTCACAAACCTGCAGAGTTATAAATGACAGCTATCATCCAAAAATATACTGAAGTAAGGCTGCCAAGAGGACTTGAAAGCGGGGCAGAATTGCAGGAAACCGATTTCAGGAGGTAGACTGGAATTGCATTTAAAGCATAGGAAAAGAGGCAGAAGGTCGACAATGATTCACTTGGCCAAAAAGGGCGTATGCGTTTTTTCGTGAATATATTCAGGAAAAAACGCATACGCCCTTTTTGGCCAACCAAGCAAGCTTGCAAAGGAAATCTGCACTACAATGAAGTCTCACTTCCCCCCGGTCACAAGGGCCATCTGAAAAAAGTGTAAAATCCAGAAAGGCAAGACAGGCCATGGAGAACTGGGAGCCTTGTTATGCTGATGGGCGGCATGTAAATCGCCAACAGTCACTGGGGAGAAGTGTATGGTGTTTCCTGAAACATCTAAAAAACAAAGCAACAGAGCCTAGGGCACTTCCACTTATGGTCCTATAGCTTAGGGAAATTAAAATCAAAAACACACAGCGACCCCAAAGTTTGGGAAGGCTCTGTTTACAAGAACTCCTTTACGGTACAAGTTCAATTTCGCACAAAGTGAAAAATGGATAAAGAAGTTGTGGTACTTACGTACAATGCAATATCACTCAGCAATGAAATCTATGTCATCAGGCCCGTAGCAGCATAATGAGTGGATTCAGGTATGATGATTCTAACTGAAATAAGTCACACAGAAAAAGAAACATCATAAGATATCACTAATACACGGAATGTAAACTTGGCTACACATTAACTGAATTTCAAAACAGAACATGGTCCCAAATTTAGAAAATCAACTTATGCTTGCTTAAGGGGAAAGGTGAGTTGGGGTGCTGCATAAAACCAGAGATTGAAATGAGCACAAATAAAGTTCCTTAAGCCAAATATGTAATAGACAAGAGCTACTCCTTGCTGAACGAAGTGGACTCAAAACCCCATATTAAACGCCTAAGAATGTACCTGACTAGTAATATCTTAAAATCTATGGATTGCCATGTCTCCGAAAGAGAATCAAGCATGTGTAGAGGGGCATAAACGCAGCAGTGATAGGATTGGAGAGGTTCGGTGAGCAAACGAAGACCCTTTGAAGTCATATTGAATGGTACCCATTCCACGGGTCTCAACTCTCCAGGTTTAAGGGATTCTTCCTTCAGCTAAAACATGCATGTGGAACCCAGAGTATGATCAACTGTGTGATCGGGAGACTTGTTCAAATATGTCTCAGTTTTCCTCCCCTGGTACTCGGGTGCAACATTCCAGATGCTTTACTAACACTCTCCCGACTTGGAGAGTCAGTGCCTTTAACCTCTTGTTTAGCCCAGTTTGCAATTTCCGTGGAAGATGAACAGGAATAGGGAGAACCAATGAGAGACTAGCTGGAGGTGTCTGGACGGGGAAATTTAACTCTCATTTCCCACCAGGAAGAGGAATTAACCAAAGGCTCAGCGTGCCGTGCCGAAACCAGATTAGGGCCTGAAGCAATCCTGCGGTGTTGCGGCCAGCTCACAAGAAAGCGAGTTGAAGAAAGGAGCTCAGGGGCACTGTAATTCACAAACCTGCAGAGTTATAAATGACAGCTCTCGTCCAAAAATATACTGAAGTAAGGCTGCCAAGAGGACTTGAAAGCGGGGCAGAATTGCAGGAAACCGATTTCAGGAGGTAGACTGGAATTGCATTTAAAGCATAGGAAAAGAGGCAGAACGTCCACAATGATGCACTTGGCCAAAAAGGGCGTATACGTTTTTTCCTGAATATATTCAGGAAAAAACGCGTACGCACTTTTTGGCCAACCAAGCAAGCTTGCAAAGGAAATCTGCACTACAATGAAGTCTCACTTCCCCCCGGTCAAAAGGGCCATCTGAAAAAAGTGTACAATCCAGAAAGGCAGGACAGGCCATGGAGAACTGGGAGCCTTGTTATGCTGATGGGCGGGATGTAAATTGCCAACAGCCACTTGGGAGAACTGTATGGTGTTTCCTGAAACATCTAAAAAACAAAGCAACAGAGCCTAGGGCACTTCCACTTATGGTCCTATAGCTTAGGGAAATTAAAATCAAAAAGACACAGCCACCCCAATGTTTGGGACAGCTCTGTTTACAAGAACCTCGTTTACGGGACAAGTTCAATATTGCAGAAAGTGAAAAATGGATAAAGAAGTTTTGGTACTTACGTACAATGCAATATCACTCAGCAATGAAATCTATGTCATCAGGCCCGTAGCAGCATAATGAGTGAATTCACGTATGATGATTCTAACTGAAATAAGTCACAAGAAAAAGAAACATCATAAGATATCATTAATACACGGAATGTAAACTTGGCTACACAGGAACTGGATTACAAAACAGAACAGGGTCTCAAATTTAGTAAACCAACTTATGCTTGCTTAAGGGGAAAGGTGAGTTGGGGTGCTGCATAAAACCAGAGATTGAAATGAGCACAGATAAAGTTCCTTAAGCCAAATATGTAATAGACAAGAGCTACACCTTGCTCAACGAAATGGACTCAACACCCCATATTAAACGCCTAAGAATGTGCCTGACTAGTAAGTATCTTAAAACCTATGGATTGCTATGTCTCCGAAAGAGAATCAAGCGTGTGTACAGGGGCATAAACGCAGCAGTGATAGGATTGGAGAGGTGCGGTGAGCAAATGAAGACCCTTTGAAGTCATATTGCATGGTAACGGTTCCACGGGTCTCAACTCTCCAGGTTTAAGGGATTCTTCCTTCAGCTAAAGCATGCATGTGGAACCCAGAGTATGATCAACCGTGTGATCGGGAGACGTGTTCCAATATGTCTCAGTTCTCGTCCCCTGGTACTCGGGTGCAACATTCCAGACGCTTTACTAACGCTCTGCCAACTTGGAGAGTCAGTGCCTTTAACCTCCTGTTTGGCCCAGTTTGCAATTTCTGCGGAAGATGAACAGGAATAGGGAGAACTGATGAGAGACTAGCTGGAGGTGTCTGGACGGGCAAATTTAACTCTCATTTCCCACCAGGAAGAGGAATTAACCAAAGGCTCAGCGGGCCGTGCCAGAACAAGATTAGGGCCTGAAGCAATCCTGCGGTGTTGCGGCCAGCTCACAAGAAAGCGAGTTGAAGAAAGGAGCTCAGGGGCACTGTAATTCACAAACATGCAGAGTTATAAATGACAGCTATCATCCAAAAATATACTGAAGTAAGGCTGCCAAGCGGACTTGAAAGCGGGGCAGAATTGCAGGAAACCGATTTCAGGAGGTAGACTGGAATTGCATTTAAAGCATAGGAAAAGAGGCAGAACGTCCACAATGATGCACTTGGCCAAAAAGAGCGTATGTGTTTCTTCCTGAATATATTCAGGAAAAAACGCATACGCCCTTTTTGGCCAACCAAGCAAGCTTGCAAAGGAAATCTGCACTGCAATGAAGTCTCACTTCTCCCCGGTCAAAAGGGCCATCTGAAAAAAGTGTAAAATCCAGAAAGGCAGGACAGGCCATGGAGAACTGGGAGCCTTGTTATGCTGATGGGCGGGATGTAAATTGCCAACAGCCACTGGGGAGAAGTGTATGGTGCTTCCTGAAACATCTAAAAAACAGAGGAACAGAGCCTAGGGCACTTCCACTTATGGTCCTATAGCTTAGGAAAATTAAAATCAAATAGGCACAGCCACGCCAAAGTTTGGGACGGCTGTGTTTACAAGAACCTCGTTTACGGTACAAGTTCAATATTGCATAAAGCGAAAAATGGATAAAGAAGTTTTGGTACTTACGTACAATGCAATATCACTCAGCAATGAAATCTACGTCATCAGGCCCGTAGCAGCATAATGAGTGGATTCAGGTATGATGATTCTAACTGAGATAAGTCACACAGAAAAAGAAACATCATAAGATATCACTAATACACGGAATGTAAACTTGCTACACAGGAACTGAATTACAAAACAAAACAGGGTCTGAAATTCAGAAAACCAACTTATGCTTGCTTAAGGGGAAAGGTGAGTTGGGGTGCTGCATGAAACCAGAGATTGAAATGAGCACAGATAACGTTCCTTAAGCCAAATATGTAATAGACAAGAGCTACTACTTGCTCAACGAAATGGACTCAACACCCCATATTAAATGCCTAAGAATGTGCCTGACTAGTAAATATCTTAAAACCTATGGATTGCTATGTCTCTGAAAGAGAATCAGGCATGTGTACAGGGGCATAAATGCAGCAGTGATAGGATTGGAGAGGTTCGGTGAGCAAATAAAGACCCTTTGAAGTCATATTGCATGGTACCCATTCCACGGGTCTCAACTCTCCAGGTTTAAGGGATTCTTCCTTCAGCTAAAACATGCTTGTGGAACCCAGAGTATGATCAACCGTGTGATCGGGAGACGTGTTCCAATATGTCTCAGTTCTCGTCCCCTGGTACTCGGGTGCAACATTCCAGACGCTTTACTAACGCTCTGCCGACTTGGAGAGTCAGTGCCTTTAAACTCCTGTTTGGCCCAGTTTGCAATTTCTGCGCAAGATGAACAGGAATAGGGAGAATCAATGAGAGACTAGCTGGAGGTGTCTGGACGGGCAAATTTAACTCTCATTTCCCACCAGGAAGAGGAATTAACCAAAGGCTCAGCATGCCATGCCGGAACCAGATTAGGGCCTGAAGCAATCCTGCGGTGTTGCAGCCAGCTCACAAGAAAGCGAGTTGAAGAAAGGAGCTCAGGGGCACTGTAATTCACAAACCTGCAGAGTTATAAAGGACAGCTATCGTCCAAAAATATACTGAAGTAAGGCTGCCAAGAGGACTTGAAAGCGGGGCAGAATTGAAGGAAACCGATTTCAGGAGGTAGACTGGAATTGCATTTAAAGCATAGGAAAAGAGGCAGAACGTCGACAATGATGCACTTGGCCAAAAAGGGCGTATGCGTTTTTTCCTGAATATATTCAGGAAAAAGCGCATACGCCCTTTTTGGCCAACCAAGCAAGCTTGCAAAGGAAATCTGCACTACAATGAAGTCTCACTTCCCCCCGGTCAAAAGGGCCATCTGAAAAAATTGTAAAATCCAGAAAGCCAGGACAGGCCATGGAGAACTGGGAGACTTGTTGTGCTGATGGGCGGGATGTAAATTGCCAACAGCCACTCGGGAGAAGTGTATGGTGTTTCCTGAAACATCTAAAAAACAAAGCAACAGAGCCTAGGGCACTTCCACTTATTGTCATATAGCTTAGGGAAATTAAAATCAAAAAGACACAGCCACCCCAAAGTTTGGGATGGCTCTGTTTACAAGAACCTCACTTACGGTACAAGTTAAATATCGCAGAAAGCGAAAAATGGATAAAGAAGCTGTGGTACTTACGTACAATGCAATATCACTCAGCAATGAAATCTATGTCATCATGCCCATAGCAGCATAATGAGTGGATTCAGGTATGATGATTCTAACTGAAATAAGTCACACAGAAAAAGAAACGTCATAAGATATCACTAATACACGGAATGTAAACTTGGCTACACAGGCACTGAATTACAAAACAGAACAGGGTCTCAAATTTAGAAAACCAACTTATGCTTGCTTAAGGGGAAAGGTGAGTTGGGGTGCTGCATAAAACCAGAGATTGAAATGAGCACAGATAAAGATCCTTAAGCCAAATATGTAATAGACAAGAGCTACTCCTTGCTCAACGAAATGGACTCAAAACCCCATGTTAAACACCTTATAATGTACCTGACTTGTAAGTATCTTAAAACCTAAAGATTGCTATGTCTCTGAAAGAGAATCAAGCGTGAGTACAGGGGCATAAACGCAGCAGTGATAGGATTGGAGAGGTTCGGTGAGCAAATGAAGACCCTTTGAAGTCATATTGCATGGTACCCATTCCACGGGTCTCAACTCTCCAGGTTTAAGGGATTCTTCCTTCAGCTAAAACATGCATTTGGAACCCAGAGTATGATCAACCGTGTGATCGGGAGACGTGTTCAAATATGTCTCAGTTTTCCTCCCCTGGTACTCGGGTGCAACATTCCAGATGCTTTACTAACACTCTCCCGACTTGGAGAGTCAGTGCCTTTAACCTCCTGTTTGGCCCAGTTTGCAAATTCCGCGGAAGATGAACAGGAATAGGGAGAACCAATGAGAGACTAGCTGGAGGTGTCTGGATGGGAAAATTTAACTCTCATTTCCCACCGGGAAGAGGAATTAACCAAAGGCTCAACGTGCCATGCCGGAACCAGATTAGGGCCTGAAGCAATCCTGCGGTGTTGCGGCCAGCTCACAAGAAAGCGAGTTGAAGAAAGGAGCTCAGGGGCACTGTAATTCACAAACCTGCAGAGTTATAAATGACAGCTATCATCCAAAAATATACTGAAGTAAGGCTGCCAAGAGGACTTGAAAGCGGGGCAGAATTGCAGGAAACCGATTTCAGGAGGTAGACTGGAATTGCATTTAAAGCATAGGAAAAGAGGCAGAAGGTCGACAATGATTCACTTGGCCAAAAAGGGCGTATGCGTTTTCTCGTGAATATATTCAGGAAAAAACGCATACGCCCTTTTTGGCCAACCAAGCAAGCTTGCAAAGGAAATCTGCACTACAATGAAGTCTCACTTCCCCCGGTCACAAGGGCCATCTGAAAAAAGTGTAAAATCCAGAAAGGCAAGACAGGCCATGGAGAACTGGGAGCCTTGTTATGCTGATGGGCGGCATGTAAATCGCCAACAGTCACTGGGGAGAAGTGTATGGTGTTTCCTGAAACATCTAAAAAACAAAGCAACAGAGCCTAGGGCACTTCCACTTATGGTCCTATAGCTTAGGGAAATTAAAATCAAAAACACACAGCGACCCCAAAGTTTGGGAAGGCTCTGTTTACAAGAACTCCTTTACGGTACAAGTTCAATTTCGCACAAAGTGAAAAATGGATAAAGAAGTTGTGGTACTTACGTACAATGCAATATCACTCAGCAATGAAATCTATGTCATCAGGCCCGTAGCAGCATAATGAGTGGATTCAGGTATGATGATTCTAACTGAAATAAGTCACACAGAAAAAGAAACATCATAAGATATCACTAATACACGGAATGTAAACTTGGCTACACATTAACTGAATTTCAAAACAGAACATGGTCCCAAATTTAGAAAATCAACTTATGCTTGCTTAAGGGGAAAGGTGAGTTGGGGTGCTGCATAAAACCAGAGATTGAAATGAGCACAAATAAAGTTCCTTAAGCCAAATATGTAATAGACAAGAGCTACTCCTTGCTGAACGAAGTGGACTCAAAACCCCATATTAAACGCCTAAGAATGTACCTGACTAGTAATATCTTAAAATCTATGGATTGCCATGTCTCTGAAAGAGAATCAAGCATGTGTAGAGGGGCATAAACGCAGCAGTGATAGGATTGGAGAGGTTTGGTGAGCAAACGAAGACCCTTTGAAGTCATATTGAATGGTACCCATTCCACGGGTCTCAACTCTCCAGGTTTAAGGGATTCTTCCTTCAGCTAAAACATGCATGTGGAACCCAGAGTATGATCAACTGTGTGATCGGGAGACTTGTTCAAATATGTCTCAGTTTTCCTCCCCTGGTACTCGGGTGCAACATTCCAGATGCTTTACTAACACTCTCCCGACTTGGAGAGTCAGTGCCTTTAACCTCCTGTTTGGCCCAGTTTGCAATTTCTGCGGAAGATGAACAGGAATAGGGAGAACCAATGAGAGACTAGCTGGAGGTGTCTGGACGGGCAAATTTAACTCTCATTTCCCACCAGGAAGAGGAATTAACCAAAGGCTCAGCGTGCCGTGCCGGAACCAGATTAGGGCCTGAAGCAATCCTGCGGTGTTGCGGCCAGCTCACAAGAAAGCGAGTTGAAGAAAGGAGCTCAGGGGCACTGTAATTCACAAACCTGCAGAGTTATAAATGAAAGCTATCGTCCAAAAATATACTGAAGTAAGGCTGCCAAGAGGACTTGAAAGCGGGGCAGAATTGCAGGAAACCGATTTCAGGAGGTAGACTGGAATTGCATTTAAAACATAGGAAAAGAGGCAGAACGTTGACAATGATGCACTTGGCCAAAAAGGGCGTATGCGTTTTTTCCTGAATATATTCAGGAAAAAGTGCATACGACCTTTTTGGCCAACCAAGCAAGCTTGTAAAGGAAATCTGCACTACAATGAAGTCTCACTTCCCCCCAGTCAAAAGGGCCATCTGAAAAAAGTGTAAAATCCAGAAAGGCAGGACAGGCCATAGAGAACTGGGAGCCTTGTTATGCTGATGGGCGGGATGTAACTTGCCAACAGCCACTCAGGAGAAGTGTATGGTGTTTCCTGGAACATCTAAAACAAAGCAACAGAGCCTAGGGCACTTCCACTTATGGTCCTGCAGCTTATGGAAATTAAAATCAAAAAGACACAGCCACCCCAATGTTTGGGACGGCTCTGTTTACAAGAACCTCATTTACGGTACAAGTTCAATATCACAGAAAGTGAAAAATGGATAAAGAAGTTGTGGTACTTACGTACAATGCAATATCACTCAGCAATGAAATCTATGTCATCAGGCCCGTAGCAGCATAGAGTGGATTCAGGTATGATGATTCTAACTGAAATAAGTCACACAGAATAAGAAACATCATAAGATATCACTAATACACGGAATGTAAACTTGGCTACACAGGAACTGGATTACAAAAGAGAACAGGGTCTCAAATTTAGAAAACCAACTTATGCTTGCTTAAGGGGAAAGGTGAGTTGGGGTGCTGCATAAAACCAGAGATTGAAATGAGCACAGATAAAGTTCCTTAAGCCAAATATGTAATAGACAAGAGCTACTCCTTGCTCAACGAAATGGACTCAAAACCCCATATTAAACGCCTAATAATGTACCTGACTAGTAAGTATCTTAAAACCTATGGATTGCTATGTCTCTGAAAGTGAATCAATTGTGAGTACAGGGGCAAAAACGCAGCAGTGATAGGATTGGAGAGTTTTGGTGAGCAAATGAAGACCCTTTGAAGTCATATTGCATGGTACCCATTTTACGGGTCTCAACTCTCCAGGTTTAAGGGATTCTTCCTTCAGCTAAAACATGCATGTGGAACCCAGAGTATGATCAACCGTGTGATCGGGAGACGTGTTCAAATATGTCTCAGTTTTCCTCCCCTGGTACTCGGGTGCAACATTCCAGATGCTTTACTAACACTCTCCCGACTTGGAGAGTCAGTGCCTTTAACCTCTTGTTTAGCCCAGTTTGCAATTTCCGTGGAAGATGAACAGGAATAGGGAGAACCAATGAGAGACTAGCTGGAGGTGTCTGGACGGGGAAATTTAACTCTCATTTCCCACCAGGAAGAGGAATTAACCAAAGGCTCAGCGTGCCGTGCCGAAACCAGATTAGGGCCTGAAGCAATCCTGCGGTGTTGCGGCCAGCTCACAAGAAAGCGAGTTGAAGAAAGGAGCTCAGGGGCACTGTAATTCACAAACCTGCAGAGTTATAAATGACAGCTCTCGTCCAAAAATATACTGAAGTAAGGCTGCCAAGAGGACTTGAAAGCGGGGCAGAATTGCAGGAAACCGATTTCAGGAGGTAGACTGGAATTGCATTTAAAGCATAGGAAAAGAGGCAGAACGTCCACAATGATGCACTTGGCCAAAAAGGGCGTATACGTTTTTTCCTGAATATATTCAGGAAAAAACGCGTACGCACTTTTTGGCCAACCAAGCAAGCTTGCAAAGGAAATCTGCACTACAATGAAGTCTCACTTCCCCCCGGTCAAAAGGGCCATCTGAAAAAAGTGTACAATCCAGAAAGGCAGGACAGGCCATGGAGAACTGGGAGCCTTGTTATGCTGATGGGCGGGATGTAAATTGCCAACAGCCACTTGGGAGAACTGTATGGTGTTTCCTGAAACATCTAAAAAACAAAGCAACAGAGCCTAGGGCACTTCCACTTATGGTCCTATAGCTTAGGGAAATTAAAATCAAAAAGACACAGCCACCCCAATGTTTGGGACAGCTCTGTTTACAAGAACCTCGTTTACGGGACAAGTTCAATATTGCAGAAAGTGAAAAATGGATAAAGAAGTTTTGGTACTTACGTACAATGCAATATCACTCAGCAATGAAATCTATGTCATCAGGCCCGTAGCAGCATAATGAGTGAATTCACGTATGATGATTCTAACTGAAATAAGTCACAAGAAAAAGAAACATCATAAGATATCATTAATACACGGAATGTAAACTTGGCTACACAGGAACTGGATTACAAAACAGAACAGGGTCTCAAATTTAGTAAACCAACTTATGCTTGCTTAAGGGGAAAGGTGAGTTGGGGTGCTGCATAAAACCAGAGATTGAAATGAGCACAGATAAAGTTCCTTAAGCCAAATATGTAATAGACAAGAGCTACACCTTGCTCAACGAAATGGACTCAACACCCCATATTAAACGCCTAAGAATGTGCCTGACTAGTAAGTATCTTAAAACCTATGGATTGCTATGTCTCCGAAAGAGAATCAAGCGTGTGTACAGGGGCATAAACGCAGCAGTGATAGGATTGGAGAGGTGCGGTGAGCAAATGAAGACCCTTTGAAGTCATATTGCATGGTAACGGTTCCACGGGTCTCAACTCTCCAGGTTTAAGGGATTCTTCCTTCAGCTAAAGCATGCATGTGGAACCCAGAGTATGATCAACCGTGTGATCGGGAGACGTGTTCCAATATGTCTCAGTTCTCGTCCCCTGGTACTCGGGTGCAACATTCCAGACGCTTTACTAACGCTCTGCCAACTTGGAGAGTCAGTGCCTTTAACCTCCTGTTTGGCCCAGTTTGCAATTTCTGCGGAAGATGAACAGGAATAGGGAGAACTGATGAGAGACTAGCTGGAGGTGTCTGGACGGGCAAATTTAACTCTCATTTCCCACCAGGAAGAGGAATTAACCAAAGGCTCAGCGGGCCGTGCCAGAACAAGATTAGGGCCTGAAGCAATCCTGCGGTGTTGCGGCCAGCTCACAAGAAAGCGAGTTGAAGAAAGGAGCTCAGGGGCACTGTAATTCACAAACATGCAGAGTTATAAATGACAGCTATCATCCAAAAATATACTGAAGTAAGGCTGCCAAGCGGACTTGAAAGCGGGGCAGAATTGCAGGAAACCGATTTCAGGAGGTAGACTGGAATTGCATTTAAAGCATAGGAAAAGAGGCAGAACGTCCACAATGATGCACTTGGCCAAAAAGAGCGTATGTGTTTCTTCCTGAATATATTCAGGAAAAAACGCATACGCCCTTTTTGGCCAACCAAGCAAGCTTGCAAAGGAAATCTGCACTGCAATGAAGTCTCACTTCTCCCCGGTCAAAAGGGCCATCTGAAAAAAGTGTAAAATCCAGAAAGGCAGGACAGGCCATGGAGAACTGGGAGCCTTGTTATGCTGATGGGCGGGATGTAAATTGCCAACAGCCACTGGGGAGAAGTGTATGGTGCTTCCTGAAACATCTAAAAAACAGAGGAACAGAGCCTAGGGCACTTCCACTTATGGTCCTATAGCTTAGGAAAATTAAAATCAAATAGGCACAGCCACGCCAAAGTTTGGGACGGCTGTGTTTACAAGAACCTCGTTTACGGTACAAGTTCAATATTGCATAAAGCGAAAAATGGATAAAGAAGTTTTGGTACTTACGTACAATGCAATATCACTCAGCAATGAAATCTACGTCATCAGGCCCGTAGCAGCATAATGAGTGGATTCAGGTATGATGATTCTAACTGAGATAAGTCACACAGAAAAAGAAACATCATAAGATATCACTAATACACGGAATGTAAACTTGCTACACAGGAACTGAATTACAAAACAAAACAGGGTCTGAAATTCAGAAAACCAACTTATGCTTGCTTAAGGGGAAAGGTGAGTTGGGGTGCTGCATGAAACCAGAGATTGAAATGAGCACAGATAACGTTCCTTAAGCCAAATATGTAATAGACAAGAGCTACTACTTGCTCAACGAAATGGACTCAACACCCCATATTAAATGCCTAAGAATGTGCCTGACTAGTAAATATCTTAAAACCTATGGATTGCTATGTCTCTGAAAGAGAATCAGGCATGTGTACAGGGGCATAAATGCAGCAGTGATAGGATTGGAGAGGTTCGGTGAGCAAATAAAGACCCTTTGAAGTCATATTGCATGGTACCCATTCCACGGGTCTCAACTCTCCAGGTTTAAGGGATTCTTCCTTCAGCTAAAACATGCTTGTGGAACCCAGAGTATGATCAACCGTGTGATCGGGAGACGTGTTCCAATATGTCTCAGTTCTCGTCCCCTGGTACTCGGGTGCAACATTCCAGACGCTTTACTAACGCTCTGCCGACTTGGAGAGTCAGTGCCTTTAAACTCCTGTTTGGCCCAGTTTGCAATTTCTGCGCAAGATGAACAGGAATAGGGAGAATCAATGAGAGACTAGCTGGAGGTGTCTGGACGGGCAAATTTAACTCTCATTTCCCACCAGGAAGAGGAATTAACCAAAGGCTCAGCATGCCATGCCGGAACCAGATTAGGGCCTGAAGCAATCCTGCGGTGTTGCAGCCAGCTCACAAGAAAGCGAGTTGAAGAAAGGAGCTCAGGGGCACTGTAATTCACAAACCTGCAGAGTTATAAAGGACAGCTATCGTCCAAAAATATACTGAAGTAAGGCTGCCAAGAGGACTTGAAAGCGGGGCAGAATTGAAGGAAACCGATTTCAGGAGGTAGACTGGAATTGCATTTAAAGCATAGGAAAAGAGGCAGAACGTCGACAATGATGCACTTGGCCAAAAAGGGCGTATGCGTTTTTTCCTGAATATATTCAGGAAAAAGCGCATACGCCCTTTTTGGCCAACCAAGCAAGCTTGCAAAGGAAATCTGCACTACAATGAAGTCTCACTTCCCCCCGGTCAAAAGGGCCATCTGAAAAAATTGTAAAATCCAGAAAGCCAGGACAGGCCATGGAGAACTGGGAGACTTGTTGTGCTGATGGGCGGGATGTAAATTGCCAACAGCCACTCGGGAGAAGTGTATGGTGTTTCCTGAAACATCTAAAAAACAAAGCAACAGAGCCTAGGGCACTTCCACTTATTGTCATATAGCTTAGGGAAATTAAAATCAAAAAGACACAGCCACCCCAAAGTTTGGGATGGCTCTGTTTACAAGAACCTCATTTACGGTACAAGTTAAATATCGCAGAAAGCGAAAAATGGATAAAGAAGCTGTGGTACTTACGTACAATGCAATATCACTCAGCAATGAAATCTATGTCATCATGCCCATAGCAGCATAATGAGTGGATTCAGGTATGATGATTCTAACTGAAATAAGTCACACAGAAAAAGAAACGTCATAAGATATCACTAATACACGGAATGTAAACTTGGCTACACAGGCACTGAATTACAAAACAGAACAGGGTCTCAAATTTAGAAAACCAACTTATGCTTGCTTAAGGGGAAAGGTGAGTTGGGGTGCTGCATAAAACCAGAGATTGAAATGAGCACAGATAAAGTTCCTTAAGCCAAATATGTAATAGACAAGAGCTACTCCTTGCTCAACGAAATGGACTCAAAACCCCATGTTAAACACCTTATAATGTACCTGACTTGTAAGTATCTTAAAACCTAAAGATTGCTATGTCTCTGAAAGAGAATCAAGCGTGAGTACAGGGGCATAAACGCAGCAGTGATAGGATTGGAGAGGTTCGGTGAGCAAATGAAGACCCTTTGAAGTCATATTGCATGGTACCCATTCCACGGGTCTCAACTCTCCAGGTTTAAGGGATTCTTCCTTCAGCTAAAACATGCATGTGGAACCCAGAGTATGATCAACCATGTGATCGGGAGACGTGTTCAAATATGTCTCAGTTCTCATACCCTGGTACTCGGGTGCAACATTCCAAACGCTTTATTAACACTCTCCCGAATTGGAGAGTCAGTGCCTTTAATCTCCTGTTTGGCCCAGTTTGCAATTTCTGTGGAAGCTGAACAGGAATAGGGAGAACCAATGAGAGACTAGCTGGAGGTGTCTGGACGGGCAAATTTAACTCTCATTTCCCACCAGGAAGAGGAATTAACCAAAGGCTCAGCATGCCGGGCCGGAACCAGATTAGGGCCAGAATCAATCCTGCGGTGTTGTGGCCAGCTCACAAGAAAGCGAGTTGAAGAAAGGAGCTCAGGGGCACTGTAATTCACAAACCTGCAGAGTTATAAATGACAGCTATCATCCAAAAATATACTGAAATAAGGCTGCCAAGAGAACTTGAATGCGGCGCAGAATTGCAGGAAACCGATTTCAGGAGTTAGACTGGAATTGCATTTAAAGCATAGGAAAAGAGGCAGAACGTCGACAATGATGCACTTGGCCAAAAAGGGCGTATGCGTTTTTTCCTGAATATATTCAGGAAAAAACGCATACGCACTTTTTGGACAACCAAGCAAGCTTGCAAAGGAAATCTGCACTACAATGAAGTCTCACTCCCCCCACCCCGGTCAAAAGGACCATCTGAAAAAAGTGTAAAATCCAGAAAGGCAGGAAAGGCAATGGAGAACTGGGAGCCTTGCTATGCTGATGGGCGGGATGTAAATTGCCAACAGCCACTAGGGAGAAGTGTATGGTGTTTCCTGAAACATCTAAAAAACAAAGCAACAGAGCCTAGGGCACTTCCACTTATGGTCCTATAGCTTAGGGAAATTAAAATCAAAAAGACACAGCCACCCCAAAGTTTGGGACGTCTCTGTTTACAAGAACCTCGTTTACGGTACAAGTTCAATATCGCAGAAAGTGAAAAATAGATAAAGATGTTCTGGTACTTACATACAATGCAATATCACTCAGCAATGAAATCTATGTCATCAGGCACGTAGCAGCATAATGAGTGGATTCAGGTATGATGATTCTAACTGAAATAAGTCACACAGAAAAAGAAACATCATAAGATATCACTAATACACGGAATGTAAACTTGGCTACACAGGAACTGAATTTCAAAACAGAACATGGTCCCAAATTTAGAAAATCAACTTATGCTTGCTTAAGGGGAAAGGTGAGTTGGGGTGCTGCATAAAACCAGAGATTGAAATGAGCACAAATAAAGTTCCTTAAGCCAAATATGTAATAGACAAGAGCTACTCCTTGCTCAACGAAATGGACTCAAAACCCCATATTAAACGCCTAAGAATGTACCTGACTAGTAATATCTTAAAATCTATGGATTGCTATGTCTCCGAAAGAGAATCAAGCATGTGTAGAGGGGCATAAACGCAGCAGTGATAGGATTGGAGAGGTTCGGTGAGCAAACGAAGACCCTTTGAAGTCCTATTGAATGGTACCCATTCCACGGGTCTCAACTCTCCAGGTTTAAGGGATTCTTCCTTCAGCTAAAACATGCATGTGGAACCCAGAGTATGATCAACCATGTGATTGGGAGACTTGTTCAAATATGTCTCAGTTTTCCTCCCCTGGTACTCGGGTGCAACATTCCAGATGCTTTACTAACACTCTCCCGACTTGGAGAGTCAGTGCCTTTAACCTCCTGTTTGGCCCAGTTTGCAATTTCTGCGGAAGATGAACAGGAATAGGGAGAACCAATGAGAGACTAGCTGGAGGTGTCTGGACGGGCAAATTTAACTCTTATTTCCCACCAGGAAGAGGAATTAACCAAAGGCTCAGCGTGCCGTGCCGGAACCAGATTAGGGCCTGAAGCAATCCTGTGGTGTTGCGGCCAGCTCACAAGAAAGCGAGTTGAAGAAAGGAGCTCAGGGGCACTGTAATTCACAAACCTGCAGAGTTATAAATGACAGCTATCGTCCAAAAATATACTGAAGTAAGGCTGCCAAGAGGACTTGAAAGCGGGGCAGAATTGCAGGAAACCGATTTCAGGAGGTAGACTGGAATTGCATTTAAAGCATAGGAAAAGAGGCAGAACGTCCACAATGATGCACTTGGCCAAAAAGGGCGTATGCGTTTTTTCCTGAATATATTCAGGAAAAAGCGCATACGAACTTTTTGGCCAACCAAGCAAGCTTGTAAAGGAAATCTGCACTACAATGAAGTCTCACTTACCCCTGGTCAAAAGGGCCATCTGAAAAAAGTGTAAAATCAAGAAAGGCAAGACAGGCCATGGAGAACTGGGAGCCTTGTTATGCTGGTGGGTGTGATGTAAATTGCCAACAGGCACTTGGGAGAAGTGTATGGTGTTTCCTGAAATATCTAAAAAACACAGCAACAGAGCCTAGGGCAGTTCCACTTATGGTCCTATAGCTTAGGGAAATTAAAATCAAAAAGACACAGCCACCCCAAAGTTTGGGATGGCTCTGTTTACAAGAACCTCTTTTACGGTGCAAGTTCAATATCGTAGAAAGTGAAAACTTGATAAAGAAGTTGTGGTACTTACGAACAATGCAATATCCCTCAGCAATGAAATCTATGTCATCAGGCCCATAGCAGCATAATGAGTGGATTCAGGTATGATGATTCTAACTGAAATAAGTCACACAGAAAAAGAAACATCATAAGATATCCCTAATACACGGAATGTAAACTTGGCTACACGGGAACTGGATTACAAAACAGAAGAGGGTATCAAATTTAGAAAATCAACTTATGCTTGCTTAAGGGGAAAGGTGAGTTGGGGTGCTGCATAAAACCAGAGATTGAAATGAACACAGATAAAGTTCCTTAAGCCAAATACGTAATAGACAAGAGCTACTCCTTGCTCAACGAAATGGACTCAACACCCCATATTAAACGCCTAAGAATGTACCTGACTAGTAAGTATCTTAAAACCTATGGATTGCTATGTCTCCGAAAGAGAATCAAGCGTGTGTACAGGGGCATAAACGCAGCAGTGATAGGATTGGAGAGGTTCGGTGAGCAAATGAAGACCCTTTGAAATCATATTGCATGGTACCCATTCCACGGGTCTCAACTCTCCAGGTTTAAGGGATTCTTCCTTCAGCTAAAACATGCATGTGGAACCCAGAGTATGATCAACCGTGTGATCGGGAGACGTGTTCAAACATGTCTCAGTTTTCCTCCCCTGGTACTCGGGTGCAACATTCCAGATGCTTTACTAACACTCTCCCGACTTGGAGAGTCAGTGCCTTTAACCTCCTGTTTGGCCCAGTTTGCAAATTCCGCGGAAGATGAACAGGAATAGGGAGAACCAATGAGAGACTAGCTGGAGGTGTCTGGATGGGAAAATTTAACTCTCATTTCCCACCGAGAAGAGGAATTAACCAAAGGCTCAGCGTGCCATGCCGGAACCAGATTAGGGCCTGAAGCAATCCTGCGGTGTTGCGGCCAGCTCACAAGAAAGCGAGTTGAAGAAAGGAGCTCAGGGGCACTGTAATTCACAAACCTGCAAAGTTATAAATGACAGCTATCATCCAAAAATATACTGAAATAAGGCTGCCAAGAGGACTTGAAAGCGGGGCAGAATTGCAGGAAACCGATTTCAGGAGGTAGACTGGAATTGCATTTAAAGCATAGGAAAAGAGGCAGAAGGTCGACAATGATTCACTTGGCCAAAAAGGGCGTATGCGTTTTTTCGTGAATATATTCAGGAAAAAACGCATACGCCCTTTTTGGCCAACCAAGCAAGCTTGCAAAGGAAATCTGCACTACAATGAAGTCTCACTTCCCCCCGGTCACAAGGGCCATCTGAAAAAAGTGTAAAATCCAGAAAGGCAAGACAGGCCATGGAGAACTGGGAGCCTTGTTATGCTGATGGGCGGCATGTAAATCGCCAACAGTCACTGGGGAGAAGTGTATGGTGTTTCCTGAAACATCTAAAAAACAAAGCAACAGAGCCTAGGGCACTTCCACTTATGGTCCTATAGCTTAGGGAAATTAAAATCAAAAAGACACAGCGACCCCAAAGTTTGGGAAGGCTCTGTTTACAAGAACTCCTTTACGGTACAAGTTCAATTTCGCACAAAGTGAAAAATGGATAAAGAAGTTGTGGTACTTACGTAGAATGCAATATCACTCAGCAATGAAATCTATGTCATCAGGCCCGTAGCAGCATAATGAGTGGATTCAGGTATGATGATTCTAACTGAAATAAGTCACACAGAAAAAGAAACATCATAAGATATCACTAATACACGGAATGTAAACTTGGCTACACAGGAACTGAATTTCAAAACAGAACATGGTCCCAAATTTAGAAAATCAACTTATGCTTGCTTAAGGGGAAAGGTGAGTTGGGGTGCTGCATAAAACCAGAGATTGAAATGAGCACAAATAAAGTTCCTTAAGCCAAATATGTAATAGACAAGAGCTACTCCTTGCTGAACGAAGTGGACTCAAAACCCCATATTAAACGCCTAAGAATGTACCTGACTAGTAATATCTTAAAATCTATGGATTGCTATGTCTCCGAAAGAGAATCAAGCATGTGTAGAGGGGCATAAATGCAGCAGTGATAGGATTGGAGAGGTTCGGTGAGCAAACGAAGACCCTTTGAAGTCATATTGAATGGTACCCATTC
Source organism: Orcinus orca (assembly GCF_937001465.1). Classification (NCBI taxonomy): domain Eukaryota; kingdom Metazoa; phylum Chordata; class Mammalia; order Artiodactyla; family Delphinidae; genus Orcinus; species Orcinus orca. The sequence goes on from NW_026043783.1 coordinate 779,555, forward strand.
CACGGGTCTCAACTCTCCAGGTTTAAGGGATTCTTCCTTCAGCTAAAACATGCATGTGGAACCCAGAGTATGATCAACTGTGTGATCGGGAGACTTGTTCAAATATGTCTCAGTTTTCCTCCCCTGGTACTCGGGTGCAACATTCCAGATGCTTTACTAACACTCTCCCGACTTGGAGAGTCAGTGCCTTTAACCTCCTGTTTGGCCCAGTTTGCAATTTCTGCGGAAGATGAACAGGAATAGGGAGAACCAATGAGAGACTAGCTGGAGGTGTCTGGACGGGCAAATTTAACTCTCATTTCCCACCAGGAAGAGGAATTAACCAAAGGCTCAGCGTGCCGTGCCGGAACCAGATTAGGGCCTGAAGCAATCCTGCGGTGTTGCGGCCAGCTCACAAGAAAGCGAGTTGAAGAAAGGAGCTCAGGGGCACTGTAATTCACAAACCTGCAGAGTTACAAATGACAGCTATCGTCCAAAAATATACTGAAGTAAGGCTGCCAAGAGGACTTGAAACCGGGGCAGAATTGCAGGAAACCGATTTCAGGAGGTAGACTGGAATTGCATTTAAAACATAGGAAAAGAGGCAGAACGTTGACAATGATGCACTTGGCCAAAAAGGGCGTATGCGTTTTTTCCTGAATATATTCAGGAAAAAGTGCATACGACCTTTTTGGCCAACCAAGCAAGCTTGCAAAGGAAATCTGCACTACAATGAAGTCTCACTTCCCCCCAGTCAAAAGGGCCATCTGAAAAAAGTGTAAAATCCAGAAAGGCAGGACAGGCCATAGAGAACTGGGAGCCTTGTTATGCTGATGGGCGGGATGTAACTTGCCAACAGCCACTCAGGAGAAGTGTATGGTGTTTCCTGGAACATCTAAAACAAAGCAACAGAGCCTAGGGCACTTCCACTTATGGTCCTGCAGCTTATGGAAATTAAAATCAAAAAGACACAGCCACCCCAATGTTTGGGACGGCTCTGTTTACAAGAACCTCGTTTACGGTACAAGTTCAATATCACAGAAAGTGAAAAATGGATAAAGAAGTTGTGGTACTTACGTACAATGCAATATCACTCAGCAATGAAATCTATGTCATCAGGCCCGTAGCAGCATAGAGTGGATTCAGGTATGATGATTCTAACTGAAATAAGTCACACAGAATAAGAAACATCATAAGATATCACTAATACACGGAATGTAAACTTGGCTACACAGGAACTGGATTACAAAAGAGAACAGGGTCTCAAATTTAGAAAACCAACTTATGCTTGCTTAAGGGGAAAGGTGAGTTGGGGTGCTGCATAAAACCAGAGATTGAAATGAGCACAGATAAAGTTCCTTAAGCCAAATATGTAATAGACAAGAGCTACTCCTTGCTCAACGAAATGGACTCAAAACCCCATATTAAACGCCTAATAATGTACCTGACTAGTAAGTATCTTAAAACCTATGGATTGCTATGTCTCTGAAAGTGAATCAATTGTGAGTACAGGGGCAAAAACGCAGCAGTGATAGGATTGGAGAGTTTTGGTGAGCAAATGAAGACCCTTTGAAGTCATATTGCATGGTACCCATTTTACGGGTCTCAACTCTCCAGGTTTAAGGGATTCTTCCTTCAGCTAAAACATGCATGTGGAACCCAGAGTATGATCAACCGTGTGATCGGGAGACGTGTTCAAATATGTCTCAGTTTTCCTCCCCTGGTACTCGGGTGAAACATTCCAGATGCTTTACTAACACTCTCCCGACTTGGAGAGTCAGTGCCTTTAACCTCTTGTTTAGCCCAGTTTTCAATTTCCGTGGAAGATGAACAGGAATAGGGAGAACCAATGAGAGACTAGCTGGAGGTGTCTGGACGGGGAAATTTAACTCTCATTTCCCACCAGGAAGAGGAATTAACCAAAGGCTCAGCGTGCCGTGCCGAAACCAGATTAGGGCCTGAAGCAATCCTGCGGTGTTGCGGCCAGCTCACAAGAAAGCGAGTTGAAGAAAGGAGCTCAGGGGCACTGTAATTCACAAACCTGCAGAGTTATAAATGACAGCTCTCGTCCAAAAATATACTGAAGTAAGGCTGCCAAGAGGACTTGAAAGCGGGGCAGAATTGCAGGAAACCGATTTCAGGAGGTAGACTGGAATTGCATTTAAAGCATAGGAAAAGAGGCAGAACGTCCACAATGATGCACTTGGCCAAAAAGGGCGTATACGTTTTTTCCTGAATATATTCAGGAAAAAACGCGTACGCACTTTTTGGCCAACCAAGCAAGCTTGCAAAGGAAATCTGCACTACAATGAAGTCTCACTTCCCCCCGGTCAAAAGGGCCATCTGAAAAAAGTGTACAATCCAGAAAGGCAGGACAGGCCATGGAGAACTGGGAGCCTTGTTATGCTGATGGGCGGGATGTAAATTGCCAACAGCCACTTGGGAGAACTGTATGGTGTTTCCTGAAACATCTAAAAAACAAAGCAACAGAGCCTAGGGCACTTCCACTTATGGTCCTATAGCTTAGGGAAATTAAAATCAAAAAGACACAGCCACCCCAATGTTTGGGACAGCTCTGTTTACAAGAACCTCGTTTACGGGACAAGTTCAATATTGCAGAAAGTGAAAAATGGATAAAGAAGTTTTGGTACTTACGTACAATGCAATATCACTCAGCAATGAAATCTATGTCATCAGGCCCGTAGCAGCATAATGAGTGAATTCACGTATGATGATTCTAACTGAAATAAGTCACAAGAAAAAGAAACATCATAAGATATCATTAATACACGGAATGTAAACTTGGCTACAAAGGAACTGGATTACAAAACAGAACAGGGTCTCAAATTTAGTAAACCAACTTATGCTTGCTTAAGGGGAAAGGTGAGTTGGGGTGCTGCATAAAACCAGAGATTGAAATGAGCACAGATAAAGTTCCTTAAGCCAAATATGTAATAGACAAGAGCTACACCTTGCTCAACGAAATGGACTCAACACCCCATATTAAACGCCTAAGAATGTGCCTGACTAGTAAGTATCTTAAAACCTATGGATTGCTATGTCTCCGAAAGAGAATCAAGCGTGTGTACGGGGCATAAACGCAGCAGTGATAGGATTGGAGAGGTGCGGTGAGCAAATGAAGACCCTTTGAAGTCATATTGCATGGTACCCATTCCACGGGTCTCAACTCTCCAGTTTTAAGGGATTCTTCCTTCAGCTAAAACATGCATGTGGAACCCAGAGTATGATCAACTGTGTGATCGGGAGACTTGTTCAAATATGTCTCAGTTTTCCTCCCCTGGTACTCGGGTGCAACATTCCAGATGCTTTACTAACACTCTCCCGACTTGGAGAGTCAGTGCCTTTAACCTCCTGTTTGGCCCAGTTTGCAATTTCTGCGGAAGATGAACAGGAATAGGGAGAACCAATGAGAGACTAGCTGGAGGTGTCTGGACGGGCAAATTTAACTCTCATTTCCCACCAGGAAGAGGAATTAACCAAAGGCTCAGCGTGCCGTGCCGGAACCAGATTAGGGCCTGAAGCAATCCTGCGGTGTTGCGGCCAGCTCACAAGAAAGCGAGTTGAAGAAAGGAGCTCAGGGGCACTGTAATTCACAAACCTGCAGAGTTATAAATGACAGCTATCGTCCAAAAATATACTGAAGTAAGGCTGCCAAGAGGACTTGAAAGCGGGGCAGAATTGCAGGAAACCGATTTCAGGAGGTAGACTGGAATTGCATTTAAAACATAGGAAAAGAGGCAGAACGTTGACAATGATGCACTTGGCCAAAAAGGGCGTATGCGTTTTTTCCTGAATATATTCAGGAAAAAGTGCATACGACCTTTTTGGCCAACCAAGCAAGCTTGCAAAGGAAATCTGCACTACAATGAAGTCTCACTTCCCCCCAGTCAAAAGGGCCATCTGAAAAAAGTGTAAAATCCAGAAAGGCAGGACAGGCCATAGAGAACTGGGAGCCTTGTTATGCTGATGGGCGGGATGTAACTTGCCAACAGCCACTCAGGAGAAGTGTATGGTGTTTCCTGGAACATCTAAAACAAAGCAACAGAGCCTAGGGCACTTCCACTTATGGTCCTGCAGCTTATGGAAATTAAAATCAAAAAGACACAGCCACCCCAATGTTTGGGATGGCTCTGTTTACAAGAACCTCGTTTACGGTACAAGTTCAATATCACAGAAAGTGAAAAATGGATAAAGAAGTTGTGGTACTTACGTACAATGCAATATCACTCAGCAATGAAATCTATGTCATCAGGCCCGTAGCAGCATAGAGTGGATTCAGGTATGATGATTCTAACTGAAATAAGTCACACAGAATAAGAAACATCATAAGATATCACTAATACACGGAATGTAAACTTGGCTACACAGGAACTGGATTACAAAAGAGAACAGGGTCTCAAATTTAGAAAACCAACTTATGCTTGCTTAAGGGGAAAGGTGAGTTGGGGTGCTGCATAAAACCAGAGATTGAAATGAGCACAGATAAAGTTCCTTAAGCCAAATATGTAATAGACAAGAGCTACTCCTTGCTCAACGAAATGGACTCAAAACCCCATATTAAACGCCTAATAATGTACCTGACTAGTAAGTATCTTAAAACCTATGGATTGCTATGTCTCTGAAAGTGAATCAATTGTGAGTACAGGGGCAAAAACGCAGCAGTGATAGGATTGGAGAGTTTTGGTGAGCAAATGAAGACCCTTTGAAGTCATATTGCATGGTACCCATTTTACGGGTCTCAACTCTCCAGGTTTAAGGGATTCTTCCTTCAGCTAAAACATGCATGTGGAACCCAGAGTATGATCAACCGTGTGATCGGGAGACGTGTTCAAATATGTCTCAGTTTTCCTCCCCTGGTACTCGGGTGCAACATTCCAGATGCTTTACTAACACTCTCCCGACTTGGAGAGTCAGTGCCTTTAACCTCTTGTTTAGCCCAGTTTGCAATTTCCGTGGAAGATGAACAGGAATAGGGAGAACCAATGAGAGACTAGCTGGAGGTGTCTGGACGGGGAAATTTAACTCTCATTTCCCACCAGGAAGAGGAATTAACCAAAGGCTCAGCGTGCCGTGCCGAAACCAGATTAGGGCCTGAAGCAATCCTGTGGTGTTGCGGCCAGCTCACAAGAAAGCGAGTTGAAGAAAGGAGCTCAGGGGCACTGTAATTCACAAACCTGCAGAGTTATAAATGACAGCTCTCGTCCAAAAATATACTGAAGTAAGGCTGCCAAGAGGACTTGAAAGCGGGGCAGAATTGCAGGAAACCGATTTCAGGAGGTAGACTGGAATTGCATTTAAAGCATAGGAAAAGAGGCAGAACGTCCACAATGATGCACTTGGCCAAAAAGGGCGTATACGTTTTTTCCTGAATATATTCAGGAAAAAACGCGTACGCACTTTTTGACCAACCAAGCAAGCTTGCAAAGGAAATCTGCACTACAATGAAGTCTCACTTCCCCCCGGTCAAAAGGGCCATCTGAAAAAAGTGTACAATCCAGAAAGGCAGGACAGGCCATGGAGAACTGGGAGCCTTGTTATGCTGATGGGCGGGATGTAAATTGCCAACAGCCACTTGGGAGAACTGTATGGTGTTTCCTGAAACATCTAAAAAACAAAGCAACAGAGCCTAGGGCACTTCCACTTATGGTCCTATAGCTTAGGGAAATTAAAATCAAAAAGACACAGCCACCCCAATGTTTGGGACAGCTCTGTTTACAAGAACCTCGTTTACGGGACAAGTTCAATATTGCAGAAAGTGAAAAATGGATAAAGAAGTTTTGGTACTTACGTACAATGCAATATCACTCAGCAATGAAATCTATGTCATCAGGCCCGTAGCAGCATAATGAGTGAATTCACGTATGATGATTCTAACTGAAATAAGTCACAAGAAAAAGAAACATCATAAGATATCATTAATACACGGAATGTAAACTTGGCTACACAGGAACTGGATTACAAAACAGAACAGGGTCTCAAATTTAGTAAACCAACTTATGCTTGCTTAAGGGGAAAGGTGAGTTGGGGTGCTGCATAAAACCAGAGATTGAAATGAGCACAGATAAAGTTCCTTAAGCCAAATATGTAATAGACAAGAGCTACACCTTGCTCAACGAAATGGACTCAACACCCCATATTAAACGCCTAAGAATGTGCCTGACTAGTAAGTATCTTAAAACCTATGGATTGCTATGTCTCCGAAAGAGAATCAAGCGTGTGTACAGGGGCATAAACGCAGCAGTGATAGGATTGGAGAGGTGCGGTGAGCAAATGAAGACCCTTTGAAGTCATATTGCATGGTAACGGTTCCACGGGTCTCAACTCTCCAGGTTTAAGGGATTCTTCCTTCAGCTAAAGCATGCATGTGGAACCCAGAGTATGATCAACCGTGTGATCGGGAGACGTGTTCCAATATGTCTCAGTTCTCGTCCCCTGGTACTCGGGTGCAACATTCCAGACGCTTTACTAACGCTCTGCCAACTTGGAGAGTCAGTGCCTTTAACCTCCTGTTTGGCCCAGTTTGCAATTTCTGCGGAAGATGAACAGGAATAGGGAGAACCGATGAGAGACTAGCTGGAGGTGTCTGGACGGGCAAATTTAACTCTCATTTCCCACCAGGAAGAGGAATTAACCAAAGGCTCAGCGGGCCGTGCCAGAACAAGATTAGGGCCTGAAGCAATCCTGCGGTGTTGCGGCCAGCTCACAAGAAAGCGAGTTGAAGAAAAGAGCTCAGGGGCACTGTAATTCACAAACATGCAGAGTTATAAATGACAGCTATCGTCCAAAAATATACTGAAGTAAGGCTGCCAAGCGGACTTGAAAGCGGGGCAGAATTGCAGGAAACCGATTTCAGGAGGTAGACTGGAATTGCATTTAAAGCATAGGAAAAGAGGCAGAACGTCCACAATGATGCACTTGGCCAAAAAGAGCGTATGTGTTTCTTCCTGAATATATTCAGGAAAAAACGCATACGCCCTTTTTGGCCAACCAAGCAAGCTTGCAAAGGAAATCTGCACTGCAATGAAGTCTCACTTCTCCCCGGTCAAAAGGGCCATCTGAAAAAAGTGTAAAATCCAGAAAGGCAGGACAGGCCATGGAGAACTGGGAGCCTTGTTATGCTGATGGGCGGGATGTAAATTGCCAACAGCCACTGGGAAGAAGTGTATGGTGCTTCCTGAAACATCTAAAAAACAGAGGAACAGAGCCTAGGGCACTTCCACTTATGGTCCTATAGCTTAGGAAAATTAAAATCAAATAGGCACAGCCACGCCAAAGTTTGGGACGGCTGTGTTTACAAGAACCTCGTTTACGGTACAAGTTCAATATCGCATAAAGCGAAAAAATGGATAAAGAAGTTTTGGTACTTACGTACAATGCAATATCACTCAGCAATGAAATCTACGTCATCAGGCCCGTAGCAGCATAATGAGTGGATTCAGGTATGATGATTCTAACTGAGATAAGTCACACAGAAAAAGAAACATCATAAGATATCACTAATACACGGAATGTAAACTTGCTACACAGGAACTGAATTACAAAACAAAACAGGGTCTGAAATTTAGAAAACCAACTTATGCTTGCTTAAGGGGAAAGGTGAGTTGGGGTGCTGCATAAAACCAGAGATTGAAATGAGCACAGATAACGTTCCTTAAGCCAAATATGTAATAGACAAGAGCTACTACTTGCTCAACGAAATGGACTCAACACCCCATATTAAATGCCTAAGAATGTGCCTGACTAGTAAGTATCTTAAAACCTATGGATTGCTATGTCTCTGAAAGAGAATCAGGCATGTGTACAGGGGCATAAATGCAGCAGTGATAGGATTGGAGAGGTTCGGTGAGCAAATAAAGACCCTTTGAAGTCATATTGCATGGTACCCATTCCACGGGTCTCAACTCTCCAGGTTTAAGGGATTCTTCCTTCAGCTAAAACATGCTTGTGGAACCCAGAGTATGATCAACCGTGTGATCGGGAGATGTGTTCCAATATGTCTCAGTTCTCGTCCCCTGGTACTCGGGTGCAACATTCCAGACGCTTTACTAACGCTCTGCCGACTTGGAGAGTCAGTGCCTTAAAACTCCTGTTTGGCCCAGTTTGCAATTTCTGCGCAAGATGAACAGGAATAGGGAGAATCAATGAGAGACTAGCTGGAGGTGTCTGGACGGGCAAATTTAACTCTCATTTCCCACCAGGAAGAGGAATTAACCAAAGGCTCAGCATGCCATGCCGGAACCAGATTAGGGCCTGAAGCAATCCTGCGGTGTTGCAGCCAGCTCACAAGAAAGCGAGTTGAAGAAAGGAGCTCAGGGGCACTGTAATTCACAAACCTGCAGAGTTATAAAGGACAGCTATCGTCCAAAAATATACTGAAGTAAGGCTGCCAAGAGGACTTGAAAGCGGGGCAGAATTGAAGGAAACCGATTTCAGGAGGTAGACTGGAATTGCATTTAAAGCATAGGAAAAGAGGCAGAACGTCGACAATGATGCACTTGGCCAAAAAGGGCGTATGCGTTTTTTCCTGAATATATTCAGGAAAAAGCGCATACGCCCTTTTTGGCCAACCAAGCAAGCTTGCAAAGGAAATCTGCACTACAATGAAGTCTCACTTCCCACCAGTCAAAAGGGCCATCTGAAAAAAGTGTAAAATCCAGAAAGGCAGGACAGGCCATGGAGAACTGGGAGCCTTGTTATGCTGATGAGCAGGATGTAAATTGCCAACAGCCACTTGGGAGAAGTGTATGGTGTTTCCTGAAACATCTGAGAAACAAAGCAACAGAGCTTAGGGCACTTCCACTTATGGTCCTATAGCTTAGGGAAATTAAAATCAAAAAGACACAGCCACCCCAAAGTTTGGGACAGCTCTGTTTACAAGAACCTCGTTTACAGGACAAGTTCTGATCACCAGCCCTACTAAGGAGGCCTCTGAACTACCAAGCCAATAAAGGATAGAAGTTGTCCAAGAAAAAGCTCAAATATCACAGACTGCGGTGACCTGCCTGGGCTTCATTCTCACAGAAGGTCGGAGAAGCCCATCCCAGGAAAGGAAAGAAACCATTTTCAGCCTTACCCCTTTCTAAAACTAGAAGACAGCTTAGGGGTTCTTGGGGAGACCAGGGTTTGCTGCTTCTGGATCCCTAACTACAGTCTACTAGCTGGGCCTCTATATGAAACACTGAAAGGAAAAGATGATGATCCTGTTGAATAGAATCCAGAAGTGGCCTTTCAAGAATGGAAAGAGCAGTCAATTCAGACCCTTGCCCTGGAACTCCCTAATTTAGCTAAACCCTTTGACCTTTACATTCCCGGTGAAAGGTGAATCGCCATTGGAGAATTAGTGCAAAAACTGGGACCACTTGAAATGGAACAATGCAAGAATGCCATCCAGGTAGGATAAACTACGGTCACCAAGGGGCTTGGCCCACTGCCACATCTGGCCAAGATACTGGCGGTATCTAAAAATCTGGAAATCAGCAGCCCCAAAGGCCACCTCCCTCCTAAGGGAAAAGGACCCCACGTGGTGATCCTAACCACCAACCATGCCCTGAAGTTTCAGGGTTCGCTCTGTGGGCACACCAACCTCGAGTGAGGAGGCCTTCCAACTTCAACATCCAGAGAGATAACCGGGGGCAACAGGGCACCATGACGACTCATGTGAACATCACTTGACCTGGAGTTTCTCTCATAAAACAACAAGAGTGTGTCCCAAAAGAGTAGACTACTGCTTGCAGGACTTACTGCACCCAGAGGGGAGCTAATAATCTTGGCGGGGGAACCGTATATCACACTGTCACCATAGAAAAGCCTACGGACACCGTGATGATGGTGGCCAATGAGACTGGCTGGACTCCTGTTTACTTCAAAAGGCTGTTGACTCAGTGGCCATCATGGTCCTTGATCACCACTGACCCTGGACTGTCTGGGAGTTGAGCAGGCAGGGCTCTGACACCTGGTGCTGTTTGTACGTTAATTCAGGGGCCTAATTGAAGAAAGCGCAGACTACTGGTCAGAGCATCTAGGCGGGCAGAAACGTTCAGCCTAAGGTGGCTGAACAAATGTGGGGCGGGGTGAAACTGGCCCCCACAGCGTCTCTGCACATCTCTTTCCTGGACCCTTAAAGGTCATTAGAATCTATAACACTTCCAATGCTGGTGCTCAGGTGGACGAGCAGGGAGGCAGGGGGCCTGGGGACAATCAACGTCACCTGGAGGCTGCTGGGGAGAAGCCCTGACCCTTGCCCCCGGGTATGAGGGCTCCCAACTCAGCACTCAGCAGTTACAGAAGAAGGGTCTGCACCCTCAGCACTCCAAGAATGAGGAACGGGACAAAAGGCAGAGGAGGGGTTTGTCCCCAGCAAAGCCCATTAAAAATCCCTGGGAGATAAAAATAGAATCTGGGCAATAAAGTCAAGTCTAACCGTTTTTATCCTTTGTGCTTTGTCTAATTTCATGTGCTCCTAGGGTCCCGCATGCAGAGGTTCCACACCCGGCACTTCAGACCAGATTTCCTAGTGCAGAATGGCTGGGACGACACCTCAGCTCCTGGGGCCCAGTGCAGACTCCGCGATACAGAGCCTGAGCTGCAGCCAACCCGGCCCTCGAGAGGTCCGCCCACTCCCTCCCACTGACTCTGACAGGATCTCTACACAGCAGCCCAGCCCACAGCCCAGGGGGTAGTGCATGCTCTCACCTCTCCATTCTCTGATCAAAATATAAAGTTTCCTTTGCTTGTGAACCAAACTCAGTCTCGATCTGTTGGCCCCAATGACACTGGGCAGGGGGACACTTGTTGAGGTCCACTCTGGAGGATCAGTAACAGAAATTGAGACTATTGTAACCTCAATGAACAGATGTGTGAGCCAAACTGTAGTTAACATAGAACAGTGTATAAGGCTTGGGTAAAATAAGATGTTTCTAACACTTCCATTTGATATTTCCATCCCTTTATTATAAGCAAGTTCAGTGAAAAGGTTTGTCTTATTTGTCAGGTCAATATTAGAGAAACGAAGTGATTTCTTTCCAAGCATGTACATCTAATAATCTTGGTTAAAGCTTCAATCTTGTTTTAAATGCTTTTCCATTGAAAATGATACCTCTCTTTCAGCTCCCCCATTTCTGAGAAGTATAAAATCTTATAATTTATTATTACCAAAGGGGAAAGGTGGGAGGAGGGATAAATTAACAGTTTGGGATTAACACATACACACTGCCATGTATAAAATAGATCATCAACAAGGAACTACTGTATACCACAGGGAACTACACTCAACATTTTGCAATAAGCTATAAGGGGAAATAATTTGAAAAAGAATAGATATTTTTATTGACATCATCTATCAATGACAGTTAAAGTGTAACCTAAGGGAAGCTGGTGGTGAGTGCTTCTGACCCTGAAGACTTCAATCATCTAAAGTTTGGACTCTGCCTACTTCCCAAGGCCCTTAATGAACATATGTGTAGCCGTAGCTTAAAAAATTCCCCAGTTTGGGTTTCGGGGAGACACTGATTTTGAAAAAGCCCTGATGTTCTCCTTACATGAATGGGACTCTTCCTACTGCTAAAACATGTCTGTCACACCCAGAGGATGGTATACCGTCTGATCGGGAAGAGTTTGGAAAAGGCATCTCATCTCCTCATCTCCTGGTGCTCGGGTTCACCCCTCCAGCGTCTTTACTAACAGTCTCCCCACTTGGAGATGTCAGCACTGTCAACATCCTGTTGTGTACAGTTTGGAATTTGTCCAGAGGATGAAGCGGAAGGATGAAGAACAATGAGAGACAAGTCCTAGGTGTTCAGACAGGCACATGTCACTCTAATTTCCAATCAGGAAGACGAACTGACCAAAGGCTAGGGTTGCCCATGGAAACAGTATAGGGCTTGAGGAAATCCCGCTGCTTTGTGGCCAGTTCCCATAAACACAAGTTGAACAATGGAACTCAGGGGCAGTAAAATTCACGAAACTGCAGAGTTGAAAATATCCATCACTGAAAAATGTCTTGAGGAAAGTCAGAGAAAAGGACTTGTAAGCAAGGGAGAATGGCAGGAAAGGGATTTGAGGAGGTAGAAAGGACTCGCCATTAAGCACAAGAAAAGGAGCTGAACATTGCCAACATTGCAGTTGGCCAAAAAGGGTGTATGCGTTTTTTTCTGTATATATTCAAGAAAAGGGCATACACTTTTTTAGCCAAGCAAACAGGTGGGCACTGGAAGTCAATACTACAAAAGATATCACTTCGCATCAGTCAGAAGAGCCATCCTCATAAAGCGTAAACAACAGAAATGCAGGACAGGGCAAGGAGAAGAGGGAGCCCTGTGAGACTTATAGTGGAAATGTATATTGCCAACGGCCATTCTGGAGAAGTGTATTGTGTTTACTAAAGCATCTAAAAAATGAGCTACAGAGCATAGGGCACTTGCACTCATGGGCGTATATCTTGGGAAAAACAAAAATCGAGAGGACACAGGCACCCCAATGTTTACCCCCTCTCTGTTTAAAAGATCCTCGACTAGGATATAACTTAAATGTCTCTGGAGAGAAAAAATGGATAGAGATGTGGTACTTAGGTAGAGTGGAATATTATTCAGCCTGGAAATCAATGAAATATGGCCAGTTGTAACAACTCCGGAGGAGTTACGTATGATCTTTCTAAGTGACATAATTCAAAAAGAAAAAGACACATATCATAAGATATCACTTAAAGGTGGAATCCAAAATGGCTACACATGAAATAAATTACAAAACAAAAACATAGTCAAATATGTAGAAAACACGCATAAGGCTGCTAAACGGGAAAGGTGGGGAGGGGTGAGGCATCATCCAGGAGGTTGAAATTAGCAAAGATACCATTCCAAATACCAAACTGATAATCAACAAAGCCCACACGGTAGCTAAAAGAACTGCACTCAGCACACTCAAGTCACCGGAAAAGAATATATACGACTGGTAAGAATCTGAAAAAGAATTTACTGATGTCTCTCTGTACGTGAATCAAGTGGATGTACAGCAGCAAGAAACAGAGCTTTGAAAATCAGCTGTAACCAATATAGTAATAAATTGAAAAAAATAAACGACAGAGAGACAGAGAAAACCTCTTACAACTTTTCCTCAGGGACGGTGATGCAACATGGATTGAACACATCTAGACCCACAGCAGGATGAGACATAAGGCTGGAAACTGTTTGCACTAAGAGAAATGTGAGGTTGGGTAAGGAAATGCACACCCTTTAAAGTAATACTACCTGGTACCCATTCAATGGGTCCCAAATCTGCAGGTTCAAGGGATCTTCCTACAGCTAAAACATGCATGAAAAACCCAGAGGACTGTACACCATGTGATCGGGAGATGTGTCTAAAATGCAGCTCATTTATCCTCTCCTGGTGCTCCTGTTCACCATTCCAGCCACGTTACTTAGAATCTCCCCACTTGGAGAATCAGCACATTTCAACTTCTGTTTCACACATTTTGCAAATTGTGAGGAGGATGAACGGGAAGAGGGGGAACCAATGAGAGAATAGTTGTAGGGGTTTGGACGGGCACATATCACTCTAATTTCCCATTAAGAATAAGAATTGAAAAAAGGCTCAGCCTGCCTCGCCGGAGCCAAAATAGGGCCTGAAGCAATCCTGTGGGTTTGAGGCCAGCTCACAAAAGAGCAACTTAAAAAATGGAGCTCAGGGTCACTGCAATTCACAAACCTGCAGAGTTATAAATGAAAACTAACGTCCAAAAATATGTTGAGGTAAGGCAAAGAAGAGGATCTGAATGCAAGACAGAATTGCAAGAAACAGATTTCAAGAGATAGATTGGACTCGTCTTTAAAGCACATGAAAAGCGGCAGAATTTCGACAATGATGCAGTTGGCCCAAAAGGGCGTATGCGTTTTTTCCTGATTATATCCAGGAAAAAACGCATACGCACTTTATGGGCAATGAAGCAAGCAAGCAATGCAAATGTGCACAACAAAGAAGTCTCATTTCCCACCAGTCAAAAGGGCCATCCTAAAAAATTGTAAAAACCAGAAATGCAGGACAGGCCATGGAGAACAGGGAGCCTTTATACGCTGATGGGCAGTGTGTGAACTGCCGAGAGCCACTCTGGAGAAGTGTATGGTGGTTCCTAAATCATCTAAAAAACAGAGCTACAGAGCATAGGACACTTCCAATCATGGGAGTATATCTAGGGAAGTCTAAAAATCAACAAGACACAAGCACACCACAGTTTAGGGCTACTCTGTTTACAAGAACCTCAACTTCAGTACACCTTAAATATCCCAGGAAAGAAAACAATGGATAAAGAAGATGTGGTACTTATGTACAATGGAATATCTCTTCACCATGAAATCAAGGTAATAAGGCTAGTAGAAGGATAAAGAGTGGATTTAGGTCCGATAATACTACTTGAAATAAGGCAAACAGAAAAAGAAACATATCATAAGATATCACTTATACAGGGAGGGTAAATATGGCTGCACAAGAAATGAATTACAGAACAGAACAGTGTCTCACATTTAGAAAACACACTTATGTCAGCTTAAGGGGAAAGGAGAGGTGGGGTGATGCATTAAACCAGAGTTTGAAATTAGCACAGATACCGTTCAATAAACCAAATAGATATTAGACAAGATCTACACCTTGCTCAATGAACTGGCCTCAACACACCCTATATACCGCAGAGAAATATATCTGAGTAATAAGAATCTTAAAACCCATGTATTGATATATCTCCATAAGGGAATCAAGTGTGTGCAGAGTGGCACAAACACAGCAGTGAAAATGAGCTAAACCCCATTATAGAAATAAATTTTAAAAACAAAATGCAGAAACAATGAAAGAGAGAAAAATTCTTACAAAATTTGCTCAGGGGCTGTGATGCAACCTGGATTGACCACATATAAACCCACAGCTGGATAAGACATAAGGCTGCACACTTGGGGCTGAGAGGATTGGTGAGCTTTGGTGAGCAACTGCCAAAAGTTTAATGCAATACTTCATGCTACTCATTCCAAGGGTCCCAAAACTCCAGGTTGAAGGGAATCTTCCTACAGCTAAACCATGCTTGGGAAACCCAGCGACTGGTATACCATATGATCGGGAAAGGTTTCTAAAACGCACCTCATTTTTCCTCTCCTGGGACTCCGGATCGACATTCCAGCCACTTTACTAACAATATCCCCACATGGAGAGTCAACGCCTTTAAGTTCTGGTATCGCACAGTCTGCTGTTAGTGCGGAGGATGAATGGGAATAGGGGGAACCAGTGAGAAACTAGCTGTAGCAGTTTCAATGAGCACATGTCACTCTAATTTCACATCAGTAAGAAGAATAAACCAAAGGCACAGCAAGGTGCCCCAGAAGAAGAATAGGGCCTGAAGGAATCCTGTGGTTATGAGGCAAGATCACAAAAATAAGAGCAGAAAAATGGAGCTAAGGGCCACTGCAATTCAAAAACCTGCAGAGTTATAAAGGCCAACTATTTTCAAAAAATATATTGAGGTAAGGCTATGAAGAGGCATTGGAGGCAAGGCAGAATTGCAGGAAACCGATTTCAGGAGGTAGACTGGAATTGCATTTAAAGCATAGGAAAAGAGGCAGAACGTCCACAATGATGCACTTGGCCAAAAAGGGCGTATGCGTTTTTTCCTGAATATATTCAGAAAAAAACGCATACGCCCTTTCTGGCCAACCAAGCAAGCTTGCAAAGGAAATCTGCACTACAATGAAGTCTCACTTCCCCCTGGTCAAAAGGGCCATCTGAAAAAAGTGTAAAATCCAGAAAGGCAGGACAGGCCATGGAGAACTGGGAGCCTTGTTATGCTGATGGGCGGGATGTAAATGGCCAACAGCCACTCCGGAGAAGTGTATGGTGTTTCCTGAAACATCTAAAAAACAAAGCAACAGAGCCTAGGGCACTTCCACTTATGGTACTATAGCTTAGGGAAATTAAAATCAAAAAGACACAGCCACCCCAAAGTTTGGGACGGCTCTGTTTACAAGAACCGCATTTATGGTACAAGTTCAATATCGCAGAAAGTGGAAAATGGATAAAGAAGTTGTGGTACTTATGTACAATGCAATATCACCCAGCAATTAAATCTATGTCATCAGGCCAATAGCAGCATAATGAGTGGATTCAGGTATGATGATTCTAACTGAAATAAGTCACACAGAAAAAGAAACATCATAAGATATCACTAATACACGGAATGTAAACTTGGCTACACAGGAACTGGTTTACAAAGACGAAGAGGGTCTCAAATTTAGAAAACCAACTTATGCTTGCTTAAGGGGAAAGGTGAGTTGGGGTGCTGCATAAAACCACAGATTGAAATGAGCACAGATAAAGTTCCTTAAGCCAAATATGTAATAGACAAGAGCTACTCCTTGCTCAACGAAATGGACTCAACACCCCATATTAAACACCTAAGAATGCACCTGACAAGTAAGTATCTTAAAACCTATGGATTGCTATGTCTCTGAAAGAGAATCAAGCATGTGTGCAGGGGCATAAACGCAGCAGTGATAGGATTGGAGAGGTTCGGTGAGCAAATGAAGACCCTTTGATGTCATATTGCATGGTACCCATTCCACGGGTCTCAACTCTCCAGGTTTAAGGGATTCTTCCTTCAGCTAAAACATGCATGTGGAACCCAGAGTATGATCAACCGTGTGATCGGGAGACGTGTTGAAATATGTCTCAGTTCTCGTCCCCTGGTACTCGGGTGCAACATTCCAGACGCTTTATTAACACTCTCCCGACTTGGAGAGTCAGTGCCTTTAACCTCCTGTTTGGCCCAGTTTGCAATTTCTGCGGAAGATGAACAGGAATATGGAGAACCAATGAGAGACTAGCTGGAGGTGTCTGGACGGGCAAATTTAACTCTCATTTCCCAGCAGGAAGAGGAATTAACCAAAGGCTCAGCGTGCCGTGGTGGAACTAGATTAGGGCCTGAAGCAATCCTGCGGTGTTGCGGCCAGCTCACAAGAAAGCGAGTTGAAGAAAGGAGCTCAGGGGCACTGTAATTCACAAACCTGCAGAGTTATAAATGACAGCTATCGTCCAAAAATATACTGAAGTAAGGCTGCCAAGAGGACTTGAAAGCGGGGCAGAATTGCAGGAAACCGATTTCAGGAGGTAGACTGGAATTGCATTTAAAGCATAGGAAAAGAGGCAGAACGTCCACAATGATGCACTTGGCCAAAAAGGGCGTATGCGTTTTTTCCTGAATATATTCAGGAAAAAACGCATACGCCCTTTTTGGCCAACCAAGCAAGCCTGCAAAGGAAATCTGCACTACAATGAAGTCTCACTTCCCCCCGGTCAAAAGGGCCATCTGAAAATAGTGTAAAATCCAGAAAGGCAGGACAGGCCATGGAGAACTGGGAGACTTGTTATGCTGATGGGCGGGATGTAAATTGCCAACAGCCACTGGTTAGAAGTGTATGGTGTTTCCTGAAACATCTAAAAAACAGAGGAACAGAGCCTAGGGCACTTCCACTTATGGTCCTATAGCTTAGGGAAATTAAAATCAAAAAGACACAGCCACCCCAAATTTTGGGACGGCTCTGTTTACAAGAACCTCGTTTATGGTACAAGTTCAATATCGCAGAAAGCGAAAAATGGATAAAGAAGGTGTGGTACTTACGTACAATGCAATATCACTCAGCAATGAAATCTATGTCATCAGGCCCGTAGCAGCATAATGAGTGGATTCAGGTATGATGATTCTAACTGAAATAAGTCACACAGAAAAAGAAACATCATAAGGTATCACTAATACACGGAATGTAAACTTGGCTACACAGGAACTGAATTACAAAACAGAACAGGGTCTCAAATTTAGAAAACCAACTTATGCTTGCTTAAGGGGAAAGGTGAGATGGGGTGCTGCATAAAATCAGAGATTGAAATGAGCACAGATAAAGTTCCTTAAGCCAAATATGTAATAGACAAGAGCTACTCCTTTTTCAACGAAATGGACTCAACACCCCATATTAAACGTCTAAGAATGTACCTGACTAGTAAGTATCTTAAAACCTATGGATTTCTATGTCTCTGAAAGAGAATCAAGCATGTGTACCGGGGCATAAACGCAGCAGTGATAGGATTGGAGAGGTTCGGTGAGCAAACAAAGACCCTTTGAAGTCATATTGCAAGGTACCCATTCCTCGGGTCTCAACTCTCCAGGTTTAAGGGATTCTTCCTTCAGCTAAAACATGCATGTGGAACTCAGAGTATGATCAACCGTGAGATCGGGAGACATGTTCCAATATGTCTCAGTTCTCGCCCCTGGTACTCAGGCTCAACATTACAGACGCTTTCCTAACACTCTCCCGACTTGGACAGTCAGTGCCTTTAACCTCCTGTTTGGCCCATTTTGCAATTTCTGCGGAAGATGAACAGGAATAGGGAGAACCAATGAGAGACTAGCTGGAGGTTTCTGGACGGGCAACTTTAACTCTCATTTCCCACCAGGAAGAGGAATTAACCAAAGGCTCAGCGTGCCGTGCCAGAACAAGATTAGGGCCTGAAGCAATCCTGCGGTGTTGCGGCCAGCTCACAAGAAAGCGAGTTGAAGAAAGGAGCTCAGGGGCACTGTAATTCACAAACCTGCAGAGTTATAAATGACAGCTATCGTCCAAAAATATACTGAAGTAAGGCTGCCAAGAGGACTTGAAAGTGGGGCAGAATTGCACGAAACCGATTTCAGGAGGTAGACTGGAGTTGCATTTAAAGCATAGGAAAAGAGGAAGAATGTCGACAATGATGCACTTGGCCAAAAAGGGCGTATGCGTTTTTTCCTGAATATATTCAGGAAAAAACGCATACGCACTTTTTGGCCAACCAAGCAAGCCTGCAAAGGAAATCTGCACTACAATGAAGTCTCACTTCCCCCCGGTCAAAAGGGCCATCTGAAAATAGTGTAAAATCCAGAAAGGCAGGACAGGCCATGGAGAACTGGGAGCCTTGTTATGCTGATGGGCGGGATGTAAATTGCCAACAGCCACTGGTTAGAAGTGTATGGTGTTTCCTGAAACATCTAAAAAACAGAGGAACAGAGCCTAGGGCACTTCCACATATGGTCCTATAGCTTAGGGAAATTAAAATCAAAAAGACACAGCCACCCCAAAGTTTGGGACGGCTCTGTTTACAAGAACCTCGTTTACAGTACAAGTTCAATATCGCAGAAAGTGAAAAATGGATAAAGAAGTTGTGGTACTTACGTACAATGCAATATCACTCAGCAATGAAATCTATGTCATCAGGCCCGTAGCAGCATAATGAGTGGATTCAGGTATGATGATTCTAACTGAAATAAGTCACACAGAAAAAGAAACATCATAAGATATCACTAATACACGGAATGTAAACTTGGCTACACAGAACTGAATTACAAAACAGAACAGGGTCTCATATTTAGAAAACAACTTATGCTTGCTTAAGGGGAAAGGTGAGTTGGGGTGCTGCATAAAACCAGAGATTGAAATGAGCACAGATAAAGTTCCTTAAGCCAAATATGTAATACACAAGAGCTACTCCTTGCTCAACGAAATGGACTCAACACCCCATATTAAATGCCTAAGAATGTACCTGACTAGTAAGTATCTTAAAACCTATGAATTGCTATGTCTCCGAAAGAGAATCAAGCATGTTTACAGGGGCATAAACGCAGCAGTGATAGGATTGGAGAGGTCCGGTGAGCAAATGAAGACCCTTTGAAGTCATATTGCATGGTACCCATTCCACGGGTCTCAACTCTCCAGGTTTAAGGGATTCTTCCTTCAGCTAAAGCATGCATGTGGAACCCAGAGTATGATCAACTGTGTGATCGGGAGATGTTTTCAAATATGTCTCAGTTTTCCTCCCCTGGTACTCGGGTGCAACATTCCAGATGCTTTACTAACACTCTCCCGACTTGGAGAGTCAGTGCCTTTAACCTCCTGTTTGGCCCAGTTTGCAATTTCTGCGGAAGATGAACAGGAATACGGAGAACCAATGAGAGAGTAGCTGGAGATGTCTGGACGGGCAAATTTAACTCTCATTTCCTACTAGGAAGAGGAATTAAGCAAAGGCTCAGCGTGCCGTGCCGGAACCAGATTAGGGCCTGAAGCAATCCTGCGGTGTTGCGGCCAGCTCACAAGAAAGCGAGTTGAAGAAAGGAGCTCAGGGGCACTGTAATTCACAAACCTGCAGAGTTATAAATGACAGCTATCGTCCAAAAATATACTGAAGTAAGGCTACCAAGAGGACTTGAAAGCGGGGCAGAATTGCAGGAAACCGATTTCAGGAGGTAGACTGGAATTGCATTTAAAACATAGGAAAAGAGGCAGAACGTCGACAATGATGCACCGGGCCAAAAAGGGCGTATGCGTTTTTTCCTGAATATATTCAGGAAAAAGTGCATAGGAACTTTTTGGCCAACCAAGCAAGCCTGCAAAGGAAATCTGCACTACAATGAAGTCTCACTTCCCCCCAGTCAAAAGGGCCATCTGAAAAAAGTGTAAAATCCAGAAAGGCAGGACAGGCCATAGAGAACTGGGAGCCTTGTTATGCTGATGGGCGGGATGTAACTTGCCAACAGCCACTCAGGAGAAGTGTATGGTGTTACCTGGAACATCTAAAACAAAGCAACAGAGCCTAGGGCACTTCCACTTATGGTCCTGCAGCTTAGGGAAATTAAAATCAAAAAGACACAGCCACCCCAATGTTTGGGACGGCTATGTTTACAAGAACCTCGTTTACGGTACAAGTTCAATATCACAGAAAGTGAAAAATGGATAAAGAAGTTGTGGTACTTACGTACAATGCAATATCACTCAACAATGAAATCTATGTCATCAGGCCCGTAGCAGCATAGAGTGGATTCAGGTATGATGATTCTAACTGAAATAAGTCACACAGAATAAGAAACATCATAAGATATCACTAATACACGGAATGTAAACTTGGCTACACAGGAACTGGATTACAAAACAGAACAGAGGATCAAATTTAGAAAACCAACTTATGCTTGCTTAAGGGGAAAGGTGAGTTGGGGTGCTGCATAAAACCAGAGATTGAAATGAGCACAGATAAAGTTCCTTAAGCCAAATACGTAATAGACAAGAGCTACTCCTTGCTCAACGAAATGGACTCAACACCCCATATTAAACGCCTAAGAATGTACCTGACTAGTAAGTATCTTAAAACCTATGGATTGCTATGTCTCCGAAAGAGAATCAAGCGTGTGTACAGGGGCATAAACGCAGCAGTGATAGGATTGGAGAGGTTCGGTGAGCAAATGAAGACCCTTTGAAATCATATTGCATGGTACCCATTCCACGGGTGTCAACTCTCCAGGTTTAAGGGATTCTTCCTTCAGCTAAAACATGCATGTGGAACCCAGAGTATGATCAACCGTGTGATCGGGAGACGTGTTCAAATATGTCTCAGTTTTCCTCCCCTGGTACTCGGGTGCAACATTCCAGATGCTTTACTAACACTCTCCCGACTTGGAGAGTCAGTGCCTTTAACCTCTTGTTTAGCCCAGTTTGCAATTTCTGTGGAAGATGAACAGGAATAGGGAGAACCAATGAGAGACTAGCTGGAGGTGTCTGGACGGGCAAATTTAACTCTCATTTCCCACCAGGAAGAGGAATTAACCAAAGGCTCAGCGTGCCGTGCCGGAAACAGATTAGGGCCTGAAGCAATCCTGCGGTGTTGCGGCCAGCTCACAAGAAAGCGAGTTGAAGAAAGGAGCTCAGGGGCACTGTAATTCACAAACCTGCAGAGTTATAAATGACAGCTCTCGTCCAAAAATATACTGAAGTAAGGCTGCCAAGAGGACTTGAAAGCGGGGCAGAATTGCAGGAAACCGATTTCAGGAGGTAGACTGGAATTGCATTTAAAGCATAGGAAAAGAGGCAGAACGTCCACAATGATGCACTTGGCCAAAAAGGGCGTATGCGTTTTTTCCTGAATATATTCAGGAAAAAACCCATACGCACTTTTTGGCCAACCAAGCAAGCTTGCAAAGGAAATCTGCACTACAATGAAGTCTCACTTCCCCCCGGTCAAAAGGGCCATCTGAAAAAAGTGTACAATCCAGAAAGGCAGGACAGGCCATGGAGAACTGGGAGCCTTGTTATGCTGATGGGCGGGATGTAAATTGCCAACAGCCACTTGGGAGAACTGTATGGTGTTTCCTGAAACATCTAAAAAACAAAGCAACAGAGCCTAGGGCACTTCCACTTATGGTCCTATAGCTTAGGGAAATTAAAATCAAAAAGACACAGCCACACCAAAGTTTGGGACAGCTCTGTTTACAAGAACCTCGTTTACGGTACAAGTTCAATATCGCAGAAAGCGAAAAATGGATAAAGAAGTTGTGGTACTTACGTACAATGCAATATCACTCAGCAATGACATCTATGTCATCAGGCCCGTAGCAGCATAATGAGTGGATTCAGGTATGATGATTCTAACTGAAATAAGCCACACAGAAAAAGAAACATCATAAGATATCACTAATACACGGAATGTAAATTTGGCTACACAGGAACTGGATTACAAAACAGAACAGGGTCTCAAATTTAGAAAACCAACTTATGCTTGCTTAAGGGGAAAGGTGAGTTGGGGTGCTGCGTAAAACCAGAGATTGAAATGAGCACAGATAAAGTTCCTTAAGCCAAATATGTAATAGACAAGAGCTACTCATTGCTCAACGAAATGGACTCAACATCCCATATTAAACGCCAAAGAATGTACCTGACTAGTAAGTATCTTAAAACCTATGGCTTGCTATGTCTCCAAAAGAGTATCAAGCGTGTGTACAGGGGCATAAACACAGCAGTGATAGGATTGGAGAGGTTCGGTGAGCAAATGAAGACCCTTTGAAGTCATATTGCATGGTACCCATTCCACGGGTCTCAACTCTCCTGGTTTAAGGGATTCTTCCTTCAGCTAAAACATGCATGTGGAGCCCAGAGTATGATCAACTGTGTGATCGGGAGGCGTGTTCAAATATGTCTCAGTTCTCGTCCCCTGGTACTCGGGTGCAACATTCCAGACGCTTTAATAACACTCTCCCGACATGGAGAGTCAGTGCCTTTAACCTCCTGATTGGCCCAGTTTGCAATTTCTGCGGAAGATGAACAGGAATAGGGAGAACCGATGAGAGACTAGCTGGAGGTGTCTGGACGGGCAAATTTAACTCTCATTTCCCACCAGGAAGAGAAATTAACAAAAGGCTCAGCGTGCCGTACCAGAACCAGATTAGGGCCTGAAGCAATCCTGCGGTGTTGCGGCCAGCTCACAAGAAAGCGAGTTGAAGAAAGGAGCTCAGGGGCACTGTAATTCACAAACCTGCAGAGTTATAAATGACAGCTATCGTCCAAAAATATACTGAAGTAAGGCTACCAAGAGGACTTCAAAGCGGGGCAGAATTGCAAGAATACGATTTCAGGATGTAGACTGGAATTGCATTTAAAACATAGGAAAAGAGGCAGAACGTCGATAATGATGCACTTGGCCAAAAAGGGCGTATGCGTTTTTTCCTGAATATTTTCAAGAAAAAAACACGTACGCCCTTTTTGGCCAACCAAGCA
The DNA here is from genome assembly GCF_937001465.1 of Orcinus orca. Lineage (NCBI taxonomy): Eukaryota > Metazoa > Chordata > Mammalia > Artiodactyla > Delphinidae > Orcinus > Orcinus orca. The sequence continues at coordinate 803,140 of NW_026043783.1, forward strand.
AGCTTGCAAAGGAAATCTGCACTACAAAGAAGTCTCAATTCCCCCCGGTCAAAAGGGCCATCTGAAAAAAGTGTAAAATCCAGAAAGGCAGGACAGGCCATGGAGAACTGGGAATCTTGTTATGCTGGTGGGTGGGATGTAAATTGCCAACAGCCACTGGCGAGAAGTGTGTGGTGTTTCCTGAAACATCTAAAAAACAAAGCAACAGAGCCTAGGGCACTTCCACTTATGGTCCTATAGCTTAGGGAAATTAAAATCAAAAAGACACAGCCACGGTAAAGTTTGGGACAGCTCTGTTTACAACAACCTTGTTTACGGTACAAGTTCAGTATCGCAGAAAGTGAAAAATGGATAAAGAAGTTGTGGTACTTACGTACAATGCAATATCACTCAGCAATGAAATCTATGTCATCAGACCCATAGCAGCATAATGAGTGGATTCAGGTATGATGATTCTAACTGAAATAAGTCACACAGAAAAAGAAACATCATAAGATATCACTAATACACGGAATGTAAACTTGGCTACACAGGAACTGGATTACAAACAGATCAGGGTCTCAAATTTAGAAAAACAACTTATGCTTGCTTAACGGGAAAGGTGAGTTGGGGTGCTGCATAAAACCAGAGATTGAAATGAGCACAGATAAAGTTCTTTAAGCCAAATATGGAATAGACAAGAGCTACTCCTTGCTCAACGAAATGGACTCAACACCCCATATTAAACGCCTAAGAATGTACCTGACTAGTAAGTATCTTAAAACCTATGGATTGCTATGTCTCCGAAAGAGAATCAGGCATGTGTACAGGGTAATAAACGCAGCAGTGATAGGATTGGAGAGTTTCGGTGAGCAAATGAAGACCCTTTGAAATCATATTGCATGGTACCCATTCCACGGGTCTCAACTCTCCAGGTTTAAGGGATTCTTCCTTCAGCTAAAGCATGCATGTGGAACCCAGAGTATGATCAACCATGTGATCAGGAGACGTGTTGCAATATGTCTCAGTTCTCGTCCCCTGGTACTCGGGTGCAACATTCCAGACGCTTTATTAACACTCTCCCGACTTGGAGAGTCAGTGCCTTTAACCTCCTGTTTGGCCCAGTTTGCAATTTCTGCGGAAGATGAACAGGAATAGGGAGAACCGATGAGAGACTAGCTGGAGGTGTCTGGACGGGCAAATTTAACTCTCATTTCCCACCAGGAAGTGGAATTAACCAAAGGCTCAGCGGGCCATGCCAGTACAAGATTAGGGCCTGAAGCAATCCTGCGGTGTTGCGGCCAGCTCACAAGAAAGCGAGTTGAAGAAAAGAGCTCAGGGGCACTGTAATTCACAAACATGCAGAGTTATAAATGACAGCTATCGTCCAAAAATATACTGAAGTAAGGCTGCCAAGAGGACTTGAAAGCGGGGCAGAATTGCAGGAAACCGATTTCAGGAGGTAGACTGGAATTGAATTTAAAGCATAAGAAAAGAGGCAGAACGTCGACAATGATGCACTTGTCAAAAAGGGCGTATGCATTTTTTCCTGAATATATTCAGGAAAAAACGCATACGCCCTTTTTGGCCAACCAAGCAAGCTTGCAAAGGAAATCTGCACTACAATGAAGTCTCACTTCCCCCCGGTCAAAAGGGCCATCTGAAAAAAGTGTAAAATCCAGAAAGGCAGGACAGGCCATGGAGAACTGGGAGCCTTGTTATCCTGATGGGCAGGATGTAAATTGCCAACAGCCACTTGGGAGAAGTGTATGGTGTTTCCTGAAACATCTGAGAAACAAAGCAACAGAGCTTAGGGCAATTCCACTTATGGTCCTATAGCTTAGGGAAATTAAAATCAAAAAGACACAGCCACCCCAAAGTTTGGGACGGCTCTGTTTACAAGAACCTCGTTTACGGTACAAGTTCAATATCGCAGAAAGCAAAAAATGCATAAAGAAGTTTTGGTACTTACGTACAATGCAATATCACTCAGCAATGAAATCTACATCATCAGGCCCGTAGCAGCATAATGAGTGGATTCAGGTATGATGATTCTAACTGAAATAAGTCACACAGAGAAAGAAACATCATAAGATATCACTAATACACGGAATGTAAAGTTGCTACACAGGAACTGAATTACAAAACAAAACAGGGTCTCAAATTTAGAAAACCAACTTATGCTTGCTTAAGGGGAAAGGTGAGTTGTGGTGCTGCATAAAACCAGAGATTGAAATGAGCACAGATAAAGTTCCTTAAGCCAAATATGTAATAGGCAAGAGCTACTCCTTGCTCAACGAAATGGACTCAACACCCCATATTAAACGCCTAAGAATGTACCTGACTTGTAAGTATCTTAAAACCTATGGATTGCTATGTCTCCAAAAGAGAATCAAGCATGTGTACAGGGGCCTAAACGCAGCAGTGATAGGATTGGAGAGGTTCGGTGAGCAAATGAAGACCCTTTGAAGTCATATTGCATGGTACCCATTCCACGGGTCTCAACTCTCCAGGTTTAAGCGATTCTTCCTTCAGCTAAAACATGCATGTGGAACCCAGAGTATGATCAACCGTGTGATCGGGAGACGTGCTCAAATATGTCTCCGTTCTTGTCCCCTGGTACTCGGGTGCAACATTCCAGACACTTTACTAACACTCTCCCGACGTGGAGAGTCAGTGCCTTTAACCTCCTGTTTGGCCCAGTTTGCAATTTCTGCGGAAGATGAACAGGAATATGGAGAACCAATGAGAGACAATCTGGAGGTGTCTGGACGGGCAAATTTAACTCTCATTTCCCACCAGGAAGAGGAATTAACCAAAGGCTCAGCGTGCCGTGGCGGAACTAGATTAGGGCCTGAAGCAATCCTGCGGTGTTGCGGCCAGCTCACAAGAAAGCGAGTTGAAGAAAGGAGCTCAGGGGCACTGTAATTCACAAACCTGCAGAGTTATAAATGACAGCTATCGTCCAAAAATATACTGAAGTAAGGCTGCCAAGAGGACTTGAAAGCGGGGCAGAATTGCAGGAAACCAATTTCAGGAGGTAGACTGGAATTGCATTTAAAGCATAGGAAAAGAGGCAGAACGTCCACAATGATGCACTTGGCCAAAAAGGGCGTATGCGTTTTTTCCTGAATATATTCAGGAAAAAACGCATACGCACTTTTTGGCCAACCAAGCAAGCCTGCAAAGGAAATCTGCACTACAATGAAGTCTCACTTCCCCCCGGTCAAAAGGGCCATCTGAAAATAGTGTAAAATCCAGAAAGGCAGGACAGGCCATGGAGAACTGGGAGCCTTGTTATGCTGATGGGCGGGATGTAAATTGCCAACAGCCACTGGTTAGAAGTGTATGGTGTTTCCTGAAACATCTAAAAAACAGAGGAATAGAGCCTAGGGCACTTCCACTTATGGTCCTATAGCTTAGGGAAATTAAAATCAAAAAGACACAGCCACCCCAAAGTTTGGGACGGCTCTGTTTACAAGAACCTCGTTTACAGTACAAGTTCAATATCGCAGAAAGTGAAAAATGGATAAAGAAGTTGTGGTACTTACGTACAATGCAATATCACTCAGCAATGAAATCTATGTCATCAGGCCCGTAGCAGCATAGAGTGGATTCAGGTATGATGATTCTAACTGAAATAAGTCACACAGAAAAAGAAACATCATAAGATATCACTAATACACGGAATGTAAACTTGGCTACACAGGAACTGGATTACAAAACAGAACAGGGTCTCAAATTTAGAAAACAACTTATGCTTGCTTAAGGGGAAAGGTGAGTTGGGGTGCTGCATAAAACCAGAGATTGAAATGAGCACAGATAAAGTTCCTTAAGCCAAACATGTACTAGACAAGAGTTACTCCTTGCTCAAAGAAATGGGCTGAACACCCCATAATAAACGGCTAAGAATGTACCTGACTTGTAAGTATCTTAAAACCTATGGATTGCTATGTCTCCAAAAGAGAATCAAGCGTGTGTACAGGGGCATAAACGCAGCAGTGATAGGATTGGAGAGGTTCGGTGAGCAAATGAAGACCCTTTGAAGTCATATTGCATGGTACCCATTCCACGGGTCTCAACTCTCCAGGTTTAAGGGATTCTTCCTTCAGCTAAAACATGCTTGTGGAACCCAGAGTATGATCAACCGTGTGATCGGTAGACGTGTTCAAATATGTCTCAGTTTTCAAACCCTGGTTCTCGTGTGCAACATTCCAGACGCTCTACTAACACTCTCCCGACTTGGAGAGTCAGTGCCTTTAACCTCCTGTTTGGCCCAGTTTGCAATTTCTGCGGAAGATGAACAGGAATAGGGAGAACCAATGAGAGACTAGCTGGAGGTGTCTGGACGGGCAAATTTAACTCTCATTTCCCACCAGGAAGAGGAATTAAGCAAAGGCTCAGCGTGCCGTGCCAGAAGCAGATTAGGGCCTGAAGCAATCCTGCGGTGTTGCGGCCAGCTCACAAGAAAGCGAGTTGAAGAAAGGAGCTCAGGGGCACTGTAATTCACAAACCTGCAGAGTTATAAATGACAGCTCTCGTCCAAAAATATACTGAAGTAAGGCTGCCAAGAGGACTTGAAAGCGGGGCAGAATTGCAGGAAACCGATTTCAGGAGGTAGACTGGAATTGCATTTAAAGCAAAGGAAAAGAGGCAGAAAGTCCACAATGATGCACTTGGCCAAAAAGGGCGTATTCGTTTTTTCCTGAATATATTCAGGAAAAAAGGCATACGTCCATTTTGGCCAACCAAGCAACCTTGCAAAGGAAATCTGCACTATAATGAAGTCTCACTTCTCCCTGGTCAAAAGGGCCATCTGAAAAAAGTGTAAAATCCAGAAAGGCAGGACAGGCCATGGAGAACTGGGAGCCTTGTTATGCTGATGGGCGGGATGTAAATTGCCAACAGCCACCCGGGAAAATTGTATGGTGCTTCCTGAAACATCTAAAAAACAGAGGAACAGAGCCTAGGTCAATTCCACTTATGGTCCTATAGCTTAGGGAAATTAAAATCAAAAAGACACAGCCACCCCAAATTTTGGGACGTCTCTGTTTACAAGAACCGCGTTTATGGTACAAGTTCAATATCGCAGAAAGCGAAAAATGGATAAAGAAGGTGTTGTACTTACGTACAATGCAATATCACTCAGCAATGAAATCTATGTCATCAGGCCCGTAGCAGCATAATGAGTGGATTCAGGTATGATGATTCTAACTGAAATAAGTCACACAGAAAAAGAAACATCATAAGATATCACTAATACACGGAATGTAAACTTGGCTACAGAGGAACGGGATTACAAAACAGAACAGGGTCTCAAATTTAGAAAACCAACTTATGCTTGCTTAAGGGGAAAGGTGAGTTGGGGTGCTGCATAAAACCAGAGATTGAAATGAGCACAGATAAAGTTCCTTAAGCCAAATATGGAATAGACAAGAGCTACTCCTTGCTCAACGAAATGGACTCAACACCCCATATTAAACGCCTGAGAATGTACCTGACTAGTAAGTATCTTAAAACCTATGGATTGCTATGTCTCTGAAAGAGAATCAAGCGTGTGTACAGGGGCATAAATGCAGCAGTGATAGGATTGGAGAGGTTCGGTGAGCAAACAAAGACCCTTTGAAGTCATATTGCATGGTACCCATTCCACGGGTCTCAACTCTCCAGGTTTAAGGGATTCTTCCTTCAGCTAAAACATGCATGTGGAACTCAGAGTATGATCAACCGTGAGATCGGGAGACATGTTCCAATATGTCTCAGTTCTCGCCCCTGGTACTCAGGTTCAACATTCCAGACGCTTTACTAACACTCTCCCGACTTGGACAGTCAGTGCCTTTAACCTCCTGTTTGGCCCAGTTTGCAATTTCTGCGGAAGATGAACAGGAATAGAGAGAACCAATGAGAGACTAGGTGGAGGTGTCTGGACGGGCAAATTTAACTCTCATTTCCCACCAGGAAGAGGAATTAACCAAAGGCTCAGCGTGCTGTGCCGCAACCAGATTAGGGCCTGAAGTAATCCTGTGGTGTTGCGGCCAGCTCACAAGAAAGCGAGTTGAAGAAAGGAGCTCAGGGGCACTGTAATTCACAAACCTGCAGAGTTATAAATGACAGCTATCGTCCAAAAACATACTGAAGTAAGGCTGCCAAGAGGACTTGAAAGTGGGGCAGAATTGCACGAAACCGATTTCAGGAGGTAGACTGGAATTGCATTTAAAGCGTAGGAAAAGAGGCAGAATGTCGACAAAGATGCACTTGGCCAAAAAGAGCGTATGCGTTTTTTCCTGAATATATTCAAGAAAAAACGCATACGCACTTTTTGGCCAACCAAGCAAGCTTGCAAAGGAAATCTGCACTACAATGAAGTCTCACTTCCCCCTGGTCAAAAGGGCCATCTGAAAAAAGTGTAAAATCCAGAAAGGCAGGACAGGCCATGGAGAACTGGGAGCCTTGTTATGCTGATGGGCGGGATGTAAATTGCCAACAGCCACTCGGGAGAAGTGTATGGTGTTTCCTGAAACATCTAAAAAACAAAGCAACAGAGCCTAGGGCACTTCCACTTATGGTCCTATAGCTTAGGGAAATTAAAATCAAAAAGACACAGCCACCCCAAAGTTTGGGACGGCTCTGTTTACAAGAACCTCATTTACGGTACAAGTTCAATATCGCAGAAAGTGAAAAATGGATAAAGAAGTTGTGGTACTTACGTACAATGCAATATCACTCAGCAATGAAATCTATGTCATCAGGCCCGTAGCAGCATAATGAGTGGATTCAGGTATGATGATTCTAACTGAAATAAGTCACACAGAAAAAGAAACATCTTAAGATATCACCAATACACGGAATGTAAACTTGGCTACACAGGAACTGAATTACGAAACAGAACATGGTCTCAAATTTAGAAAACAAACTTATGCTTGCTTAAGGGGAAAGATGAGTTGGGGTGCTGCATAAAACCAGAGATTGAAATGAGCATAGATAAAGTTCCTTAAGCCAAATATGTAATAGACAAGAGCTACTCCTTGCTCAACGTAATGGACTCAAAACCCAATGTTTAACGCCTTATAATGTACCTGACTAGTAAGTATCTTAAAACCTATGGATTGCTATGTCTCCGAAAGAGAATCAAGCATGTGTACAGGGGCATAAACGCAGCAGTGATAGGATTGGAGAGGTTCGGTGAGCAAACAAAGACCCTTTGAAGTCATATTGCATGGTACCCATTCCACGGGTCTCAACTCTCCAGGTTTAAGGGATTCTTCCTTCAGCTAAATCACGCATGTGGAACCCAGAGTATGATCAACCGTGTGATCAGGAGACGTGTTCCAATATGTCTCAGTTCTATTCCCCTGGTACTCGGGTGCAACATTCCAGACGCTTAACTGACACTCTCCCGACTTGGACAGTCAGTGCCTTTAACCTCCTGTTTGGCCCAGTTTGCAATTTCTGCGGAAAATGAACAGGAATAAGGAGAACCAATGAGAGACTAGCTGGAGGTGTCTGGACGGGCAAATTTAACTCTCATTTCCCACCAGGAAGAGGAATTAAGCAAAGGCTCAGCATGCCGTGCCGGAAGCAGATTAGGGCCTGAAGCAATCCTGCGGTGTTGCGGCCAGCTCACAAAAAAGTGAGTTGAAGAAAGGAGCTCAGGGGCACTGTAATTCACAAACCTGCAGAGTTATAAATGACAGCTATCGTCCAAAAATATACTGAAGTAAGGCTGCCAAGAGGACTTGAAAGCGGGGCAGAATTGCAGGAAACCGATTTCAGGAGGTAGACTGGAATTGCATTTAAAGCATAGGAAAAGAGGCAGAAAGTCGACAATGATGCACTTGGCCAAAAAGGGCGTATTTGTTTTTTCCTGAATATATTCAGGAAAAAAGGCATAGGTCCTTTTTGGCCAACCAAGCAAGCTTGCAAAAGAAATCTGCACTACAATGAAGTCTCACTTCTCCCCGGTCAAAACGGCCACTGAAAGAAGTGTGAAATCCAGAAAGGCAGGACAGGCCATGGAGAACTGGGAGCCCTGTTATGCTGATGGGCGGGATGTAAATTGCCAACAGCCACTCGGGAGAAGTGTATGGTGTTTCCTGAAACATCTAAAAAACAGATGAACAGAGCCTACGGCATTTCCACTTATGGTCCTATAGCTTAGGGAAATTAAAATCAAAAAGACACAGCCACCCAAAAGTTTCGGATGGCTCTGTTTACAAGAACCTTGTTTATGGTACAAGTTCAATATCGCAGAAAGTGAAAAATGGATAAAGAAGTTGTGGTACTTACGTACAATACAATATCACTCAGCAATGAAATCTATGTCATCAGGCCCGTAGCAGCATAATGAGTGGATTCAGGTATGATGATTCTAACTGAAATAAGTCACACAGAAAAAGAAACATCATAAGATATCACTAATACACGGAATGTAAACTTGGCTACACAGGAACTGGATTACAAAACAGAACAGGGTGTCAAATTTAGAAAACCAACTGATGCTTGCATAAGGGGAAAGGTGAGTTGGGGTGCTGCATAAAACCAGAGATTGAAATGAGCACAGATAAAGTTCCTTAAGCCAAATATGGAATAGACAAGAGCTACTCCTTGCTCAACGAAATGGACTCAACACCCCATATTAAACGCCTGAGAATGTACCTGACTAGTAAGTATCTTAAAAACTATGAATTGCTATGTCTCCGAAAGAGAGTCAAGCGTGTGTACAGGGGCATAAACGCAGCAGTGATAGGATTGGAGAGGTTCGGTGAGAAAATGAAGACCCTTTGAAGTCATATTTCATGGTACCCATTCCACGGGTCTCAACTCTCCAGGTTTAAGGGATTCTTCCTTCAGCTGAAACATGCATGTGGAACCCAGAGTATGATAACCGTGTGATCGGGAGACGTGTTCAAATATGTCTCAGTTTTCGTCCCCTGGTACTCGGGTGCAACATTCCAGACGCTTTACTAACACTCTCCCGATTTGGAGAGTCAGTGCCTTTAACCTCCTGTTTGGCCCAGTTTGCAATTTCTGCGGAAGATGAACAGAGATAGGCAGGACCAATGAGAGACTATCTGGAGGTGTCTGGACGGACAAATTTAACTCTCATTTCCCACCAGGAAGAGAAATTAACCAAAGTCTCAGCATGCCGTGCGGGAACCAGATCAGGGCCTGAAGCAATCCTGCGGTGTTGCGGCCAGCTCACAAGAAAGCGAGTTGAAGAAAGGAGCTCAGGGGCACTGTAATTCACAAACCTGCAGAGTTATAAATGACAGCTATCGTCCAAAAATATACTGAAGTAAGGCTGCCAAGAGGACTTGAAAGTGGGGCAGAATTGCAGGAAACCGATTTCTGGAGGTGGACTGGAATTGCATTTAAAGCATAGGAAAAGAGGCAGAACATCCACAATGATGCACTTGGCCAAAAAGGGCGTATGCTTTTTTCCCTGAATATATTCAGGAAAAAACGCATACGCCCTTTTTGGCCAACCAAGCAAGCTTGCAAAGGAAATCTGCACTACAATGAAGTCTCACTTCCCCCCAGTCAAAAGGGCCATCTGAAAAAAGTGTAAAATCCAGAAAAGCAGGACAGGCCATGGAGAACTGGGAGCCTTGTTATGCTGATGGGCGGGATGTAAATTGCCAACAGCCACTCGGGAGAAGTGTATGGTGTTTCCTGAAACATCTAAAAAACAAAGCAACAGAGCCTATGTCAATTCCGCTTACGGTCCTATAGTTTAGGAAAATTAAAATCAAAAAGACAGAGCCACCCCAAAGTTTGGAACGGCTCTGTTTACAAGAACCTCGTTTACAGTACAAGTTCAATATCGCAGAAAGCGAAAGATGGATAAAGAAGTTGTGGTACTTACGTACAATGCAATATCACTCAGCAATGAAATCTATGTCATCAGGCCCGTAGCAGCATAATGAGTGGATTCAGGTATGATGATTCTAACTGAAATAAGTCACACCGAAAAAGAAAAATCATAAGATATCACTAATACACGGAATGTAAACTTGGCTACACAGGAACTGGATTACAAAAGAGAACAGGGTCTCAAATTTGGAAAACCAACTTATGATTGCTTAAGGGGAAAGGTGAGTTGGGGTGCTGCATAAAACCAGAGATTGAAATGAGCACAGATAAAGTTCCTTAAGCCAAATATGTAATAGACCAGAGCTACTCCTTGCTCAACGAAATGGACCCAACACCCCATATTAAACGCCTAATAATGTACCTGACTAGTAAGTATCTTAAAACCTACGGATTGCTATGTCTCCAAAAGAGAATCAAGCGTGTGTACAGGGGCATAAACGCAGCAGTGATAGGATTGGAGAGGTTCGGTGAGAAAATGAAGACCCTTTGAAGTCATATTGCAGGGTACCCATTCCACGGGTCTCAACTCTCCATGTTTAAGGGATTCTTCCTTCAGCTAAAACATGCATGTGGAACCCAGAGTATGATCAACCGTGTGATCGGGAGATGTATTCCAATATGTCTCAGTTCTCGTCCGCTAGTACTCGGGTGCAACATTCCAGACGCTTAACTGACACTCTCCTGACTTGGAGAGTCAGTGCCTTTAACCTCCTGTGTGGCCCAGTTTGCAATTTCTGCAGAAGATGAACAGGAATAGGGAGAACCAATGAGAGACTAGCTGGAGGTGTCTGGACGGGCAAATTTAACTCTCATTTCCCACCAGGAAGAGGAATTAACCAAAGGCTCAGCGTGCTGTGCCGGAACCAGATTAGGGCCTGAAGCAATCCTGTGGTGTTGCGGCCAGCTCACAAGAAAGAGAGTTGAAGAAAGGAGCTCAGGGGCACTGTAATTCACAAACCTGCACAGTTATAAATGACAGCTATCGTCCAAAAATATATTGAAGTAAGGCTGCCAATAGGACTTGAAAGTGGGGCAGAATTGCAGGAAACCGATTTCAGGAGGTAGACTGGAATTGCATTTAAAGCATAGGAAAAGAGGCAGAATGTCGACAATGATGTACTTGGCCAAAAGGGCATATGCGTTTTTTCCTGAATATATTCAGGAAAAAACGCATACGCCCTTTTTGGCCAACCAAGCAAGCTTGCAAAGGAAATCTGCACTACAATGAAGTCTCACTTCCCCCCAGTCAAAAGGGCCATCTGAAAAAAGTGTAAAATCCAGAAAAGCAGGACAGGCCAAGGAGAACCTGGAGACTTGTTATGCTGATGGGCGGGATGTAAATTGCCAACAGCCACTGGGGAGAAGTGTATGGTGTTTCCTGAAACATATAAAAAACAAAGCAACAGAGCCTAGGGCACTTCCACTTATGGTCCTATAGCTTAGGGAAATTAAAATCAAAAAGACACAGCCACCCCAAAGTTTGGGACGGCTCTGTTTACAAGAACCTCGTTTACGGTAGAAGTTCAATATCGCAGAAAGCGAAAAATGGATAAAGAAGGTGTGGTACTTACGTACAATGCAATATCACTCAGCAATGAAATCTATGTCATCAGGCCCGTAGCATCATAATGAGTGGATTCAGGTATTATGATTCTAACTGAGATAAGTCACACAGAAAAAGAAACATCATAAGATATCACTAATACACGGAATGTAAACTTGGCTATACAGGAACTGGATTACAAATCAGAAGAGGGTCTCAAATTTAGAAAACCAACTTATGCTTGCTTAAGAGGAAAGGTGAGTTGGGGTGCTGCATAAAACCAGAGATTGAAATGAGCACAGATAAAGTTCCTTAAGCCAAATATGTAATAGACAAGAGCTACTCCTTGCTCAACGAAATGGACTCAACACCCCATATTAAACGCCTAAGTATGTACCTGACTAGTAAGTATCTTAAAACCTATGAATTGCTATGTCTCCGAAAGAGAATCAAGCGTGTGTACAGGGGCATAAATGCAGCAATGATAGGATTGGAGACATTTGGTGAGCAAATGAAGACCCTTTGAAATCATATTGCATGGTACCCATTCCACGGGTCTAAACTCTCCAGGTTTAAGGGATTCTTCCTTCAACTAAAACATGCATGTGGAACCCAGAGTATGATCAACCGTGTGATCGGGAGACGTGTTCCAATATGTCTCAGGACTCGTCCCCTGGTACTCGGGTGTAACATTCCAGACGCTTTACTAACACTCTCCCGACTGGGAGAGTCAGTGCCTTTAACCTCCTGTTTGGCCCAGTTTGCAATTTCTGCGGCAGATGAACAGGAATAGGGAGAACCAATGAGAGACTAGCTGGAGGTGTCTGGACGGGCAAATTTAACTCTCATTTCCCACCAGGAAGAGGAATTAACCAAAGGCTCAGCGTGCCGTGCCGGAACCAGATTAGGGCCTGAAGCAATCCTGCGGTGTTGCGGCCAGCTCACAAGAAACCGAGTTGAAGAAAGGAGCTCAGGGGCACTGTAATTCACAAGCCTGCAGAGTTATAAATGACAGCTATCGTCCAAAAATATACTGAAGTAAGGCTGCCAAGAGGACTTGAAAGTGGGGCAAAATTGCAGGAAACCGATTTCAGGAGGTAGACTGGAATTGCACTTAAAGCATAGGAAAAGAGGCAGAACGTCGACAATGATGCACTTGGCCAAAAAGGGCGTATGCATTTTTTCCTGAATATATTCAGGAAAAAACGCATACGCCCTTTTTGGCCAACCAAGCAAGCTTGCAAAGGAAATCTGCACTACAATGAAGTCTCACTTCCCCCTGGTCAAAAGGAACACTGAAAAAAGTGTAAAATCCAGAAAGGCCGGACAGGTCATGGAGAACTGGGAGCCTTGTTATGCTGATGGGTGGGATGTATATTGCCAACAGCCACTTGGGAGAAGTGTATGGTGTTTCCTGAAACATCTAAAAAACAAAGCAACAGAGCCTAGGGCACTTCCACTTATGGCCCTATAGCTTAGGGAAATTAAAATCAAAAAGACACAGCCACCCCAACGTTTGGGACGGCTCTGTTTACAAGAAACTCGTTTACGGGACAAGTTCAATATCACAGAAAGTGAAAAATGGATAAAGAAGTTGTGGTACTTACGTACAATGCAATATCACTCAGCAATGAAATCTATGTCATCAGGCCCGTAGCAGCATAATGAGTGGATTCAGGTATGATGATTCTAACTGAAATAAGTCACACAGAAAAAGAAACATCATAAGATATCACTAATACACGGAATGAAAACTTGGCTACACAGGAACTGGATTACAAAAGAGAACAGGGTCTCCAATTTAGAAAACCAACTTATGATTGCTTAAGGGGAAAGGTGAGTTGGGGTGCTGCATAAAACCAGAGATTGAAATGAGCACAGATAAAGTTCCTTAAGCCAAATATGTAATAGACAAGAGCTACTCCTTGCTCAACGAAATGGACTCAACACCCCATATTAAACGTCTAAGAATGTACCTGACTAGTAAGTGTCTTAAAACCTATGGATCGCTATGTCTCCAAAAGAGAATCAAGCGTGTGTACAGGGGCATAAACGCAGCAGTGATAGGATTGGAGAGGTTCGGTGAGAAAATGAAGACCCTTTGAAGTCATATTGCATGGTACCCATTTTACGGGTCTCAACTCTCCAGGTTTAAGGGATTCTTCCTTCAGCTAAAACATGCATGTGGAACCCAGAGTATGATCAACCGTGTGATCGGGAGACGTGTTCCAATGTCTCAGTTCTCATCCCCTTGTACTCGGGTGCAACATTCCAGACGCCTTACTAACACTCTCCCGACTTGGAGAGTCAGTGCCTTTAACCTCCTGTTTGGCCCAGTTTGCAATATCTGCGGAAGATGAACAGGAATAGGGAGAACCAATGAGAGACTAGCTGGAGGTTTCTGGACGGGCAAATTTAACTCTCATTTCCCACTAGGAAGAGGAATTAACCAAAGGCTCAGCGTGCCATGCCAGAACCAGATTAGGGCCTGAAGCAATCCTGCGGTGTTGCGGCCAGCTCACAAGAAAGTGAGTTGAAGAAAGGAGCTCAGGGGCACTGTAATTCACAAACCTGCAGAGTTATAAATGACAGCTATCGTCCAAAAATATACTGAAGTAAGGCTGCCAAGAGGACTTGAAAGCGGGGCAGAATTGCAGGAAACCGATTTCAGGAGGTAGACTGGAATTGCATTTAAAGCATAGGAAAAGAGGCAGAACGTCGACAATGATGCACTTGGCCAAAAAGGGCATATGCATTTTTTCCTGAATATATTCAGGAAAAAACGCATACGCCCTTTTTCGCCAACCAAGCAAGCTTACAAAGGAAATCTGCACTACAATGAAGTCTCACTTCCCACCGGTCAAAAGGGCCACTGAAAAAAGTGTAAAATCCAGAAAGGCAGGACAGGCCATAGAGAACTGGGAGCCTTGTTATGCTGATGGGTGGGATGTATATTGCCAACAGCCACTCAGGGGAAGTGTATGGTGTTTCCTGAAACATCTAAAAAACAAAGCAACAGAGCCTAGGGCACTTCCACTTATGGCCCTATAGTTTAGGGAAATTAAAATCAAAAAGACACAGCCACCCCAACGTTTGGGACAGCTCTGTTTACAAGAAACTCGTTTACGGGACAAGTTCAATATCACAGAAAGTGAAAAATGGATAAAGAAGTTGTGGTACTTACGTACAATGAAATATCACTCAGCAATGAAATCTATGTCATCAGGCCCGTAGCAGCATAATGAGTGGATTCAGTTATGATTATTCTAACTGAAATAAGTCACAAGAAAAAGAAACATCATAAGATATCATTAATACACGGAATGTAAACTTGGCTACACAGGAACTGGATTACAAAACAGAACAGGGTCTCAAATTTAGAAAACCAACTTATGCTTGCTTAAGGGGAAAGGTGAGTTGGGGTGCTGCATAAAACCAGAGATTGAAATGAGCACAGATAAAGTTCCTTAAGCCAAATATGTAATAGACAAGAGCTACACCTTGCTCAACGAAATGGACTCAACACCCCATATTAAACGCCTAAGAATGTGCCTGACTAGTAAGTATCTTAAAACCTATGGATTGCTATGTCTCCGAAAGAGAATCAAGCGTGTGTACAGGGGCATAAACGCAGCAGTGATAGGATTGGAGAGGTGCGGTGAGCAAATGAAGACCCTTTGAAGTCATATTGCATGGTAACGGTTCCACGGGTCTCAACTCTCCAGGTTTAAGGGATTCTTCCTTCAGCTAAAGCATGCA
The DNA here is from genome assembly GCF_937001465.1 of Orcinus orca. Classification (NCBI taxonomy): domain Eukaryota; kingdom Metazoa; phylum Chordata; class Mammalia; order Artiodactyla; family Delphinidae; genus Orcinus; species Orcinus orca. Next base: position 818,294 of record NW_026043783.1, read on the forward strand.
TGTGGAACCCAGAGTATGATCAACCGTGTGATCGGGAGACGTGTTCCAATATGTCTCAGTTCTCGTCCCCTGGTACTCGGGTGCAACATTCCAGACGCTTTACTAACGCTCTGCCAACTTGGAGAGTCAGTGCCTTTAACCTCCTGTTTGGCCCAGTTTGCAATTTCTGCGGAAGATGAACAGGAATAGGGAGAACCGATGAGAGACTAGCTGGAGGTGTCTGGACGGGCAAATTTAACTCTCATTTCCCACCAGGAAGAGGAATTAACCAAAGGCTCAGCGGGCCGTGCCAGAACAAGATTAGGGCCTGAAGCAATCCTGCGGTGTTGCGGCCAGCTCACAAGAAAGCGAGTTGAAGAAAAGAGCTCAGGGGCACTGTAATTCACAAACATGCAGAGTTATAAATGACAGCTATCGTCCAAAAATATACTGAAGTAAGGCTGCCAAGCGGACTTGAAAGCGGGGCAGAATTGCAGGAAACCGATTTCAGGAGGTAGACTGGAATTGCATTTAAAGCATAGGAAAAGAGGCAGAACGTCCACAATGATGCACTTGGCCAAAAAGAGCGTATGTGTTTCTTCCTGAATATATTCAGGAAAAAACGCATACGCCCTTTTTGGCCAACCAAGCAAGCTTGCAAAGGAAATCTGCACTGCAATGAAGTCTCACTTCTCCCCGGTCAAAACGGCCACTGAAAGAAGTGTGAAATCCAGAAAGGCAGGACAGGCCATGGAGAACTGGGAGCCCTGTTATGCTGATGGGCGGGATGTAAATTGCCAACAGCCACTCGGGAGAAGTGTATGGTGTTTCCTGAAACATCTAAAAAACAGATGAACAGAGCCTAGGGCACTTCCACTTATGGTCCTATAGCTTAGGGAAATTAAAATCAAAAAGACACAGCCACCCAAAAGTTTCGGATGGCTCTGTTTACAAGAAACTTGTTTATGGTACAAGTTCAATATCGCAGAAAGTGAAAAATGGATAAAGAAGTTGTGGTACTTACGTACAATACAATATCACTCAGCAATGAAATCTATGTCATCAGGCCCGTAGCAGCATAATGAGTGGATTCAGGTATGATGATTCTAACTGAAATAAGTCACACAGAAAAAGAAACATCATAAGATATCACTAATACACGGAATGTAAACTTGGCTACACAGGAACTGGATTACAAAACAGAACAGGGTGTCAAATTTAGAAAACCAACTTATGCTTGCATAAGGGGAAAGGTGAGTTGGGGTGCTGCATAAAACCAGAGATTGAAATGAGCACAGATAAAGTTCCTTAAGCCAAATATGGAATAGACAAGAGGTACTCCTTGCTCAACGAAATGGACTCAACACCCCATATTAAACGCCTGAGAATGTACCTGACTAGTAAGTATCTTAAAAACTATGAATTGCTATGTCTCCGAAAGAGAGTCAAGCGTGTGTACAGGGGCATAAACGCAGCAGTGATAGGATTGGAGAGGTTCGGTGAGAAAATGAAGACCCTTTAAAGTCATATTTCATAGTACCCATTCCACGGGTCACAACTCTCCAGGTTTAAGGGATTCTTCCTTCAGCTGAAACATGCATGTGGAACCCAGAGTATGATAACCGTGTGATCGGGAGACGTGTTCAAATATGTCTCAGTTTTCGTCCCCTGGTACTCGGGTGCAACATTCCAGACGCTTTACTAACACTCTCCCGATTTGGAGAGTCAGTGCCTTTAACCTCCTGTTTGGCCCAGTTTGCAATTTCTGCGGAAGATGAACAGAGATAGGCAGGACCAATGAGAGACTATCTGGAGGTGTCTGGACGGACAAATTTAACTCTCATTTCCCACCAGGAAGAGAAATTAACCAAAGTCTCAGCATGCCGTGCGGGAACCAGATCAGGGCCTGAAGCAATCCTGCGGTGTTGCGGCCAGCTCACAAGAAAGCGAGTTGAAGAAAGGAGCTCAGGGGCACTGTAATTCACAAACCTGCAGAGTTATAAATGACAGCTATCGTCCAAAAATATACTGAAGTAAGGCTGCCAAGAGGACTTGAAAGTGGGGCAGAATTGCAGGAAACCGATTTCTGGAGGTGGACTGGAATTGCATTTAAAGCATAGGAAAAGAGGCAGAACATCCACAATGATGCACTTGGCCAAAAAGGGCGTATGCTTTTTTTCCTGAATATATTCAGGAAAAAACGCATACGCCCTTTTTGGCCAACCAAGCAAGCTTGCAAAGGAAATCTGCACTACAATGAAGTCTCACTTCCCCCCAGTCAAAAGGGCCATCTGAAAAAAGTGTAAAATCCAGAAAGGCAGGACAGGCCATGGAGAACTGGGAGCCTTGTTATGCTGATGGGCGGGATGTAAATTGCCAACAGCCACTCGGGAGAAGTGTATGGTGTTTCCTGAAACATCTAAAAAACAAAGCAACAGAGCCTAGGTCAATTCCGCTTACGGTCCTATAGTTTAGGAAAATTAAAATCAAAAAGACACAGCCACCCCAAAGTTTGGAACGGCTCTGTTTACAAGAACCTCGTTTACAGCACAAGTTCAATATCGCAGAAAGCGAAAGATGGATAAAGAAGTTGTGGTACTTACGTACAATGCAATATCACTCAGCAATGAAATCTATGTCATCAGGCCCGTAGCAGCATAATGAGTGGATTCAGGTATGATGATTCTAACTGAAATAAGTCACACCGAAAAAGAAAAATCATAAGATATCACTAATACACGGAATGTAAACTTGGCTACACAGGAACTGGATTACAAAAGAGAACAGGGTCTCAAATTTGGAAAACCAACTTATGATTGCTTAAGGGGAAAGGTGAGTTGGGGTGCTGCATAAAACCAGAGATTGAAATGAGCACAGATAAAGTTCCTTAAGCCAAATATGTAATAGACCAGAGCTACTCCTTGCTCAACGAAATGGACCCAACACCCCATATTAAACGCCTAATAATGTACCTGACTAGTAAGTATCTTAAAACCTATGGATTGCTATGTCTCCAAAAGAGAATCAAGCGTGTGTACAGGGGCATAAACGCAGCAGTGATAGGATTGGAGAGGTTCGGTGAGAAAATGAAGACCCTTTGAAGTCATATTGCAGGGTACCCATTCCACGGGTCTCAACTCTCCATGTTTAAGGGATTCTTCCTTCAGCTAAAACATGCATGTGGAACCCAGAGTATGATCAACCGTGTGATCGGGAGATGTATTCCAATATGTCTCAGTTCTCGTCCGCTAGTACTCGGGTGCAACATTCCAGACGCTTAACTGACACTCTCCTGACTTGGAGAGTCAGTGCCTTTAACCTCCTGTGTGGCCCAGTTTGCAATTTCTGCAGAAGATGAACAGGAATAGGGAGAACCAATGAGAGACTAGCTGGAGGTGTCTGGACGGGCAAATTTAACTCTCATTTCCCACCAGGAAGAGGAATTAACCAAAGGCTCAGCGTGCTGTGCCGGAACCAGATTAGGGCCTGAAGCAATCCTGTGGTGTTGCGGCCAGCTCACAAGAAAGAGAGTTGAAGAAAGGAGCTCAGGGGCACTGTAATTCACAAACCTGCACAGTTATAAATGACAGCTATCGTCCAAAAATATATTGAAGTAAGGCTGCCAATAGGACTTGAAAGTGGGGCAGAATTGCAGGAAACCGATTTCAGGAGGTAGACTGGAATTGCATTTAAAGCATAGGAAAAGAGGCAGAATGTCGACAATGATGTACTTGGCCAAAAGGGCATATGCGTTTTTTCCTGAATATATTCAGGAAAAAACGCATACGCCCTTTTTGGCCAACCAAGCAAGCTTGCAAAGGAAATCTGCACTACAATGAAGTCTCACTTCCCCCTGGTCAAAAGGAACACTGAAAAAAGTGTAAAATCCAGAAAGGCCGGACAGGCCATGGAGAACTGGGAGCCTTGTTATGCTGATGGGCGGGATGTATATTGCCAACAGCCACTTGGGAGAAGTGTATGGTGTTTCCTGAAACATCTAAAAAACAAAGCAACAGAGCCTAGGGCACTTCCACTTATGGCCCTATAGCTTAGGGAAATTAAAATCAAAAAGACACAGCCACCCCAACGTTTGGGACGGCTCTGTTTACAAGAAACTCGTTTACGGGACAAGTTCAATATCACAGAAAGTGAAAAATGGATAAAGAAGTTGTGGTACTTACGTACAATGCAATATCACTCAGCAATGAAATCTATGTCATCAGGCCCGTAGCAGCATAATGAGTGGATTCAGGTATGATGATTCTAACTGAAATAAGTCACACAGAAAAAGAAACATCAAAAGATATCACTAATACACGGAATGTAAACTTGGCTACACAGGAACTGGATTACAAAAGAGAACAGGGTCTCCAATTTAGAAAACCAACTTATGATTGCTTAAGGGGAAAGGTGAGTTGGGGTGCTGCATAAAACCAGAGATTGAAATGAGCACAGATAAAGTTCCTTAAGCCAAATATGTAATAGACAAGAGCTACTCCTTGCTCAACGAAATGGACTCAACACCCCATATTAAACGCCTAAGAATGTACCTGACTAGTAAGTGTCTTAAAACCTATGGATCGCTATGTCTCCAAAAGAGAATCAAGCGTGTGTACAGGGGCATAAACGCAGCAGTGATAGGATTGGAGAGGTTCGGTGAGCAAATGAAGACCCTTTGAAGTCATATTGCATGGTACCCATTCCACGGGTCTCAACTCTCCAGGTTTAAGGGATTCTTCCTTCAGCTAAAACATGCATGTGGAACCCAGAGTATGATCAACCGTGTGATCGGGAGACGTGTTCCAATGTCTCAGTTCTCATCCCCTTGTACTCGGGTGCAACATTCCAGACGCTTTACTAACACTCTCCCGACTTGGAGAGTCAGTGCCTTTAACCTCCTGTTTGGCCCAGTTTGCAATATCTGCGGAAGATGAACAGGAATAGGGAGAACCAATGAGAGACTAGCTGGAGGTTTCTGGACGGGCAAATTTAACTCTCATTTCCCACTAGGAAGAGGAATTAACCAAAGGCTCAGCGTGCCATGCCAGAACCAGATTAGGGCCTGAAGCAATCCTGCGGTGTTGCGGCCAGCTCACAAGAAAGTGAGTTGAAGAAAGGAGCTCAGGGGCACTGTAATTCACAAACCTGCAGAGTTATAAATGACAGCTATCGTCCAAAAATATACTGAAGTAAGGCTGCCAAGAGGACTTGAAAGCGGGGCAGAATTGCAGGAAACCGATTTCAGGAGGTAGACTGGAATTGCATTTAAAGCATAGGAAAAGAGGCAGAACGTCGACAATGATGCACTTGGCCAAAAATGGCATATGCATTTTTTCCTGAATATATTCAGGAAAAAACGCATACGCCCTTTTTCGCCAACCAAGCAAGCTTGCAAAGGAAATCTGCACTACAATGAAGTCTCACTTCCCACCGGTCAAAAGGGCCACTGAAAAAAGTGTAAAATCCAGAAAGGCAGGACAGGCCATAGATAACTGGGAGCCTTGTTATGCTGATGGGTGGGATGTATATTGCCAACAGCCACTCAGGGGAAGTGTATGGTGTTTCCTGAAACATCTAAAAAACAAAGAAACAGAGCCTAGGGCACTTCCACTTATGGCCCTATAGCTTAGGGAAATTAAAATCAAAAAGACACAGCCACCCCAACGTTTGGGACAGCTCTGTTTACAAGAAACTCGTTTACGGGACAAGTTCAATATCACAGAAAGTGAAAAATGGATAAAGAAGTTGTGGTACTTACGTACAATGAAATATCACTCAGCAATGAAATCTATGTCATCAGGCCCGTAGCAGCATAATGAGTGGATTCAGTTATGATTATTCTAACTGAAATAAGTCACACAGAAAAAGAAACATCATAAGTTATCACTAATACACGGAATGTAACCTTGGCTACACAGGAACTGGATTACAAAAGAGAACAGGGTCTCAAATTTAGAAAACCAACTTATGCTTGCTTAAGGGGAAAGGTGAGTTGGGGTGCTGCATAAAACCAGAGATTGAAATGAGCACAGATAAAGTTCCTTAATGCAAATATGTAATAGACAAGAGCTACTCCTTGCTCAACAAAATGGACTCAACACCCCATATTAAACGCCTAAGAATGTACCTGACTAGTAAGTATCTTAAAACCTAAAGATTGCTATGTCTCTGAATGAGAATCAAGCGTGAGTACAGGGGCATAAACGCAGCAGTGATAGGATTGGAGAGGTTCGGTGAGCAAATGAAGACCCTTTGAAGTCATATTGCATGGTACCCATTCCACGGGTCTCAACTCTCCAGGTTTAAGGGATTCTTCCTTCAGCTAAAACATGCATGTGGAACCCAGAGTATGATCAACCGTGTGATCGGGAGACGTGTTGAAATATGTCTCAGTTCTCGTCCCCTGGTACTCGGGTGCAACATTCCAGACGCTTTACTAACACTTTCCCGACTTGGAGAGTCAGTGCCTTTAACCTCCTGTTTGGCCCAGTTTGCAAATTCCGCGGAAGATGAACAGGAATAGGGAGAACCAATGAGAGACTAGCTGGAGGTGTCTGGACGGGGAAATTTAACTCTCATTTCCCACCAGGAAGAGGAATTAACCAAAGGCTCAGCGTGCCGTGCCGGAACCAGATTAGGGCCTGAAGCAATCCTGCGGTGTTGCGGCCAGCTCACAAGAAAGCGAGTTGAAGAAAGGAGCTCAGGGGCACTGTAATTCACAAACCTGCAGAGTTATAAATGACAGCTCTCGTCCAAAAATATACTGAAGTAAGGCTGCCAAGAGGACTTGAAAGCGGGGCAGAATTGCAGGAAACCAATTTCAGGAGGTAGACTGGAATTGCATTTAAAGCATAGGAAAAGAGGCAGAACGTCCACAATGATGCACTTGGCCAAAAAGGGCGTATACGTTTTTTCCTGAATATATTCAGGAAAAAACGCGTACGCACTTTTTGGCCAACCAAGCAAGCTTGCAAAGGAAATCTGCACTACAATGAAGTCTCACTTCCCCCCGGTCAAAAGGGCCATCTGAAAAAAGTGTACAATCCAGAAAGGCAGGACAGGCCATGGAGAACTGGGAGCCTTGTTATGCTGATGGGCGGGATGTAAATTGCCAACAGCCACTTGGGTGAACTTTATGGTGTTTCCTGAAACATCTAAAAAACAAAGCAACAGAGCCTAGGGCACTTCCACTTATGGTCCTATAGCTTAGGGAAATTAAAATCAAAAAGTCACAGCCACCCCAAAGTTTGGGACAGCTCTGTTTACAAGAACCTCGTTTACGGGACAAGTTCAATATTGCAGAAAGTGAAAAATGGATAAAGAAGTTTTGGTACTTACGTACAATGCAATATCACTCAGCAATGAAATCTATGTCATCAGGCCCGTAGCAGCATAATGAGTGAATTCACGTATGATGATTCTAACTGAAATAAGTCACAAGAAAAAGAAACATCATAAGATATCATTAATACACGGAATGTAAACTTGGCTACACAGGAACTGGATTACAAAACAGAACAGGGTCTCAAATTTAGAAAACCAACTTATGCTTGCTTAAGGGGAAAGGTGAGTTGGGGTGCTGCATAAAACCAGAGATTGAAATGAGCACAGATAAAGTTCCTTAAGCCAAATATGTAATAGACAAGAGCTACACCTTGCTCAACGAAATGGACTCAACACCCCATATTAAATGCCTAAGAATGTGCCTGACTAGTAAGTATCTTAAAACCTATGGATTGCTATGTCTCCGAAAGAGAATCAAGCGTGTGTACAGGGGCATAAACGCAGCAGTGATAGGATTGGAGAGGTGCGGTGAGCAAATGAAGACCCTTTCAAGTCATATTGCATGGTACCCATTCCACGGGTCTCAACTCTCCAGGTTTAAGGGATTCTTCCTTCAGCTAAAACATGCATGTGGAACCCAGAGTATGATCAACCGTGTGATCGGGAGACGTGTTGAAATATGTCTTAGTTCTCGTCCCCTGGTACTCGGGTGCAACATTCCAGACGCTTTACTAACACTTTCCCGACTTGGAGAGTCAGTGCCTTTAACCTCCTGTTTGGCCCAGTTTGCAAATTCCGCGGAAGATGAACAGGAATAGGGAGAACCAATGAGAGACTAGCTGGAGGTGTCTGGACGGGGAAATTTAACTCTCATTTCCCACCAGGAAGAGGAATTAACCAAAGGCTCAGCGTGCCGTGCCGGAACCAGATTAGGGCCTGAAGCAATCCTGCGGTGTTGCGGCCAGCTCACAAGAAAGCAAGTTGAAGAATGGAGCTCAGGGGCACTGTAATTCACAAACCTGCAGAGTTATAAATGACAGCTCTCGTCCAAAAATATACTGAAGTAAGGCTGCCAAGAGGACTTGAAAGCGGGGCAGAATTGCAGGAAACCAATTTCAGGAGGTAGACTGGAATTGCATTTAAAGCATAGGAAAAGAGGCAGAACGTCCACAATGATGCACTTGGCCAAAAAGGGCGTATACGTTTTTTCCTGAATATATTCAGGAAAAAACGCGTACGCACTTTTTGGCCAACCAAGCAAGCTTGCAAAGGAAATCTGCACTACAATGAAGTCTCACTTCCCCCCGGTCAAAAGGGCCATCTGAAAAAAGTGTACAATCCAGAAAGGCAGGACAGGCCATGGAGAACTGGGAGCCTTGTTATGCTGATGGGCGGGATGTAAATTGCCAACAGCCACTTGGGTGAACTTTATGGTGTTTCCTGAAACATCTAAAAAACAAAGCAACAGAGCCTAGGGCACTTCCACTTATGGTCCTATAGCTTAGGGAAATTAAAATCAAAAAGTCACAGCCACCCCAAAGTTTGGGACAGCTCTGTTTACAAGAACCTCGTTTACGGGACAAGTTCAATATTGCAGAAAGTGAAAAATGGATAAAGAAGTTTTGGTACTTACGTACAATGCAATATCACTCAGCAATGAAATCTATGTCATCAGGCCCGTAGCAGCATAATGAGTGAATTCACGTATGATGATTCTAACTGAAATAAGTCACAAGAAAAAGAAACATCATAAGATATCATTAATACACGGAATGTAAACTTGGCTACACAGGAACTGGATTACAAAACAGAACAGGGTCTCAAATTTAGAAAACCAACTTATGCTTGCTTAAGGGGAAAGGTGAGTTGGGGTGCTGCATAAAACCAGAGATTGAAATGAGCACAGATAAAGTTCCTTAAGCCAAATATGTAATAGACAAGAGCTACACCTTGCTCAACGAAATGGACTCAACACCCCATATTAAACGCCTAAGAATGTGCCTGACTAGTAAGTATCTTAAAACCTATGGATTGCTATGTCTCCGAAAGAGAATCAAGCGTGTGTACAGGGGCATAAACGCAGCAGTGATAGGATTGGAGAGGTGCGGTGAGCAAATGAAGACCCTTTGAAGTCATATTGCATGGTAACGGTTCCACGGGTCTCAACTCTCCAGGTTTAAGGGATTCTTCCTTCAGCTAAAGCATGCATGTGGAACCCAGAGTATGATCAACCGTGTGATCGGGAGACGTGTTCCAATATGTCTCAGTTCTCGTCCCCTGGTACTCGGGTGCAACATTCCAGACGCTTTACTAACGCTCTGCCGACTTGGAGAGTCAGTGCCTTTAACCTCCTGTTTGGCCCAGTTTGCAATTTCTGCGGAAGATGAACAGGAATAGGGAGAACCGATGAGAGACTAGCTGGAGGTGTCTGGACGGGCAAATTTAACTCTCATTTCCCACCAGGAAGAGGAATTAACCAAAGGCTCAGCGGGCCGTGCCAGAACAAGATTAGGGCCTGAAGCAACCCTGCGGTGTTGCGGTCAGCTCACAAGAAAGCGAGTTGAAGAAAAGAGCTCAGGGGCACTGTAATTCACAAACATGCAGAGTTATAAATGACAGCTATCGTCCAAAAATATACTGAAGTAAGGCTGCCAAGCGGACTTGAAAGCGGGGCAGAATTGCAGGAAACCGATTTCAGGAGGTAGACTGGAATTGCATTTAAAGCATAGGAAAAGAGGCAGAACGTCCACAATGATGCACTTGGCCAAAAAGGGCGTATGTGTTTCTTCCTGAATATATTCAGGAAAAAACGCATACGCCCTTTTTGGCCAACCAAGCAAGCTTGCAAAGGAAATCTGCACTGCATTGAAGTCTCACTTCCCCCCGGTCAAAAGGGCCATCTGAAAAAAGTGTAAAATCCAGAAAGGCAGGACAGGCCATGGAGAACTGGGAGCCTTGTTATGCTGATGGGCGGGATGTAAATTGCCAACAGCCACTGGGGAGAAGTGTATGGTGCTTCCTGAAACATCTAAAAAACAGAGGAACAGAGCCTAGGGCACTTCCACTTATGGTCCTATAGCTTAGGAAAATTAAAATCAAATAGGCACAGCCACGCCAAAGTTTGGGACGGCTCTGTTTACAAGAACCTCGTTTACGGTACAAGTTCAATATCGCATAAAGCGAAAAATAGATAAAGAAGTTTTGGTACTTACGTACAATGCAATATCACTCAGCAATGAAATCTACGTCATCAGGCCCGTAGCAGCATAATGAGTGGATTCAGGTATGATGATTCTAACTGAGATAAGTCACACAGAAAAAGAAACATCATAAGATATCACTAATACACGGAATGTAAACTTGCTACACAGGAACTGAATTACAAAACAAAACAGGGTCTGAAATTTAGAAAACCAACTTATGTTTGCTTAAGGGGAAAGGTGAGTTGGGGTGCTGCATAAAACCAGAGATTGAAATGAGCACAGATAAAGTTCGTTAAGCCAAATATGTAATAGACAAGAGCTACTACTTGCTCAACGAAATGGACTCAACACCCCATATTAAATGCCTAAGAATGTGCCTGACTAGTAAGTATCTCAAAACCTATGGATTGCTATGTCTCCGAAAGAGAATCAAGCGTGTGTACAGGGGCATAAACGCAGCAGTGATAGGATTGGAGAGGTTCGGTGAGCAAATGAAGACCCTTTGAAGTCATATTGCATGGTAACGGTTCCACGGGTCTCAACTCTCCAGGTTTAAGGGATTCTTCCTTCAGCTAAAGCATGCATGTGGAACCCAGAGTATGATCAACCGTGTGATCGGGAGACGTGTTCCAATATGTCTCAGTTCTCGTCCCCTGGTACTCGGGTGCAACATTCCAGATGCTTTACTAACGCTCTGCCGACTTGGAGAGTCAGTGCCTTTAACCTCCTGTTTGGTCCAGTTTGCAATTTCTGCGGAAGATGAACAGGAATAGGGAGAAACGATGAGAGACTAGCTGGAGGTGTCTGGACGGGCAAATTTAACTCTCATTTCCCACCAGGAAGAGGAATTAACCAAAGGCTCAGCGGGCCATGCCGGAACAAGATTAGGGCCTGAAGCAATCCTGCGGTGTTGCGGCCAGCTCACAAGAAAGCGAGTTGAAGAAAAGAGCTCAGGGGCACTGTAATTCACAAACCTGCAGAGTTATAAATGACAGCTATCGTCCAAAAATATACTGAAGTAAGGCTGCCAAGAGGACTTGAAAGCGGGGCAGAATTGCAGGAAACCGATTTCAGGAGGTAGACTGGAATTGCATATAAAGCATAGGAAAAGAGGCAGAACGTTGACAATGATGCACTTGGCCAAAAAGGGCGTATGTGTTTCTTCCTGAATATATTCAGAAAAAAACGCATACGCCCTTTTTGGCCAACCAAGCAAGCTTGCAAAGGAAATCTGCACTGCAATGAAGTCTCACTTCCCCCCGGTCAAAAGGGCCATCTGAAAAAAGTGTAAAATCCAGAAAGGCAGGACAGGCCATGGAGAACTGGGAGCCTTGTTATGCTGATGGGCGGGATGTAAATTGCCAACAGCCACTGGGGAGAAGTGTATGGTGCTTCCTGAAACATCTAAAAAACAGAGGAACAGAGCCTAGGGCACTTCCACTTATGGTCCTATAGCTTAGGGAAATTAAAATCAAATAGGCACAGCCACCCCAAAGTTTGGGACGGCTCTGTTTACAAGAACCTGTTTACGGTACAAGTTCAATATCGCAGAAAGCAAAAAATGGATAAAGAAGTTTTGGTACTTACGTACAATGCAATATCACTCAGCAATGAAATCTACGTCATCAGGCCCATAGCAGCATAATGAGTGGATTCAGGTATGATGATTCTAACTGAGATAAGTCACACAGAAAAAGAAACATCATAAGATATCACTAATACACGGAATGTAAACTTGCTACACAGGAACTGAATTACAAAACAAAACAGGGTCTGAAATTTAGAAAACCAACTTATGCTTGCTTAAGGGGAAAGGTGAGTTGGGGTGCTGCATAAAACCAGAGATTGAAATGAGCACAGATAAAGTTCCCTAAGCCAAATATGTAATAGACAAGAGCTACACCTTGCTCAACGAAATGGACTCAACACCCCATATTAAACGCCTAAGAATGTGCCTGACTAGTAAGTATCTTAAAACCTATGGATTGCTATGTCTCCGAAAGAGAATCAAGCGTGTGTACCGGGGCATAAACACAGCAGTGATAGGATTGGAGAGGTTCGGTGAGCAAATAAAGACCCTTTGAAGTCATATTGCATGGTACCCATTCCACGGGTCTCAACTCTCCAGGTTTAAGGGATTCTTCCTTCAGCTAAAACATGCTTGTGGAACCCAGAGTATGATCAACCGTGTGATCGGGAGACGTGTTCCAATATGTCTCAGTTCTCGTCCCCTGGTACTCGGGTGCAACATTCCAGACGCTTTACTAACGCTCTGCCGACTTGGAGAGTCAGTGCCTTTAAACTCCTGTTTGGCCCAGTTTGCAATTTCTGCGCAAGATGAACAGGAATAGGGAGAATCAATGAGAGACTAGCTGGAGGTGTCTGGACGGGCAAATTTAACTCTCATTTCCCACCAGGAAGAGGAATTAACCAAAGGCTCAGCATGCCATGCCGGAACCAGATTAGGGCCTGAAGCAATCCTGCGGTGTTGCGGCCAGCTCACAAGAAAGCAAGTTGAAGAATGGAGCTCAGGGGCACTGTAATTCACAAACCTGCAGAGTTATAAATGACAGCTATCGTCTAAAAATATACTGAATTAAGCCTGCCAAGAGGACTTGAAAGCGTGGCAGAATTGCAGGAAACCGATTTCAGGAGGTAGACTGGAATTGCATTTAAAGCATAGGAAAAGAGGCAGAACGTCGACAATGATGCACTTGGCCAAAAAGGGCGTATGCGTTTTTTCCTGAATACATTCAGGAAAAAACGCATACGCCCTTTTTGGCCAACCAAGCAAGCTTGCAAAGGAAATCTGCACTACAATGAAGTCTCACTTCCCCCCAGTCAAAAGGGCCATCTGAAAAAAGTGTAAAATCCAGAAAAGCAGGACAGGCCAAGGAGAACTGGGAGCCTTGTTATGCTGATGGGCGGGATGTAAATTGCCAACAGCCACTGGGGAGAAGTGTATGGTGTTTCCTGAAACATATAAAAAACAAAGCAACAGAGCCTAGGGCACTTCCACTTATGGTCCTATAGCTTAGGGAAATTAAAATCAAAAAGACACAGCCACCCCAAAGTTTGGGACGGCTCTGTTTACAAGAACCTCGTTTACGGTACAAGTTCAATATCGCAGAAAGCGAAAAATGGATAAAGAAGGTGTGGTACTTACGTACAATGCAATATCACTCAGCAATGAAATCTATGTCATCAGGCCCGTAGCATCATAATGAGTGGATTCAGGTATGATGATTCTAACTGAAATAAGTCACACAGAAAAAGAAACATCATAAGATATCACTAATACACGGAATGTAAACTTGGCTATACAGGAACTGGATTACAAATCAGAAGAGGGTCTCAAATTTAGAAAACCAACTTATGCTTGCTTAAGAGGAAAGGTGAGTTGGGGTGCTGCATAAAACCAGAGATTGAAATGAGCACAGATAAAGTTCCTTAAGCCAAATATGTAATAGACAAGAGCTACTCCTTGCTCAACGAAATGGACTCAACACCCCATATTAAACGCCTAAGTATGTACCTGACTAGTAAGTATCTTAAAACCTATGAATTGCTATGTCTCCGAAAGAGAATCAAGCGTGTGTACAGGGGCATAAATGCAGCAATGATAGGATTGGAGACATTTGGTGAGCAAATGAAGACCCTTTGAAATCATATTGCATGGTACCCATTCCACGGGTCTCAACTCTCCAGGTTTAAGGGATTCTTCCTTCAGCTAAAACATGCATGTGGAACCCAGAGTATGATCAACCGTGTGATCGGGAGACGTGTTCCAATATGTCTCAGGACTCGTCCCCTGGTACTCGGGTGTAACATTCCAGACGCTTTACTAACACTCTCCCGACTGGGAGAGTCAGTGCCTTTAACCTCCTGTTTGGCCCAGTTTGCAATTTCTGCGGCAGATGAACAGGAATAGGGAGAACCAATGAGAGACTAGCTGGAGGTGTCTGGACGGGCAAATTTAACTCTCATTTCCCACCAGGAAGAGGAATTAACCAAAGGCTCAGCGTGCCGTGCCGGAACCAGATTAGGGCCTGAAGCAATCCTGCGGTGTTGCGGCCAGCTCACAAGAAACCGAGTTGAAGAAAGGAGCTCAGGGGCACTGTAATTCACAAGCCTGCAGAGTTATAAATGACAGCTATCGTCCAAAAATATACTGAAGTAAGGCTGCCAAGAGGACTTGAAAGTGGGGCAAAATTGCAGGAAACCGATTTCAGGAGGTAGACTGGAATTGCACTTAAAGCATAGGAAAAGAGGCAGAACATCGACAATGATGCACTTGGCCAAAAAGGGCGTATGCATTTTTTCCTGAATATATTCAGGAAAAAACGCATACGCCCTTTTTGGCCAACCAAGCAAGCTTGCAAAGGAAATCTGCACTACAATGAAGTCTCACTTCCCCCTGGTCAAAAGGAACAATGAAAAAAGTGTAAAATCCAGAAAGGCCGGACAGGCCATGGAGAACTGGGAGCCTTGTTATGCTGATGGGCGGGATGTATATTGCTAACAGCCACTTGGGAGAAGTGTATGGTGTTTCCTGAAACATCTAAAAAACAAAGCAACAGAGCCTAGGGCATTTCCACTTATGGCCCTATAGCTTAGGGAAATTAAAATCAAAAAGACACAGCCACCCCAACGTTTGGGACGGCTCTGTTTACAAGAAACTCGTTTACGGGACAAGTTCAATATCACAGAAAGTGAAAAATGGATAAAGAAGTTGTGGTACTTACGTACAATGCAATATCACTCAGCAATGAAATCTATGTCATCAGGCCCGTAGCAGCATAATGAGTGGATTCAGGTATGATGATTCTAACTGAAATAAGTCACACAGAAAAAGAAACATCAAAAGATATCACTAATACACGGAATGTAAACTTGGCTACACAGGAACTGGATTACAAAAGAGAAGAGGGTCTCCAATTTAGAAAACCAACTTATGATTGCTTAAGGGGAAAGGTGAGTTGGGGTGCTGCATAAAACCAGAGATTGAAATGAGCACAGATAAAGTTCCTTAAGCCAAATATGTAATAGACAAGAGCTACTCCTTGCTCAACGAAATGGACTCAACACCCCATATTAAACGCCTAAGAATGTACCTGACTAGTAAGTGTCTTAAAACCTATGGATCGCTATGTCTCCAAAAGAGAATCAAGCGTGTGTACAGGGGCATAAACGCAGCAGTGATAGGATTGGAGAGGTTCGGTGAGAAAATGAAGACCCTTTGAAGTCATATTGCATGGTACCCATTCCACGGGTCTCAACTCTCCAGGTTTAAGGGATTCTTCCTTCAGCTAAAACATGCATGTGGAACCCAGAGTATGATCAACCGTGTGATCGGGAGACGTGTTCCAATGTCTCAGTTCTCATCCCCTTGTACTCGGGTGCAACATTCCAGACGCTTTACTAACACTCTCCCGACTTGGAGAGTCAGTGCCTTTAACCTCCTGTTTGGCCCAGTTTGCAATATCTGCGGAAGATGAACAGGAATAGGGAGAACCAATGAGAGACTAGCTGGAGGTTTCTGGACGGGCAAATTTAACTCTCATTTCCCACTAGGAAGAGGAATTAACCAAAGGCTCAGCGTGCCATGCCAGAACAAGATTAGGGCCTGAAGCAATCCTGCGGTGTTGCGGCCAGCTCACAAGAAACCGAGTTGAAGAAAGGAGCTCAGGGGCACTGTAATTCACAAACCTGCAGAGTTATAAATGACAGCTATCGTCCAAAAATATACTGAAGTAAGGCTGCCAAGAGGACTTGAAAGCGGGGCAGAATTGCAGGAAACCGATTTCAGGAGGTAGACTGGAATTGCATTTAAAGCATAGGAAAAGAGGCAGAACGTCGACAATGATGCACTTGGCCAAAAAGGGCATATGCATTTTTTCCTGAATATATTCAGGAAAAAACGCATACGCCCTTTTTGGCCAACCAAGCAAGCTTGCAAAGGAAATCTGCACTACAATGAAGTCTCACTTCCCCCCGGTCAAAAGGGCCATCTGAAAAAAGTGTACAATCCAGAAAGGCAGGACAGGCCATGGAGAACTGGGAGCCTTGTTATGCTGATGGGCGGGATGTAAATTGCCAACAGCCACTTGGGAGAACTTTATGGTGTTTCCTGAAACATCTAAAAAACAAAGCAACAGAGCCTAGGGCACTTCCACTTATGGTCCTATAGCTTAGGGAAATTAAAATCAAAAAGTCACAGCCACCCCAAAGTTTGGGACAGCTCTGTTTACAAGAACCTCGTTTACGGGACAAGTTCAATATTGCAGAAAGTGAAAAATGGATAAAGAAGTTTTGGTACTTACGTACAATGCAATATCACTCAGCAATGAAATCTATGTCATCAGGCCCGTAGCAGCATAATGAGTGAATTCACGTATGATGATTCTAACTGAAATAAGTCACAAGAAAAAGAAACATCATAAGATATCATTAATACACGGAATGTAAACTTGGCTACGCAGGAACTGGATTACAAAACAGAACAGGGTCTCAAATTTAGAAAACCAACTTATGCTTGCTTAAGGGGAAAGGTGAGTTGGGGTGCTGCATAAAACCAGAGATTGAAATGAGCACAGATAAAGTTCCTTAAGCCAAATATGTAATAGACAAGAGCTACACCTTGCTCAACGAAATGGACTCAACACCCCATATTAAACGCCTAAGAATGTGCCTGACTAGTAAGTATCTTAAAACCTATGGATTGCTATGTCTCCGAAAGAGAATCAAGCGTGTGTACAGGGGCATAAACGCAGCAGTGATAGGATTAGAGAGGTGCGGTGAGCAAATGAAGACCCTTTGAAGTCATATTGCATGGTAACGGTTCCACGGGTCTCAACTCTCCAGGTTTAAGGGATTCTTCCTTCAGCTAAAGCATGCATGTGGAACCCAGAGTATGATCAACCGTGTGATCGGGAGACGTGTTCCAATATGTCTCAGTTCTCGTCCCCTGGTACTCGGGTGCAACATTCCAGACGCTTTACTAACGCTCTGCCGACTTGGAGAGTCAGTGCCTTTAACCTCCTGTTTGGCCCAGTTTGCAATTTCTGCGGAAGATGAACAGGAATAGGGAGAACCGATGAGAGACTAGCTGGAGGTGTCTGGACGGGCAAATTTAACTCTCATTTCCCACCAGGAAGAGGAATTAACCAAAGGCTCAGCGGGCCGTGCCAGAACAAGATTAGGGCCTGAAGCAACCCTGCGGTGTTGCGGTCAGCTCACAAGAAAGCGAGTTGAAGAAAAGAGCTCAGGGGCACTGTAATTCACAAACATGCAGAGTTATAAATGACAGCTATCGTCCAAAAATATACTGAAGTAAGGCTGCCAAGCGGACTTGAAAGCGGGGCAGAATTGCAGGAAACCGATTTCAGGAGGTAGACTGGAATTGCATTTAAAGCATAGGAAAAGAGGCAGAACGTCCACAATGATGCACTTGGCCAAAAAGGGCGTATGTGTTTCTTCCTGAATATATTCAGGAAAAAACGCATACGCCCTTTTTGGCCAACCAAGCAAGCTTGCAAAGGAAATCTGCACTGCAATGAAGTCTCACTTCCCCCCGGTCAAAAGGGCCATCTGAAAAAAGTGTAAAATCCAGAAAGGCAGGACAGGCCATGGAGAACTGGGAGCCTTGTTATGCTGATGGGCGGGATGTAAATTGCCAACAGCCACTGGGGAGAAGTGTATGGTGCTTCCTGAAACATCTAAAAAACAGAGGAACAGAGCCTAGGGCACTTCCACTTATGGTCCTATAGCTTAGGGAAATTAAAATCAAATAGGCACAGCCACGCCAAAGTTTGGGACGGCTCTGTTTACAAGAACCTGTTTACGGTACAAGTTCAATATCGCAGAAAGCAAAAAATGGATAAAGAAGTTTTGGTACTTACGTACAATGCAATATCACTCAGCAATGAAATCTACGTCATCAGGCCCATAGCAGCATAATGAGTGGATTCAGGTATGATGATTCTAACTGAGATAAGTCACACAGAAAAAGAAACATCATAAGATATCACTAATACACGGAATGTAAACTTGCTACACAGGAACTGAATTACAAAACAAAACAGGGTCTGAAATTTAGAAAACCAACTTATGCTTGCTTAAGGGGAAAGGTGAGTTGGGGTGCTGCATAAAACCAGAGATTGAAATGAGCACAGATAAAGTTCCCTAAGCCAAATATGTAATAGACAAGAGCTACACCTTGCTCAACGAAATGGACTCAACACCCCATATTAAACACCTAAGAATGTGCCTGACTAGTAAGTATCTTAAAACCTATGGATTGCTATGTCTCTGAAAGAGAATCAAGCGTGTGTACCGGGGCATAAACACAGCAGTGATAGGATTGGAGAGGTTCGGTGAGCAAATAAAGACCCTTTGAAGTCATATTGCATGGTACCCATTCCACGGGTCTCAACTCTCCAGGTTTAAGGGATTCTTCCTTCAGCTAAAACATGCTTGTGGAACCCAGAGTATGATCAACCGTGTGATCGGGAGACGTGTTCCAATATGTCTCAGTTCTCGTCCCCTGGTACTCGGGTGCAACATTCCAGACGCTTTACTAACGCTCTGCCGACTTGGAGAGTCAGTGCCTTTAAACTCCTGTTTGGCCCAGTTTGCAATTTCTGCGCAAGATGAACAGGAATAGGGAGAATCGATGAGAGACTAGCTGGAGGTGTCTGGACGGGCAAATTTAACTCTCATTTCCCACCAGGAAGAGGAATTAACCAAAGGCTCAGCATGCCATGCCGGAACCAGATTAGGGCCTGAAGCAATCCTGCGGTGTTGCGGCCAGCTCACAAGAAAGCAAGTTGAAGAATGGAGCTCAGGGGCACTGTAATTCACAAACCTGCAGAGTTATAAATGACAGCTATCGTCTAAAAATATACTGAATTAAGCCTGCCAAGAGGACTTGAAAGCGTGGCAGAATTGCAGGAAACCGATTTCAGGAGGTAGACTGGAATTGCATTTAAAGCATAGGAAAAGAGGCAGAACGTCGACAATGATGCACTTGGCCAAAAAGGGCGTATGCGTTTTTTCCTGAATACATTCAGGAAAAAACGCATACGCCCTTTTTGGCCAACCAAGCAAGCTTGCAAAGGAAATCTGCACTACAATGAAGTCTCACTTCCCCTGGGTCAAAAGGGCCATCTGAAGAAAGTGTAAAATCCAGAAAGGCAGGACAGGCCATGGAGAACTGGGAGCCTTGTTATGCTGATGGGCGGGATGTAAATTGCCAACAGCCACTCGGGAGAAGTGTATGGTGCTTCCTGAAACTTCTAAAAAACAGAGGAACAGAGCCTAGGGCACTTCCACTTATGGTCCTGCAGCTTAGGGAAATTAAAATGAAAAAGGCACAGCCACGCCAAAGTCTGGGACGGCTCTGTTTACAAGAACCTCGTTTACGGTACAAGTTCAATATCGCAGAAAGCAAAAAATGGATAAAGAAGTTTTGGTACTTACGTACAATGCAATATCACTCACCAATGAAATCTACGTCATCAGGGCCGTAGCAGCATAATGAGTGGATTCAGGTATGATGATTCTAACTGAGATAAGTCACACAGAAAAAGAAACATCATAAGATATCACTAATACACGGAATGTAAACTTGCTACACAGGAACTGAATTACAAAACAAAACAGGGTCTGAAATTTAGAAAACCAACTTATGCTTGCTTAAGGGGAAAGGTGAGTTGGGGTGCTGCATAAAACCAGAGATTGAAATGAGCACAGATAAAGTTCCTTAAGCCAAATATGTAATAGACAAGAGCTACTACTTGCTCAACGAAATGGACTCAACACCCCATATTAAATGCCTAAGCATGTGCCTGACTAGTAAGTATCTTAAAACCTATGGATTGCTATGTCTCCGAAAGAGAATCAAGCGTGTGTACAGGGGCATAAACGCAGCAGTGATAGGATTGGAGAGCTGCGGTGAGCAAATGAAGACCCTTTGAAGTCATATTGCATGGTAACGGTTCCACGGGTCTCAACTCTCCAGGTTTAAGGGATTCTTCCTTCAGCTAAAGCATGCATGTGGACCCAGAGTATGATCAACCGTGTGATCGGGAGACGTGTTCCAATATGTCTCAGTTCTCGTCCCATGGTACTCGGGTGCAACATTCCAGATGCTTTACTAACGCTCTGCCGACTTGGAGAGTCATTGCCTTTAACCTCCTGTTTGGCCCAGTTTGCAATTTCTGCGGAAGATGAACAGGAATAGGGAGAACCGATGAGAGACTAGCTGGAGGTGTCTGGACGGGCAGATTTAACTCTCATTTCCCACCAGTTAGAGGAATTTACCAAAGGCTCAGCGGGCCGTGCCGGAACCAGATTAGGGCCTGAAGCAATCCTGCGGTGTTGCAGCCAGCTCACAAGAAAGCGAGTTGAAGAAAGGAGCTCAGGGGCACTGTAATTCACAAACCTGCAGAGTTATAAAGGACAGCTATCGTCCAAAAATATACTGAAGTAAGGCTGCCAAGAGGACTTGAAAGCGGGGCAGAATTGAAGGAAACCGATTTCAGGAGGTAGACTGGAATTGCATTTAAAGCATAGGAAAAGAGGCAGAACGTCGACAATGATGCACTTGGCCAAAAAGGGCGTATGTGTTTTTTCCTGAATATATTCAGGAAAAAGCGCATACGCCCTTTTTGGCCAACCAAGCAAGCTTGCAAAGGAAATCTGCACTACAATGAAGTCTCACTTCCCACCAGTCAAAAGGGCCATCTGAAAAAAGTGTAAAATCCAGAAAGGCAGGACAGGCCATGGAGAACTGGGAGCCTTGTTATGCTGATGGGCAGGATGTAAATTGCCAACAGCCACTTGGGAGAAGTGTTTGGTGTTTCCTGAAACATCTGAGAAACAAAGCAACAGAGCTTAGGGCAATTCCACTTATGGTCCTATAGCTTAGGGAAATTAAAATCAAAAAGACACAGCCACCCCAAAGTTTGGGACAGCTCTGTTTACAAGAACCTCGTTTACAGGACAAGTTCTGATCACCAGCCCTACTAAGGAGGCCTCTGAACTACCAAGCCAATAAAGGATAGAAGTTGTCCAAGAAAAAGCTCAAATATCACAGACTGCGGTGACCTGCCTGGGCTTCGTTCTCACAGAAGGTCGGAGAAGCCCATCCCAGGAAAGGAAAGAAACCATTTTCAGCCTTACCCCTTTCTAAAACTAGAAGACAGCTTAGGGGTTCTTGGGGAGACCAGGGTTTGCTGCTTCTGGATCCCTAACTACAGTCTACTAGCTGGGCCTCTATATGAAACACTGAAAGGAAAAGATGATGATCCTGTTGAATAGAATCCAGAAGTGGCCTTTCAAGAATGGAAAGAGCAGTCAATTCAGACCCTTGCCCTGGAACTCCCTAATTTAGCTAAACCCTTTGACCTTTACATTCCCGGTGAAAGGTGAATCACCATTGGAGAATTAGTGCAAAAACTGGGACCACTTGAAATGGAACAATGCAAGAATGCCATCCAGGTAGGATAAACTACGGTCACCAAGGGGCTTGGCCCACTGCCACATCTGGCCAAGATACTGGCGGTATCTAAAAACCTGGAAATCAGCAGCCCCAAAGGCCACCTCCCTCCTAAGGGAAAAGGACCCCACATGGTGATCCTAACCACCAACCATGCCCTGAAGTTTCAGGGTTCGCTCTGTGGGCACACCAACCTCGAGTGAGGAGGCCTTCCAACTTCAACATCCAGAGAGATAACCGGGGGCAACAGGGCACCATGACGACTCATGTGAACATCACTTGACCTGGAGTTTCTCTCATAAAACAACAAGAGTGTGTCCCAAAAGAGTAGACTACTGCTTGCAGGACTTACTGCACCCAGAGGGGAGTTAATAATCTTGGCGGGGGAACCGTATATCACACTGTCACCATAGAAAAGCCTACAGACACCTTGATGATGGTGGCCAATAAGACCGGCTGGACTCCTGTTTACTTCAAAAGGCTGTTGACTCAGTGGCCATCATGGTCCTTGATCACCACTGACCCTGGACTGTCTGGGAGTTGAGCAGGCAGGGCTATGACACCTGGTGCTGTTTGTACGTTAATTCAGGGGCCTAATTGAAGAAAGTGCAGACTACTGGTCAGAGCATCTAGGCGGGCAGAAACGGTCAGCCTAAGGTGGCCGAACAAATGTGGGGCGGGGTGAAACCGGCCCCCACAGCGTCTCTGCACATCTCTTTCCTGGACCCTTAAAGGTCATTAGAATCTATAACACTTCCAATGCTGGTGCTCAGGTGGACGAGCAGGGAGGCAGGGGGCCTGGGGACAATCAACGTCACCTGGAGGCTGCTGGGGAGAAGCTCTGACCCTCGCCCCCGGGTATGAGGGCTCCCAACTCAGCACTCAGCAGTTACAGAAGAAGGGTCTGCACCCTCAGCACTCCAAGAATGAGGAATGGGACAAAAGGCAGAGGAGGGGTTTGTCCCCAGCAAAGCCCATTAAAAATCCCTGGGAGATAAAAATAGAATCTGGGCAATAAAGTCAAGTCTAACCTTTTTTATCCTTTGTGCTTTGTCTAATTTCATGTGCTCCTAGGGTCCCGCATGCAGAGGTTCCACACCCGGCACTTCAGACCAGATTTCCTAGTGCAGAATGGCTGGGACGACACCTCAGCTCCTGGGGCCCAGTGCAGACTCCGCGATACAGAGCCTGAGCTGCAGCCAACCCGGCCCTCGAGAGCTCCGCCCCCTCCCTCCCACTGACTCTGACAGGATCTCTACACAGCCGCCCAGCCCACAGCCCAGGGGGTAGTGCATGCTCTCACCTCTCCATTCTCTGATCAAAATATAAAGTTTCCTTTGCTTGTGAACCAAACTCAGTCTCGATCTGTTGGCCCCAATGACACTGGGCAGGGGGACACTTGTTGGGGTCCACTCTGGAGGATCAGTAACAGAAATTGAGACTATTGTAACCTCAATGAACAGATGTGTGAGCCAAACTGTAGTTAACATAGAACAGTGTATAAGGCTCGGGTAAAATAAGATGTTTCTAACACTTCCATTTGATATTTCCATCCCTTTATTATAAGCAAGTTCAGTGAAAAGGTTTGTCTTATTTGTCAGGTCAATATTAGAGAAATGAAGTGATTTCTTTCCAAGCATGTACATCTAATAATCTTGGTTAAAGCTTCAATCTTGATTTAAATGCTTTTCCATTGAAAATGATACCTCTCTTTCAGCTCCCCCATTTCTGAGAAGTATAAAATCTTATAATTTATTATTACCAAAGGGGAAAGGTGGGAGGAGGGATAAATTAACAGTTTGGGATTAACACATACACACTGCTATGTATAAAATAGATCATCAACAAGGAACTACTGTATAGCACAGGGAACTACACTCAACGTTTTGCAATAAGCTATAAGGGGAAATAATCTGAAAAAGAATAGATATTTTTATTGACATCATCTATCAATGACAGTTAAAGTGTAACCTAAGGGAAGCTGGTGGTGAGTGCTTCTGACCCTGAAGACTTCAATCATCTAAAGTTTGGACTCTGCCTACTTCCCAAGGCCCTTAATGAACATATGTGTAGCCATAGCTTAAAAAATTCCCCAGTTTGTGTTTCGGGGAGACACTGATTTTGAAAAAGCCCTGATGTTCTCCTTACATGAATGGGACTCTTCCTACTGCTAAAACATGTCTGTCACACCCAGAGGATGGTATACCGTCTGATCGGGAAGAGTTTGGAAAAGGCATCTCATCTCCTCATCTCCTGGTGCTCGGGTTCACCCCTCCAGCGTCTTTACTAACAGTCTCCCCACTTGGAGATGTCAGCACTGTCAACATCCTGTTGTGTACAGTTTGGAATTTGTCCAGAGGATGAAGCGGAAGGATGAAGAACAATGAGAGACAAGTCCTAGGTGTTCAGACAGGCACATGTCACTCTAATTTCCAATCAGGAAGACGAACTGACCAAAGGCTAGGGTTGCCCATGGAAACAGTATAGGGCTTGAGGAAATCCCGCTGCTTTGTGGCCAGTTCCCATAAACACAAGTTGAACAATGGAACTCAGGGGCAGTAAAATTCACGAAACTGCAGAGTTGAAAATATCCATCACTGAAAAATGTCTTGAGGAAAGTCAGAGAAAAGGACTTGTAAGCAAGGGAGAATGGCAGGAAAGGGATTTGAGGAGGTAGAAAGGACTCGCCATTAAGCACAAGAAAAGGAGCTGAACATTGCCAACATTGCAGTTGGCCAAAAAGGGTGTATGCGTTTTTTTCTGTATATATTCAAGAAAAGGGCATACACTTTTTTAGCCAACCAAACAGGTGGGCACTGGAAGTCAATACTACAAAAGATATCACTTCGCATCAGTCAGAAGAGCCATCCTCATAAAGCGTAAACAACAGAAATGCAGGACAGGGCAAGGAGAAGAGGGAGCCCTGTGAGACTTATAGTGGAAATGTATATTGCCAACGGCCATTCTGGAGAAGTGTATTGTGTTTACTAAAGCATCTAAAAAATGAGCTACAGAGCATAGGGCACTTGCACTCATGGGCGTATATCTTGGGAAAAACAAAAATTGAGAGGACACAGGCACCCCAATGTTTACCCCCTCTCTGTTTAAAAGATCCTCGACTAGGATATAACTTAAATGTCTCTGGAGGGAAAAAATGGATAGAGATGTGGTACTTAGGTAGAGTGGAATATTATTCAGCCTGGAAATCAATGAAATATGGCCAGTTGTAACAACTCCGGAGGAGTTACGTATGATCTTTCTAAGTGACATAATTCAAAAAGAAAAAGACACATATCATAAGATATCACTTAAAGGTGGAATCCAAAATGGCTACACATGAAATAAATTACAAAACAAAAACATAGTCAAATATGTAGAAAACACGCATAAGGCTGCTAAACGGGAAAGGTGGGGAGGGGTGAGGCATCATCCAGGAGGTTGAAATTAGCAAAGATACCATTCCAAATACCAAACTGATAATCAACAAAGCCCACACGGTAGCTAAAAGAACTGCACTCAGCACACTCAAGTCACCGGAAAAGAATATATACGACTGGTAAGAATCTGAAAAAGAATTTACTGATGTCTCTCTGTACGTGAATCAAGTGGATGTACAGCAGCAAGAAACAGAGCTTTGAAAATCAGCTGTAACCAATATAGTAATAAATTGAAAAAAATAAACGACAGACAGAGAAAACCTCTTACAACTTTTCCTCAGGGACGGTGATGCAACATGGATTGAACACATCTAGACCCACAGCAGGATGAGACATAAGGCTGGAAACTGTTTGCACTAAGAGAAATGTGAGGTTGGGTGAGGAAATGCACACCCTTTAAAGTAATACTACCTGGTACCCATTCAATGGGTCCCAAATCTGCAGGTTCAAGGGATCTTCCTACAGCTAAAACATGCATGAAAAACCCAGAGGACTGTACACCATGTGATCGGGAGATGTGTCTAAAATGCAGCTCATTTATCCTCTCCTGGTGCTCCTGTTCACCATTCCAGCCACGTTACTTAGAATCTCCCCACTTGGAGAATCAGCACATTTCAACTTCTGTTTCACACATTTTGCAAATTGTGAGGAGGATGAACGGGAAGAGGGGGAACCAATGAGAGAATAGTTGTAGGGGTTTGGACGGGCACATATCACTCTAATTTCCCATTAAGAATAAGAATTGAAAAAAGGCTCAGCCCGCCTCGCCGGAGCCAAAATAGGGCCTGAAGCAATCCTGTGGGTTTGAGGCCAGCTCACAAAAGAGCAACTTAAAAAATGGAGCTCAGGGTCACTGCAATTCACAAACCTGCAGAGTTATAAATGAAAACTAATGTCCAAAAATATGTTGAGGTAAGGCAAAGAAGAGGATCTGAATGCAAGACAGAATTGCAAGAAACAGATTTCAAGAGATAGATTGGACTCGTCTTTAAAGCACATGAAAAGCGGCAGAATTTCGACAACGATGCAGTTGGCCCAAAAGGGCGTATGCGTTTTTTCCTGATTACATCCAGGAAAAAACGCATACGCACTTTATGGGCAACGAAGCAAGCAAGCAATGCAAATGTGCACAACAAAGAAGTCTCATTTCCCACCAGTCAAAAGGGCCATCTTAAAAAATTGTAAAAACCAGAAATGCAGGACAGGCCATGGAGAACAGGGAGCCTTTATACGCTGATGAGCAGTGTGTGAACTGCCGAGAGCCACTCTGGAGAAGTGTATGGTGGTTCCTAAATCATCTAAAAAACAGAGCTACAGAGCATAGGACACTTCCAATCATGGGAGTATATCTAGGGAAGTCTAAAAATCAACAAGACACAAGCACACCACAGTTTAGGGCTACTCTGTTTACAAGAACCTCAACTTCAGTACACCTTAAATATCCCAGGAAAGAGAACAATGGATAAAGAAGATGTGGTACTTATGTACAATGGAATATCTCTTCACCATGAAATCAAGGTAATAAGGCTAGTAGAAGGATAAAGAGTGGATTTAGGTCCGATAATACTACTTGAAATAAGTCAAACAGAAAAAGAAACATATCATAAGATATCACTTATAGAGGGAGGGTAAATATGGCTGCACAAGAAATGAATTACAGAACAGAACAGTGTCTCACATTTAGAAAACACACTTATGTCAGCTTAAGGGGAAAGGAGAGGTGGGGTGATGCATTAAACCAGAGTTTGAAATTAGCACAGATACCGTTCAATAAACCAAATAGATATTAGACAAGATCTACACCTTGCTCAATGAACTGGCCTCAACACACCCTATATACCGCAGAGAAATATATCTGAGTAATAAGAATCTTAAAACCCATGTATAGATATATCTCCATAAGGGAATCAAGTGTGTGCAGAGTGGCACAAACACAGCAGTGAAAATGAGCTAAACCCCATTATAGAAATAAATTTTAAAAACAAAATGCAGAAACAATGAAAGAGAAAAATTCTTACAAAATTTGCTCAGGGGCTGTGATGCAACCTGGATTGACCACATATAAACCCACAGCTGGATAAGACATAAGGCTGCACACTTGGGGCTGAGAGGATTGGTGAGCTTTGGTGAGCAACTGCCAAAAGTTTAATGCAATACTTCATGCTACTCATTCCAAGGGTCCCAAAACTCCAGGTTGAAGGGAATCTTCCTACAGCTAAACCATGCTTGGGAAACCCAGCGACTGGTATACCATATGATCGGGAAAGGTTTCTAAAACGCACCTCATTTTTCCTCTCCTGGGACTCCGGATCGACATTCCAGCCACTTTACTAACAATATCCCCACATGGAGAGTCAATGCCTTTAAGTTCTGGTATCGCACAGTCTGCAGTTAGTGCGGAGGATGAATGGGAATAGGGGGAACCAGTGAGAAACTAGCTGTAGCAGTTTCAATGAGCACATGTCACTCTAATTTCACATCAGTAAGAAGAATAAACCAAAGGCACAGCAAGGTGCCCCAGAAGAAGAATAGGGCCTGAAGGAATCCTGTGGTTATGAGGCAAGATCACAAAAATAAGAGCAGAAAAATGGAGCTAAGGGCCACTGCAATTCAAAAACCTGCAGAGTTATAAAGGCCAACTATTTTCAAAAAATATATTGAGATAAGGCTATGAAGAGGCATTGGAGGCAAGGCAGAATTGCAGGAAACCGATTTCAGGAGGTAGAGTGGAATTGCATTTAAAGCATAGGAAAAGAGGCAGAACGTCGACAATGATGCACTTGGCCAAAAAGGGCATATGCGTTTTTTCCTGAATATATTCAGGAAAAAACGCATACGCCCTTTTTGGCCAACCAAGCAAGCTTGCAAAGGAAATCTGCACTACAATGAAGTCTCACTTCCCCCTGGTCAAAAGGGCCATCTGAAAAAAGTGTAAAATCCAGAAAGGCAGGACAGGCCATGGAGAACTGGGAGCCTTGTTATGCTGATGGGCGGGATGTAAATTGCCAACAGCCACTCCAGAGAAGTGTATGGTGTTTCCTGAAACATCTAAAAAACAAAGCAACAGAGCCTAGGGCACTTCCACTTATGGTACTATAGCTTAGGGAAATTAAAATCAAAAAGACACAGCCACCCCAAAGTTTGGGACGGCTCTGTTTACAAGAACCGCATTTATGGTACAAGTTCAATATCGCAGAAAGTGGAAAATGGATAAAGAAGTTGTGGTACTTATGTACAATGCAATATCACCCAGCAATTAAATCTATGTCATCAGGCCAATAGCAGCATAATGAGTGGATTCAGGTATGATGATTCTAACTGAAATAAGTCACACAGAAAAAGAAACATCATAAGATATCACTAATACACGGAATGTAAACTTGGCTACACAGGAACTGGTTTACAAAGACGAAGAGGGTCTCAAATTTAGAAAACCAACTTATGCTTGCTTAAGGGGAAAGGTGAGTTGGGGTGCTGCATAAAACCACAGATTGAAATGAGCACAGATAAAGTTCCTTAAGCCAAATATGTAATAGACAAGAGCTACTCCTTGCTCAACGAAATGGACTCAACACCCCATATTAAACACCTAAGAATGTACCTGACAAGTAAGTATCTTAAAACCTATGGATTGCTATGTCTCTGAAAGAGAATCAAGCATGTGTGCAGGGGCATAAACGCAGCAGTGATAGGATTGGAGAGGTTCGGTGAGCAAATGAAGACCCTTTGATGTCATATTGCATGGTACCCATTCCACGGGTCTCAACTCTCCAGGTTTAAGGGATTCTTCCTTCAGCTAAAACATGCATGTGGAACCCAGAGTATGATCAACCGTGTGATCGGGAGACGTGTTGAAATATGTCTCAGTTCTCGTCCCCTGGTACTCGGGTGCAACATTCCAGACGCTTTATTAACACTCTCCCGACTTGGAGTGTCAGTGCCTTTAACCTCCTGTTTGGCCCAGTTTGCAATTTCTGCGGAAGATGAACAGGAATAGGGAGAACAAATGAGAGACTAGCTGGAGGTGTCTGGACGGGCAAATTTAACTCTCATTTCCCACCAGGAAGAGGAATTAACCAAAGGATCAGCGTGCCGTGCCGGAACCAGATTAGGGCCTGAAGCAATCCTGCGGTGTTGCGGCCAGTTCACAAGAAAGAGAGTTGAAGAAAGGAGCTCAGGGGCACTGTAACTCACAAACCTGCAGAGTTATAAATGACAGCTATCGTCGAAAAATATACTGAAGTAAGTCTGCCTAAGAGGACTTGAAAGCGGGGCAGAATTGCAGGAAACCGATTTCAGGAGGTAGACTGGAATTGCATTTAAAGCATAGGAAAAGAGGCAGAACGTCGACAATGATGCACTTGGCCAAAAAGGGCGTATGCGTTTTTTCCTGAATATATTCAGGAAAAAACGCATACGCCCTTTTTGGCCAACCAAGCAAGCTTGCAAAGGAAATCTGCACTACAATGAAGTCTCACATCCCCCCGGTCAAAAGGGCCATCTGAAAAAAGTGTAAAATCCAGCAAGGCAGGACAGGCCATGGAGAACTGGGAGCCTTGTTATGCTGATGGGCGGGATGTAAATTGCCAACAGCCACTTGGGAGAAGTGTATGGTTTTTCCTGAAACATCTAAAAAACAAAGCAACAGAGCCTAGGGCACTTCCACTTATGGTCCTATAGCTTAGGGAAATTAAAATCAAAAAGACACAGCCACCCCAAAGTTTGGGACGGCTCTGTTTACAAGAACCTCGTTTACGGTACAAGTTCCGTATTGCAGAAAGCGCAAAATGGATGAAGAAGTTGTGGTACATACGTACAATGCAATATCACTCAGCAATGAGAACTATGTCATCAGGCCCGTAGCAGCATAATGAGTGGATTCAGGTATGATGATTTTAACTGAAATAAGTCACACAGAAAAAGAAACATCATAAGATATCACTAATACACGGAATGTAAACTTGGCTACACAGGAACTGGATTACAAACAGAACAGGGTCTCCAATTTAGAAAACCAACTTATGCTTGCTTAAGGGGAAAGGTGAGTTGTGGTGCTGCATAAAACCAGAGATTGAAATGAGCACAGATAAAGTTCCTTAAGCCAAATATGTAATAGACAAGAGCTACTCCTTGCTCAACGAAATGGACTCAAAACCCCATATTAAACGCCTAAGAATGTACCTGACTTGTAAGTATCTTAAAACCTATGGATTGCTATGTCTCCAAAAGAGAATCAAGCATGTGTACAGGGGCCTAAACGCAGCAGTGATAGGATTGGAGAGGTTCGGTGAGCAAATGAAGACCCTTTGAAGTCATATTGCATGGTACCCATTCCACGGGTCTCAACTCTCCAGGTTTAAGGGATTCTTCCTTCAGCTAAAACATGCATGTGGAACCCAGAGTATGATCAACCGTGTGATCGGGAGACGTGCTCAAATATGTCTCCGTTCTTGTCCCCTGGTACTCGGGTGCAACATTCCAGACACTTTACTAACACTCTCCCGACGTGGAGAGTCAGTGCCTTTAACCTCCTGTTTGGCCCAGTTTGCAATTTCTGCGGAAGATGAACAGGAATATGGAGAACCAATGAGAGACTATCTGGAGGTGTCTGGACGGGCAAATTTAACTCTCATTTCCCACCAGGAAGAGGAATTAACCAAAGGCTCAGCGTGCCGTGGCGGAACTAGATTAGGGCCTGAAGCAATCCTGCGGTGTTGCGGCCAGCTCACAAGAAAGCGAGTTGAAGAAAGGAGCTCAGGGGCACTGTAATTCACAAACCTGCAGAGTTATAAATGACAGCTATCGTCCAAAAATATACTGAAGTAAGGCTGCCAAGAGGACTTGAAAGCGGGGCAGAATTGCAGGAAACCAATTTCAGGAGGTAGACTGGAATTGCATTTAAAGCATAGGAAAAGAGGCAGAACGTCCACAATGATGCACTTGGCCAAAAAGGGCGTATGCGTTTTTTCCTGAATATATTCAGGAAAAAACGCATACGCACTTTTTGGCCAACCAAGCAAGCCTGCAAAGGAAATCTGCACTACAATGAAGTCTCACTTCCCCCCGGTCAAAAGGGCCATCTGAAAATAGTGTAAAATCCAGAAAGGCAGGACAGGCCATGGAGAACTGGGAGCCTTGTTATGCTGATGGGCGGGATGTAAATTGCCAACAGCCACTGGTTAGAAGTGTATGGTGTTTCCTGAAACATCTAAAAAACAGAGGAACAGAGCCTAGGGCACTTC
Organism: Orcinus orca; assembly: GCF_937001465.1. Taxonomy (NCBI): domain Eukaryota; kingdom Metazoa; phylum Chordata; class Mammalia; order Artiodactyla; family Delphinidae; genus Orcinus; species Orcinus orca. The sequence goes on from NW_026043783.1 coordinate 849,939, forward strand.
CACTTATGGTCCTATAGCTTAGGGAAATTAAAATCAAAAAGACACAGCCACCCCAAAGTTTGGGACGGCTCTGTTTACAAGAACCTCGTTTACAGTACAAGTTCAATATCGCAGAAAGTGAAAAATGGATAAAGAAGTTGTGGTACTTACGTACAATGCAATATCACTCAGCAATGAAATCTATGTCATCAGGCCCGTAGCAGCATAGAGTGGATTCAGGTATGATGATTCTAACTGAAATAAGTCACACAGAAAAAGAAACATCATAAGATATCACTAATACACGGAATGTAAACTTGGCTACACAGGAACTGGATTACAAAACAGAACAGGGTCTCAAATTTAGAAAACAACTTATGCTTGCTTAAGGGGAAAGGTGAGTTGGGGTGCTGCATAAAACCAGAGATTGAAATGAGCACAGATAAAGTTCCTTAAGCCAAACATGTAATAGACAAGAGTTACTCCTTGCTCAAAGAAATGGGCTGAACACCCCATAATAAACGACTAAGAATGTACCTGACTTGTAAGTATCTTAAAACCTATGGATTGCTATGTCTCCAAAAGAGAATCAAGCGTGTGTACAGGGGCATAAACGCAGCAGTGATAGGATTGGAGAGGTTCGGTGAGCAAATGAAGACCCTTTGAAGTCATATTGCATGGTACCCATTCCACGGGTCTCAACTCTCCAGGTTTAAGGGATTCTTCCTTCAGCTAAAACATGCTTGTGGAACCCAGAGTATGATCAACCGTGTGATCGGGAGACGTGTTCCAATGTCTCAGTTCTCATCCCCTTGTACTCGGGTGCAACATTCCAGACGCTTTACTAACACTCTCCCGACTTGGAGAGTCAGTGCCTTTAACCTCCTGTTTGGCCCAGTTTGCAATATCTGCGGAAGATGAACAGGAATAGGGAGAACCAATGAGAGACTAGCTGGAGGTTTCTGGACGGGCAAATTTAACTCTCATTTCCCACTAGGAAGAGGAATTAACCAAAGGCTCAGCGTGCCATGCCAGAACAAGATTAGGGCCTGAAGCAATCCTGCGGTGTTGCGGCCAGCTCACAAGAAACCGAGTTGAAGAAAGGAGCTCAGGGGCACTGTAATTCACAAACCTGCAGAGTTATAAATGACAGCTATCGTCCAAAAATATACTGAAGTAAGGCTGCCAAGAGGACTTGAAAGCGGGGCAGAATTGCAGGAAACCGATTTCAGGAGGTAGACTGGAATTGCATTTAAAGCATAGGAAAAGAGGCAGAACGTCGACAATGATGCACTTGGCCAAAAAGGGCATATGCATTTTTTCCTGAATATATTCAGGAAAAAACGCATACGCCCTTTTTGGCCAACCAAGCAAGCTTGCAAAGGAAATCTGCACTACAATGAAGTCTCACTTCCCCCCGGTCAAAAGGGCCATCTGAAAAAAGTGTACAATCCAGAAAGGCAGGACAGGCCATGGAGAACTGGGAGCCTTGTTATGCTGATGGGCGGGATGTAAATTGCCAACAGCCACTTGGGAGAACTTTATGGTGTTTCCTGAAACATCTAAAAAACAAAGCAACAGAGCCTAGGGCACTTCCACTTATGGTCCTATAGCTTAGGGAAATTAAAATCAAAAAGTCACAGCCACCCCAAAGTTTGGGACAGCTCTGTTTACAAGAACCTCGTTTACGGGACAAGTTCAATATTGCAGAAAGTGAAAAATGGATAAAGAAGTTTTGGTACTTACGTACAATGCAATATCACTCAGCAATGAAATCTATGTCATCAGGCCCGTAGCAGCATAATGAGTGAATTCACGTATGATGATTCTAACTGAAATAAGTCACAAGAAAAAGAAACATCATAAGATATCATTAATACACGGAATGTAAACTTGGCTACGCAGGAACTGGATTACAAAACAGAACAGGGTCTCAAATTTAGAAAACCAACTTATGCTTGCTTAAGGGGAAAGGTGAGTTGGGGTGCTGCATAAAACCAGAGATTGAAATGAGCACAGATAAAGTTCCTTAAGCCAAATATGTAATAGACAAGAGCTACACCTTGCTCAACGAAATGGACTCAACACCCCATATTAAACGCCTAAGAATGTGCCTGACTAGTAAGTATCTTAAAACCTATGGATTGCTATGTCTCCGAAAGAGAATCAAGCGTGTGTACAGGGGCATAAACGCAGCAGTGATAGGATTGGAGAGGTGCGGTGAGCAAATGAAGACCCTTTGAAGTCATATTGCATGGTAACGGTTCCACGGGTCTCAACTCTCCAGGTTTAAGGGATTCTTCCTTCAGCTAAAGCATGCATGTGGAACCCAGAGTATGATCAACCGTGTGATCGGGAGACGTGTTCCAATATGTCTCAGTTCTCGTCCCCTGGTACTCGGGTGCAACATTCCAGACGCTTTACTAACGCTCTGCCGACTTGGAGAGTCAGTGCCTTTAACCTCCTGTTTGGCCCAGTTTGCAATTTCTGCGGAAGATGAACAGGAATAGGGAGAACCGATGAGAGACTAGCTGGAGGTGTCTGGACGGGCAAATTTAACTCTCATTTCCCACCAGGAAGAGGAATTAACCAAAGGCTCAGCGGGCCGTGCCAGAACAAGATTAGGGCCTGAAGCAACCCTGCGGTGTTGCGGTCAGCTCACAAGAAAGCGAGTTGAAGAAAAGAGCTCAGGGGCACTGTAATTCACAAACATGCAGAGTTATAAATGACAGCTATCGTCCAAAAATATACTGAAGTAAGGCTGCCAAGCGGACTTGAAAGCGGGGCAGAATTGCAGGAAACCGATTTCAGGAGGTAGACTGGAATTGCATTTAAAGCATAGGAAAAGAGGCAGAACGTCCACAATGATGCACTTGGCCAAAAAGGGCGTATGTGTTTCTTCCTGAATATATTCAGGAAAAAACGCATACGCCCTTTTTGGCCAACCAAGCAAGCTTGCAAAGGAAATCTGCACTGCATTGAAGTCTCACTTCTCCCCGGTCAAAAGGGCCATCTGAAAAAAGTGTAAAATCCAGAAAGGCAGGACAGGCCATGGAGAACTGGGAGCCTTGTTATGCTGATGGGCGGGATGTAAATTGCCAACAGCCACTGGGGAGAAGTGTATGGTGCTTCCTGAAACATCTAAAAAACAGAGGAACAGAGCCTAGGGCACTTCCACTTATGGTCCTATAGCTTAGGAAAATTAAAATCAAATAGGCACAGCCACGCCAAAGTTTGGGACGGCTCTGTTTACAAGAACCTCGTTTACGGTACAAGTTCAATATCGCATAAAGCGAAAAATAGATAAAGAAGTTTTGGTACTTACGTACAATGCAATATCACTCAGCAATGAAATCTACGTCATCAGGCCCGTAGCAGCATAATGAGTGGATTCAGGTATGATGATTCTAACTGAGATAAGTCACACAGAAAAAGAAACATCATAAGATATCACTAATACACGGAATGTAAACTTGCTACACAGGAACTGAATTAAAAAACAAAACAGGGTCTGAAATTTAGAAAACCAACTTATGTTTGCTTAAGGGGAAAGGTGAGTTGGGGTGCTGCATAAAACCAGAGATTGAAATGAGCACAGATAAAGTTCGTTAAGCCAAATATGTAATAGACAAGAGCTACTACTTGCTCAACGAAATGGACTCAACACCCCATATTAAATGCCTAAGAATGTGCCTGACTAGTAAGTATCTTAAAACCTATGGATTGCTATGTCTCCGAAAGAGAATCAAGCATGTGTACAGGGGCATAAACGCAGCAGTGATAGGATTGGAGAGGTTCGGTGAGCAAATGAAGACCCTTTGAAGTCATATTGCATGGTAACGGTTCCACGGGTCTCAACTCTCCAGGTTTAAGGGATTCTTCCTTCAGCTAAAGCATGCATGTGGAACCCAGAGTATGATCAACCGTGTGATCGGGAGACGTGTTCCAATATGTCTCAGTTCTCGTCCCCTGGTACTCGGGTGCAACATTCCAGACGCTTTACTAACGCTCTGCCGACTTGGAGAGTCAGTGCCTTTAACCTCCTGTTTGGCCCAGTTTGCAATTTCTGCGGAAGATGAACAGGAATAGGGAGAAACGATGAGAGACTAGCTGGAGGTGTCTGGACGGGCAAATTTAACTCTCATTTCCCACCAGGAAGAGGAATTAACCAAAGGCTCAGCGGGCCATGCCGGAAGAAGATTAGGGCCTGAAGCAATCCTGCGGTGTTGCGGCCAGCTCACAAGAAAGCGAGTTGAAGAAAAGAGCTCAGGGGCACTGTAATTCACAAACCTGCAGAGTTATAAATGACAGCTATCGTCCAAAAATATACTGAAGTAAGGCTGCCAAGCGGACTTGAAAGCGGGGCAGAATTGCAGGAAACCGATTTCAGGAGGTAGACTGGAATTGCATTTAAAGCATAGGAAAAGAGGCAGAACGTCGACAATGATGCACTTGGCCAAAAAGGGCGTATGTGTTTCTTCCTGAATATATTCAGGAAAAAACGCATACGCCCTTTTTGGCCAACCAAGCAAGCTTGCAAAGGAAATCTGCACTGCAATGAAGTCTCACTTCCCCCCGGTCAAAAGGGCCATCTGAAAAAAGTGTAAAATCCAGAAAGGCAGGACAGGCCATGGAGAACTGGGAGCCTTGTTATGCTGATGGGCGGGATGTAAATTGCCAACAGCCACTGGGGAGAAGTGTATGGTGCTTCCTGAAACATCTAAAAAACAGAGGAACAGAGCCTAGGACACTTCCACTTATGGTCCTATAGCTTAGGGAAATTAAAATCAAATAGGCACAGCCACGCCAAAGTTTGGGACGGCTCTGTTTACAAGAACCTGTTTACGGTACAAGTTCAATATCGCAGAAAGCAAAAAATGGATAAAGAAGTTTTGGTACTTACGTACAATGCAATATCACTCAGCAATGAAATCTACGTCATCAGGCCCATAGCAGCATAATGAGTGGATTCAGGTATGATGATTCTAACTGAAATAAGTCACACAGAAAAAGAAACATCATAAGATATCACTAATACACGGAATGTAAACTTGCTACACAGGAACTGAATTACAAAACAAAACAGGGTCTGAAATTTAGAAAACCAACTTATGCTTGCTTAAGGGGAAAGGTGAGTTGGGGTGCTGCATAAAACCAGAGATTGAAATGAGCACAGATAAAGTTCCCTAAGCCAAATATGTAATAGACAAGAGCTACACCTTGCTCAACGAAATGGACTCAACACCCCATATTAAACGCCTAAGAATGTGCCTGACTAGTAAGTATCTTAAAACCTATGGATTGCTATGTCTCTGAAAGAGAATCAAGCGTGTGTACCGGGGCATAAACACAGCAGTGATAGGATTGGAGAGGTTCGGTGAGCAAATAAAGACCCTTTGAAGTCATATTGCATGGTACCCATTCCACGGGTCTCAACTCTCCAGGTTTAAGGGATTCTTCCTTCAGCTAAAACATGCTTGTGGAACCCAGAGTATGATCAACCGTGTGATCGGGAGACGTGTTCCAATATGTCTCAGTTCTCGTCCCCTGGTACTCGGGTGCAACATTCCAGACGCTTTACTAACGCTCTGCCGACTTGGAGAGTCAGTGCCTTTAACCTCCTGTTTGGCCCAGTTTGCAATTTCTGCGCAAGATGAACAGGAATAGGGAGAATCGATGAGAGACTAGCTGGAGGTGTCTGGACGGGCAAATTTAACTCTCATTTCCCACCAGGAAGAGGAATTAACCAAAGGCTCAGCATGCCATGCCGGAACCAGATTAGGGCCTGAAGCAATCCTGCGGTGTTGCGGCCAGCTCACAAGAAAGCAAGTTGAAGAATGGAGCTCAGGGGCACTGTAATTCACAAACCTGCAGAGTTATAAATGACAGCTATCGTCTAAAAATATACTGAATTAAGCCTGCCAAGAGGACTTGAAAGCGTGGCAGAATTGCAGGAAACCGATTTCAGGAGGTAGACTGGAATTGCATTTAAAGCATAGGAAAAGAGGCAGAACGTCGACAATGATGCACTTGGCCAAAAAGGGCGTATGCGTTTTTTCCTGAATACATTCAGGAAAAAACGCATACGCCCTTTTTGGCCAACCAAGCAAGCTTGCAAAGGAAATCTGCACTACAATGAAGTCTCACTTCCCCTGGGTCAAAAGGGCCATCTGAAGAAAGTGTAAAATCCAGAAAGGCAGGACAGGCCATGGAGAACTGGGAGCCTTGTTATGCTGATGGGCGGGATGTAAATTGCCAACAGCCACTCGGGAGAAGTGTATGGTGCTTCCTGAAACTTCTAAAAAACAGAGGAACAGAGCCTAGGGCACTTCCACTTATGGTCCTGCAGCTTAGGGAAATTAAAATGAAAAAGGCACAGCCACGCCAAAGTCTGGGACGGCTCTGTTTACAAGAACCTCGTTTACGGTACAAGTTCAATATCGCAGAAAGCAAAAAATGGATAAAGAAGTTTTGGTACTTACGTACAATGCAATATCACTCACCAATGAAATCTACGTCATCAGGGCCGTAGCAGCATAATGAGTGGATTCAGGTATGATGATTCTAACTGAGATAAGTCACACAGAAAAAGAAACATCATAAGATATCACTAATACACGGAATGTAAACTTGCTACACAGGAACTGAATTACAAAACAAAACAGGGTCTGAAATTTAGAAAACCAACTTATGCTTGCTTAAGGGGAAAGGTGAGTTGGGGTGCTGCATAAAACCAGAGATTGAAATGAGCACAGATAAAGTTCCTTAAGCCAAATATGTAATAGACAAGAGCTACTACTTGCTCAACGAAATGGACTCAACACCCCATATTAAATGCCTAAGCATGTGCCTGACTAGTAAGTATCTTAAAACCTATGGATTGCTATGTCTCCGAAAGAGAATCAAGCGTGTGTACAGGGGCATAAACGCAGCAGTGATAGGATTGGAGAGCTGCGGTGAGCAAATGAAGACCCTTTGAAGTCATATTGCATGGTAACGGTTCCACGGGTCTCAACTCTCCAGGTTTAAGGGATTCTTCCTTCAGCTAAAGCATGCATGTGGACCCAGAGTATGATCAACCGTGTGATCGGGAGACGTGTTCCAATATGTCTCAGTTCTCGTCCCATGGTACTCGGGTGCAACATTCCAGATGCTTTACTAACGCTCTGCCGACTTGGAGAGTCATTGCCTTTAACCTCCTGTTTGGCCCAGTTTGCAATTTCTGCGGAAGATGAACAGGAATAGGGAGAACCGATGAGAGACTAGCTGGAGGTGTCTGGACGGGCAGATTTAACTCTCATTTCCCACCAGTTAGAGGAATTTACCAAAGGCTCAGCGGGCCGTGCCGGAACCAGATTAGGGCCTGAAGCAATCCTGCGGTGTTGCAGCCAGCTCACAAGAAAGCGAGTTGAAGAAAGGAGCTCAGGGGCACTGTAATTCACAAACCTGCAGAGTTATAAAGGACAGCTATCGTCCAAAAATATACTGAAGTAAGGCTGCCAAGAGGACTTGAAAGCGGGGCAGAATTGAAGGAAACCGATTTCAGGAGGTAGACTGGAATTGCATTTAAAGCATAGGAAAAGAGGCAGAACGTCGACAATGATGCACTTGGCCAAAAAGGGCGTATGTGTTTTTTCCTGAATATATTCAGGAAAAAGCGCATACGCCCTTTTTGGCCAACCAAGCAAGCTTGCAAAGGAAATCTGCACTACAATGAAGTCTCACTTCCCACCAGTCAAAAGGGCCATCTGAAAAAAGTGTAAAATCCAGAAAGGCAGGACAGGCCATGGAGAACTGGGAGCCTTGTTATGCTGATGGGCAGGATGTAAATTGCCAACAGCCACTTGGGAGAAGTGTTTGGTGTTTCCTGAAACATCTGAGAAACAAAGCAACAGAGCTTAGGGCAATTCCACTTATGGTCCTATAGCTTAGGGAAATTAAAATCAAAAAGACACAGCCACCCCAAAGTTTGGGACAGCTCTGTTTACAAGAACCTCGTTTACAGGACAAGTTCTGATCACCAGCCCTACTAAGGAGGCCTCTGAACTACCAAGCCAATAAAGGATAGAAGTTGTCCAAGAAAAAGCTCAAATATCACAGACTGCGGTGACCTGCCTGGGCTTCGTTCTCACAGAAGGTCGGAGAAGCCCATCCCAGGAAAGGAAAGAAACCATTTTCAGCCTTACCCCTTTCTAAAACTAGAAGACAGCTTAGGGGTTCTTGGGGAGACCAGGGTTTGCTGCTTCTGGATCCCTAACTACAGTCTACTAGCTGGGCCTCTATATGAAACACTGAAAGGAAAAGATGATGATCCTGTTGAATAGAATCCAGAAGTGGCCTTTCAAGAATGGAAAGAGCAGTCAATTCAGACCCTTGCCCTGGAACTCCCTAATTTAGCTAAACCCTTTGACCTTTACATTCCCGGTGAAAGGTGAATCACCATTGGAGAATTAGTGCAAAAACTGGGACCACTTGAAATGGAACAATGCAAGAATGCCATCCAGGTAGGATAAACTACGGTCACCAAGGGGCTTGGCCCACTGCCACATCTGGCCAAGATACTGGCGGTATCTAAAAACCTGGAAATCAGCAGCCCCAAAGGCCACCTCCCTCCTAAGGGAAAAGGACCCCACATGGTGATCCTAACCACCAACCATGCCCTGAAGTTTCAGGGTTCGCTCTGTGGGCACACCAACCTCGAGTGAGGAGGCCTTCCAACTTCAACATCCAGAGAGATAACCGGGGGCAACAGGGCACCATGACGACTCATGTGAACATCACTTGACCTGGAGTTTCTCTCATAAAACAACAAGAGTGTGTCCCAAAAGAGTAGACTACTGCTTGCAGGACTTACTGCACCCAGAGGGGAGTTAATAATCTTGGCGGGGGAACCGTATATCACACTGTCACCATAGAAAAGCCTACAGACACCTTGATGATGGTGGCCAATAAGACTGGCTGGACTCCTGTTTACTTCAAAAGGCTGTTGACTCAGTGGCCATCATGGTCCTTGATCACCACTGACCCTGGACTGTCTGGGAGTTGAGCAGGCAGGGCTATGACACCTGGTGCTGTTTGTACGTTAATTCAGGGGCCTAATTGAAGAAAGTGCAGACTACTGGTCAGAGCATCTAGGCGGGCAGAAACGGTCAGCCTAAGGTGGCTGAACAAATGTGGGGCGGGGTGAAACCGGCCCCCACAGCGTCTCTGCACATCTCTTTCCTGGACCCTTAAAGGTCATTAGAATCTATAACACTTCCAATGCTGGTGCTCAGGTGGACGAGCAGGGAGGCAGGGGGCCTGGGGACAATCAACGTCACCTGGAGGCTGCTGGGGAGAAGCTCTGACCCTCGCCCCCGGGTATGAGGGCTCCCAACTCAGCACTCAGCAGTTACAGAAGAAGGGTCTGCACCCTCAGCACTCCAAGAATGAGGAATGGGACAAAAGGCAGAGGAGGGGTTTGTCCCCAGCAAAGCCCATTAAAAATCCCTGGGAGATAAAAATAGAATCTGGGCAATAAAGTCAAGTCTAACCTTTTTTATCCTTTGTGCTTTGTCTAATTTCATGTGCTCCTAGGGTCCCGCATGCAGAGGTTCCACACCCGGCACTTCAGACCAGATTTCCTAGTGCAGAATGGCTGGGACGACACCTCAGCTCCTGGGGCCCAGTGCAGACTCCGCGATACAGAGCCTGAGCTGCAGCCAACCCGGCCCTCGAGAGCTCCGCCCCCTCCCTCCCACTGACTCTGACAGGATCTCTACACAGCCGCCCAGCCCACAGCCCAGGGGGTAGTGCATGCTCTCACCTCTCCATTCTCTGATCAAAATATAAAGTTTCCTTTGCTTGTGAACCAAACTCAGTCTCGATCTGTTGGCCCCAATGACACTGGGCAGGGGGACACTTGTTGGGGTCCACTCTGGAGGATCAGTAACAGAAATTGAGACTATTGTAACCTCAATGAACAGATGTGTGAGCCAAACTGTAGTTAACATAGAACAGTGTATAAGGCTCGGGTAAAATAAGATGTTTCTAACACTTCCATTTGATATTTCCATCCCTTTATTATAAGCAAGTTCAGTGAAAAGGTTTGTCTTATTTGTCAGGTCAATATTAGAGAAATGAAGTGATTTCTTTCCAAGCATGTACATCTAATAATCTTGGTTAAAGCTTCAATCTTGATTTAAATGCTTTTCCATTGAAAATGATACCTCTCTTTCAGCTCCCCCATTTCTGAGAAGTATAAAATCTTATAATTTATTATTACCAAAGGGGAAAGGTGGGAGGAGGGATAAATTAACAGTTTGGGATTAACACATACACACTGCTATGTATAAAATAGATCATCAACAAGGAACTACTGTATAGCACAGGGAACTACACTCAACGTTTTGCAATAAGCTATAAGGGGAAATAATCTGAAAAAGAATAGATATTTTTATTGACATCATCTATCAATGACAGTTAAAGTGTAACCTAAGGGAAGCTGGTGGTGAGTGCTTCTGACCCTGAAGACTTCAATCATCTAAAGTTTGGACTCTGCCTACTTCCCAAGGCCCTTAATGAACATATGTGTAGCCATAGCTTAAAAAATTCCCCAGTTTGTGTTTCGGGGAGACACTGATTTTGAAAAAGCCCTGATGTTCTCCTTACATGAATGGGACTCTTCCTACTGCTAAAACATGTCTGTCACACCCAGAGGATGGTATACCGTCTGATCGGGAAGAGTTTGGAAAAGGCATCTCATCTCCTCATCTCCTGGTGCTCGGGTTCACCCCTCCAGCGTCTTTACTAACAGTCTCCCCACTTGGAGATGTCAGCACTGTCAACATCCTGTTGTGTACAGTTTGGAATTTGTCCAGAGGATGAAGCGGAAGGATGAAGAACAATGAGAGACAAGTCCTAGGTGTTCAGACAGGCACATGTCACTCTAATTTCCAATCAGGAAGACGAACTGACCAAAGGCTAGGGTTGCCCATGGAAACAGTATAGGGCTTGAGGAAATCCCGCTGCTTTGTGGCCAGTTCCCATAAACACAAGTTGAACAATGGAACTCAGGGGCAGTAAAATTCACGAAACTGCAGAGTTGAAAATATCCATCACTGAAAAATGTCTTGAGGAAAGTCAGAGAAAAGGACTTGTAAGCAAGGGAGAATGGCAGGAAAGGGATTTGAGGAGGTAGAAAGGACTCGCCATTAAGCACAAGAAAAGGAGCTGAACATTGCCAACATTGCAGTTGGCCAAAAAGGGTGTATGCGTTTTTTTCTGTATATATTCAAGAAAAGGGCATACACTTTTTTAGCCAACCAAACAGGTGGGCACTGGAAGTCAATACTACAAAAGATATCACTTCGCATCAGTCAGAAGAGCCATCCTCATAAAGCGTAAACAACAGAAATGCAGGACAGGGCAAGGAGAAGAGGGAGCCCTGTGAGACTTATAGTGGAAATGTATATTGCCAACGGCCATTCTGGAGAAGTGTATTGTGTTTACTAAAGCATCTAAAAAATGAGCTACAGAGCATAGGGCACTTGCACTCATGGGCGTATATCTTGGGAAAAACAAAAATTGAGAGGACACAGGCACCCCAATGTTTACCCCCTCTCTGTTTAAAAGATCCTCGACTAGGATATAACTTAAATGTCTCTGGAGGGAAAAAATGGATAGAGATGTGGTACTTAGGTAGAGTGGAATATTATTCAGCCTGGAAATCAATGAAATATGGCCAGTTGTAACAACTCCGGAGGAGTTACGTATGATCTTTCTAAGTGACATAATTCAAAAAGAAAAAGACACATATCATAAGATATCACTTAAAGGTGGAATCCAAAATGGCTACACATGAAATAAATTACAAAACAAAAACATAGTCAAATATGTAGAAAACACGCATAAGGCTGCTAAACGGGAAAGGTGGGGAGGGGTGAGGCATCATCCAGGAGGTTGAAATTAGCAAAGATACCATTCCAAATACCAAACTGATAATCAACAAAGCCCACACGGTAGCTAAAAGAACTGCACTCAGCACACTCAAGTCACCGGAAAAGAATATATACGACTGGTAAGAATCTGAAAAAGAATTTACTGATGTCTCTCTGTACGTGAATCAAGTGGATGTACAGCAGCAAGAAACAGAGCTTTGAAAATCAGCTGTAACCAATATAGTAATAAATTGAAAAAAATAAACGACAGACAGAGAAAACCTCTTACAACTTTTCCTCAGGGACGGTGATGCAACATGGATTGAACACATCTAGACCCACAGCAGGATGAGACATAAGGCTGGAAACTGTTTGCACTAAGAGGAATGTGAGGTTGGGTGAGGAAATGCACACCCTTTAAAGTAATACTACCTGGTACCCATTCAATGGGTCCCAAATCTGCAGGTTCAAGGGATCTTCCTACAGCTAAAACATGCATGAAAAACCCAGAGGACTGTACACCATGTGATCGGGAGATGTGTCTAAAATGCAGCTCATTTATCCTCTCCTGGTGCTCCTGTTCACCATTCCAGCCACGTTACTTAGAATCTCCCCACTTGGAGAATCAGCACATTTCAACTTCTGTTTCACACATTTTGCAAATTGTGAGGAGGATGAACGGGAAGAGGGGGAACCAATGAGAGAATAGTTGTAGGGGTTTGGACGGGCACATATCACTCTAATTTCCCATTAAGAATAAGAATTGAAAAAAGGCTCAGCCCGCCTCGCCGGAGCCAAAATAGGGCCTGAAGCAATCCTGTGGGTTTGAGGCCAGCTCACAAAAGAGCAACTTAAAAAATGGAGCTCAGGGTCACTGCAATTCACAAACCTGCAGAGTTATAAATGAAAACTAATGTCCAAAAATATGTTGAGGTAAGGCAAAGAAGAGGATCTGAATGCAAGACAGAATTGCAAGAAACAGATTTCAAGAGATAGATTGGACTCGTCTTTAAAGCACATGAAAAGCGGCAGAATTTCGACAACGATGCAGTTGGCCCAAAAGGGCGTATGCGTTTTTTCCTGATTACATCCAGGAAAAAACGCATACGCACTTTATGGGCAACGAAGCAAGCAAGCAATGCAAATGTGCACAACAAAGAAGTCTCATTTCCCACCAGTCAAAAGGGCCATCTTAAAAAATTGTAAAAACCAGAAATGCAGGACAGGCCATGGAGAACAGGGAGCCTTTATACGCTGATGAGCAGTGTGTGAACTGCCGAGAGCCACTCTGGAGAAGTGTATGGTGGTTCCTAAATCATCTAAAAAACAGAGCTACAGAGCATAGGACACTTCCAATCATGGGAGTATATCTAGGGAAGTCTAAAAATCAACAAGACACAAGCACACCACAGTTTAGGGCTACTCTGTTTACAAGAACCTCAACTTCAGTACACCTTAAATATCCCAGGAAAGAGAACAATGGATAAAGAAGATGTGGTACTTATGTACAATGGAATATCTCTTCACCATGAAATCAAGGTAATAAGGCTAGTAGAAGGATAAAGAGTGGATTTAGGTCCGATAATACTACTTGAAATAAGTCAAACAGAAAAAGAAACATATCATAAGATATCACTTATAGAGGGAGGGTAAATATGGCTGCACAAGAAATGAATTACAGAACAGAACAGTGTCTCACATTTAGAAAACACACTTATGTCAGCTTAAGGGGAAAGGAGAGGTGGGGTGATGCATTAAACCAGAGTTTGAAATTAGCACAGATACCGTTCAATAAACCAAATAGATATTAGACAAGATCTACACCTTGCTCAATGAACTGGCCTCAACACACCCTATATACCGCAGAGAAATATATCTGAGTAATAAGAATCTTAAAACCCATGTATAGATATATCTCCATAAGGGAATCAAGTGTGTGCAGAGTGGCACAAACACAGCAGTGAAAATGAGCTAAACCCCATTATAGAAATAAATTTTAAAAACAAAATGCAGAAACAATGAAAGAGAAAAATTCTTACAAAATTTGCTCAGGGGCTGTGATGCAACCTGGATTGACCACATATAAACCCACAGCTGGATAAGACATAAGGCTGCACACTTGGGGCTGAGAGGATTGGTGAGCTTTGGTGAGCAACTGCCAAAAGTTTAATGCAATACTTCATGCTACTCATTCCAAGGGTCCCAAAACTCCAGGTTGAAGGGAATCTTCCTACAGCTAAACCATGCTTGGGAAACCCAGCGACTGGTATACCATATGATCGGGAAAGGTTTCTAAAACGCACCTCATTTTTCCTCTCCTGGGACTCCGGATCGACATTCCAGCCACTTTACTAACAATATCCCCACATGGAGAGTCAATGCCTTTAAGTTCTGGTATCGCACAGTCTGCAGTTAGTGCGGAGGATGAATGGGAATAGGGGGAACCAGTGAGAAACTAGCTGTAGCAGTTTCAATGAGCACATGTCACTCTAATTTCACATCAGTAAGAAGAATAAACCAAAGGCACAGCAAGGTGCCCCAGAAGAAGAATAGGGCCTGAAGGAATCCTGTGGTTATGAGGCAAGATCACAAAAATAAGAGCAGAAAAATGGAGCTAAGGGCCACTGCAATTCAAAAACCTGCAGAGTTATAAAGGCCAACTATTTTCAAAAAATATATTGAGATAAGGCTATGAAGAGGCATTGGAGGCAAGGCAGAATTGCAGGAAACCGATTTCAGGAGGTAGAGTGGAATTGCATTTAAAGCATAGGAAAAGAGGCAGAACGTCGACAATGATGCACTTGGCCAAAAAGGGCATATGCGTTTTTTCCTGAATATATTCAGGAAAAAACGCATACGCCCTTTTTGGCCAACCAAGCAAGCTTGCAAAGGAAATCTGCACTACAATGAAGTCTCACTTCCCCCTGGTCAAAAGGGCCATCTGAAAAAAGTGTAAAATCCAGAAAGGCAGGACAGGCCATGGAGAACTGGGAGCCTTGTTATGCTGATGGGCGGGATGTAAATTGCCAACAGCCACTCCAGAGAAGTGTATGGTGTTTCCTGAAACATCTAAAAAACAAAGCAACAGAGCCTAGGGCACTTCCACTTATGGTACTATAGCTTAGGGAAATTAAAATCAAAAAGACACAGCCACCCCAAAGTTTGGGACGGCTCTGTTTACAAGAACCGCATTTATGGTACAAGTTCAATATCGCAGAAAGTGGAAAATGGATAAAGAAGTTGTGGTACTTATGTACAATGCAATATCACCCAGCAATTAAATCTATGTCATCAGGCCAATAGCAGCATAATGAGTGGATTCAGGTATGATGATTCTAACTGAAATAAGTCACACAGAAAAAGAAACATCATAAGATATCACTAATACACGGAATGTAAACTTGGGTACACAGGAACTGGTTTACAAAGACGAAGAGGGTCTCAAATTTAGAAAACCAACTTATGCTTGCTTAAGGGGAAAGGTGAGTTGGGGTGCTGCATAAAACCACAGATTGAAATGAGCACAGATAAAGTTCCTTAAGCCAAATATGTAATAGACAAGAGCTACTCCTTGCTCAACGAAATGGACTCAACACCCCATATTAAACACCTAAGAATGTACCTGACAAGTAAGTATCTTAAAACCTATGGATTGCTATGTCTCTGAAAGAGAATCAAGCATGTGTGCAGGGGCATAAACGCAGCAGTGATAGGATTGGAGAGGTTCGGTGAGCAAATGAAGACCCTTTGATGTCATATTGCATGGTACCCATTCCACGGGTCTCAACTCTCCAGGTTTAAGGGATTCTTCCTTCAGCTAAAACATGCATGTGGAACCCAGAGTATGATCAACCGTGTGATCGGGAGACGTGTTGAAATATGTCTCAGTTCTCGTCCCCTGGTACTCGGGTGCAACATTCCAGACGCTTTATTAACACTCTCCCGACTTGGAGTGTCAGTGCCTTTAACCTCCTGTTTGGCCCAGTTTGCAATTTCTGCGGAAGATGAACAGGAATAGGGAGAACAAATGAGAGACTAGCTGGAGGTGTCTGGACGGGCAAATTTAACTCTCATTTCCCACCAGGAAGAGGAATTAACCAAAGGATCAGCGTGCCGTGCCGGAACCAGATTAGGGCCTGAAGCAATCCTGCGGTGTTGCGGCCAGTTCACAAGAAAGAGAGTTGAAGAAAGGAGCTCAGGGGCACTGTAACTCACAAACCTGCAGAGTTATAAATGACAGCTATCGTCGAAAAATATACTGAAGTAAGTCTGCCTAAGAGGACTTGAAAGCGGGGCAGAATTGCAGGAAACCGATTTCAGGAGGTAGACTGGAATTGCATTTAAAGCATAGGAAAAGAGGCAGAACGTCGACAATGATGCACTTGGCCAAAAAGGGCGTATGCGTTTTTTCCTGAATATATTCAGGAAAAAACGCATACGCCCTTTTTGGCCAACCAAGCAAGCTTGCAAAGGAAATCTGCACTACAATGAAGTCTCACATCCCCCCGGTCAAAAGGGCCATCTGAAAAAAGTGTAAAATCCAGCAAGGCAGGACAGGCCATGGAGAACTGGGAGCCTTGTTATGCTGATGGGCGGGATGTAAATTGCCAACAGCCACTTGGGAGAAGTGTATGGTTTTTCCTGAAACATCTAAAAAACAAAGCAACAGAGCCTAGGGCACTTCCACTTATGGTCCTATAGCTTAGGGAAATTAAAATCAAAAAGACACAGCCACCCCAAAGTTTGGGACGGCTCTGTTTACAAGAACCTCGTTTACGGTACAAGTTCCGTATTGCAGAAAGCGCAAAATGGATGAAGAAGTTGTGGTACATACGTACAATGCAATATCACTCAGCAATGAGAACTATGTCATCAGGCCCGTAGCAGCATAATGAGTGGATTCAGGTATGATGATTTTAACTGAAATAAGTCACACAGAAAAAGAAACATCATAAGATATCACTAATACACGGAATGTAAACTTGGCTACACAGGAACTGGATTACAAACAGAACAGGGTCTCCAATTTAGAAAACCAACTTATGCTTGCTTAAGGGGAAAGGTGAGTTGTGGTGCTGCATAAAACCAGAGATTGAAATGAGCACAGATAAAGTTCCTTAAGCCAAATATGTAATAGACAAGAGCTACTCCTTGCTCAACGAAATGGACTCAAAACCCCATATTAAACGCCTAAGAATGTACCTGACTTGTAAGTATCTTAAAACCTATGGATTGCTATGTCTCCAAAAGAGAATCAAGCATGTGTACAGGGGCCTAAACGCAGCAGTGATAGGATTGGAGAGGTTCGGTGAGCAAATGAAGACCCTTTGAAGTCATATTGCATGGTACCCATTCCACGGGTCTCAACTCTCCAGGTTTAAGGGATTCTTCCTTCAGCTAAAACATGCATGTGGAACCCAGAGTATGATCAACCGTGAGATCGGGAGACGTGCTCAAATATGTCTCCGTTCTTGTCCCCTGGTACTCGGGTGCAACATTCCAGACACTTTACTAACACTCTCCCGACGTGGAGAGTCAGTGCCTTTAACCTCCTGTTTGGCCCAGTTTGCAATTTCTGCGGAAGATGAACAGGAATATGGAGAACCAATGAGAGACTATCTGGAGGTGTCTGGACGGGCAAATTTAACTCTCATTTCCCACCAGGAAGAGGAATTAACCAAAGGCTCAGCGTGCCGTGGCGGAACTAGATTAGGGCCTGAAGCAATCCTGCGGTGTTGCGGCCAGCTCACAAGAAAGCGAGTTGAAGAAAGGAGCTCAGGGGCACTGTAATTCACAAACCTGCAGAGTTATAAATGACAGCTATCGTCCAAAAATATACTGAAGTAAGGCTGCCAAGAGGACTTGAAAGCGGGGCAGAATTGCAGGAAACCAATTTCAGGAGGTAGACTGTAATTGCATTTAAAGCATAGGAAAAGAGGCAGAACGTCCACAATGATGCACTTGGCCAAAAAGGGCGTATGCGTTTTTTCCTGAATATATTCAGGAAAAAACGCATATGCACTTTTTGGCCAACCAAGCAAGCCTGCAAAGGAAATCTGCACTACAATGAAGTCTCACTTCCCCCCGGTCAAAAGGGCCATCTGAAAATAGTGTAAAATCCAGAAAGGCAGGACAGGCCATGGAGAACTGGGAGCCTTGTTATGCTGATGGGCGGGATGTAAATTGCCAACAGCCACTGGTTAGAAGTGTATGGTGTTTCCTGAAACATCTAAAAAACAGAGGAACAGAGCCTAGGGCACTTCCACTTATGGTCCTATAGCTTAGGGAAATTAAAATCAAAAAGACACAGCCACCCCAAAGTTTGGGACGGCTCTGTTTACAAGAACCTCGTTTACAGTACAAGTTCAATATCGCAGAAAGTGAAAAATGGATAAAGAAGTTGTGGTACTTACATACAATGCAATATCACTCAGCAATGAAATCTATGTCATCAGGCCCGTAGCAGCATAGAGTGGATTCAGGTATGATGATTCTAACTGAAATAAGTCACACAGAAAAAGAAACATCATAAGATATCACTAATACACGGAATGTAAACTTGGCTACACAGGAACTGGATTACAAAACAGAACAGGGTCTCAAATTTAGAAAACAACTTATGCTTGCTTAAGGGGAAAGGTGAGTTGGGGTGCTGCATAAAACCAGAGATTGAAATGAGCACAGATAAAGTTCCTTAAGCCAAACATGTAATAGACAAGAGTTACTCCTTGCTCAAAGAAATGGGCTGAACACCCCATAATAAACGACTAAGAATGTACCTGACTTGTAAGTATCTTAAAACCTATGGATTGCTATGTCTCCAAAAGAGAATCAAGCGTGTGTACAGGGGCATAAACGCAGCAGTGATAGGATTGGAGAGGTTCGGTGAGCAAATGAAGACCCTTTGAAGTCATATTGCATGGTACCCATTCCACGGGTCTCAACTCTCCAGGTTTAAGGGATTCTTCCTTCAGCTAAAACATGCTTGTGGAACCCAGAGTATGATCAACCGTGTGATCGGTAGACGTGTTCAAATATGTCTCAGTTTTCAAACCCTGGTTCTCGTGTGCAACATTCCAGACGCTTTACTAACACTCTCCCGACTTGGAGAGTCAGTGCCTTTAACCTCCTGTTTGGCCCAGTTTGCAATTTCTGCGGAAGATGAACAGGAATAGGGAGAACCAATGAGAGACCAGCTGGAGGTGTCTGGACGGGCAAATTTAACTCTCATTTCCCACCAGGAAGAGGAATTAACCAAAGGCTCAGTGTGCCGTGCCGGAACCAGATTAGGGCCTGAAGCAATCCTGCAGTGTTGCGGCCATCTCACAAGAAAGCGAGTTGAAAAAAGGAGCTCAGGGGCACTGTAATTCACAAACCTGCAGAGTTATAAATGACAGCTATCGTCCAAAAATATACTGAAGTAAGCCTGCCAAGAGTACTTGAAAGCAGGGCAGAATTGAAGGAAACCGATTTCAGGAGGTAGACTGGAGATGCATTTAAAGCATAGGAAAAGAGGCAGAACGTCGACAATGATACACTTGGCAAAAAAGGGCGTATGCGTTTTTTCCTGAATGTATTCAGGAAAAAACGTCTACGTACTTTTTGGCCAACCAAGCAAGCTTGAAAAGGAAATCTGCACTACAATGAAATCTCACTTTCCCCCGGTCAAAAGGGCCATCTGAAAAAAGTGTAAAATCCAGAAAGGCAGGACAGGCCATGGAGAACTGGGAGACTTGTTATGCTGATGGGCCAGATGTAAATTGCCAACAGCCACTGGGGAGAAGTTTATGCTGTTTCCTGAAACATCTAAAAAACAAAGCAACAGAGCATAAGGCACTTCCACTTATGGTCCTATAGCTTAGGGAAATTAAAATCAAAAAGACACAGCCACCCCAAAGTTTGGGATAGCTCTGTTTGCAATAACGTCATTTATGGTACAAGTTCAATATCGCAGAAAGCGAAAAATGGATAAAGAAGTTGTGGTACTTATGTACAATGCAATATCACTCAGCAATGAAATCTATGTCATCAGGCCCATAGCAGCATAATGAGTGGATTCAGGTATGATGATTCTAACTGAAATAAGTCACACAGAAAAAGAAACATCATAAGATATCACTAATACACGGAATGTAAACTTGGCTACACAGGAACTTGATTACAAAGCAGAACAGGGTCTCAAATTTAGAAAACAACTTATGCTTGCTTAAGGGGAAAGGTGAGTTGGGGTGCTGCATAAAACCAGAGATTGAAATGAGCACAGATAAAGTTCCTTAAGCCAAACATGTAATAGACAAGAGCTACTCCTTGCTCAAAGAAATGGGCTCAACACCCCATAATAAAGGACTAAGAATGTAGCTGACTTGTAAGTATCTTAAAACCTATGGATTGCTATGTCTCCGAAACAGAATCAAGCGTGTGTACAGGGGCATAAACGCAGCAGTGATAGGATTGGAGAAGTTCGGTGAGCAAATGAAGACCCTTTGAAGTTATATTGCATGGTACCCATTCCACGGGTCTCAACTCTCCAGGTTTAAGGGATTCTTCCTTCAGCTAAAACGTGCATGTGGAACCCAGAGTATGATCAACCGTGTGATCGGGAGACGTGTTCAAATATGTCTCAGTTTTCAACCCCTGGTACTCGTGTGCAACATTCCAGACGCTTTACTAACACTCTCCCGACTTGGAGAGTCAGTGCCTTTAACCTCCTGTTTGGCCCAGTTTGCAATTTCTGCGGAAGATGAACAGGAATAGGGAGAACCAATGAGAGACTAGCTGGAGGTGTCTGGACGGGCAAATTTAACTCTCATTTCCCACCAGGAAGAGGAATTAACCAAAGGCTCAGCGTGCCGTGCCGGAACCAGATTAAGGCCTGAAGGAATCCTGTGGTGTTACGGCCAGCTCACAAGAAAGCGAGTTGAAGAAAGGAGCTCAGGGGCACTGTAATTCACAAACCTGCAGAGTTATAAATGACAGCTATCGTCCAAAAATATACTGAAGTAAGCCTGCCAAGAGGACTTGAAAGCAGGGCAGAGTTGCAGGAAACCAATTTCAGGAGGTAGACTGGAATTGCATTTAAAGCATAGGAAAAGAGGCAGAACGTCGACCCTGATACACTTGGCAAAAAAGGGCGTATGCGTTTTTTCCTGAATGTATTCAGGACAAAACACATATGCACTTTTTGGCAAACCAAGCAAGCTTGCAAAGGGAATCTGCACTACAATGAAGTCTCACTTTCACCTGGTCAAAAGGGCCATCTGAAAAAAGTGTAAAATCCAGAAAGGCAGGACAGGCCATGGAGAACTGGGAGCCTTGTTATGCTGATGGGCGGGATGTAAATTGCCAACAGCCTCTCCGGAGAAGTGTATGCTGTTTCCAGAAAGATCTAAAAAACAAAGCAACAGAGCTTAGGGCACTTCTACTTATGGTCCTATAGCTTAGGGATATTAAAATCGAAAAGACACAGCCACCGCAAAATTTGGGATGGCTCTGTTTACTAGAACCTCGTTTACGGTACAAGTTCAATATCGCAGAAAGCGAAAAATGGATAAAGAAGTTGTGGTACTTACGTACAATGCAATATCACTCAGCAATGAAATCTATGTCATCAGGCCCGTAGCAGCATAATGAGTGGATTCAGGTATGATGATTCTAACTGAAATAAGTCACACAGAAAAAGAAACATCATAAGATATCACTAATACACGGAATGTAAACTTGGCTACACAGGAACTGGATTACAAAACAGAACAGGGTCTCAAATTTAGAAAATCAACTTATGCTTGCTTAAGGGGAAAGGTGAGTTGGGGTGCTACATAAAACCAGAGATTGAAATGAGCACAGATAAAGTTCCTTAAGCCAAATATGTAATAGACAAGAGCTACTCCTTGCTCAACGAAATGGACTCAACACCCCATATTAAACGCCTAAGAATGTACCTGACTAGTAAGTATCTTAAAACCTATGGATTGCTATGTCTCCGAAAGAGAATCAAGCATGTGTACAGGGGCATAAACGCAGCAGTGATAGGATTGGAGAGGTTCGGTGAGCAAATGAAGATCCTTTGAAGTCATATTGCATGGTACCCATTCCACGGGTCTCAACTCTCCAGGTTTAAGGGATTCTTCCTTCAGCTAAAACATGCATGTGGAACCCAGAGTATGATCAACCGTATGATCGGGAGACGTGTTCCAATATGTCTCCGTTCTCGTCCCCTGGTACTTGGGTGCAACATTCCAGACACTTTACTAAAACTCTCCTGACGTGGGGAGTCAGTGCCTTTAACCTCCTGTTTGGCCCAGTTTGCAATATCTGCTGAAAATGAACAGGAATAGTGAGAACCAATGAGAGACTAGCTGGAGGTGTCTGGACGGGCAAATTTAACTCTCATTTCCCACCAGGAAGAAGAATTAACCAAAGGATCAGCATGCCGTGCCGGAACCAGATTAGGGCCTGAAGCAATCCTGCGGTGTTGCGGCGAGTTCACAAGAAAGAGAGTTGAAGAAAGGAGCTCAGGGGCACTGTAACTCACAAACCTGCAGAGTTATAAATGACAGCTATCGTCTAAAAATATACTGAAGTAAGCCTGCCAAGAGGACTTGAAAGCGGGGCAGAATTGCAGGAAACCGATTTCAGGAGGTAGACTGGAATTGCATTTAAAGCATAGGAAAAGAGGCAGAACGTCGACAATGATGCACTTGGCCAAAAAGGGCGTATGCGTTTTTTCCTGAATATATTCAGGAAAAAACGCATACGCCCTTTTTGGCCAACCAAGCAAGCTTGCAAAGGAAATCTGCACTACAATGAAGTCTCACATCCCCCCGGTCAAAAGGGCCATCTGAAAAAAGTGTAAAATCCAGCAAGGCAGGACAGGCCATGGATAACTGGGAGCCTTGTTATGCTGATGGGCGGGATGTAAATTGCCAACAGCCACTCGGGAGAAGTGTATGGTTTTTCCTGAAACATCTAAAAAACAAAGCAACAGAGCCTAGGGCACTTCCACTTATGGTCCTATAGTTTAGGGAAATTAAAATCAAAAAGACACAGCCACCCCAAAGTTTGGGACGGCTCTGTTTACAAGAACCTCGTTTACGGTACAAGTTCAATATCGCAGAAAGTGAAAAATGGATAAAGAAGTTGTGGTACTTACGTACAATGCAATATCACTCAGCAATGAAATCTATGTCATCAGGCCCGTAGCAGCATAATGAGTGTATTCAGGTATGATGATTCTAACTGAAATAAGTCACACAGAAAAAGAAACATCATAAGATATCACTAATACACGGAATGTAAACTTGGCTACACAGAACTGAATTACAAAACAGAACAGGGTCTCAAATTTAGAAAACCAACTTATGCTTGCTTAAGGGGAAAGGTGAGTTCGGGTGCTGCATAAAACCAGAGATTGAAATGAGCACAGATAAGTTACCTTAAGCCAAATATGTAATAGACAAGAGCTACTCCTTGCTCAACGAAATGGACTCAAAACCCCATATTAAACCTCTAATAATGTACCTGACAATAAGTATCTTAAAACCTATGGATTGCTATGTCTCCGAAAGAGAATCAAGCGTGAGTACAGCACCATAAACGCAGCAGTGATAGGATTGGAGAGGTTCGGTGAGCAAATGAAGACCCTTTGAAGTCATATTGCATGGTACCCATTCCACGGGTCTCAACTCTCCAAGTTTAAGGGATTCTTCCTTCAGCTAAACATGCATTTGGAACCCAGACTATGATCAACCGTGTGATCGTGAGTCATGTTCAAATATGTCTCAGTTCTCATTACCTGGTACTCGGGTGCAACATTCCAGACACTTTACTAACACTCTCCCGACTTGGAGAGTCAGTGCCTTTAACCTCCTGTTTGGCCCAGTTTGCAAATTCCGCGGATGATGAACAGGAATAGGGAGAACCAATGAGAGACTAGCTGGAGGTGTCTGGACGGGCAAATTTAACTCTCATTTCCCACCAGGAAGAGGAATTAACCAAAGGCTCAGCGTGCCGTGCCGGAACCAGATTAGGGCCTGAAGCAATCCTGCGGTGTTGCGGCCAGCTCAAAAGAAAGCAAGTGGAAGAAAGGAGTTCAGGGGCACTGTAATTCACAAACCTGCAGAGTTATAAATGACAGCTATCGTCCAAAAATATACTGAAGTAAGGCTGCCAAGAGGACTTGAAAGCGGGGCAGAATTGCAGGAAACCGGTTTCAGGAGGTAGACTGGAATTGCATTTAAAGCATAGGAAAAGAGGCAGAACGTCGACAATGATGCTCTAGGCCAAAAAGTGTATATGCGTTTTTTCCTGAATATATTCAGGAAAAAAAGCATACGCACTTTTTGGCCAACCAGGCAAGCTTGGAAAGGAAATCTGCACTACAATGAAGTCTCACTTCCCCCCCGTCAAAAGGGCCATCTGAAAAAAGTGTAAAATCCAGAAAGGCAGGACAGGCCATGGAGAACTGGGAGCCTTGTTATGCTGATGGGCGGGATGTAAATTGCCAACAGCCACTCAGGAGAAGTGTATGGTGTTTCCTGAAACATCTAAAAAACAAAGCAACAGAGCCTAGGTCAATTCCGCTTATGGTCCTATAGTTTAGGAAAATTAAAATCAAAAAGACACAGCCACCCCAAAGTTTGGAACGGCTCTGTTTACAAGAACCTCGTTTACAGTACAAGTTCAATATCGCAGAAAGCGAAAGATGGATAAAGAAGTTGTGGTACTTACGTACAATGCAATATCACTCAGCAATGAAATCTATGTCATCGGCCCATAGCAGCATAATGAGTGGATTCAGGTATGATGATTCTAACTGAAATAAGTCACACAGGAAAAGCAACATCATAAGATATCACTAATACACGGAATGTAAACTTGGCTACACAGAACTGAATTACAAAACAGAACAGGGTCTCAAATTTAGAAAACCAACTTATGCTTGCTTAAGGGGAAAGGTGAGTTGGGGTGCTGCATAAAACCAGAGATTGAAATGAGCACAGATAAGGTTCCTTAAGCCAAATATGGAATAGACAAGAGCTACTCCTTGCTCAACGAAATGGACTCAAAATCCAAAATTAAACGCCTAATAATGTACCTGACTAGTAAGTATATTAAAACCTATGGATTGCTATGTCTCTGAAAGAGAATCAAGCGTGAGTACAGGGGCATAAACGCAGCAGTGATAGGATTCGAGAGCTTCGGTGAGCAAATGAAGACCCTTTGAAGTCATATTGCATGGTACCCATTCTATGGGTCTCAACTCTCCAGGTTTAAGGGATTCTTCCTTCAGCTAAAACATGCATGTGGAACCCAGAGTATGATCAACCGTGTGATCGGGAGACGTGTTCTAATATGTCTCAGTTCTATTCCCCTGGTACTCGGGTGCAACATTCCAGATGCTTAACTGACACTCTCCCGACTTGGAGAGTCAGTGCCTTTAAACTCCTGTTTGGCCCAGTTTGCAATTTCTGCGGAAGATGAACAGGAATAGGGAGAACCAATGAGAGACTAGCTGGAGGTGTCTGGACGGGCAAATTTAACTCTCATTTCCCACCAGGAAGAGGAATTAAGCAAAGGCTCAGCGTGCCGTGCCAGAAGCAGATTAGGGCCTGAAGCAATCCAGCGGTGTTGCGGCCAGCTCACAAGAAAGCGAGTTGAAGAAAGGAGCTCAGGGGCACTGTAATTCACAAACCTGCAGAGTTATAAATGACAGCTATCGTCCAAAAATATACTGAAGTAAGGCTGCCAAGAGGACTGGAAAGCGGGGCAGAATTGCAGGAAACCGATTTCAGGAGGTAGACTGGAATTGCATTTAAAGCAAAGGAAATGAGGCAGAAAGTCCACAATGATGCACTTGGCCAAAAACGGCATATTCGTTTTTTCCTGAATATATTCAGGAAAAAAGGCATAGGTCCTTTTTGGCCCACCAAGCAAGCTTGTAAAGGAAATCTGCACTACAATGAAGTCTCACTTTCGCCCGGTCAAAAGGGCCATCTGAAAAAAGTGTAAAATCCAGAAAGGCAGGACAGGTCATGGAGAACTGGGAGCCTTGTTATGCTGATGGGCAGGATGTAAATTCCCAACAGCCACTCGGGAGAAGTGTATGGTGTTTCCTGAAACATGTAAAAAACAGATGAACAGAGCCTAGGGCACTTCCACTTATGGTCCTATAGATTAGGGAAATTAAATTCAAAAAGACACAGCCACCCAAAAGTTTCGGATGGCTCTGTTTACAAGAACCTCGTTCATGGTACAAGTTCAATATCGCAGAAAGTCAAAAATAGATAAAGAAGTTGTGGTACTTACGTACAATACAATATCACTCAGCAATGAAATCTATGTCATCAGGCCCATAGCAGCATAATGAGTGGATTCAGGTATGATGATTCTAACTGAAATAAGTCACACAGAAAAAGAAACATCATAAGATATCACTAATACACGGAATGTAAACTTGGCTACAGAGGAACGGGATTACAAAACAGAACAGGGTCTCAAATTTAGAAAACCAACTTATGCTTGCTTAAGGGGAAAGGTGAGTTGGGGTGCTGCATAAAACCAGAGATTGAAATGAGCACAGATAAAGTTCCTTAAGCCAAATATGGAATAGACAAGAGCTACTCCTTGCTCAACGAAATGGACTCAACACCCCATATTAAACGCCTGAGAATGTACCTGACTAGTAAGTATCTTAAAACCTATGGATTGCTATGTCTCCGAAAGAGAATCAAGCGTGTGTACAGGGGCATAAACGCAGCAGTGATAGGATTGGAGAGGTTCGGTGAGCAAACAAAGACCCTTTGAAGTCATATTGCATGGTACCCATTCCACGGGTCTCAACTCTCCAGGTTTAAGGGATTCTTCCTTCAGCTAAAACATGCATGTGGAACTCAGAGTATGATCAACCGTGAGATCGGGAGACATGTTCCAATATGTCTCAGTTCTCGCCCCTGGTACTCAGGTTCAACATTCCAGACGCTTTACTAACACTCTCCCGACTTGGACAGTCAGTGCCTTTAACCTCCTGTTTGGCCCAGTTTGCAATTTCTGCGGAAGATGAACAGGAATAGAGAGAACCAATGAGAGATTAGCTGGAGGTGTCTGGACGGGCAAATTTAACTCTCATTTCCCACCAGGAAGAGGAATTAACCAAAGGCTCAGCGTGCCGTGCCGCAACCAGATTAGCGCCTGAAGCAATCCTGCGGTGTTGCGGCCAGCTCACAAGAAAGCGAGTTGAAGAAAGGAGCTCAGGGGCACTGTAATTCACAAACCTGCAGAGTTATAAATGACAGCTATCGTCCAAAAATATACTGAAGTAAGGCTGCCAAGAGGACTTGAAAATGGGGCAGAATTGCACGAAACCGATTTCAGGAGGTAGACTGGAATTGCATTTAAAGCGTAGGAAAAGAGGCAGAATGTCGACAATGATGCACTTGGCCAAAAAGGGCGTATGCGTTTTTTCCTGAATATATTCAGGAAAAAACGCATACGCCCTTTTTGGCCAACCAAGCAAGCTTGCAAAGGAAATCTGCACTACAATGAAGTCTCACTTCCCCCTGGTAAAAAGGGCCATCTGAAAAAAGTGTAAAATCCAGAAAGGCAGGACAGGCCATGGAGAACTGGGAGACTTGTTATGCTGATGGGCGGGATGTAAATTGCCAACAGCCACTCGCGAGAAGTGTATGGTGTTTCCTGAAACATCTAAAAAACAAAGCAACAGAGCCTAGGGCACTTCCACTTATGGTCCTATAGCTTAGGGAAATTAAAATCAAAAAGACACAGCCACCCCAAAGTTTGGGACGGCTCTGTTTACAAGAACCTCATTTACCGTACAAGTTCAATATCGCAGAAAGTGAAAAATGGATAAAGAAGTTGTGGTACTTACGTACAATGCAATATCACTCAGCAATTAAATCTATGTCATCAGGCCCGTAGCAGCATAATGAGTGGATTCAGGTATGATGATTCTAACTACAATATGTAACACAGAAAAAGAAACATCTTAAGATATCACCAATACACGGAATGTAATCTTGGCTACACAGGAACTGAATTACAAAACAGAACATGGTCTCAAATTTAGAAAACAAACTTATGCTTGCTTAAGGGGAAAGATGAGTTGGGGTGCTGCATAAAACCAGAGATTGAAATGAGCATAGATAAAGTTCCTTAAGCCAAATATGTAATAGACAAGAGCTACTCCTTGCTCAACGTAATGGACTAAAAACCCCATGTTTAACACCTTATAATGTACCTGACTAGTAAGTATCTTAAAACCTATGGATTGCTATGTCTCCGAAAGAGAATCAAGCATGTGTACAGGGGCATAAACGCAGCAGTGATAGGATTGGAGAGGTTCGGTGAGCAAACAAAGACCCTTTGAAGTCATATTGCATGGTACCCATTCCACGGGTCTCAACTCTCCAGGTTTAAGGGATTCTTCCTTCAGCTAAATCATGCATGTGGAACCCAGAGTATGATCAACCGTGTGATCAGGAGACGTGTTCCAATATGTCTCAGTTCTATTCCCCTGGTACTCGTGTGCAACATTCCAGACGCTTAACTGACACTCTCCCGACTTGGACAGTCAGTGCCTTTAACCTCCTGTTTGGCCCAGTTTGCAATTTCTGTGGAAAATGAACAGGAATAGGGAGAACCAATGAGAGACTAGCTGGAGGTGTCTGGACGGGCAAATTTAACTCTCATTTCCCACCAGGAAGAGGAATTAACCAAAGGCTCAGCATGCCGTGCCGGAAGCAGATTAGGGCCTGAAGCAATCCTGCGGTGTTGCGGCCAGCTCACAAAAAAGTGAGTTGAAGAAAGGAGCTCAGGGGCACTGTAATTCACAAACCTGCAGAGTTATAAATGACAGCTATCGTCCAAAAATATACTGAAGTAAGGCTGCCAAGAGGACTTGAAAGCGGGGCAGAATTGCAGGAAACCGATTTCAGGAGGTAGACTGGAATTGCATTTAAAGCATAGGAAAAGAGGCAGAAAGTCGACAATGATGCACTTGGCCAAAAAGGGCGTATTTGTTTTTTCCTGAATATATTCAGGAAAAAAGGCATAGGTCCTTTTTGGCCAACCAAGCAAGCTTGCAAAAGAAATCTGCACTACAATGAAGTCTCACTTCTCCCCGGTCAAAACGGCCACTGAAAGAAGTGTGAAATCCAGAAAGGCAGGACAGGCCATGGAGAACTGGGAGCCCTGTTATGCTGATGGGCGGGATGTAAATTGCCAACTGCCACTCGGGAGAAGTGTATGGTGTTTCCTGAAACATCTAAAAAACAGATGAACAGAGCCTAGGGCACTTCCACTTATGGTCCTATAGCTTAGGGAAATTAAAATCAAAAAGACACAGCCACCCAAAAGTTTCGGATGGCTCTGTTTACAAGAACCTCGTTTATGGTACAAGTTCAATATCGCAGAAAGTGAAAAATGGATAAAGAAGTTGTGGTACTTACGTACAATACAATATCACTCAGCAATGAAATCTATGTCATCAGGCCCGTAGCAGCATAATGAGTGGATTCAGGTATGATGATTCTAACTGAAATAAGTCACACAGAAAAAGAAACATCATAAGATATCACTAATACACGGAATGTAAACTTGGCTACACAGGAACTGGATTACAAAACAGAACAGGGTCTCAAATTTAGAAAACCAACTTATGCTTGCTTAAGGGGAAAGGTGAGTTGGGGTGCTGCATAAAACCAGAGATTGAAATGAGCACAGATAAAGTTCCTTAAGCCAAATATGGAATAGACAAGAGCTACTCCTTGCTCAACGAAATGGACTCAACACCCCATATTAAACGCCTGAGAATGTACCTGACTAGTAAGTATCTTAAAAACTATGAATTGCTATGTCTCCGAAAGAGAGTCAAGCGTGTGTACAGGGGCATAAACGCAGCAGTGATAGGATTGGAGAGGTTCGGTGAGAAAATGAAGACCCTTTGAAGTCATATTGCATGGTACCCATTCCACGGGTCTCAACTCTCCAGGTTTAACGGATTCTTCCTTCAGCTGAAACATGCATGTGGAACCCAGAGTATGATAACCGTGTGATCGGGAGACGTGTTCAAATATGTCTCAGTTTTCGTCCCCTGGTACTCGGGTGCAACATTCCAGACGCTTTACTAACACTCTCCCGATTTGGAGAGTCAGTGCCTTTAACCTCCTGTTTGGCCCAGTTTGCAATTTCTGCGGAAGATGAACAGAGATAGGCAGGACCAATGAGAGACTAGCTGGAGGTGTCTGGACGGGCAAATTTAACTCTCATTTCCCACCAGGAAGAGGAATTAACCAAAGGCTCAGCATGCTGTGCCGGAACCAGATTAGGGCCTGAAGCAATCCTGCGGTGTTGCGGCCAGCTCACAAGAAAGAGAGTTGAAGAAAGGAGCTCAGGGGCACTGTAATTCACAAACCTGCACACTTATAAATGACAGCTATCGTCCAAAAATATATTGAAGTAAGGTTGCCAAAAGGACTTGAAAGTGGCGCAGAATTGTAGGAAACCGATTTCAGGAGGTAGACTGGAATTGCATTTAAAGCATAGGAAAAGAGGCAGAACGTCGACAATGATGCACTTGGCCAAAAGGGCGTATGCGTTTTTTCCTGAATATATTCAGGAAAAAACGCATACGCCCTTTTTGGCCAACCAAGCAAGCTTGCAAAGGAAATCTGCACTACAATGAAGTCTCACTTCCCCCCAGTCAAAAGGGCCATCTGAAAAAAGTGTAAAATCCAGAAAAGCAGGACAGGCCAAGGAGAACTGGGAGCCTTGTTATGCTGATGGGCGGGATGTAAATTGCCAACAGCCACTGGGGAGAAGTGTATGGTGTTTCCTGAAACATCTAAAAAACAAAGCAACAGAGCCTAGGGCACTTCCACTTATGGTCCTATAGCTTAGGGAAATTAAAATCAAAAAGACACAGCCACCCCAAAGTTTGGGACGGCTCTGTTTAGAAGAACCTCGTTTACGGTACAAGTTCAATATTGCAGAAAGCGAAAAATGGATAAAGAAGGTGTGGTACTTACGTACAATGCAATATCACTCAGCAATGAAATCTATGTCATCAGGCCCATAGCAGCATAATGAGTGGATTCAGGTATGATGATTCTAACTGAAATAAGTCACACAGAAAAAGAAACATTATAAGATATCACTAATACACGGAATGTAAACTTGGCTATACAGGA
This sequence comes from Orcinus orca, assembly GCF_937001465.1. NCBI lineage: Eukaryota > Metazoa > Chordata > Mammalia > Artiodactyla > Delphinidae > Orcinus > Orcinus orca. The sequence goes on from NW_026043783.1 coordinate 881,038, forward strand.
ACTGGATTACAAATCAGAAGAGGGTCTCAAATTTAGAAAACCAACTTATGCTTGCTTAAGAGGAAAGGTGAGTTGGGGTGCTGCATAAAACCAGAGATTGAAATGAGCACAGATAAAGTTCCTTAAGCCAAATATATAATAGACAAGAGCTACTCCTTGCTCAACGAAATGGACTCAACACCCCATATTAAACGCCTAAGTATGTACCTGACTAGTAAGTATCTTAAAACCTATGAATTGCTATGTCTCCGAAAGAGAATCAAGCGTGTGTACAGGGGCATAAATGCAGCAATGATAGGATTGGAGACATTTGGTGAGCAAATGAAGACCCTTTGAAATCATATTGCATGGTACCCATTCCACGGGTCTCAACTCTCCAGGTTTAAGGGATTCTTCCTTCAGCTAAATCATGCATGTGGAACCCAGAGTATGATCAACCGTGTGATCGGGAGACGTGTTCCAATATGTCTCAGGACTCGTCCCCTGGTACTCGGGTGTAACATTCCAGACGCTTTACTAACACTCTCCCGACTGGGAGAGTCAGTGCCTTTAACCTCCTGTTTGGCCCAGTTTGCAATTTCTGCGGCAGATGAACAGGAATAGGGAGAACCAATGAGAGACTAGCTGGAGGTGTCTGGACGGGCAAATTTAACTCTCATTTCCCACCAGGAAGAGGAATTAACCAAAGGCTCAGCGTGCCGTGCCTGAACCAGATTAGGGCCTGAAGCAATCCTGCGGTGTTGCGGCCAGCTCACAAGAAACCGAGTTGAAGAAAGGAGCTCAGGGGCACTGTAATTCACAAGCCTGCAGAGTTATAAATGACAGCTATCGTCCAAAAATATACTGAAGTAAGGCTGCCAAGAGGACTTGAAAGTGGGGCAAAATTGCAGGAAACCGATTTCAGGAGGTAGACTGGAATTGCACTTAAAGCATAGGAAAAGAGACAGAACGTCGACAATGATGCACTTGGCCAAAAAGGGCGTATGCATTTTTTCCTGAATATATTCAGGAAAAAACGCATACGCCCTTTTTGGCCAACCAAGCAAGCTTGCAAAGGAAATCTGCACTACAATGAAGTCTCACTTCCCCCCAGTCAAAAGGAACACTGAAAAAAGTGTAAAATCCAGAAAGGCAGGACAGGCCATGGAGAACTGGGAGCCTTGTTATGCTGATGGGCGGGATGTATATTGCCAACAGCCACTTGGGAGAAGTGTATGGTGTTTCCTGAAACATCTAAAAAACAAAGCAACAGAGCCTAGGGCACTTCCACACATGGTCCTATAGCTTAGGGAAATTAAAATCAAAAAGACACAGCCACCCCAACGTTTGGGACGGCTCTGTTTACAAGAAACTCGTTTACGGGACAAGTTCAATATCACAGAAAGTGAAAAATGGATAAAGAAGTTGTGGTACTTACGTACAATGCAATATCACTCAGCAATGAAATCTATGTCATCAGGCCCGTAGCAGCATAATGAGTGGATTCAGGTATGATGATTCTAACTGAAATAAGTCACACAGAAAAAGAAACATAAGATATCACTAATACACGGAATGTAAACTTGGCTACACAGGAACTGGATTACAAAACAGAACAGGGTCTCAAATGTAGAAAACCAACTTATGCTTGATAAGGGGAAAGGTGAGTTGGGGTGCTGCATAAAATCAGAGATTGAAATGAGCACAGATAAAGTTCCTTAAGCCAAATATTAATAGACAAGAGCTACTCCTTGCTCAACGAAATGGGCTCAACACCCCATATTAAACGCCTAAGAATGTACCTGATTAGTAAGTATCTTAAAACCTATGGATTGCTATGTCTCCGAAAGAGAATCAAGCGTGTGTACAGGGGCATAAACGCAGCAGTGATAGGATTGGAGAGGTTCGGTGAGCAAATGAAGACCCTTTGAAGTCATATTGCATGGAACCCATTCCACGGGTCTCAACTCTCCAGGTTTATGGGATTCTTCCTTCAGCTAAAACATGCATGTGGAACCCAGAATATGATCAACCATGTGATCGGGAGACGTGTTCCAATATGTCTCAGTTCTCGTCCCCTGGTACTCGGGTGCAACATTCCAGATGCTTTACTAACACTCTCCCGACTTTGAGAGTCAGTGCCTTTAACCTCCTGTTTGGCCCAGTTTGCAATTTCTGCGGAAGATGAACAGAGATAGGCAGGACCAATGAGAGACTAGCTGGATGTGTCTGGACGGGCAAATTTAACTCTCATTTCCCACCAGGAAGAGGAATTAACCAAAGGCTCAGCATGCTGTGCCGGAACCAGATTAGGGCCTGAAGCAATCCTGCGGTGTTGCGGCCAGCTCACAAGAAAGAGAGTTGAAGAAAGGAGCTCAGGGGCACTGTAATTCACAAACCTGCACACTTATAAATGACAGCTATCGTCCAAAAATATATTGAAGTAAGGTTGCCAAAAGGACTTGAAAGTGGCGCAGAATTGTAGGAAACCGATTTCAGGAGGTAGACTGGAATTGCATTTAAAGCATAGGAAAAGAGGCAGAACGTCGACAATGATGCACTTGGCCAAAAGGGCGTATGCGTTTTTTCCTGAATATATTCAGGAAAAAACGCATACGCCCTTTTTGGCCAACCAAGCAAGCTTGCAAAGGAAATCTGCACTACAATGAAGTCTCACTTCTCCCCGGTCAAAAGGGCCATCTGAAAAAAGTGTAAAATCCACAAAGGCAGGACAGGCCATGGAGAACTGGGAGCCTTGTTATGCTGATGGGCGGGATGTAAATTGCCAACAGCCACTTGGGAGAAGTGTATGGTGCTTCCTGAAACATCTAAAAAACAAAGCAACAGAGCCTAGGGCAATTCCACTTATGGTCCTATAGCTTAGGGAAATTAAAATCAAAAAACACAGCCACCCCAAAGTTTGGGATGGCTCTGTTTACAAGAACCTCATTTATGGTACAAGTTCAATATCGCAGAAAGTGAAAAATGGAAAAAGAAGTGGTGGTACTTACGTACAGTGCAATATCACTCAGCAATGAAATCTATGTCATCAGGCCCGTAGCAGCATAATGAGTGGATTCAGGTATGATGATTCTAACTGAAATAAGTCACACAGAAAAAGAAACATCATAAGATATCACTAATACACGGAATGTAAACTTGGCTACACAGGAACTGGATTACAAAACAGAACAGGGTCTCAAATTTAGAAAACCAACTTATGCTTGCTTAAGGGGAAAGGTGAGTTGGGGTGCTGCATAAAACCAGAGATTGAAATGAGCACAGATAAAGTTCCTTAAGCCAAATATGTAATAGACAAGAGCTACTCCTTACTCAACAAAATGGACTCAATACCCCATATTAAATGCTTAAGAATGTACCTGACTTGTAAGTATCTTAAAAGGTATGGATTGCTATGTCTCCAAAAGAGAATCAATCGTGTGTACAGGGGCATAAACGCAGCAGTGATAGGATTGGAGAGGTTCGGTGAGCAAATGAAGACCCTTTGAAGTCATATTGCATGGTACCCATTCCACGGGTCTCAACTCTCCATGTTTAAGGGATTCCTCCTTCAGCTAAAACATGCATGTGGAACCCAGAGTATGATCAACCGTGTGATCGGGAGACGTGTTCAAATATGTCTCCGTCCTCGTCCCCTGGTACTCGGGTGCAACATTCCAGACGCTTTACTAACTCTCTCCCGACTTGGAGAGTCAGTGCCTTTAACCTCCTGTTTGGCCCAGTTTGCAATTTCTGTGGAAAATGAACAGGAATAGGGAGAACCAATGAGAGACTAGCTGGAGGTGTCTGGACGGGCAAATTTAACTCTCATTTCCCACCAGGAAGAGGAATTAACCAAAGGCTCAGCATGCCGTGCCGGAAGCAGATTAGGGCCTGAAGCAATCCTGCGGTGTTGCGGCCAGCTCACAAAAAAGTGAGTTGAAGAAAGGAGCTCAGGGGCACTGTAATTCACAAACCTGCAGAGTTATAAATGACAGCTATCGTCCAAAAATATACTGAAGTAAGGCTGCCAAGAGGACTTGAAAGCGGGGCAGAATTGCAGGAAACCGATTTCAGGAGGTAGACTGGAATTGCATTTAAAGCATAGGAAAAGAGGCAGAAAGTCGACAATGATGCACTTGGCCAAAAAGGGCGTATTTGTTTTTCCTGAATATATTCAGGAAAAAAGGCATAGGTCCTTTTTGGCCAACCAAGCAAGCTTGCAAAAGAAATCTGCAATACAATGAAGTCTCACTTCTCCCCGGTCAAAACGGCCACTGAAAGAAGTGTGAAATCCAGAAAGGCAGGACAGGCCATGGAGAACTGGGAGCCCTGTTATGCTGATGGGCGGGATGTAAATTGCCAACTGCCACTCGGGAGAAGTGTATGGTGTTTCCTGAAACATCTAAAAGACAGATGAACAGAGCCTAGGGCACTTCCACTTATGGTCCTATAGCTTAGGGAAATTAAAATCAAAAAGACACAGCCACCCAAAAGTTTCGGATGGCTCTGTTTACAAGAACCTCGTTTATGGTACAAGTTCAATATCGCAGAAAGTGAAAAATGGATAAAGAAGTTGTGGTACTTACGTACAATACAATATCACTCAGCAATGAAATCTATGTCATCAGGCCCGTAGCAGCATAATGAGTGGATTCAGGTATGATGATTCTAACTGAAATAAGTCACACAGAAAAAGAAACATCATAAGATATCACTAATACACGGAATGTAAACTTGGCTACACAGGAACTGGATTACAAAACAGAACAGGGTCTCAAATTTAGAAAACCAACTTATGCTTGCTTAAGGGGAAAGGTGAGTTGGGGTGCTGCATAAAACCAGAGATTGAAATGAGCACAGATAAAGTTCCTTAAGCCAAATATGGAATAGACAAGAGCTACTCCTTGCTCAACGAAATGGACTCAACACCCCATATTAAACGCCTGAGAATGTACCTGACTAGTAAGTATCTTAAAAACTATGAATTGCTATGTCTCCGAAAGAGAGTCAAGCGTGTGTACAGGGGCATAAACGCAGCAGTGATAGGATTGGAGAGGTTCGGTGAGAAAATGAAGACCCTTTGAAGTCATATTGCATGGTACCCATTCCACGGGTCTCAACTCTCCAGGTTTAAGGGATTCTTCCTTCAGCTGAAACATGCATGTGGAACCCAGAGTATGATAACCGTGTGATCGGGAGACGTGTTCAAATATGTCTCAGTTTTCGTCCCCTGGTACTCGGGTGCAACATTCCAGACGCTTTACTAACACTCTCCCGATTTGGAGAGTCAGTGCCTTTAACCTCCTGTTTGGCCCAGTTTGCAATTTCTGCGGAAGATGAACAGAGATAGGCAGGACCAATGAGAGACTAGCTGGAGGTGTCTGGACGGGCAAATTTAACTCTCATTTCCCACCAGGAAGAGGAATTAACCAAAGGCTCAGCATGCTGTGCCGGAACCAGATTAGGGCCTGAAGCAATCCTGCGGTGTTGCGGCCAGCTCACAAGAAAGAGAGTTGAAGAAAGGAGCTCAGGGGCACTGTAATTCACAAACCTGCACACTTATAAATGACAGCTATCGTCCAAAAATATATTGAAGTAAGGTTGCCAAAAGGACTTGAAAGTGGTGCAGAATTGTAGGAAACCGATTTCAGGAGGTAGACTGGAATTGCATTTAAAGCATAGGAAAAGAGGCAGAACGTCGACAATGATGCACTTGGCCAAAAAGGGCGTATGCGTTTTTTCCTGAATATATTCAGGAAAAAACGCATATGCCCTTTTTGGCCAACCAAGCAAGCTTGCAAAGGAAATCTGCACTACAATGAAGTCTCACTTCCCCCCAGTCAAAAGGGCCATCTGAAAAAAGTGTAAAATCCAGAAAAGCAGGACAGGCCAAGGAGAACTGGGAGCCTTGTTATGCTGATGGGCGGGATGTAAATTGCCAACAGCCACTGGGGAGAAGTGTATGGTGTTTCCTGAAACATCTAAAAAACAAAGCAACAGAGCCTAGGGCACTTCCACTTATGGTCCTATAGCTTAGGGAAATTAAAATCAAAAAGACACAGCCACCCCAAAGTTTGGGACGGCTCTGTTTACAAGAACCTCGTTTACGGTACAAGTTCAATATTGCAGAAAGCGAAAAATGGATAAAGAAGGTGTGGTACTTACGTACAATGCAATATCACTCAGCAATGAAATCTATGTCATCAGGCCCGTAGCAGCATAATGAGTGGATTCAGGTATGATGATTCTAACTGAAATAAGTCACACAGAAAAAGAAACATCATAAGATATCACTAATACACGGAATGTAAACTTGGCTATACAGGAACTGGATTACAAATCAGAAGAGGGTCTCAAATTTAGAAAACCAACTTATGCTTGCTTAAGAGGAAAGGTGAGTTGGGGTGCTGCATAAAACCAGAGATTGAAATGAGCACAGATAAAGTTCCTTAAGCCAAATATATAATAGACAAGAGCTACTCCTTGCTCAACGAAATGGACTCAACACCCCATATTAAACGCCTAAGTATGTACCTGACTAGTAAGTATCTTAAAACCTATGAATTGCTATGTCTCCGAAAGAGAATCAAGCGTGTGTACAGGGACATAAATGCAGCAATGATAGGATTGGAGACATTTGGTGAGCAAATGAAGACCCTTTGAAATCATATTGCATGGTACCCATTCCACGGGTCTCAACTCTCCAGGTTTAAGGGATTCTTCCTTCAGCTAAATCATGCATGTGGAACCCAGAGTATGATCAACCGTGTGATCGGGAGACGTGTTCCAATATGTCTCAGGACTCGTCCCCTGGTACTCGGGTGTAACATTCCAGACGCTTTACTAACACTCTCCCGACTGGGAGAGTCAGTGCCTTTAACCTCCTGTTTGGCCCAGTTTGCAATTTCTGCGGCAGATGAACAGGAATAGGGAGAACCAATGAGAGACTAGCTGGAGGTGTCTGGACGGGCAAATTTAACTCTCATTTCCCACCAGGAAGAGGAATTAACCAAAGGCTCAGCGTGCCGTGCCTGAACCAGATTAGGGCCTGAAGCAATCCTGCGGTGTTGCGGCCAGCTCACAAGAAACCGAGTTGAAGAAAGGAGCTCAGGGGCACTGTAATTCACAAGCCTGCAGAGTTATAAATGACAGCTATCGTCCAAAAATATACTGAAGTAAGGCTGCCAAGAGGACTTGAAAGTGGGGCAAAATTGCAGGAAACCGATTTCAGGAGGTAGACTGGAATTGCACTTAAAGCATAGGAAAAGAGACAGAACGTCGACAATGATGCACTTGGCCAAAAAGGGCGTATGCGTTTTTTCCTGAATATATTCAGGAAAAAACGCATATGCCCTTTTTGGCCAACCAAGCAAGCTTGCAAAGGAAATCTGCACTACAATGAAGTCTCACTTCCCCCCAGTCAAAAGGAACACTGAAAAAAGTGTAAAATCCAGAAAGGCAGGACAGGCCATGGAGAACTGGGAGCCTTGTTATGCTGATGGGCGGGATGTATATTGCCAACAGCCACTTGGGAGAAGTGTATGGTGTTTCCTGAAACATCTAAAAAACAAAGCAACAGAGCCTAGGGCACTTCCACTTATGGCCCTATAGCTTAGGGAAATTAAAATCAAAAAGACACAGCTACCCCAACGTTTGGGACGGCTCTGTTTACAAGAAACTCGTTTACGGGACAAGTTCAATATCACAGAAAGTGAAAAATGGATAAAGAAGTTGTGGTACTTACGTACAATGCAATATCACTCAGCAATGAAATCTATGTCATCAGGCCCGTAGCAGCATAATGAGTGGATTCAGGTATGATGATTCTAACTGAAATAAGTCACACAGAAAAAGAAACATAAGATATCACTAATACACGGAATGTAAACTTGGCTACACAGGAACTGGATTACAAAACAGAACAGGGTCTCAAATGTAGAAAACCAACTTATGCTTGCTTAAGGGGAAAGGTGAGTTGGGGTGCTGCATAAAATCAGAGATTGAAATGAGCACAGATAAAGTTCCTTAAGCCAAATATTAATAGACAAGAGCTACTCCTTGCTCAACGAAATGGGCTCAACACCCCATATTAAACGCCTAAGAATGTACCTGATTAGTAAGTATCTTAAAACCTATGGATTGCTATGTCTCCGAAAGAGAATCAAGCGTGTGTACAGGGGCATAAACGCAGCAGTGATAGGATTGGAGAGGTTCGGTGAGCAAATGAAGACCCTTTGAAGTCATATTGCATGGAACCCATTCCACGGGTCTCAACTCTCCAGGTTTATGGGATTCTTCCTTCAGCTAAAACATGCATGTGGAACCCAGAATATGATCAACCATGTGATCGGGAGACGTGTTCCAATATGTCTCAGTTCTCGTCCCCTGGTACTCGGGTGCAACATTCCAGATGCTTTACTAACACTCTCCCGACTTTGAGAGTCAGTGCCTTTAACCTCCTGTTTGGCCCAGTTTGCAATTTCTGCGGAAGATGAATAGGAATAGGGAGAACCAATGAGAGACTAGCTGGAGGTGTCTGGACGGGCAAATTTCACTCTCATTTCCCACCACGAAGAGGAATTAACCAAAGGCTCAGCGTGCCGTGCCGGAACCAGATTAGGGGCTGAAGCAATCCTGCGGTGTTGCGGCCAGCTCACAAGAAAGCGAGTTGAAGAAAGGAGCTCAGGGGCACTGTAATTCACAAACCTGCAGAGTTATAAATGGTAGCTATCGTCCAAAAATATACTGAAGTTAGGCTGCCAAGAGGATTGAAAGCGGGGCAGAATTGCAGGAAACCGATTTCAGGAGGTAGACTGGAATTGCATTTAAAGCATAGGAAAAGAGGCAGAACGTCCACAATGATGCACTTGGCCAAAAAGGGGGTATGCCTTTTTTCCTGAATATATTCAGGAAAAAACGCATACGCCCTTTTTGGCCAACCAAGCAAGCTTGCAAAGGAAATCTGCACTACACTACAATGAAGTCTCACTTCTCCCCGGTCAAAAGGGCCATCTGAAAAAAGTGTAAAATCCAGAAAGGCAGGACAGGCCATGGAGAACTGGGAGCCTTGTTATGCTGATGGGCGGGATGTAAATTGCCAACAGCCACTTGGGAGAAGTGTATGGTGCTTCCTGAAACATCTAAAAAACAAAGCAACAGAGCCTAGGGCAATTCCACTTATGGTCCTATAGCTTAGGGAAATTAAAATCAAAAAACACAGCCACCCCAAAGTTTGGGATGGCTCTGTTTACAAGAACCTCATTTATGGTACAAGTTCAATATCGCAGAAAGTGAAAAATGGAAAAAGAAGTGGTGGAACTTACGTACAATGCAATATCACTCAGCAATGAAATCTATGTCATCAGGCCCGTAGCAGCATAATGAGTGGATTCAGGTATGATGATTCTAACTGAAATAAGTCACACAGAAAAAGAAACATCATAAGATATCACTAATACACGGAATGTAAACTTGGCTACACAGGAACTGGATTACAAAACAGAACAGGGTCTCAAATTTAGAAAACCAACTTATGCTTGCTTAAGGGGAAAGGTGAGTTGGGGTGCTGCATAAAACCAGAGATTGAAATGAGCACAGATAAAGTTCCTTAAGCCAAATATGTAATAGACAAGAGCTACTCCTTACTCAACAAAATGGACTCAATACCCCATATTAAATGCTTAAGAATGTACCTGACTTGTAAGTATCTTAAAAGGTATGGATTGCTATGTCTCCAAAAGAGAATCAATCGTGTGTACAGGGGCATAAACGCAGCAGTGATAGGATTGGAGAGGTTCGGTGAGCAAATGAAGACCCTTTGAACTCATATTGCATGGTACCCATTCCACGGGTCTCAACTCTCCATGTTTAAGGGATTCCTCCTTCAGCTAAAACATGCATGTGGAACCCAGAGTATGATCAACCGTGTGATCGGGAGACGTGTTCAAATATGTCTCCGTCCTCGTCCCCTGGTACTCGGGTGCAACATTCCAGACGCTTTACTAACTCTCTCCCGACTTGGAGAGTCAGTGCCTTTAACCTCCTGTTTGGCCCAGTTTGCAATTTCTGCGGAAGATGAACAGGAATAGGGTGAACCAATGAGAGACTAGCTGGAGGTGTCTGGACGGGCAAATTTAACTCTCATTTCCCACCAGGAAGAGGAATTAACCAAAGGCTCAGCGTGCCGTGCCAGAACCAGATTAGGGCCTGACACAATCCTGAGGTGTTGCGGCCAGCTCACAAGAAAGCGAGTTGAAGAAAGGAGCTCAGGGGCACTGTAATCACAAACCTGCAGAGTTATAAATGACAGCTATCGTCCAAAAATATACTGAAGTAAGGCTGCCAAGAGGACTTGAAAGCGGCGCAGAATTTCAGGAAACCGATTTCAGGAGGAAGACTGGAATTGCATTTAGCGCATAGGAAAAGAGGCAGAACGTGGACAATGATGCACTTGGCCAAAAAGGGCGTATGCGTTTTTTCCTGAATATATTCAGGAAAAGACGCATACGCCCTTTTTGGCGAACCAAGCAAGCTTGCAAAGGAAATCTGCACTACAATGAAGTCTCACTTCCCCCCGGTCAAAAGGGCCATCTGAAAAAAGTGTAAAATCCAGAAAGGCAGGACAGGCCATGGAGAACTGGGAGCCTTGTTATACTGATAGGCGGGATGTAAATTGCCAACAGCCACTCTGGAGAAGTGTATGGTGTTTCCTGAAACATCTAAAAAACAAAGCAACAGAGCCTAGGGCACTTCCACATATGGTTCTATAGCTTAGGGAAATTAAAATCAAAAAGACACAGCCACCCCAAAATTTGGGATGGCTCTGTTTACAGGAACCTCTTCTGCAGCACAAGTTAAATATGCCAGAGAGCAAATAATGGATAAAGAAGTTGCGGTACTTACGTACAACAGAATACCTCTCAGCAATGAAAACTATGTCACCAGGCCCGTACCAGCATAATGAGTGGATTGAGGCACGGTGATTCTAAGTAAAAAATGTCACACAGAAAAAGAAACATCATAAGGTACCACTAATACATGGAATGAGAACTTGGCTACACATGAACTGAATTACAAAACAGAACAGGGTCTCATGTTTAGAAAACCAACTTATGCTTGCTTAAGGGGGAAGGTGAGTTGGGTGCTGCACAAAACCTGACTTTGAAATTAGCACAGATACCGTTCCATAAGCTAAATATGTAATAGACAAGACCTACCCCTTGCTCAAGGAAATGGACTCAACAATGAGATATCACCTCACACCTGGTAGAATGGGCATCATCAGAAAATCTACAAACAAAAAATGCTGGAAAGGGTGTGGAGAAAAAGAACCCTCTTCCACTATTGTTGGGAATATAAATTGATACAGTCACTATGGAGAACAATATGGAGTTTCTTAAGAAACTAACAGTAGAATTACCATATGATACAGCAATCCCAGTTCTGGACATATACCCAGACAAAACCATAAATCAAAAAGAGACATTCACCGCAATGTTCATTGCCTCACTCTTTACAATATCGAGGTAATGGAAGCAACCTAAATGCCCACAGACAGACGAATGCATAAAGCTGTGGTACATATATAAAATGGAATATTACTAAGCCATGAAAAGGAATGAAATTGGGTCATTTGTAGAGACGTCGATGGATCTAGAGAGTGTCATACAGAGTGAAGTAAGTCAGAAAGAGAAAAACAAATCTTGTATATTCATGCATATATGTGGAACCTAGAAAAACTGTACAGGTTAACCATTTTGCAAGGCATAAATAGAGCAACAGATGTAGACAACAAACGTATGGACAACAAGGGGGGAAAGCTGTTGGGGTGGTGGTGGTGGGAGGAGTTGAGAGACTGGGATTGGCATGTATACATTTATATGTATAAAATAGATAACCAATAAGAACCTGCTGTATAAAAATATAAAATAAAATTCAAAATTAAAAAGAAATAAAATTTAAAAAATAAAACAGAAAAAACAATTATTCCCTTCACATACATGTATTTATATGAATAAATTATTTCCATGCTTATATCTGTAAATACAAAAAAGAGGAATAAAATCTACCTTGAACCAAAAACGAAAAAGAGAAAAAAAACACAGAACCCACCAGTTCCACAGAGGAAAACCGTATCAGGGCACTTGCTCCAGTTGTAAACAATTCTGAAGTTGGTCAGTGGTGGGGAATCGTCTCCCATTCAGCCAGCAGCCCCCACGCAACAAGCGACCTCATTGCAAAGCTGGGGCACCGTGCCGAGGCATCTGTGAGTAAACGTGAGCTGAGCCCCAGGCCAGTTGCTGCTGAACTATTCCCACCCGTCCCAGGTAAAACACCTGAATATATACAAGGACTTGAAAGCCTAGAGGAAGGGCCATAGAGCCACACGAGTGACAGCATGCCAGCCGACTTGGTGCCTGCAGGCCAGCCAGGATGGTCCTGGCCCTGGGTGCTCTTCTGGAAGATTTCCATTTCCCTGCCTGAGATACCCGTCCTGTCCCTGCCCCCACTGCTTTTTTCCTTCCTCACCTCTGCCCAGGGAGAAATTCCAGCAGCAGGTATGGGTGACACATCCTCTTCTTTAGCAGGTGGCAGCCTGGCAACTGCTGCAGAAAGTCCAGCAGAGCCCCACTCACACTGGGCCACCCACAAAGCCGTGGCCTCTCATTCCCTCCCACCAGCCCAGCCCCGAGACTGCTGACAGGGCAGAGAAAATGGCGTCAGGCATGGCTGCAGGGGCTCTTGCTCCCTGGAGTGGTATTTATATTGATCTCAACCCAGGCACACCTGGGGAGGGCTGGCCGGCACGGTAAGGCTGCCCAGGTCAGCCAATCATCACCCCTCAGGGGCTCACAGTTGCAGAAAATGGAACTTGCTGAACCGGCCAGGTCCAAGGAACAGGTGTGGGCTCCTGAGAGTCAGGATAGACAAGGGGCTGCAGCTTTGGCTTGTTTTCTAATCATTTTATCTGGCCCATGAGTGGGAGACAACTTCAAGAAAGCCCTCTCCTAATGAGAGGAACCCAGGAGTCAGGGAGAGGAGGGGTGGGTGGTGGTTGGAGACAGAGGCCTGGTGCCCCGGGTGCAGTGGAAGTCTCTGGAAGACCAGGTGGAGGGAGACCGCACAGAGTGATGCCCAGGGTCACAGACCTGTCGCAGCTGCTGTTTGTTAGTTCCAGTCCTGCTCTGAGGTGCTATGTGTCAGCTCTGAGCGACAGGTGAGCTGGGGGTGCTCTGCAATGAGGGCTATGTGCACAGTTCCTGTGTGCCCAGCCCTGCCACGGTACCTGCAAGGGTAGCTCTGTATCCTGGGAGGGGCCTGACCACGAGAGCCCCGTGGGCTGGGGTGGGGGTGGGGTACCTGCCCAGGTGAGCTCCATATTCTGGGATTGGTCTGACCACGAGAGCCCCATGGGCTGCTGGGGACCTGGTAAAGGATGTCAGGACAGTCAGTGAAGCCACCGAGGATATACCTCCAGCTGCTCCTAATTCCTACACCCTGCTGGTCATTCTACCAACCACCAGGACATGGTATTCTGTATTAGTCTTCAATGATGCCTTCTTTTGTATTCCATTAGTCCCAGAGTCACAAGAAATTTTGGCTTGTGAGTGGCAGGACTCAACATACAACTAAAACAATACTTCCGGGCCGTCTTGCCCCAAGGGTGCAAAAATTCCCACACCATCTTTGGGGAAAGCTTAGCTAAAGACCTAAAAGTTCTACCTCTGGAAAAGGAAACCCTCCTTCAGTACGCAGACGACATTCTGATCGCCAGCCCTACTAAGGAGGCCTCTGAACTACCAAGCCAATAAAGGATAGAAGTTGTCCAAGAAAAAGCTCAAATATCACAGACTGCGGTGACCTGCCTGGGCTTCGTTCTCACAGAAGGTCGGAGAAGCCCATCCCAGGAAAGGGAAGAAACCATTTTCAGCCTTACCCCTTTCTAAAACTAGAAGACAGCTTAGGGGTTCCTGGGGAGGCCAGGGTTTGCTGCTTCTGGATCCCTAACTACAGTCTACTAGCTGGGCCTCTATATGAAACACTGAAAGGAAAAGATGATGATCCTTTTGAATAGAATCCAGAAGTGGCCTTTCAAGAATGGAAAGAGTAGTCAATTCAGACCCTTGCCCTGGAACTCCCTAATTTAGCTAAACCCTTTGACCTTTACATTCCTGGTGAAAGGTGAATCGCCATTGGAGAATTAGTGCAAAAACTGGGACCACTTGAAATGGAACAATGCAAGAATGCCATCCAGGTAGGATAAACTACGGTCACCAAGGGGCTTGGCCCACTGCCACATCTGGCCAAGATACTGGCGGTATCTAAAAACCTGGAAATCAGCAGCCCCAAAGGCCACCTCCCTCCTAAGGGAAAAGGACCCCACGTGGTGATCCTAACCACCAACCATGCCCTGAAGTTGCAGGGTTCGCTCTGTGGGCACACCAACCTCGAGTGAGGAGGCCCTCCAACTCCAACATCCAGAGAGATAACCGGGGGCAACAGGGCACCATGACGACTCATGTGAACATCACTTGACCTGGAGTTTCTCTCATAAAACAACAAGAGTGTGTCCCAAAAGAGTAGACTACTGCTTGCAGGAATTACTGCACCCAGAGGGGAGCTAATAATCTTGGCGGGGGAACCGTATATCACACTGTCACCATAGAAAAGCCTACAGACACCGTGATGATGGTGGCCAATAAGACCGGCTGGACTCCTGTTTACTTCAAAAGGCTGTTGACTCAGTGGCCATCATGGTCCTTGATCACCACTGACCCTGGACTGTCCGGGAGTTGAGCAGGCAGGGCTCTCACACCTGGTGCTGTTTGTACGTTAATTCAGGGGCCTAATTGAAGAAAGCGCAGACTACTGGTCAGAGCATCTAGGCTGGCAGAAATGGTCAGCCTAAGGTGGCCGAACAAATGTGGGGCGGGGTGAAACCGGCCCCCACAGTGTCTCTGCACATCTCTTTCCTGGACCCTTAAAGGTCATTAGAATCTATAACACTTCCAATGCTGGTGCTCAGGTGGACGAGCAGGGAGGCAGGGGGCCTGGGGACAATCAACGTCACCTGGAGGCTGCTGGGGAGAAGCTCTGACCCTCGTCCCCGGGTATGAGGGCTCCCAACTCAGCACTCAGCAGTTACAGAAGAAGGGTCTGCACCCTCAGCACTCCAAGAATGAGGAACGGGACAAAAGGCAGAGGAGGGGTTTGTCCCCAGCAAAGCCCATTAAAAATCCCTGGGAGATAAAAATAGAATCTGGGCAATAAAGTCAAGTCTAACCTTTTTTATCCTTTGTGCTTTGTCTAATTTCATGTGCTCCTAGGGTCCCGCATGCAGAGGTTCCACACCCGGCACTTCAGACCAGATTTCCTAGTGCAGAATGGCTGGGACGACACCTCAGCTCCTGGGGCCCAGTGCAGACTCCGCGATATAGAGCCTGAGCTGCAGCCAACCCGGCCCTCGAGAGCTCCGACCCCTCCCTCCCACTGACTCTGACAGGATCTCTACACAGCAGCCCAGCCCACAGCCCACGGGGTAGTGCATGCTCTCACCTCTCCATTCTCTGATCAAAATATAAAGTTTCCTTTGCTTGTGAACCAAACTCAGTCTCGATCTGTTGGCCCCAATGACACTGGGCAGGGGGACACTTGTTGGGGTCCACTCTGGAGGATCAGTAACAGAAATTGAGACTATTGTAACCTCAATGAACAGATGTGTGAGCCAAACTGTAGTTAACATAGAACAGTGTATAAGGCTCAGGTAAAATAAGATGTTTCTAACACTTCCATTTGATATTTCCATCACTTTATTATAAGCAAGTTCAGTGAAAAGGTTTGTCTTATTTGTCAGGTCAATATTAGAGAAACGAAGTGATTTCTTTCCAAGGATGTACATCTAATAATCTTGGTTAAAGCTTCAATCTTGTTTTAAATGCTTTTCCATTGAAAATGATACCTCTCTTTCAGCTCCCCCATTTCTGAGAAGTATAAAATCTTATAATTTATTATTACCAAAGGGGAAAGGTGGGAGGAGGGATAAATTAACAGTTTGGGATTAACACATACACACTGCTATGTATAAAATAGATCATCAACAAGGAACTACTGTATAGCACAGGGAACTACACTCAACATTTTGCTATAACCTATAAGGGGAAATAATCTGAAAAAGAATAGATATTTTTATTGACATCATCTATCAATGACAGTTAAAGTGTAACCTAAGGGAAGCTGGTGGTGAGTGGTTCTGACCCTGAAGACTTCAATCATCTAAAGTTTGGACTCTGCCTACTTCCCAAGGCCCTTAATGAACATATGTGTAGCCATAGCTTAAAAAATTTCCCAGTTTGGGTTTCGGGGAGACACTGATTTTGAAAAAGCCCTGGTGTTCTCCTTACATGAATGGGACTCTTCCTACTGCTAAAACATGTCTGTCACACCCAGAGGATGGTATACCATCTGATCGGGAAGAGTTTGGAAAAGGCATCTCATCTCCTCATCTCCTGGTGCTCGGGTTCACCCCTCCAGCGTCTTTACTAACAGTCTCCCCACTTGGAGATGTCAGCACTGTCAACATCCTGTTGTGTACAGTTTGGAATTTGTCCAGAGGATGAAGCGGAAGGATGAGGAACAATGAGAGACAAGTCCTAGGTGTTCAGACAGGCACATGTCACTTTAATTTCCAATCAGGAAGATGAAATGACCAAAGGCTAGGATTGCCCATGGAAACAGTATAGGGCTTGAGGAAATCCCGCTGCTTTGTGGCCAGTTCCCATAAACACAAGTTGAACAATGGAACTCAGGGACAGTAAAATTCATGAAACTGCAGAGTTGAAAATATCCATCACTGAAAAATGTCTTGAGGAAAGTCAGAGAAAAGGACTTGTAAGCAAGGGAGAATGGCAGGAAAGGGATTTGAGGAGGTAGAAAGGACTCGCCATTAAGCACAAGAAAAGGAGCTGAACATTGCCAACATTGCAGTTGGCCAAAAAGGGTGTATGCGTTTTTTTCTGTATATATTCAAGAAAAGGGCATACACTTTTTTAGCCAACCAAACAGGTGGGCACTGGAAGTCAATACTACAAAAGATATCACTTCGCATCAGTCAGAAGAGCCATCCTCATAAAGCGTAAACAACAGAAATGCAAGACAGGGCAAGGAGAAGAGGGAGCCCTGTGAGACTTATAGTGGAAATGTATATTGCCAACAGCCATTCTGGAGAAGTGTATTGTGTTTACTAAAGCATCTAAAAAATGAGCTACAGAGCATAGGGCACTTGCACTCATGGGCGTATATCTTGGGAAAAACAAAAATTGAGAGGACACAGGCACCCCAATGTTTACCCCCTCTCTGTTTAAAAGATCCTCAACTAGGATATAACATAAATGTCTCTGGAGAGAAAAAATGGATAGAGATGTGGTACTTAGGTAGAGTGGAATATTATTCAGCCTGGAAATCAATGAAATATGGCCAGTTGTAACAACTCCGGAGGAGTTACGTATGATCTTTCTAAGTGACATAATTCAAAAAGAAAAAGACACATATCATAAGATATCACTTAAAGGTGGAATCCAAAATGGCTACATATGAAATAAATTACAAAACAAAAACATAGTCAAATATGTAGAAAACACGCATAAGGCTGCTAAACGGGAAAGGTGGGGAGGGGTGAGGCATCATCCAGGAGGTTGAAATTAGCAAAGATACCATTCCAAATACCAAACTGATAATCAACAAGGCTTACACGGTAGCTAAAAGAACTGCACTCAGCACACTCAAGTCACCGGAAAAGAATATATACGACTGGTAAGAATCTGAAAAAGAATTTACTGATGTCTCTCTGTACGTGAATCAAGTGGATGTACAGCAGCAAGAAACAGAGCTTTGAAAATCAGCTGTAACCAATATAGTAATAAATTGAAAAAAATAAACGACAGAGAGACAGAGAAAACCTCTTACAACTTTTCCTCAGGGACGGTGATGCAACATGGATTGAACACATCTAGACCCACAGCAGGATGAGACATAAGGCTGGAAACTGTTTGCACTAAGAGAAATGTGAGGTTGGGTGAGGAAATGCACACCCTTTAAAGTAATACTACCTGGTACCCATTCAATGGGTCCCAAATCTGCAGGTTCAAGGGATCTTCCTACAGCTAAAACATGCATGGAAAACCCAGAGGACTGTACACCATGTGATCGGGAGATGTGTCTAAAATGCAGCTCATTTATCCTCTCCTGGTGCTCCTGTTCACCGTTCCAGCCACGTTACTTAGAATCTCCCCACTTGGAGAATCAGCACATTTCAACTTCTGTTTCACACATTTTGCAAATTGTGAGGAGGATGAACGGGAAGAGGGGGAACCAATGAGAGAATAGTTGTAGGGGTTTGGACGGGCACATATCACTCTAATTTCCCATTAAGAATAAAAATTGAAAAAAGGCTCAGCCCGCCTCACCGGAGCCAAAATAGGGCCTGAAGCAATCCTGCGGGTTTGAGGCCAGCTCACAAAAGAGCAACTTAAAAAATGGAGCTCAGGGTCACTGCAATTCACAAACCTGCAGAGTTATAAATGAAAACTAACGTCCAAAAATATGTTGAGGTAAGGCAAAGAAGAGGATCTGAATGCAAGACAGAATTGCAAGAAACAGATTTCAAGAGATAGATTGGACTCGTCTTTAAAGCACATGAAAAGCGGCAGAATTTCGACAATGATGCAGTTGGCCCAAAAGGGCGTATGCGTTTTTTCCTGATTATATCCAGGAAAAAACGCATACGCACTTTATGGGCAACGAAGCAAGCAAGCAATGCAAATGTGCACAACAAAGAAGTCTCATTTCCCACCGGTCAAAAGGGCCATCCTAAAAAATTGTAAAAACCAGAAATGCAGGACAGGCCATGGAGAACAGGGAGCCTTTATACGCTGATGGGCAGTGTGTGAACTGCCGAGAGCCACTCTGGAGAAGTGTATGGTGGTTCCTAAATCATCTAAAAAACAGAGCTACAGAGCATAGCACACTTCCAATCATGGGAGTATATCTAGGGAAGTCTAAAAATCAACAAGACACAAGCACACCACAGTTTAGGGCTACTCTGTTTACAAGAACCTCAACTTCAGTACACCTTAAATATCCCAGGAAAGAGAACAATGGATAAAGAAGATGTGGTACTTATGTACAATGGAATATCTCTTCACCATGAAATCAAGGTAATAAGGCTAGTAGAAGGATAAAGAGTGGATTTAGGTCCGATAATACTACTTGAAATAAGTCAAACAGAAAAAGAAACATATCATAAGATATCACTTATAGAGGGAGGGTAAATATGGCTGCACAAGAAATGAATTACAGAACAGAACAGTGTCTCACATTTAGAAAACACACTTATGTCAGCTTAAGGGGAAAGGAGAGGTGGGGTGATGCATAAAACCAGAGTTTGAAATTAGCACAGATACCGTTCAATAAACCAAAAAGATATTAGACAAGATCTACACCTTGCTCAATGAACTGGCCTCAACACACCCTATACACCACAGAGAAATATATCTGAGTAATAAGAATCTTAAAACCCATGTATTGATATATCTCCATAAGGGAATCAAGTATGTGCAGAGCGGCACAAACACAGCAGTGAAAATGAGCTAAACCCCATTATAGAAATAAATTTTAAAAACAAAACGCAGAAACAATGAAAGAGAGAAAAATTCTTACAAAATTTGCTCAGGGGCTGTGATGCAACCTGGATTGACCACATATAAACCCACAGCTGGATAAGACATAAGGCTGCACACTTGGGGCTGAGAGGATTGGTGAGCTTTGGTGAGCAACTGCCAAAAGTTTAATGCAATACTTCATGCTACTCATTCCAAGGGTCCCAAAACTCCAGGTTGAAGGGAATCTTCCTACAGCTAAACCATGCTTGGGAAACCCAGCGACTGGTATACCATATGATCGGGAAAGGTTTCTAAAACACACATCATTTTTCCTCTCCTGGGGCTGCAGATCGACATTCCAGCCGCTTTACTAACAATATCCCCACATGGAGAGTCAATGCCTTTAAGTTCTGGTATCGCACAGTCTGCAGTTAGTGCGGAGGATGAATGGGAATAGGGGGAACCAGTGAGAAACTAGCTGTAGCAGTTTCAATGGGCACATGTCACTCTAATTTCACATCAGTAAGAAGAATAAACCAAAGGCACAGCAAGGTGCCCCAGAAGAAGAATAGGGCCTGAAGGAATCCTGTGGTTATGAGGCAAGATCACAAAAATAAGAGCTGAAAAATGGAGCTAAGGGCCACTGCAATTCAAAAACCTGCAGAGTTATAAAGGCCAACTATTTTCAAAAAATATATTGAGATAAGGCTATGAAGAGGCATTGAAAGCAAGGCACAATTGCAGGAAACCGATTTCAGGAGGTAGACTGGAATTGCATTTAAAGCATAGGAAAAGAGGCAGAACGTCGACAATGATGCACTTGGCCAAAGAGGACTTATGTGTTTTTTCCTGAATATATTCAGGAAAAAATGCATACGCCCTTTTTGACCAATCAAGCAAGCTTGCAAAAGAAATCTGCACTACAATGAAGTCTCACTTCCCCATGGTCAAAAGGGCCATCTGAAAAAAGTGTAAAATCCAGAAAGGCAGGACAGGCCATGGAGAACTGGGAGCCTTGTTATGCTGATGGGCGGGATGAAATTGCCAACAGCCACTCGGGAGAAGTGTATGGTGTTTCCTGAAACATGTAAAAAACAAAGCAACAGAGCCTAGGGCACTTCCACTTATGGTCCTATAGCCTAGGGAAATTAAAATCAAAAAGACACAGCCACCCCAAAGTTTGGGACGGCTCTGTTTACAAGAACCTCGTTTACGGTACAAGTTCAATATCGTAGAAAGCGAAAAATGGATAAAGAAATTGTGGTACTTACGTACAATGCAATATCACTCAGCAATGACATCTATGTCATCAGGCCCGTAGCAGCATAATAAGTGAATACAGGTATGATGATTCTAACTGAAATAAGTCACACAGAAAAAGAAACATCATAAGATATCACTAATACACGGAATGTAAACTTGGCTACACAGGAACTGAATTACAAAACAGAACAGGGTCTCAAATTTAGAAAACTAACTTATGCTTGCTTAAGGGGAAAGGTGAGTTGGGGTGCTGCATAAAACCAGAGATTGAAATGAGCACAGATAAAGTTCCTTAAGCCAAATATGGAATAGACAAGAGCTACTCCTTGCTCAACGAAATGGACTCAACACCCCATATTAAACGCCTAAGAATGTACCTGACTAGTAAGTATCTTAAAACCTATGGATTGCTATGTCTCCAAAAGAGAATCAAGCGTGTGTACAGG
The DNA here is from genome assembly GCF_937001465.1 of Orcinus orca. NCBI lineage: Eukaryota > Metazoa > Chordata > Mammalia > Artiodactyla > Delphinidae > Orcinus > Orcinus orca. The sequence continues at coordinate 902,384 of NW_026043783.1, forward strand.
GGCATAAACGCAGCAGTGATAGGATTGGAGAGGTTCGGTGAGCAAATGAAGACCCTTTGAAGTCATATTGCATCGTACCCATTCCACGGTTCTCAACTCTCCAGGTTTAAGGGATTCTTCCTTCAGCTAAAACATGCATGTGGAACCCAGAGTATGATCAGCCGTGTGATCGGGACACATGTTCATATATGTCTCAGTTTTCCTCCCCTGGTAGTCAGGTGCAACATTCCAGATGCTTTACTAACACTCTCCCGACTTGGAGAGTCAGTGCCTTTAACCTCCTGTTTGGCCCAGTTTGCAATTTCTGCAGAAGATGAACAGGAATAGGGAGAACCAATGAGAGACTAGCTAGAGGTGTCTGGACGGGCAAATTTAACTCTCATTTCCCACCAGGAAGAGGAATTAACCAAAGGCTCAGCGTGCCGTGCCGGAACCAGATTAGGGCCTGAAGCAATCCTGCGGTGTTGCGGCCAGCTCACAAGAAAGCGAGTTGAAGAAAGGAGCTCAGGGGCACTGTAATTCACAAACTGCAGAGTTATAAATGACAGCTATCGTCCAAAAATATACTGAAGTAAGGCTGCCACGAGGACTTGAAAGCGGGGCAGAATTGCAGGGAACCGATTTCAGGAGGTAGACTGGAATTGCATTTAAAGCATAGGAAAAGAGGCAGAACGTCGACAATGATGCACTTGGCCACAAAGGGCGTATGCGTTTTTTCCTGAATATATTCAGGAAAAAACGCATACGCCCTTTTTGGCCAACCAAGCAAGCTTGCAAACGAAATCTGCACTACAATGAAGTCTCACTTCCCCCGGTCAAAAGGGCCATCTGAAAAAAGTGTAAAATCCAGAAAGGCAGGACAGGCCATGGAGAACTGGGAGCCTTGTTATACTGATGGGCGGGATGTAAATTGCCAACAGCCACTCTGGAGAAGTGTATGGTGTTTCCTGAAACATCTAAAAAACAAAGCAACAGAGCCTAGGGCACTTCCACATATGGTTCTATAGCTTAGGGAAATTAAAATCAAAAAGACACAGCCACCCCAAAATTTGGGACGGCTCTGTTTACAGGAACCTCTTCTGCCGCACAAGTTAAATATGCCAGAGAGCAAATAATGGATAAAGAAGTTGCGGTACTTACGTACAACAGAATACCTCTCAGCAATGAAAACTATGTCACCAGGCCCGTACCAGCATAATGAGTGGATTGAGGCACGGTGATTCTAAGTAAAAAATGTCACACAGAAAAAAAACATCATAAGGTACCACTAATACATGGAATGAGAACTTGGCTACACATGAACTGAATTACAAAACAGAACAGGGTCTCATGTTTAGAAAACCAACTTATGCTTGCTTAAGGGGGAAGGTGAGTTGGGTGCTGCACAAAACCTGACTTTGAAATTAGCACAGATACCGTTCCATAAGCTAAATATGTAATAGACAAGACCTACCCCTTGCTCAAGGAAATGGACTCAACAATGAGATATCACCTCACACCTGGTAGAATGGGCATCATCAGAAAATCTACAAACAAAAAATGCTGGAAAGGGTGTGGAGAAAAAGAACCCTCTTCCACTATTGTTGGGAATATAAATTGATACAGTCACTATGGAGAACAATATGGAGTTTCTTAAGAAACTAACAGTAGAATTACCATATGATACAGCAATCCCAGTTCTGGACATATACCCAGACAAAACCATAAATCAAAAAGAGACATTCACCGCAATGTTCATTGCCTCACTCTTTACAATATCGAGGTAATGGAAGCAACCTAAATGCCCACAGACAGACGAATGCATAAAGCTGTGGTACATATATAAAATGGAATATTACTAAGCCATGAAAAGGAATGAAATTGGGTCATTTGTAGAGACGTCGATGGATCTAGAGAGTGTCATACAGAGTGAAGTAAGTCAGAAAGAGAAAAACAAATCTTGTATATTCATGCATATATGTGGAACCTAGAAAAACTGTACAGGTTAACCATTTTGCAAGGCATAAATAGAGCAACAGATGTAGACAACAAACGTATGGACAACAAGGGGGGAAAGCTGTTGGGGTGGTGGTGGTGGGAGGAGTTGAGAGACTGGGATTGGCATGTATACATTTATATGTATAAAATAGATAACCAATAAGAACCTGCTGTATAAAAATATAAAATAAAATTCAAAATTAAAAAGAAATAAAATTTAAAAAATAAAACAGAAAAAACAATTATTCCCTTCACATACATGTATTTATATGAATAAATTATTTCCATGCTTATATCTGTAAATACAAAAAAGAGGAATAAAATCTACCTTGAACCAAAAACGAAAAAGAGAAAAAAAACACAGAACCCACCAGTTCCACAGAGGAAAACCGTATCAGGGCACTTGCTCCAGTTGTAAACAATTCTGAAGTTGGTCAGTGGTGGGGAATCGTCTCCCATTCAGCCAGCAGCCCCCACGCAACAAGCGACCTCATTGCAAAGCTGGGGCACCGTGCCGAGGCATCTGTGAGTAAACGTGAGCTGAGCCCCAGGCCAGTTGCTGCTGAACTATTCCCACCCGTCCCAGGTAAAACACCTGAATATATACAAGGACTTGAAAGCCTAGAGGAAGGGCCATAGAGCCACACGAGTGACAGCATGCCAGCCGACTTGGTGCCTGCAGGCCAGCCAGGTTGGTCCTGGCCCTGGGTGCTCTTCTGGAAGATTTCCATTTCCCTGCCTGAGATACCCGTCCTGTCCCTGCCCCCACTGCTTTTTTCCTTCCTCACCTCTGCCCAGGGAGAAATTCCAGCAGCAGGTATGGGTGACACATCCTCTTCTTTAGCAGGTGGCAGCCTGGCAACTGCTGCAGAAAGTCCAGCAGAGCCCCACTCACACTGGGCCACCCACAAAGCCGTGGCCTCTCATTCCATCCCACCAGCCCAGCCCCGAGACTGCTGACAGGGCAGAGAAAATGGCGTCAGGCATGGCTGCAGGGGCTCTTGCTGCCTGGAGTGGTATTTATATTGATCTCAACCCAGGCACACCTGGGGAGGGCTGGCCGGCACGGTAAGGCTGCCCAGGTCAGCCAATCATCACCCCTCAGGGGCTCACAGTTGCAGAAAATGGAACTTGCTGAACCGGCCAGGTCCAAGGAACAGGTGTGGGCTCCTGAGAGTCAGGATAGACAAGGGGCTGCAGCTTTGGCTTGTTTTCTAATCATTTTATCTGGCCCATGAGTGGGAGACAACTTCAAGAAAGCCCTCTCCTAATGAGAGGAACCCAGGAGTCAGGGAGAGGAGGGGTGGGTGGTGGTTGGAGACAGAGGCCTGGTGCCCCGGGTGCAGTGGAAGTCTCTGGAAGACCAGGTGGAGGGAGACCGCACAGAGTGATGCCCAGGGTCACAGACCTGTCGCAGCTGCTGTTTGTTAGTTCCAGTCCTGCTCTGAGGTGCTATGTGTCAGCTCTGAGCGACAGGTGAGCTGGGGGTGCTCTGCAATGAGGGCTATGTGCACAGTTCCTGTGTGCCCAGCCCTGCCACGGTACCTGCAAGGGTAGCTCTGTATCCTGGGAGGGGCCTGACCACGAGAGCCCCGTGGGCTGGGGTGGGGGTGGGGTACCTGCCCAGGTGAGCTCCATATTCTGGGATTGGTCTGACCACGAGAGCCCCATGGGCTGCTGGGGACCTGGTAAAGGATGTCAGGACAGTCAGTGAAGCCACCGAGGATATACCTCCAGCTGCTCCTAATTCCTACACCCTGCTGGTCATTCTACCAACCACCAGGACATGGTATTCTGTATTAGTCTTCAATGATGCCTTCTTTTGTATTCCATTAGTCCCAGAGTCACAAGAAATTTTGGCTTGTGAGTGGCAGGACTCAACATACAACTAAAACAATACTTCCGGGCCGTCTTGCCCCAAGGGTGCAAAAATTCCCACACCATCTTTGGGGAAAGCTTAGCTAAAGACCTAAAAGTTCTACCTCTGGAAAAGGAAACCCTCCTTCAGTACGCAGACGACATTCTGATCGCCAGCCCTACTAAGGAGGCCTCTGAACTACCAAGCCAATAAAGGATAGAAGTTGTCCAAGAAAAAGCTCAAATATCACAGACTGCGGTGACCTGCCTGGGCTTCGTTCTCACAGAAGGTCGGAGAAGCCCATCCCAGGAAAGGGAAGAAACCATTTTCAGCCTTACCCCTTTCTAAAACTAGAAGACAGCTTAGGGGTTCCTGGGGAGGCCAGGGTTTGCTGCTTCTGGATCCCTAACTACAGTCTACTAGCTGGGCCTCTATATGAAACACTGAAAGGAAAAGATGATGATCCTTTTGAATAGAATCCAGAAGTGGCCTTTCAAGAATGGAAAGAGTAGTCAATTCAGACCCTTGCCCTGGAACTCCCTAATTTAGCTAAACCCTTTGACCTTTACATTCCCGGTGAAAGGTGAATCGCCACTGGAGAATTAGTGCAAAAACTGGGACCACTTGAAATGGAACAATGCAAGAATGCCATCCAGGTAGGATAAACTACGGTCACCAAGGGGCTTGGCCCACTGCCACATCTGGCCAAGATACTGGCGGTATCTAAAAACCTGGAAATCAGCAGCCCCAAAGGCCACCTCCCTCCTAAGGGAAAAGGACCCCACGTGGTGATCCTAACCACCAACCATGCCCTGAAGTTGCAGGGTTCGCTCTGTGGGCACACCAACCTCGAGTGAGGAGGCCCTCCAACTCCAACATCCAGAGAGATAACCGGGGGCAACAGGGCACCATGACGACTCATGTGAACATCACTTGACCTGGAGTTTCTCTCATAAAACAACAAGAGTGTGTCCCAAAAGAGTAGACTACTGCTTGCAGGAATTACTGCACCCAGAGGGGAGCTAATAATCTTGGCGGGGGAACCGTATATCACACTGTCACCATAGAAAAGCCTACAGACACCGTGATGATGGTGGCCAATAAGACCGGCTGGACTCCTGTTTACTTCAAAAGGCTGTTGACTCAGTGGCCATCATGGTCCTTGATCACCACTGACCCTGGACTGTCCGGGAGTTGAGCAGGCAGGGCTCTCACACCTGGTGCTGTTTGTACGTTAATTCAGGGGCCTAATTGAAGAAAGCGCAGACTACTGGTCAGAGCATCTAGGCTGGCAGAAACGGTCAGCCTAAGGTGGCTGAACAAATGTGGGGCGGGGTGAAACCGGCCCCCACAGCGTCTCTGCACATCTCTTTCCTGGACCCTTAAAGGTCATTAGAATCTATAACATTTCCAATGCTGGTGCTCAGGTGGACGAGCAGGGAGGCAGGGGGCCTGGGGACAATCAACGTCACCTGGAGGCTGCTGGGGAGAAGCTCTGACCCTCGTCCCCGGGTATGAGGGCTCCCAACTCAGCACTCAGCAGTTATAGAAGAAGGGTCTGCACCCTCAGCACTCCAAGAATGAGGAACGGGACAAAAGGCAGAGGAGGGGTTTGTCCCCAGCAAAGCCCATTAAAAATCCCTGGGAGATAAAAATAGAATCTGGGCAATAAAGTCAAGTCTAACCTTTTTTATCCTTTGTGCTTTGTCTAATTTCATGTGCTCCTAGGGTCCCGCATGCAGAGGTTCCACACCCGGCACTTCAGACCAGATTTCCTAGTGCAGAATGGCTGGGACGACACCTCAGCTCCTGGGGCCCAGTGCAGACTCCGCGATATAGAGCCTGAGCTGCAGCCAACCCGGCCCTCGAGAGCTCCGCCCCCTCCCTCCCACTGACTCTGACAGGATCTCTACACAGCAGCCCAGCCCACAGCCCACGGGGTAGTGCATGCTCTCACCTCTCCATTCTCTGATCAAAATATAAAGTTTCCTTTGCTTGTGAACCAAACTCAGTCTCGATCTGTTGGCCCCAATGACACTGGGCAGGGGGACACTTGTTGGGGTCCACTCTGGAGGATCAGTAACAGAAATTGAGACTATTGTAACCTCAATGAACAGATGTGTGAGCCAAACTGTAGTTAACATAGAACAGTGTATAAGGCTCAGGTAAAATAAGATGTTTCTAACACTTCCATTTGATATTTCCATCACTTTATTATAAGCAAGTTCAGTGAAAAGGTTTGTCTTATTTGTCAGGTCAATATTAGAGAAACGAAGTGATTTCTTTCCAAGGATGTACATCTAATAATCTTGGTTAAAGCTTCAATCTTGTTTTAAATGCTTTTCCATTGAAAATGATACCTCTCTTTCAGCTCCCCCATTTCTGAGAAGTATAAAATCTTATAATTTATTATTACCAAAGGGGAAAGGTGGGAGGAGGGATAAATTAACAGTTTGGGATTAACACATACACACTGCTATGTATAAAATAGATCATCAACAAGGAACTACTGTATAGCACAGGGAACTACACTCAACATTTTGCTATAACCTATAAGGGGAAATAATCTGAAAAAGAATAGATATTTTTATTGACATCATCTATCAATGACAGTTAAAGTGTAACCTAAGGGAAGCTGGTGGTGAGTGGTTCTGACCCTGAAGACTTCAATCATCTAAAGTTTGGACTCTGCCTACTTCCCAAGGCCCTTAATGAACATATGTGTAGCCATAGCTTAAAAAATTTCCCAGTTTGGGTTTCGGGGAGACACTGATTTTGAAAAAGCCCTGGTGTTCTCCTTACATGAATGGGACTCTTCCTACTGCTAAAACATGTCTGTCACACCCAGAGGATGGTATACCATCTGATCGGGAAGAGTTTGGAAAAGGCATCTCATCTCCTCATCTCCTGGTGCTCGGGTTCACCCCTCCAGCGTCTTTACTAACAGTCTCCCCACTTGGAGATGTCAGCACTGTCAACATCCTGTTGTGTACAGTTTGGAATTTGTCCAGAGGATGAAGCGGAAGGATGAGGAACAATGAGAGACAAGTCCTAGGTGTTCAGACAGGCACATGTCACTTTAATTTCCAATCAGGAAGATGAAATGACCAAAGGCTAGGATTGCCCATGGAAACAGTATAGGGCTTGAGGAAATCCCGCTGCTTTGTGGCCAGTTCCCATAAACACAAGTTGAACAATGGAACTCAGGGGCAGTAAAATTCATGAAACTGCAGAGTTGAAAATATCCATCACTGAAAAATGTCTTGAGGAAAGTCAGAGAAAAGGACTTGTAAGCAAGGGAGAATGGCAGGAAAGGGATTTGAGGAGGTAGAAAGGACTCGCCATTAAGCACAAGAAAAGGAGCTGAACATTGCCAACATTGCAGTTGGCCAAAAAGGGTGTATGCGTTTTTTTCTGTATATATTCAAGAAAAGGGCATACACTTTTTTAGCCAACCAAACAGGTGGGCACTGGAAGTCAATACTACAAAAGATATCACTTCGCATCAGTCAGAAGAGCCATCCTCATAAAGCGTAAACAACAGAAATGCAGGACAGGGCAAGGAGAAGAGGGAGCCCTGTGAGACTTATAGTGGAAATGTATATTGCCAACGGCCATTCTGGAGAAGTGTATTGTGTTTACTAAAGCATCTAAAAAATGAGCTACAGAGCATAGGGCACTTGCACTCATGGGCGTATATCTTGGGAAAAACAAAAATTGAGAGGACACAGGCACCCCAATGTTTACCCCCTCTCTGTTTAAAAGATCCTCAACTAGGATATAACTTAAATGTCTCTGGAGAGAAAAAATGGATAGAGATGTGGTACTTAGGTAGAGTGGAATATTATTCAGCCTGGAAATCAATGAAATATGGCCAGTTGTAACAACTCCGGAGGAGTTACGTATGATCTTTCTAAGTGACATAATTCAAAAAGAAAAAGACACATATCATAAGATATCACTTAAAGGTGGAATCCAAAATGGCTACATATGAAATAAATTACAAAACAAAAACATAGTCAAATATGTAGAAAACACGCATAAGGCTGCTAAACGGGAAAGGTGGGGAGGGGTGAGGCATCATCCAGGAGGTTGAAATTAGCAAAGATACCATTCCAAATACCAAACTGATAATCAACAAGGCTTACACGGTAGCTAAAAGAACTGCACTCAGCACACTCAAGTCACCGGAAAAGAATATATACGACTGGTAAGAATCTGAAAAAGAATTTACTGATGTCTCTCTGTACGTGAATCAAGTGGATGTACAGCAGCAAGAAACAGAGCTTTGAAAATCAGCTGTAACCAATATAGTAATAAATTGAAAAAAATAAACGACAGAGAGACAGAGAAAACCTCTTACAACTTTTCCTCAGGGACGGTGATGCAACATGGATTGAACACATCTAGACCCACAGCAGGATGAGACATAAGGCTGGAAACTGTTTGCACTAAGAGAAATGTGAGGTTGGGTGAGGAAATGCACACCCTTTAAAGTAATACTACCTGGTACCCATTCAATGGGTCCCAAATCTGCAGGTTCAAGGGATCTTCCTACAGCTAAAACATGCATGGAAAACCCAGAGGACTGTACACCATGTGATCGGGAGATGTGTCTAAAATGCAGCTCATTTATCCTCTCCTGGTGCTCCTGTTCACCGTTCCAGCCACGTTACTTAGAATCTCCCCACTTGGAGAATCAGCACATTTCAACTTCTGTTTCACACATTTTGCAAATTGTGAGGAGGATGAACGGGAAGAGGGGGAACCAATGAGAGAATAGTTGTAGGGGTTTGGACGGGCACATATCACTCTAATTTCCCATTAAGAATAAAAATTGAAAAAAGGCTCAGCCCGCCTCACCGGAGCCAAAATAGGGCCTGAAGCAATCCTGCGGGTTTGAGGCCAGCTCACAAAAGAGCAACTTAAAAAATGGAGCTCAGGGTCACTGCAATTCACAAACCTGCAGAGTTATAAATGAAAACTAACGTCCAAAAATATGTTGAGGTAAGGCAAAGAAGAGGATCTGAATGCAAGACAGAATTGCAAGAAACAGATTTCAAGAGATAGATTGGACTCGTCTTTAAAGCACATGAAAAGCGGCAGAATTTCGACAATGATGCAGTTGGCCCAAAAGGGCGTATGCGTTTTTTCCTGATTATATCCAGGAAAAAACGCATACGCACTTTATGGGCAACGAAGCAAGCAAGCAATGCAAATGTGCACAACAAAGAAGTCTCATTTCCCACCGGTCAAAAGGGCCATCCTAAAAAATTGTAAAAACCAGAAATGCAGGACAGGCCATGGAGAACAGGGAGCCTTTATACGCTGATGGGCAGTGTGTGAACTGCCGAGAGCCACTCTGGAGAAGTGTATGGTGGTTCCTAAATCATCTAAAAAACAGAGCTACAGAGCATAGCACACTTCCAATCATGGGAGTATATCTAGGGAAGTCTAAAAATCAACAAGACACAAGCACACCACAGTTTAGGGCTACTCTGTTTACAAGAACCTCAACTTCAGTACACCTTAAATATCCCAGGAAAGAGAACAATGGATAAAGAAGATGTGGTACTTATGTACAATGGAATATCTCTTCACCATGAAATCAAGGTAATAAGGCTAGTAGAAGGATAAAGAGTGGATTTAGGTCCGATAATACTACTTGAAATAAGTCAAACAGAAAAAGAAACATATCATAAGATATCACTTATAGAGGGAGGGTAAATATGGCTGCACAAGAAATGAATTACAGAACAGAACAGTGTCTCACATTTAGAAAACACACTTATGTCAGCTTAAGGGGAAAGGAGAGGTGGGGTGATGCATAAAACCAGAGTTTGAAATTAGCACAGATACCGTTCAATAAACCAAAAAGATATTAGACAAGATCTACACCTTGCTCAATGAACTGGCCTCAACACACCCTATACACCACAGAGAAATATATCTGAGTAATAAGAATCTTAAAACCCATGTATTGATATATCTCCATAAGGGAATCAAGTATGTGCAGAGCGGCACAAACACAGCAGTGAAAATGAGCTAAACCCCATTATAGAAATAAATTTTAAAAACAAAACGCAGAAACAATGAAAGAGAGAAAAATTCTTACAAAATTTGCTCAGGGGCTGTGATGCAACCTGGATTGACCACATATAAACCCACAGCTGGATAAGACATAAGGCTGCACACTTGGGGCTGAGAGGATTGGTGAGCTTTGGTGAGCAACTGCCAAAAGTTTAATGCAATACTTCATGCTACTCATTCCAAGGGTCCCAAAACTCCAGGTTGAAGGGAATCTTCCTACAGCTAAACCATGCTTGGGAAACCCAGCGACTGGTATACCATATGATCGGGAAAGGTTTCTAAAACACACATCATTTTTCCTCTCCTGGGGCTGCAGATCGACATTCCAGCCGCTTTACTAACAATATCCCCACATGGAGAGTCAATGCCTTTAAGTTCTGGTATCGCACAGTCTGCAGTTAGTGCGGAGGATGAATGGGAATAGGGGGAACCAGTGAGAAACTAGCTGTAGCAGTTTCAATGGGCACATGTCACTCTAATTTCACATCAGTAAGAAGAATAAACCAAAGGCACAGCAAGGTGCCCCAGAAGAAGAATAGGGCCTGAAGGAATCCTGTGGTTATGAGGCAAGATCACAAAAATAAGAGCTGAAAAATGGAGCTAAGGGCCACTGCAATTCAAAAACCTGCAGAGTTATAAAGGCCAACTATTTTCAAAAAATATATTGAGATAAGGCTATGAAGAGGCATTGAAAGCAAGGCACAATTGCAGGAAACCGATTTCAGGAGGTAGACTGGAATTGCATTTAAAGCATAGGAAAAGAGGCAGAACGTCGACAATGATGCACTTGGCCAAAGAGGACTTATGTGTTTTTTCCTGAATATATTCAGGAAAAAATGCATACGCCCTTTTTGACCAATCAAGCAAGCTTGCAAAAGAAATCTGCACTACAATGAAGTCTCACTTCCCCATGGTCAAAAGGGCCATCTGAAAAAAGTGTAAAATCCAGAAAGGCAGGACAGGCCATGGAGAACTGGGAGCCTTGTTATGCTGATGGGCGGGATGAAATTGCCAACAGCCACTCGGGAGAAGTGTATGGTGTTTCCTGAAACATGTAAAAAACAAAGCAACAGAGCCTAGGGCACTTCCACTTATGGTCCTATAGCCTAGGGAAATTAAAATCAAAAAGACACAGCCACCCCAAAGTTTGGGACGGCTCTGTTTACAAGAACCTCGTTTACGGTACAAGTTCAATATCGTAGAAAGCGAAAAATGGATAAAGAAGTTGTGGTACTTACGTACAATGCAATATCACTCAGCAATGACATCTATGTCATCAGGCCCGTAGCAGCATAATAAGTGAATACAGGTATGATGATTCTAACTGAAATAAGTCACACAGAAAAAGAAACATCATAAGATATCACTAATACACGGAATGTAAACTTGGCTACACAGGAACTGAATTACAAAACAGAACAGGGTCTCAAATTTAGAAAACTAACTTATGCTTGCTTAAGGGGAAAGGTGAGTTGGGGTGCTGCATAAAACCAGAGATTGAAATGAGCACAGATAAAGTTCCTTAAGCCAAATATGGAATAGACAAGAGCTACTCCTTGCTCAACGAAATGGACTCAACACCCCATATTAAACGCCTAAGAATGTACCTGACTAGTAAGTATCTTAAAACCTATGGATTGCTATGTCTCCAAAAGAGAATCAAGCGTGTGTACAGGGGCATAAACGCAGCAGTGATAGGATTGGAGAGGTTCGGTGAGCAAATGAAGACCCTTTGAAGTCATATTGCATCGTACCCATTCCACGGTTCTCAACTCTCCAGGTTTAAGGGATTCTTCCTTCAGCTAAAACATGCATGTGGAACCCAGAGTATGATCAGCCGTGTGATCGGGACACATGTTCATATATGTCTCAGTTTTCCTCCCCTGGTAGTCAGGTGCAACATTCCAGATGCTTTACTAACACTCTCCCGACTTGGAGAGTCAGTGCCTTTAACCTCCTGTTTGGCCCAGTTTGCAATTTCTGCAGAAGATGAACAGGAATAGGGAGAACCAATGAGAGACTAGCTAGAGGTGTCTGGACGGGCAAATTTAACTCTCATTTCCCACCAGGAAGAGGAATTAACCAAAGGCTCAGCGTGCCGTGCCGGAACCAGATTAGGGCCTGAAGCAATCCTGCGGTGTTGCGGCCAGCTCACAAGAAAGCGAGTTGAAGAAAGGAGCTCAGGGGCACTGTAATTCACAAACTGCAGAGTTATAAATGACAGCTATCGTCCAAAAATATACTGAAGTAAGGCTGCCACGAGGACTTGAAAGCGGGGCAGAATTGCAGGGAACCAATTTCAGGAGGTAGACTGGAATTGCATTTAAAGCATAGGAAAAGAGGCAGAACGTCGACAATGATGCACTTGGCCACAAAGGGCGTATGCGTTTTTTCCTGAATATATTCAGGAAAAAACGCATACGCCCTTTTTGGCCAACCAAGCAAGCTTGCAAACGAAATCTGCACTACAATGAAGTCTCACTTCCCCCGGTCAAAAGGGCCATCTGAAAAAAGTGTAAAATCCAGAAAGGCAGGACAGGCCATGGAGAACTGGGAGCCTTGTTATACTGATGGGCGGGATGTAAATTGCCAACAGCCACTCTGGAGAAGTGTATGGTGTTTCCTGAAACATCTAAAAAACAAAGCAACAGAGCCTAGGGCACTTCCACATATGGTTCTATAGCTTAGGGAAATTAAAATCAAAAAGACACAGCCACCCCAAAATTTGGGACGGCTCTGTTTACAGGAACCTCTTCTGCCGCACAAGTTAAATATGCCAGAGAGCAAATAATGGATAAAGAAGTTGCGGTACTTACGTACAACAGAATACCTCTCAGCAATGAAAACTATGTCACCAGGCCCGTACCAGCATAATGAGTGGATTGAGGCACGGTGATTCTAAGTAAAAAATGTCACACAGAAAAAAAACATCATAAGGTACCACTAATACATGGAATGAGAACTTGGCTACACATGAACTGAATTACAAAACAGAACAGGGTCTCATGTTTAGAAAACCAACTTATGCTTGCTTAAGGGGGAAGGTGAGTTGGGTGCTGCACAAAACCTGACTTTGAAATTAGCACAGATACCGTTCCATAAGCTAAATATGTAATAGACAAGACCTACCCCTTGCTCAAGGAAATGGACTCAACAATGAGATATCACCTCACACCTGGTAGAATGGGCATCATCAGAAAATCTACAAACAAAAAATGCTGGAAAGGGTGTGGAGAAAAAGAACCCTCTTCCACTATTGTTGGGAATATAAATTGATACAGTCACTATGGAGAACAATATGGAGTTTCTTAAGAAACTAACAGTAGAATTACCATATGATACAGCAATCCCAGTTCTGGACATATACCCAGACAAAACCATAAATCAAAAAGAGACATTCACCGCAATGTTCATTGCCTCACTCTTTACAATATCGAGGTAATGGAAGCAACCTAAATGCCCACAGACAGACGAATGCATAAAGCTGTGGTACATATATAAAATGGAATATTACTAAGCCATGAAAAGGAATGAAATTGGGTCATTTGTAGAGACGTCGATGGATCTAGAGAGTGTCATACAGAGTGAAGTAAGTCAGAAAGAGAAAAACAAATCTTGTATATTCATGCATATATGTGGAACCTAGAAAAACTGTACAGGTTAACCATTTTGCAAGGCATAAATAGAGCAACAGATGTAGACAACAAACGTATGGACAACAAGGGGGGAAAGCTGTTGGGGTGGTGGTGGTGGGAGGAGTTGAGAGACTGGGATTGGCATGTATACATTTATATGTATAAAATAGATAACCAATAAGAACCTGCTGTATAAAAATATAAAATAAAATTCAAAATTAAAAAGAAATAAAATTTAAAAAATAAAACAGAAAAAACAATTATTCCCTTCACATACATGTATTTATATGAATAAATTATTTCCATGCTTATATCTGTAAATACAAAAAAGAGGAATAAAATCTACCTTGAACCAAAAACGAAAAAGAGAAAAAAAACACAGAACCCACCAGTTCCACAGAGGAAAACCGTATCAGGGCACTTGCTCCAGTTGTAAACAATTCTGAAGTTGGTCAGTGGTGGGGAATCGTCTCCCATTCAGCCAGCAGCCCCCACGCAACAAGCGACCTCATTGCAAAGCTGGGGCACCGTGCCGAGGCATCTGTGAGTAAACGTGAGCTGAGCCCCAGGCCAGTTGCTGCTGAACTATTCCCACCCGTCCCAGGTAAAACACCTGAATATATACAAGGACTTGAAAGCCTAGAGGAAGGGCCATAGAGCCACACGAGTGACAGCATGCCAGCCGACTTGGTGCCTGCAGGCCAGCCAGGATGGTCCTGGCCCTGGGTGCTCTTCTGGAAGATTTCCATTTCCCTGCCTGAGATACCCGTCCTGTCCCTGCCCCCACTGCTTTTTTCCTTCCTCACCTCTGCCCAGGGAGAAATTCCAGCAGCAGGTATGGGTGACACATCCTCTTCTTTAGCAGGTGGCAGCCTGGCAACTGCTGCAGAAAGTCCAGCAGAGCCCCACTCACACTGGGCCACCCACAAAGCCGTGGCCTCTCATTCCATCCCACCAGCCCAGCCCCGAGACTGCTGACAGGGCAGAGAAAATGGCGTCAGGCATGGCTGCAGGGGCTCTTGCTGCCTGGAGTGGTATTTATATTGATCTCAACCCAGGCACACCTGGGGAGGGCTGGCCGGCACGGTAAGGCTGCCCAGGTCAGCCAATCATCACCCCTCAGGGGCTCACAGTTGCAGAAAATGGAACTTGCTGAACCGGCCAGGTCCAAGGAACAGGTGTGGGCTCCTGAGAGTCAGGATAGACAAGGGGCTGCAGCTTTGGCTTGTTTTCTAATCATTTTATCTGGCCCATGAGTGGGAGACAACTTCAAGAAAGCCCTCTCCTAATGAGAGGAACCCAGGAGTCAGGGAGAGGAGGGGTGGGTGGTGGTTGGAGACAGAGGCCTGGTGCCCCGGGTGCAGTGGAAGTCTCTGGAAGACCAGGTGGAGGGAGACCGCACAGAGTGATGCCCAGGGTCACAGACCTGTCGCAGCTGCTGTTTGTTAGTTCCAGTCCTGCTCTGAGGTGCTATGTGTCAGCTCTGAGCGACAGGTGAGCTGGGGGTGCTCTGCAATGAGGGCTATGTGCACAGTTCCTGTGTGCCCAGCCCTGCCACGGTACCTGCAAGGGTAGCTCTGTATCCTGGGAGGGGCCTGACCACGAGAGCCCCGTGGGCTGGGGTGGGGGTGGGGTACCTGCCCAGGTGAGCTCCATATTCTGGGATTGGTCTGACCACGAGAGCCCCATGGGCTGCTGGGGACCTGGTAAAGGATGTCAGGACAGTCAGTGAAGCCACCGAGGATATACCTCCAGCTGCTCCTAATTCCTACACCCTGCTGGTCATTCTACCAACCACCAGGACATGGTATTCTGTATTAGTCTTCAATGATGCCTTCTTTTGTATTCCATTAGTCCCAGAGTCACAAGAAATTTTGGCTTGTGAGTGGCAGGACTCAACATACAACTAAAACAATACTTCCGGGCCGTCTTGCCCCAAGGGTGCAAAAATTCCCACACCATCTTTGGGGAAAGCTTAGCTAAAGACCTAAAAGTTCTACCTCTGGAAAAGGAAACCCTCCTTCAGTACGCAGACGACATTCTGATCGCCAGCCCTACTAAGGAGGCCTCTGAACTACCAAGCCAATAAAGGATAGAAGTTGTCCAAGAAAAAGCTCAAATATCACAGACTGCGGTGACCTGCCTGGGCTTCGTTCTCACAGAAGGTCGGAGAAGCCCATCCCAGGAAAGGGAAGAAACCATTTTCAGCCTTACCCCTTTCTAAAACTAGAAGACAGCTTAGGGGTTCCTGGGGAGGCCAGGGTTTGCTGCTTCTGGATCCCTAACTACAGTCTACTAGCTGGGCCTCTATATGAAACACTGAAAGGAAAAGATGATGATCCTTTTGAATAGAATCCAGAAGTGGCCTTTCAAGAATGGAAAGAGTAGTCAATTCAGACCCTTGCCCTGGAACTCCCTAATTTAGCTAAACCCTTTGACCTTTACATTCCCGGTGAAAGGTGAATCGCCACTGGAGAATTAGTGCAAAAACTGGGACCACTTGAAATGGAACAATGCAAGAATGCCATCCAGGTAGGATAAACTACGGTCACCAAGGGGCTTGGCCCACTGCCACATCTGGCCAAGATACTGGCGGTATCTAAAAACCTGGAAATCAGCAGCCCCAAAGGCCACCTCCCTCCTAAGGGAAAAGGACCCCACGTGGTGATCCTAACCACCAACCATGCCCTGAAGTTGCAGGGTTCGCTCTGTGGGCACACCAACCTCGAGTGAGGAGGCCCTCCAACTCCAACATCCAGAGAGATAACCGGGGGCAACAGGGCACCATGACGACTCATGTGAACATCACTTGACCTGGAGTTTCTCTCATAAAACAACAAGAGTGTGTCCCAAAAGAGTAGACTACTGCTTGCAGGAATTACTGCACCCAGAGGGGAGCTAATAATCTTGGCGGGGGAACCGTATATCACACTGTCACCATAGAAAAGCCTACAGACACCGTGATGATGGTGGCCAATAAGACCGGCTGGACTCCTGTTTACTTCAAAAGGCTGTTGACTCAGTGGCCATCATGGTCCTTGATCACCACTGACCCTGGACTGTCCGGGAGTTGAGCAGGCAGGGCTCTCACACCTGGTGCTGTTTGTACGTTAATTCAGGGGCCTAATTGAAGAAAGCGCAGACTACTGGTCAGAGCATCTAGGCTGGCAGAAACGGTCAGCCTAAGGTGGCTGAACAAATGTGGGGCGGGGTGAAACCGGCCCCCACAGCGTCTCTGCACATCTCTTTCCTGGACCCTTAAAGGTCATTAGAATCTATAACATTTCCAATGCTGGTGCTCAGGTGGACGAGCAGGGAGGCAGGGGGCCTGGGGACAATCAACGTCACCTGGAGGCTGCTGGGGAGAAGCTCTGACCCTCGTCCCCGGGTATGAGGGCTCCCAACTCAGCACTCAGCAGTTATAGAAGAAGGGTCTGCACCCTCAGCACTCCAAGAATGAGGAACGGGACAAAAGGCAGAGGAGGGGTTTGTCCCCAGCAAAGCCCATTAAAAATCCCTGGGAGATAAAAATAGAATCTGGGCAATAAAGTCAAGTCTAACCTTTTTTATCCTTTGTGCTTTGTCTAATTTCATGTGCTCCTAGGGTCCCGCATGCAGAGGTTCCACACCCGGCACTTCAGACCAGATTTCCTAGTGCAGAATGGCTGGGACGACACCTCAGCTCCTGGGGCCCAGTGCAGACTCCGCGATATAGAGCCTGAGCTGCAGCCAACCCGGCCCTCGAGAGCTCCGCCCCCTCCCTCCCACTGACTCTGACAGGATCTCTACACAGCAGCCCAGCCCACAGCCCACGGGGTAGTGCATGCTCTCACCTCTCCATTCTCTGATCAAAATATAAAGTTTCCTTTGCTTGTGAACCAAACTCAGTCTCGATCTGTTGGCCCCAATGACACTGGGCAGGGGGACACTTGTTGGGGTCCACTCTGGAGGATCAGTAACAGAAATTGAGACTATTGTAACCTCAATGAACAGATGTGTGAGCCAAACTGTAGTTAACATAGAACAGTGTATAAGGCTCAGGTAAAATAAGATGTTTCTAACACTTCCATTTGATATTTCCATCACTTTATTATAAGCAAGTTCAGTGAAAAGGTTTGTCTTATTTGTCAGGTCAATATTAGAGAAACGAAGTGATTTCTTTCCAAGGATGTACATCTAATAATCTTGGTTAAAGCTTCAATCTTGTTTTAAATGCTTTTCCATTGAAAATGATACCTCTCTTTCAGCTCCCCCATTTCTGAGAAGTATAAAATCTTATAATTTATTATTACCAAAGGGGAAAGGTGGGAGGAGGGATAAATTAACAGTTTGGGATTAACACATACACACTGCTATGTATAAAATAGATCATCAACAAGGAACTACTGTATAGCACAGGGAACTACACTCAACATTTTGCTATAACCTATAAGGGGAAATAATCTGAAAAAGAATAGATATTTTTATTGACATCATCTATCAATGACAGTTAAAGTGTAACCTAAGGGAAGCTGGTGGTGAGTGGTTCTGACCCTGAAGACTTCAATCATCTAAAGTTTGGACTCTGCCTACTTCCCAAGGCCCTTAATGAACATATGTGTAGCCATAGCTTAAAAAATTTCCCAGTTTGGGTTTCGGGGAGACACTGATTTTGAAAAAGCCCTGGTGTTCTCCTTACATGAATGGGACTCTTCCTACTGCTAAAACATGTCTGTCACACCCAGAGGATGGTATACCATCTGATCGGGAAGAGTTTGGAAAAGGCATCTCATCTCCTCATCTCCTGGTGCTCGGGTTCACCCCTCCAGCGTCTTTACTAACAGTCTCCCCACTTGGAGATGTCAGCACTGTCAACATCCTGTTGTGTACAGTTTGGAATTTGTCCAGAGGATGAAGCGGAAGGATGAGGAACAATGAGAGACAAGTCCTAGGTGTTCAGACAGGCACATGTCACTTTAATTTCCAATCAGGAAGATGAAATGACCAAAGGCTAGGATTGCCCATGGAAACAGTATAGGGCTTGAGGAAATCCCGCTGCTTTGTGGCCAGTTCCCATAAACACAAGTTGAACAATGGAACTCAGGGGCAGTAAAATTCATGAAACTGCAGAGTTGAAAATATCCATCACTGAAAAATGTCTTGAGGAAAGTCAGAGAAAAGGACTTGTAAGCAAGGGAGAATGGCAGGAAAGGGATTTGAGGAGGTAGAAAGGACTCGCCATTAAGCACAAGAAAAGGAGCTGAACATTGCCAACATTGCAGTTGGCCAAAAAGGGTGTATGCGTTTTTTTCTGTATATATTCAAGAAAAGGGCATACACTTTTTTAGCCAACCAAACAGGTGGGCACTGGAAGTCAATACTACAAAAGATATCACTTCGCATCAGTCAGAAGAGCCATCCTCATAAAGCGTAAACAACAGAAATGCAGGACAGGGCAAGGAGAAGAGGGAGCCCTGTGAGACTTATAGTGGAAATGTATATTGCCAACGGCCATTCTGGAGAAGTGTATTGTGTTTACTAAAGCATCTAAAAAATGAGCTACAGAGCATAGGGCACTTGCACTCATGGGCGTATATCTTGGGAAAAACAAAAATTGAGAGGACACAGGCACCCCAATGTTTACCCCCTCTCTGTTTAAAAGATCCTCAACTAGGATATAACTTAAATGTCTCTGGAGAGAAAAAATGGATAGAGATGTGGTACTTAGGTAGAGTGGAATATTATTCAGCCTGGAAATCAATGAAATATGGCCAGTTGTAACAACTCCGGAGGAGTTACGTATGATCTTTCTAAGTGACATAATTCAAAAAGAAAAAGACACATATCATAAGATATCACTTAAAGGTGGAATCCAAAATGGCTACATATGAAATAAATTACAAAACAAAAACATAGTCAAATATGTAGAAAACACGCATAAGGCTGCTAAACGGGAAAGGTGGGGAGGGGTGAGGCATCATCCAGGAGGTTGAAATTAGCAAAGATACCATTCCAAATACCAAACTGATAATCAACAAGGCTTACACGGTAGCTAAAAGAACTGCACTCAGCACACTCAAGTCACCGGAAAAGAATATATACGACTGGTAAGAATCTGAAAAAGAATTTACTGATGTCTCTCTGTACGTGAATCAAGTGGATGTACAGCAGCAAGAAACAGAGCTTTGAAAATCAGCTGTAACCAATATAGTAATAAATTGAAAAAAATAAACGACAGAGAGACAGAGAAAACCTCTTACAACTTTTCCTCAGGGACGGTGATGCAACATGGATTGAACACATCTAGACCCACAGCAGGATGAGACATAAGGCTGGAAACTGTTTGCACTAAGAGAAATGTGAGGTTGGGTGAGGAAATGCACACCCTTTAAAGTAATACTACCTGGTACCCATTCAATGGGTCCCAAATCTGCAGGTTCAAGGGATCTTCCTACAGCTAAAACATGCATGGAAAACCCAGAGGACTGTACACCATGTGATCGGGAGATGTGTCTAAAATGCAGCTCATTTATCCTCTCCTGGTGCTCCTGTTCACCGTTCCAGCCACGTTACTTAGAATCTCCCCACTTGGAGAATCAGCACATTTCAACTTCTGTTTCACACATTTTGCAAATTGTGAGGAGGATGAACGGGAAGAGGGGGAACCAATGAGAGAATAGTTGTAGGGGTTTGGACGGGCACATATCACTCTAATTTCCCATTAAGAATAAAAATTGAAAAAAGGCTCAGCCCGCCTCACCGGAGCCAAAATAGGGCCTGAAGCAATCCTGCGGGTTTGAGGCCAGCTCACAAAAGAGCAACTTAAAAAATGGAGCTCAGGGTCACTGCAATTCACAAACCTGCAGAGTTATAAATGAAAACTAACGTCCAAAAATATGTTGAGGTAAGGCAAAGAAGAGGATCTGAATGCAAGACAGAATTGCAAGAAACAGATTTCAAGAGATAGATTGGACTCGTCTTTAAAGCACATGAAAAGCGGCAGAATTTCGACAATGATGCAGTTGGCCCAAAAGGGCGTATGCGTTTTTTCCTGATTATATCCAGGAAAAAACGCATACGCACTTTATGGGCAACGAAGCAAGCAAGCAATGCAAATGTGCACAACAAAGAAGTCTCATTTCCCACCGGTCAAAAGGGCCATCCTAAAAAATTGTAAAAACCAGAAATGCAGGACAGGCCATGGAGAACAGGGAGCCTTTATACGCTGATGGGCAGTGTGTGAACTGCCGAGAGCCACTCTGGAGAAGTGTATGGTGGTTCCTAAATCATCTAAAAAACAGAGCTACAGAGCATAGCACACTTCCAATCATGGGAGTATATCTAGGGAAGTCTAAAAATCAACAAGACACAAGCACACCACAGTTTAGGGCTACTCTGTTTACAAGAACCTCAACTTCAGTACACCTTAAATATCCCAGGAAAGAGAACAATGGATAAAGAAGATGTGGTACTTATGTACAATGGAATATCTCTTCACCATGAAATCAAGGTAATAAGGCTAGTAGAAGGATAAAGAGTGGATTTAGGTCCGATAATACTACTTGAAATAAGTCAAACAGAAAAAGAAACATATCATAAAATATCACTTATAGAGGGAGGGTAAATATGGCTGCACAAGAAATGAATTACAGAACAGAACAGTGTCTCACATTTAGAAAACACACTTATGTCAGCTTAAGGGGAAAGGAGAGGTGGGGTGATGCATAAAACCAGAGTTTGAAATTAGCACAGATACCGTTCAATAAACCAAAAAGATATTAGACAAGATCTACACCTTGCTCAATGAACTGGCCTCAACACACCCTATACACCACAGAGAAATATATCTGAGTAATAAGAATCTTAAAACCCATGTATTGATATATCTCCATAAGGGAATCAAGTATGTGCAGAGCGGCACAAACACAGCAGTGAAAATGAGCTAAACCCCATTATAGAAATAAATTTTAAAAACAAAACGCAGAAACAATGAAAGAGAGAAAAATTCTTACAAAATTTGCTCAGGGGCTGTGATGCAACCTGGATTGACCACATATAAACCCACAGCTGGATAAGACATAAGGCTGCACACTTGGGGCTGAGAGGATTGGTGAGCTTTGGTGAGCAACTGCCAAAAGTTTAATGCAATACTTCATGCTACTCATTCCAAGGGTCCCAAAACTCCAGGTTGAAGGGAATCTTCCTACAGCTAAACGATGCTTGGGAAACCCAGCGACTGGTATACCATATGATCGGGAAAGGTTTCTAAAACGCACATCATTTTTCCTCTCCTGGGGCTGCAGATCGACATTCCAGCCGCTTTACTAACAATATCCCCACATGGAGAGTCAATGCCTTTAAGTTCTGGTATCGCACAGTCTGCAGTTAGTGCGGAGGATGAATGGGAATAGGGGGAACCAGTGAGAAACTAGCTGTAGCAGTTTCAATGGGCACATGTCACTCTAATTTCACATCAGTAAGAAGAATAAACCAAAGGCACAGCAAGGTGCCCCAGAAGAAGAATAGGGCCTGAAGGAATCCTGTGGTTATGAGGCAAGATCACAAAAATAAGAGCTGAAAAATGGAGCTAAGGGCCACTGCAATTCAAAAACCTGCAGAGTTATAAAGGCCAACTATTTTCAAAAAATATATTGAGATAAGGCTATGAAGAGGCATTGAAAGCAAGGCACAATTGCAGGAAACCGATTTCAGGAGGTAGACTGGAATTGCATTTAAAGCATAGGAAAAGAGGCAGAACGTCGACAATGATGCACTTGGCCAAAGAGGACTTATGTGTTTTTTCCTGAATATATTCAGGAAAAAATGCA
This sequence comes from Orcinus orca, assembly GCF_937001465.1. Lineage (NCBI taxonomy): Eukaryota > Metazoa > Chordata > Mammalia > Artiodactyla > Delphinidae > Orcinus > Orcinus orca. The sequence goes on from NW_026043783.1 coordinate 924,751, forward strand.
TACGCCCTTTTTGACCAATCAAGCAAGCTTGCAAAAGAAATCTGCACTACAATGAAGTCTCACTTCCCCATGGTCAAAAGGGCCATCTGAAAAAAGTGTAAAATCCAGAAAGGCAGGACAGGCCATGGAGAACTGGGAGCCTTGTTATGCTGATGGGCGGGATGAAATTGCCAACAGCCACTCGGGAGAAGTGTATGGTGTTTCCTGAAACATGTAAAAAACAAAGCAACAGAGCCTAGGGCACTTCCACTTATGGTCCTATAGCCTAGGGAAATTAAAATCAAAAAGACACAGCCACCCCAAAGTTTGGGACGGCTCTGTTTACAAGAACCTCGTTTACGGTACAAGTTCAATATCGTAGAAAGCGAAAAATGGATAAAGAAGTTGTGGTACTTACGTACAATGCAATATCACTCAGCAATGACATCTATGTCATCAGGCCCGTAGCAGCATAATAAGTGAATACAGGTATGATGATTCTAACTGAAATAAGTCACACAGAAAAAGAAACATCATAAGATATCACTAATACACGGAATGTAAACTTGGCTACACAGGAACTGAATTACAAAACAGAACAGGGTCTCAAATTTAGAAAACTAACTTATGCTTGCTTAAGGGGAAAGGTGAGTTGGGGTGCTGCATAAAACCAGAGATTGAAATGAGCACAGATAAAGTTCCTTAAGCCAAATATGGAATAGACAAGAGCTACTCCTTGCTCAACGAAATGGACTCAACACCCCATATTAAACGCCTAAGAATGTACCTGACTAGTAAGTATCTTAAAACCTATGGATTGCTATGTCTCCAAAAGAGAATCAAGCGTGTGTACAGGGGCATAAACGCAGCAGTGATAGGATTGGAGAGGTTCGGTGAGCAAATGAAGACCCTTTGAAGTCATATTGCATCGTACCCATTCCACGGTTCTCAACTCTCCAGGTTTAAGGGATTCTTCCTTCAGCTAAAACATGCATGTGGAACCCAGAGTATGATCAGCCGTGTGATCGGGACACATGTTCATATATGTCTCAGTTTTCCTCCCCTGGTAGTCAGGTGCAACATTCCAGATGCTTTACTAACACTCTCCCGACTTGGAGAGTCAGTGCCTTTAACCTCCTGTTTGGCCCAGTTTGCAATTTCTGCAGAAGATGAACAGGAATAGGGAGAACCAATGAGAGACTAGCTAGAGGTGTCTGGACGGGCAAATTTAACTCTCATTTCCCACCAGGAAGAGGAATTAACCAAAGGCTCAGCGTGCCGTGCCGGAACCAGATTAGGGCCTGAAGCAATCCTGCGGTGTTGCGGCCAGCTCACAAGAAAGCGAGTTGAAGAAAGGAGCTCAGGGGCACTGTAATTCACAAACTGCAGAGTTATAAATGACAGCTATCGTCCAAAAATATACTGAAGTAAGGCTGCCACGAGGACTTGAAAGCGGGGCAGAATTGCAGGGAACCGATTTCAGGAGGTAGACTGGAATTGCATTTAAAGCATAGGAAAAGAGGCAGAACGTCGACAATGATGCACTTGGCCACAAAGGGCGTATGCGTTTTTTCCTGAATATATTCAGGAAAAAACGCATACGCCCTTTTTGGCCAACCAAGCAAGCTTGCAAACGAAATCTGCACTACAATGAAGTCTCACTTCCCCCGGTCAAAAGGGCCATCTGAAAAAAGTGTAAAATCCAGAAAGGCAGGACAGGCCATGGAGAACTGGGAGCCTTGTTATACTGATGGGCGGGATGTAAATTGCCAACAGCCACTCTGGAGAAGTGTATGGTGTTTCCTGAAACATCTAAAAAACAAAGCAACAGAGCCTAGGGCACTTCCACATATGGTTCTATAGCTTAGGGAAATTAAAATCAAAAAGACACAGCCACCCCAAAATTTGGGACGGCTCTGTTTACAGGAACCTCTTCTGCCGCACAAGTTAAATATGCCAGAGAGCAAATAATGGATAAAGAAGTTGCGGTACTTACGTACAACAGAATACCTCTCAGCAATGAAAACTATGTCACCAGGCCCGTACCAGCATAATGAGTGGATTGAGGCACGGTGATTCTAAGTAAAAAATGTCACACAGAAAAAAAACATCATAAGGTACCACTAATACATGGAATGAGAACTTGGCTACACATGAACTGAATTACAAAACAGAACAGGGTCTCATGTTTAGAAAACCAACTTATGCTTGCTTAAGGGGGAAGGTGAGTTGGGTGCTGCACAAAACCTGACTTTGAAATTAGCACAGATACCGTTCCATAAGCTAAATATGTAATAGACAAGACCTACCCCTTGCTCAAGGAAATGGACTCAACAATGAGATATCACCTCACACCTGGTAGAATGGGCATCATCAGAAAATCTACAAACAAAAAATGCTGGAAAGGGTGTGGAGAAAAAGAACCCTCTTCCACTATTGTTGGGAATATAAATTGATACAGTCACTATGGAGAACAATATGGAGTTTCTTAAGAAACTAACAGTAGAATTACCATATGATACAGCAATCCCAGTTCTGGACATATACCCAGACAAAACCATAAATCAAAAAGAGACATTCACCGCAATGTTCATTGCCTCACTCTTTACAATATCGAGGTAATGGAAGCAACCTAAATGCCCACAGACAGACGAATGCATAAAGCTGTGGTACATATATAAAATGGAATATTACTAAGCCATGAAAAGGAATGAAATTGGGTCATTTGTAGAGACGTCGATGGATCTAGAGAGTGTCATACAGAGTGAAGTAAGTCAGAAAGAGAAAAACAAATCTTGTATATTCATGCATATATGTGGAACCTAGAAAAACTGTACAGGTTAACCATTTTGCAAGGCATAAATAGAGCAACAGATGTAGACAACAAACGTATGGACAACAAGGGGGGAAAGCTGTTGGGGTGGTGGTGGTGGGAGGAGTTGAGAGACTGGGATTGGCATGTATACATTTATATGTATAAAATAGATAACCAATAAGAACCTGCTGTATAAAAATATAAAATAAAATTCAAAATTAAAAAGAAATAAAATTTAAAAAATAAAACAGAAAAAACAATTATTCCCTTCACATACATGTATTTATATGAATAAATTATTTCCATGCTTATATCTGTAAATACAAAAAAGAGGAATAAAATCTACCTTGAACCAAAAACGAAAAAGAGAAAAAAAACACAGAACCCACCAGTTCCACAGAGGAAAACCGTATCAGGGCACTTGCTCCAGTTGTAAACAATTCTGAAGTTGGTCAGTGGTGGGGAATCGTCTCCCATTCAGCCAGCAGCCCCCACGCAACAAGCGACCTCATTGCAAAGCTGGGGCACCGTGCCGAGGCATCTGTGAGTAAACGTGAGCTGAGCCCCAGGCCAGTTGCTGCTGAACTATTCCCACCCGTCCCAGGTAAAACACCTGAATATATACAAGGACTTGAAAGCCTAGAGGAAGGGCCATAGAGCCACACGAGTGACAGCATGCCAGCCGACTTGGTGCCTGCAGGCCAGCCAGGATGGTCCTGGCCCTGGGTGCTCTTCTGGAAGATTTCCATTTCCCTGCCTGAGATACCCGTCCTGTCCCTGCCCCCACTGCTTTTTTCCTTCCTCACCTCTGCCCAGGGAGAAATTCCAGCAGCAGGTATGGGTGACACATCCTCTTCTTTAGCAGGTGGCAGCCTGGCAACTGCTGCAGAAAGTCCAGCAGAGCCCCACTCACACTGGGCCACCCACAAAGCCGTGGCCTCTCATTCCATCCCACCAGCCCAGCCCCGAGACTGCTGACAGGGCAGAGAAAATGGCGTCAGGCATGGCTGCAGGGGCTCTTGCTGCCTGGAGTGGTATTTATATTGATCTCAACCCAGGCACACCTGGGGAGGGCTGGCCGGCACGGTAAGGCTGCCCAGGTCAGCCAATCATCACCCCTCAGGGGCTCACAGTTGCAGAAAATGGAACTTGCTGAACCGGCCAGGTCCAAGGAACAGGTGTGGGCTCCTGAGAGTCAGGATAGACAAGGGGCTGCAGCTTTGGCTTGTTTTCTAATCATTTTATCTGGCCCATGAGTGGGAGACAACTTCAAGAAAGCCCTCTCCTAATGAGAGGAACCCAGGAGTCAGGGAGAGGAGGGGTGGGTGGTGGTTGGAGACAGAGGCCTGGTGCCCCGGGTGCAGTGGAAGTCTCTGGAAGACCAGGTGGAGGGAGACCGCACAGAGTGATGCCCAGGGTCACAGACCTGTCGCAGCTGCTGTTTGTTAGTTCCAGTCCTGCTCTGAGGTGCTATGTGTCAGCTCTGAGCGACAGGTGAGCTGGGGGTGCTCTGCAATGAGGGCTATGTGCACAGTTCCTGTGTGCCCAGCCCTGCCACGGTACCTGCAAGGGTAGCTCTGTATCCTGGGAGGGGCCTGACCATGAGAGCCCCGTGGGCTGGGGTGGGGGTGGGGTACCTGCCCAGGTGAGCTCCATATTCTGGGATTGGTCTGACCACGAGAGCCCCATGGGCTGCTGGGGACCTGGTAAAGGATGTCAGGACAGTCAGTGAAGCCACCGAGGATATACCTCCAGCTGCTCCTAATTCCTACACCCTGCTGGTCATTCTACCAACCACCAGGACATGGTATTCTGTATTAGTCTTCAATGATGCCTTCTTTTGTATTCCATTAGTCCCAGAGTCACAAGAAATTTTGGCTTGTGAGTGGCAGGACTCAACATACAACTAAAACAATACTTCCGGGCCGTCTTGCCCCAAGGGTGCAAAAATTCCCACACCATCTTTGGGGAAAGCTTAGCTAAAGACCTAAAAGTTCTACCTCTGGAAAAGGAAACCCTCCTTCAGTACGCAGACGACATTCTGATCGCCAGCCCTACTAAGGAGGCCTCTGAACTACCAAGCCAATAAAGGATAGAAGTTGTCCAAGAAAAAGCTCAAATATCACAGACTGCGGTGACCTGCCTGGGCTTCGTTCTCACAGAAGGTCGGAGAAGCCCATCCCAGGAAAGGGAAGAAACCATTTTCAGCCTTACCCCTTTCTAAAACTAGAAGACAGCTTAGGGGTTCCTGGGGAGGCCAGGGTTTGCTGCTTCTGGATCCCTAACTACAGTCTACTAGCTGGGCCTCTATATGAAACACTGAAAGGAAAAGATGATGATCCTTTTGAATAGAATCCAGAAGTGGCCTTTCAAGAATGGAAAGAGTAGTCAATTCAGACCCTTGCCCTGGAACTCCCTAATTTAGCTAAACCCTTTGACCTTTACATTCCCGGTGAAAGGTGAATCGCCACTGGAGAATTAGTGCAAAAACTGGGACCACTTGAAATGGAACAATGCAAGAATGCCATCCAGGTAGGATAAACTACGGTCACCAAGGGGCTTGGCCCACTGCCACATCTGGCCAAGATACTGGCGGTATCTAAAAACCTGGAAATCAGCAGCCCCAAAGGCCACCTCCCTCCTAAGGGAAAAGGACCCCACGTGGTGATCCTAACCACCAACCATGCCCTGAAGTTGCAGGGTTCGCTCTGTGGGCACACCAACCTCGAGTGAGGAGGCCCTCCAACTCCAACATCCAGAGAGATAACCGGGGGCAACAGGGCACCATGACGACTCATGTGAACATCACTTGACCTGGAGTTTCTCTCATAAAACAACAAGAGTGTGTCCCAAAAGAGTAGACTACTGCTTGCAGGAATTACTGCACCCAGAGGGGAGCTAATAATCTTGGCGGGGGAACCGTATATCACACTGTCACCATAGAAAAGCCTACAGACACCGTGATGATGGTGGCCAATAAGACCGGCTGGACTCCTGTTTACTTCAAAAGGCTGTTGACTCAGTGGCCATCATGGTCCTTGATCACCACTGACCCTGGACTGTCCGGGAGTTGAGCAGGCAGGGCTCTCACACCTGGTGCTGTTTGTACGTTAATTCAGGGGCCTAATTGAAGAAAGCGCAGACTACTGGTCAGAGCATCTAGGCTGGCAGAAACGGTCAGCCTAAGGTGGCTGAACAAATGTGGGGCGGGGTGAAACCGGCCCCCACAGCGTCTCTGCACATCTCTTTCCTGGACCCTTAAAGGTCATTAGAATCTATAACATTTCCAATGCTGGTGCTCAGGTGGACGAGCAGGGAGGCAGGGGGCCTGGGGACAATCAACGTCACCTGGAGGCTGCTGGGGAGAAGCTCTGACCCTCGTCCCCGGGTATGAGGGCTCCCAACTCAGCACTCAGCAGTTATAGAAGAAGGGTCTGCACCCTCAGCACTCCAAGAATGAGGAACGGGACAAAAGGCAGAGGAGGGGTTTGTCCCCAGCAAAGCCCATTAAAAATCCCTGGGAGATAAAAATAGAATCTGGGCAATAAAGTCAAGTCTAACCTTTTTTATCCTTTGTGCTTTGTCTAATTTCATGTGCTCCTAGGGTCCCGCATGCAGAGGTTCCACACCCGGCACTTCAGACCAGATTTCCTAGTGCAGAATGGCTGGGACGACACCTCAGCTCCTGGGGCCCAGTGCAGACTCCGCGATATAGAGCCTGAGCTGCAGCCAACCCGGCCCTCGAGAGCTCCGCCCCCTCCCTCCCACTGACTCTGACAGGATCTCTACACAGCAGCCCAGCCCACAGCCCACGGGGTAGTGCATGCTCTCACCTCTCCATTCTCTGATCAAAATATAAAGTTTCCTTTGCTTGTGAACCAAACTCAGTCTCGATCTGTTGGCCCCAATGACACTGGGCAGGGGGACACTTGTTGGGGTCCACTCTGGAGGATCAGTAACAGAAATTGAGACTATTGTAACCTCAATGAACAGATGTGTGAGCCAAACTGTAGTTAACATAGAACAGTGTATAAGGCTCAGGTAAAATAAGATGTTTCTAACACTTCCATTTGATATTTCCATCACTTTATTATAAGCAAGTTCAGTGAAAAGGTTTGTCTTATTTGTCAGGTCAATATTAGAGAAACGAAGTGATTTCTTTCCAAGGATGTACATCTAATAATCTTGGTTAAAGCTTCAATCTTGTTTTAAATGCTTTTCCATTGAAAATGATACCTCTCTTTCAGCTCCCCCATTTCTGAGAAGTATAAAATCTTATAATTTATTATTACCAAAGGGGAAAGGTGGGAGGAGGGATAAATTAACAGTTTGGGATTAACACATACACACTGCTATGTATAAAATAGATCATCAACAAGGAACTACTGTATAGCACAGGGAACTACACTCAACATTTTGCTATAACCTATAAGGGGAAATAATCTGAAAAAGAATAGATATTTTTATTGACATCATCTATCAATGACAGTTAAAGTGTAACCTAAGGGAAGCTGGTGGTGAGTGGTTCTGACCCTGAAGACTTCAATCATCTAAAGTTTGGACTCTGCCTACTTCCCAAGGCCCTTAATGAACATATGTGTAGCCATAGCTTAAAAAATTTCCCAGTTTGGGTTTCGGGGAGACACTGATTTTGAAAAAGCCCTGGTGTTCTCCTTACATGAATGGGACTCTTCCTACTGCTAAAACATGTCTGTCACACCCAGAGGATGGTATACCATCTGATCGGGAAGAGTTTGGAAAAGGCATCTCATCTCCTCATCTCCTGGTGCTCGGGTTCACCCCTCCAGCGTCTTTACTAACAGTCTCCCCACTTGGAGATGTCAGCACTGTCAACATCCTGTTGTGTACAGTTTGGAATTTGTCCAGAGGATGAAGCGGAAGGATGAGGAACAATGAGAGACAAGTCCTAGGTGTTCAGACAGGCACATGTCACTTTAATTTCCAATCAGGAAGATGAAATGACCAAAGGCTAGGATTGCCCATGGAAACAGTATAGGGCTTGAGGAAATCCCGCTGCTTTGTGGCCAGTTCCCATAAACACAAGTTGAACAATGGAACTCAGGGGCAGTAAAATTCATGAAACTGCAGAGTTGAAAATATCCATCACTGAAAAATGTCTTGAGGAAAGTCAGAGAAAAGGACTTGTAAGCAAGGGAGAATGGCAGGAAAGGGATTTGAGGAGGTAGAAAGGACTCGCCATTAAGCACAAGAAAAGGAGCTGAACATTGCCAACATTGCAGTTGGCCAAAAAGGGTGTATGCGTTTTTTTCTGTATATATTCAAGAAAAGGGCATACACTTTTTTAGCCAACCAAACAGGTGGGCACTGGAAGTCAATACTACAAAAGATATCACTTCGCATCAGTCAGAAGAGCCATCCTCATAAAGCGTAAACAACAGAAATGCAGGACAGGGCAAGGAGAAGAGGGAGCCCTGTGAGACTTATAGTGGAAATGTATATTGCCAACGGCCATTCTGGAGAAGTGTATTGTGTTTACTAAAGCATCTAAAAAATGAGCTACAGAGCATAGGGCACTTGCACTCATGGGCGTATATCTTGGGAAAAACAAAAATTGAGAGGACACAGGCACCCCAATGTTTACCCCCTCTCTGTTTAAAAGATCCTCAACTAGGATATAACTTAAATGTCTCTGGAGAGAAAAAATGGATAGAGATGTGGTACTTAGGTAGAGTGGAATATTATTCAGCCTGGAAATCAATGAAATATGGCCAGTTGTAACAACTCTGGAGGAGTTACGTATGATCTTTCTAAGTGACATAATTCAAAAAGAAAAAGACACATATCATAAGATATCACTTAAAGGTGGAATCCAAAATGGCTACACATGAAATAAATTACAAAACAAAAACATAGTCAAATATGTAGAAAAGATGCATAAGGCTGCTAAACGGGAAAGGTGGGGAGGGGTGAGGCATCATCCAGGAAGTTGAAATTAACAAAGATACCATTCCAAATACCAAACTGATAATCAACAAGGCTTACACGGTAGCTAAAAGAACTGCACTCAGCACACTCAAGTCACCGGAAAAGAATATATACGACTGGTAAGAATCTGAAAAAGAATTTACTGATGTCTCTCTGTACGTGAATCAAGTGGATGTACAGCAGCAAGAAACAGAGCTTTGAAAATCAGCTGTAACCAATATAGTAATAAATTGAAAAAAATAAACGACAGAGAGACAGAGAAAACCTCTTACAACTTTTCCTCAGGGACGGTGATGCAACATAGATTGAACACATCTAGACCCACAGCAGGATGAGACATAAGGCTGGAAACTGTTTGCACTAAGAGAAATGTGAGGTTGGGTGAGGAAATGCACACCCTTTAAAGTAATACTACCTGGTACCCATTCAATGGGTCCCAAATCTGCAGGTTCAAGGGATCTTCCTACAGCTAAAACATGCATGGAAAACCCAGAGGACTGTACACCATGTGATCGGGAGATGTGTCTAAAATGCAGCTCATTTATCCTCTCCTGGTGCTCCTGTTCACCGTTCCAGCCACGTTACTTAGAATCTCCCCACTTGGAGAATCAGCACATTTCAACTTCTGTTTCACACATTTTGCAAATTGTGAGGAGGATGAACGGGAAGAGGGGGAACCAATGAGAGAATAGTTGTAGGGGTTTGGACGGGCACATATCACTCTAATTTCCCATTAAGAATAAGAATTGAAAAAAGGCTCAGCCCGCCTCGCCGGAGCCAAAATAGGGCCTGAAGCAATCCTGTGGGTTTGAGGCCAGCTCACAAAAGAGCAACTTAAAAAATGGAGCTCAGGGTCACTGCAATTCACAAACCTGCAGAGTTATAAATGAAAACTAACGTCCAAAAATATGTTGAGGTAAGGCAAAGAAGAGGATCTGAATGCAAGACAGAATTGCAAGAAACAGATTTCAAGAGATAGATTGGACTCGTCTTTAAAGCACATGAAAAGCGGCAGAATTTCGACAATGATGCAGTTGGCCCAAAAGGGCGTATGCGTTTTTTCCTGATTATATCCAGGAAAAAACGCATACGCACTTTATGGGCAACGAAGCAAGCAAGCAATGCAAATGTGCACAACAAAGAAGTCTCATTTCCCACCGGTCAAAAGGGCCATCCTAAAAAATTGTAAAAACCAGAAATGCAGGACAGGCCATGGAGAACAGGGAGCCTTTATACGCTGATGGGCAGTGTGTGAACTGCCGAGAGCCACTCTGGAGAAGTGTATGGTGGTTCCTAAATCATCTAAAAAACAGAGCTACAGAGCATAGGACACTTCCAATCATGGGAGTATATCTAGGGAAGTCTAAAAATCAACAAGACACAAGCACACCACAGTTTAGGGCTACTCTGTTTACAAGAACCTCAACTTCAGTACACCTTAAATATCCCAGGAAAGAGAACAATGGATAAAGAAGATGTGGTACTTATGTACAATGGAATATCTCTTCACCATGAAATCAAGGTAATAAGGCTAGTAGAAGGATAAAGAGTGGATTTAGGTCCGATAATACTACTTGAAATAAGTCAAACAGAAAAAGAAACATATCATAAGATATCACTTATAGAAGGAGGGTAAATATGGCTGCACAAGAAATGAATTACAGAACAGAACAGTGTCTCACATTTAGAAAACACACTTATGTCAGCTTAAGGGGAAAGGAGAGGTGGGGTGATGCATAAAACCAGAGTTTGAAATTAGCACAGATACCGTTCAATAAACCAAAAAGATATTAGACAAGATCTACACCTTGCTCAATGAACTGGCCTCAACACACCCTATACACCACAGAGAAATATATCTGAGTAATAAGAATCTTAAAACCCATGTATTGATATATCTCCATAAGGGAATCAAGTATGTGCAGAGCGGCACAAACACAGCAGTGAAAATGAGCTAAACCCCATTATAGAAATAAATTTTAAAAACAAAACGCAGAAACAATGAAAGAGAGAAAAATTCTTACAAAATTTGCTCAGGGGCTGTGATGCAACCTGGATTGACCACATATAAACCCACAGCTGGATAAGACATAAGGCTGCACACTTGGGGCTGAGAGGATTGGTGAGCTTTGGTGAGCAACTGCCAAAAGTTTAATGCAATACTTCATGCTACTCATTCCAAGGGTCCCAAAACTCCAGGTTGAAGGGAATCTTCCTACAGCTAAACCATGCTTGGGAAACCCAGCGACTGGTATACCATATGATCGGGAAAGGTTTCTAAAACACACATCATTTTTCCTCTCCTGGGGCTCCAGATCGACATTCCAGCCGCTTTACTAACAATATCCCCACATGGAGAGTCAATGCCTTTAAGTTCTGGTATCGCACAGTCTGCAGTTAGTGCGGAGGATGAATGGGAATAGGGGGAACCAGTGAGAAACTAGCTGTAGCAGTTTCAATGGGCACATGTCACTCTAATTTCACATCAGTAAGAAGAATAAACCAAAGGCACAGCAAGGTGCCCCAGAAGAAGAATAGGGCCTGAAGGAATCCTGTGGTTATGAGGCAAGATCACAAAAATAAGAGCTGAAAAATGGAGCTAAGGGCCACTGCAATTCAAAAACCTGCAGAGTTATAAAGGCCAACTATTTTCAAAAAATATATTGAGATAAGGCTATGAAGAGGCATTGAAAGCAAGGCACAATTGCAGGAAACCGATTTCAGGAGGTAGACTGGAATTGCATTTAAAGCATAGGAAAAGAGGCAGAACGTCGACAATGATGCACTTGGTCAAAGAGGACTTATGTGTTTTTTCCTGAATATATTCAGGAAAAAATGCATACGCACTTTTTGACCAATCAAGCAAGTTTGCAAAAGAAATCTGCACTACAATGAAGTCTCACTTCCCCATGGTCAAAAAGGCCATCTGAAAAAAGTGTAAAATCCAGAAAGGCAGGACAGGCCATGGAGAACTGGGAGCCTTGTTATGCTGATGGGCGGGATGAAATTGCCAACAGCCACTCGGGAGAAGTGTATGGTGTTTCCTGAAACATGTAAAAAACAAAGCAACAGAGCCTAGGGCACTTCCACTTATGGTCCTATAGCCTAGGGAAATTAAAATCAAAAAGACACAGCCACCCCAAAGTTTGGGACGGCTCTGTTTACAAGAACCTCGTTTACGGTACAAGTTCAATATCGCAGAAAGCGAAAAATGGATAAAGAAGTTGTGGTACTTACGTACAATGCAATATCACTCAGCAATGACATCTATGTCATCAGGCCCGTAGCAGCATAATGAGTGGATTCAGGTATAATGATTCTAACTGAAATAAGTCACACAGAAAAAGAAACATCATAAGATATCACTAATACACGGAATGTAAACTTGGCTACACAGGAACTGGATTACAAAACAGAACAGGGTCTCAAATTTAGATAACCAACTTATGCTTGCTTAAGGGGAAAGGTGAGTTGGGGTGCTGCATAAAACCAGAGATTGAAATGAGCACAGATAAAGTTCCTTAAGCCAAATATGTAATAGACAAGAGCTACTCCTTGCTCAACGAAATGGACTCAACACCCCATATTAAACGCCTAAGAATGTAGCTGACTAATAAGTATCTTAAAACTTATGGATTGCTATGTCTCCGAAAGAGAATCAAGCATGTGTACAGGGGCATAAACGCAGCAGTGATAGGATTGGAGAGGTTCGGTGAGCAAATGAAGACCCTTTGAAGTCATATTGCATGGTACCCTTTCCACGGGTCTCAACACTCCAGGTTTAAGGGATTCTTCCTTCGGCTAAACATACATGTGGAACCCAGAGTATGATCAACCGTGTGATCGGGAGACGTATTCCAATATTTCTCAGTTTTCGTCCCCTGGTACTCGGGTGCAACATTCCAGACGCTTTACTAACACTCTCCCGAGTTGGAGAGTCAGTGCCTTTAACCTCCTGTTTGGACCAGTTTGCAATTTCTGCGGAAGATGAACTGGAATAGGGAGAACCAATGAGAGACTATCTGGAGGTGTCTGGACGGGCAAATTTAACTCTCATTTCCCACCAGGAAGAGGAATTAACCAAAGGCTCAGCGTGCCGTGCCGGAACCAGATTAGGGCCTGAAGCAATCCTGCGGTGTTGCGGCCAGCTCACAAGAAAGCGAGTTAGAGAAAGGAGCTCAGGGGCACTGTAATTCACAAACCTGCAGAGTTATAAATGACAGCTCTCGTCCAAAAATATACTGAAGTAAGGCTGCCAAGAGGACTTGAAAGCGGGGCAGAATTGCAGGAAACCGATTTCAGGAGGTAGACTGGAATTGCATTTAAAGCATAGGAAAAGAGGCAGAACGTCGACAATGATGCACTTGGCCAAAAAGGGCGTATGCGTTTTTTCCTGAATATATTCAGGAGAAAACGCATACGCCCTTTTTGGCCAACCAAGCAAGCTTGCAAAGGAAATCTGCACTACAATGAAGTCTCACTTCCCCCCGGTCAAAAGGGCCATCTGAAAAAAGTGTAAAATCCAAAAAGGCAGGACAGGCCATGGAGAACTGGGAGCCTTGTTATGCTGATGGGCGGGATGTATATTACCAACAGCCACTCTGGAGAAGTGTATGGTGTTTCCTGAAACATCTAAAAAACAAAGCAACAGAGCCTAGGGCACTTCCACTTATGGCCCTATAGCTTAGGGAAATTAAAATCAAAAAGACACAGCCACCCCAAACTTTGGGACAGCTCTGTTTACAAGAAACTCGTTACAGGACTAGTTCAATATCGCAGAAAGTGAAAAATGGATAAAGAAGTTGTGGTATTAAGTACAATGCAATATCACTCAGCAATGAAATCTATGTCATCAGGCCCATAGCAGCATAATGAGTGGATTCAGGTATGATGATTCTAACTGAAATAATTCACACAGAAAAAGAAACATCATAAGATATCACTAATACACGGAATGTAAACTTGGCTACACAGGAACTGGATTACAAAAGAGAACAGGGTCTCAAATTTAGAAAACCAACTTATGCTTGCTTAAGGGGAAAGGTGAGTTGGTGTGCTGCATAAAACCAGAGATTAAAATGAGCACAGATAAAGTTCTTTAAGCCAAATATGTAATAGACAAGACCTACTCCTTGCTCAACGAAATGGACTCAACACCCCATATTAAACGCCTAAGAAAGTAGCTGACTAGAAAGTATCTTAAAACCTATGGATTGCTATGTCTCCAAAAGAGAATCAAGCGTGTGTACAGGGGCGTAAATGCATCGGTGATAGGATTGGAGAGGTTCGGTGAGCAAATGAAGACCCTTTGAAGTCATATTGCATGGTACCCTTTCCACGGGTCTCAACTCTCCACGTTTAAGGGATTCTTCCTTCAGCTAAAGCATGCATGTGGAACCCAGAGTATGATCAACCGTGTGATCGGGAGACGTGTTCCAATATGTCTCAGTTCTCGTCCCCTGGTACTCGGGTGCAACATTCCAGACGCTTTACTAACACTCTCCCGACTTGGAGAGTCAGTGCCTTTAACCTCCTGTTTGGCCCAGTTTGCAATTTCTGCGGAAGATGAACAGGAATAGGGAAAACCAATGAGAGACTAGCTGGAGGTGTCTGGACGGGCAAATTTAACTCTCATTTCCCACCAGGAAGAGGAATTAACCAAAGGTTCAGCGTGCAATGCCAGAACAAGATTAGGGCCTGAAGCAATCCTGCGGTCTTGCGGCCAGCTCACAAGAAAGCGAGTTGAAGAAAGGAGCTCAGGGGCACTGTAATTCACAAACCTGCAGAGTTATAAATGACAGGTCTCGTCCAAAAATATACTGAAGTAAGGCTGCCAAGAGGACTTGAAAGTGGGGCAGAATTGCAGAAAACCCATTTCAGGAGGTAGACTGGAATTGCATTTAAAGCATAGGAAAAGAGGCAGAACGTCGACAGTGATGCACTTGGCCAAAAAGGCCGTATGCGTTTTTTCCTGAATATATTCAGGAAAAAACGCATACGCCCTTTTTGGCCAACCAAGCAAGCTTGCAAAGGAAATCTGCACTACAATGAAGTCTCACTTTCCCCCGGTCGAAAGGGCCATCTGAAAAAAGTGTAAAATCCAGAAAGGCAGGACAGGCCATGGAGAACTGGAAGCCTTGTTATGCTGATGGGCGGGATGTAAGTTGCCAACAGCCACTCTGGAGAAGTGTATGGTGTTTCCTGAAACATCTAAAAAACAAAGCAACAGAGCCTAGGGCACTTCCACTTATGGTCCTATAGCTCAGGGAAATTAAATTCAAAAAGACACAGCCACCCCAAAGTTTGGGACGTCTCTGTTTACAAGAACCTCGTTTACGGTACAAGTTCAATATCGCAGAAAGTGAAAAATGGATAAAGAAGTTGTGGTACTTACGTACAATGCAATATCACTCAGCAATGACATCTATGTCATCAGGCCCATAGCAGAATAATGAGTGGATTCAGGTATGATGATTCTAACTGAAATAATTCACACAGAAAAAGAAACATCTTAAGATATCACTAATACACAGAATGTAAACTTGGATACACAGGAACTGGATTACAAAACAGAACAGGGTCTCAAATTCAGAAAACCAACTTATGCTTGCTTAAGGGGAAAGGTGAGTTGGGGTGCTGCATAAAACCAGAGATTGAAATGAGCACAGATAAAGTTCCTTAAGCAAAATATGAAATAGACAAGAGCTACTCCTTGCTCAACGAAATGGACTCAACACCCCATATTAAACGACTAAGAATGTACCTGACTAGTAAGTATCTTAAAACCTATGGATTGCTTGTCTCCAAAAGAGAATCAAGCGTGTGTACAGGGGCATAAACGCAGCAGTGATAGGATTGGAGAGGTTCGGTGAGCAAATGAAGACCCTTTGAAGACATATTGCATGGTACCCATTCCACGGGTCTCAACTCTCCAGGTTTAAGGGATTCTTCCTTCAGCTAAATCATGCATGTGGAACCCAGAGTATGATCAACCATGTGATCGGGAGACGTGTTCCAGTATGTCTCATTTCTTGTCCCCTGGTACTCGGGTGCAACATTCCAGACGCTTTACTAACACTCTCCCGACTTGGAGAGTCAGTGCCTTTAACCTCCTGTTTGGCCCAGTTTGCAATTTCTGCGGAAGATGAACAGGAAGAGGGAGAACCAATGAGAGACTAGCTGGAAGTGTCTGGACGGGCAAATTTAACTCTCATTTCCCACCAGGAAGAGGAATTAACCAAAGGATCAGCGTGCTGTGCCGGAACCAGATTAGGGGCTGAAGCAATCCTGCGGTGTTGCGGCCAGCTCACAAGAAAGCGAGTTGAAGAAAGGAGCTCAGGGGCACTGTAATTCACAAACCTGCAGAGTTATAAATGACAGCTATCGTCCAAAAATATACTGAAGTAAGGCTGCCAAGAGGACTTGAAAGCGGTTCAGAATTGCAGGAAATCGATTTCAGGAGGTAGACTGGAATTGTATTTAAAGCATAGGAAAAGAGGCAGAACGCCGACAATGATGCACTTGGCCAAATAGGACGTATGCGTTTTTTCCTGAATATATTCAGGAAAAAATGCATACGCCCTTTTTGGCCAACCAAGCAAGCTTGCAAAGGAAATCTGCACTACAATGAAGTCTCACTTCCCCCCGGTCAAAAGGGCCATCTGAAAAAAGTGTAAAATCCAGAAAGGCAGGACAGGCCATGGAGAACTGGGAGCTTTGTTATACTCATGGGCGGGATGTAAATTGCCAACAGCCACTCCGGAAAAGTGTATGGTGTTTCCTGAAACATCTAAAAAACAAAGCAACAGAGCCTAGGGCACTTCCACTTATGGTCCTATAGCTTAGGGAAATTAAAATCAAAAAGACACAGTCACCCAAAAATTTGGGATGGCTCTGTTTACAGGAACCTCTTCTGCAGCACAAGTTAAATATGCCAGAGAGCAAATAATGGATAAAGAAATTGCAGTACTTACGTACAACAGAATACCTCTCAGCAATGAAAACTATGTCACCAGGCCCGTACCAGCCTAATGAGTAGATTGAGGCATGGTGATTCTAAGTGAAAAAAGTCACACAGAAAAAGAAACATCATAAGGTACCACTAATACATGGAATAAGAACTTGGCTACACATGAACTGAATTACAAAACAGAACAGGCTCTCATGTTTAGAAAACCAACTTATGCTTGCTTAAGGGGAAAGGTGAGTTGGGGTGCTGCATAAAACCAGAGTTTGAAATTAGCACAGATACCGTTCCATAAGCTAAATATGTAATAGACAAGACCTACCCCTTGCTCAAGGAAATGGACTCAACAATGAGGTATCACCTCACACCTGGTAGAATGGGCATCATCAGAAAATCTACAAACAAAAAATGCTGGAAAGGGTGTGGAGAATAGGAACCCTCTTCCACTATTGTTGGGAATATAAATTGATACAGTCACTATGGAGAACAATATGGAGTTTCTTAAGAAACTAACAGTAGAATTACCATATGATACAGCAATCCCAGTTCTGGACATATACCCAGACAAAACCATAAATCAAAAAGAGACATTCACCGCAATGTTCATTGCCTCACTCTTTACAATATCGAGGTAATGGAAGCAACCTAAATGCCCACAGACAGACGAATGCATAAAGCAGTGGTACATATATAAAATGGAATATTACTAAGCCATGAAATGGAATGAAATTGGGTCATTTGTAGAGACGTCGATGGATCTAGAGACTGTCATACAGAGTGAAGTAAGTCAGAAAGAGAAAAACAAATCTTGTATATTCATGCATATATGTGGAACCTAGAAAAACTGTACAGATTAACCATTTTGCAAGGCATAAATAGAGCAACACATGTAGACAACAAACGTATGGACAACAAGGGGGAAAGCTGTTGGGGGGGTTGGTGGTGGGAGGAGTTGTGAGACTGGGATTGGCATGTATACATTTATATGTATAAAATAGATAACCAATAAGAACCTGCTGTATAAAAATATAAAATAAAATTCAAAATTAAAAAGAAATAAAATTTAAAAAATAAAACAGAAAAAACAATTATTCCCTTCACATACATGTATTTATATGAATAAATTATTTCCATGCTTATATCTGTAAATACAAAAAAGAGGAATAAAATCTACCTTGAACCAAAAACGAAAAAGAGAAAAAAAACACAGAACCCACCAGTTCCACAGAGGAAAACCGTATCAGGGCACTTGCTCCAGTTGTAAACAATTCTGAAGTTGGTCAGTGGTGGGGAATTGTCTCCCATTCAGCCAGCAGCCCCCATGCAACAAGCGTCCTCATTGCAAAGCTGGGGCACTGTGCCGAGGCATCTGTGAGTAAACGTGAGCTGAGCCCCAGGCCAGTTGCTGCTGAACTATTCCCACCCGTCCCAGGTAAAACACCTGAATATATACAAGGACTTGAAAGCCTAGAGGAAGGGCCATAGAGCCACACGAGTGACAGCATACCGGCCGACTTGGTGCCTGCAGGCCAGCCAGGATGGTCCTGGCCCTGGGTGCTCTTCTGGAAGATTTCCATTTCCCTGCCTGAGATACCCGTCCTGTCCCTGCCCCCACTGCTTTTTTCCTTCCTCACCTCTGCCCAGGGAGAAATTCCAGCAGCAGGTATGGGTGACACATCCTCTTCTTTAGCAGGTGGCAGCCTGGCAACTGCTGCAGAAAGTCCAGCAGAGACCCACTCACACTGGGCCACCCACAAAGCCGTGGCCTCTCACTCCCTCCCACCAGCCCAGCCCCGAGACTGCTGACAGGGCAGAGAAAATGGCGTCAGGCACGGCTGCAGGGCCTCTTGCTCCCTGGAGTGGTATTTATATTGATCTCAACCCAGGCACACCTGGGGAGGGCTGGCCGGCACGGTAAGGCTGCCCAGGTCAGCCAATCATCACCCCTCAGAGGCTCACAGTTGCAGAAAATGGAACTTGCTGAACCGGCCAGGTCCAAGGAACAGGTGTGGGCTCCTGAGAGTCAGGATAGACAAGGGGCTGCAGCTTTGGCTTGTTTTCTAATCATTTTATCTGGCCCATGAGTGGGAGACAACTTCAAGAAAACCCTCTCCTAATGAGAGGAACCCAGGAGTCAGGGAGAGGAGGGGTGGGTGGTGGTTGGAGACAGAGGCCTGGTGCCCCGGGTGCAGTGGAAGTCTCTGGAAGACCAGGTGGAGGGAGACCGCACAGAGTGATGCCCAGGGTCACAGACCTGTCGCAGCTGCTGTTTGTTAGTTCAAGTCCTGCTCTGAGGTGCTCTGTGTCAGCTCTGTGCGACAGGTGAGCTGGGGGTGCTCTGCAATGAGGGCTATGTGCACGGTTCCTGTGTACCCAGTCCTGCCACAGTACCTGCAAGGGTAGCTCTGTATCCTGGGAGGGGCCTGACCACGAGAGCCCCGTGGGCTGGGGTGGGGGTGGGGTACCTGCCCAGGTGAGCTCCATATTCTGGGATTGGTCTGACCACGAGAGCCCCATGGGCTGCTGGGGACCTGGTAAAGGATGTCAGGACAGTCAGTGAAGCCACCGAGGATATACCTCCAGCTGCTCCTAATTCCTACACCCTGCTGGTCATTCTACCAACCACCAGGACATGGTATTCTGTATTAGTCTTCAATGATGCCTTCTTTTGTATTCCATTAGTCCCAGAGTCACAAGAAATTTTGGTTTGTGAGTGGCAGGACTCAACATACAACTAAAACAATACTTCTGGGCTGTCTTGCCCCAAGGGTGCAAAAATTCCCACACCATCTTTGGGGAAAGCTTAGCTAAAGACCTAAAAGTTCTACCTCTGGAAAAGGAAACCCTCCTTCAGTACGCAGACGACATTCTGATCGCCAGCCCTACTAAGGAGGCCTCTGAACTACCAAGCCAATAAAGGATAGAAGTTGTCCAAGAAAAAGCTCAAATATCACAGACTGCGGTGACCTGCCTGGGCTTCGTTCTCACAGAAGGTTGGAGAAGCCCATCCCAGGAAAGGGAAGAAACCATTTTCAGCCTTACCCCTTTCTAAAACTAGAAGACAGCTTAGGGGTTCCTGGGGAGGCCAGGGTTTGCTGCTTCTGGATCCCTAACAACAGTCTACTAGCTGGGCCTCTATATGAAACACTGAAAGGAAAAGATGATGATCCTTTTGAATAGAATCCAGAAGTGGCCTTTCAAGAATGGAAAGAGCAGTCAATTCAGACCCTTGCCCTGGAACTCCCTAATTTAGCTAAACCCTTTGACCTTTACATTCCCGGTGAAAGGTGAATCGCCATTGGAGAATTAGTGCAAAAACTGGGACCACTTGAAATGGAACAATGCAAGAATGCCATCCAGGTAGGATAAACTACGGGCACCAAGGGGCTTGGCCCACTGCCACATCTGGCCAAGATACTGGCGGTATCTAAAAACCTGGAAATCAGCAGCCCAAAAGGCCACCTCCCTCCTAAGGGAAAAGGACCCCACATGGTGATCCTAACCACCAACCATGCCCTGAAGTTGCAGGGTTCGCTCCGTGGGCACACCAACCTCGAGTGAGGAGGCCCTCCAACTCCAACATCCAGAGAGATAACCGGGGGCAGCAGGGCACCATGACGACTCGTGTGAACATCACTTGACCTGGAGTTTCTCTCATAAAACAACAAGAGTGTGTCCCAAAAGAGTAGACTACTGCTTGCAGGACTTACTGCACGCAGAGGGGAGCTAATAATCTTGGCGGGGGAACCGTATATCACACTGTCACCATAGAAAAGCCTACAGACACCTTGATGATGGTGGCCAATAAGACCAGCTGGACTCCTGTTTACTTCAAAAGGCTGTTGACTCAGTGGCCATCATGGTCCTTGATCACCACTGACCCTGGACTGTCTGGGAGTTGAGCAGGCAGGGTTCTGACACCTGGTGCCGTTTGTACGTTAATTCAGGGGCCTAACTGAAGAAAGCGCAGACTACTGGTCAGAGCATCTAGGCTGGCAGAAACGGTCAGCCTAAGGTGGCTGAACAAATGTGGGGCGGAGTGAAACCGGCCCCCACAGCGTCTCTGCACATCTCTTTCCTGGACCCTTAAAGGTCATTAGAATCTATAACACTTCCAATGCTGGTGCTCAGGTGGACGAGCAGGGAGACAGGGGGCCTGGGGACAATCAACGTCACCTGGAGGCTGCTGCCGAGAAGCTCTGACCCTCGCTCCCGGGTATGAGGGCTCCCAAGTCAGCACTCAGCAGTTACAGAAGAAGGGTCTGCACCCTCAGCACTCCAAGAATGAGGAATGGGACAAAAGGCAGAGGAGGGGTTTGTCCCCAGCAAAGCCCATTAAAAATCCCTGGGAGATAAAAATAGAATCTGGGCAATAAAGTCAAGTCTAACCGTTTTTATCCTTTGTGCTTTGTCTAATTTCATGTGCTCCTAGGGTCCCGCATGCAGAGGTTCCACACCCGGCACTTCAGACCAGATTTCCTAGTGCAGAATGGCTGGGACGACACCTCAGCTCCTGGGGCCCAGTGCAGACTCCGCGATATAGAGCCTGAGCTGCAGCCAACCCGGCCCTCGAGAGCTCCGCCCCCTCCCTCCCACTGACTCTGACAGGATCTCTACACAACAGCCCAGCCCACAGCCCACGGGGTAGTGCATGCTCTCACCTCTCCATTCTCTGATCAAAATATAAAGTTTCCTTTGCTTGTGAACCAAACTCAGTCTCGATCTGTTGGCCCCAATGACACTGGGCAGGGGGACACTTGTTGGGGTCCACTCTGGAGGATCAGTAACAGAAATTGAGACTATTGTAACCTCAATGAACAGATGTGTGAGCCAAACTGTAGTTAACATAGAACAGTGTATAAGGCTCGGGTAAAATAAGATGTTTCTAACACTTCCATTTGATATTTCCATCACTTTATTATAAGCAAGTTCAGTGAAAAGGTTTGTCTTATTTGTCAGGTCAATATTAGAGAAACGAAGTGATTTCTTTCCAAGGATGTACATCTAATAATCTTGGTTAAAGCTTCAATCTTGTTTTAAATGCTTTTCCATTGAAAATGATACCTCTCTTTCAGCTCCCCCATTTCTGAGAAGTATAAAATCTTATAATTTATTATTACCAAAGGGGAAAGGTGGGAGGAGGGATAAATTAACAGTTTGGGATTAACACATACACACTGCTATGTATAAAATAGATCATCAACAAGGAACTACTGTATAGCACAGGGAACTACACTCAATATTTTGCTATAACCTATAAGGGGAAATAATCTGAAAAAGAATAGATATTTTTATTGACATCATCTATCAATGACAGTAAAAGTGTAACCTAAGGGAAGCTGGTGGTGAGTGCTTCTGACCCTGAAGACTTCAATCATCTAAAGTTTGGACTCTGCCTACTTCCCAAGGCCCTTAATGAACATATGTGTAGCCGTAGCTTAAAAAATTTCCCAGTTTGGGTTTCGGGTAGACACTGATTTTGAAAAAGCCCTGGTATTCTCCTTACATGAATGGGACTCTTCCTACTGCTAAAACATGTCTGTCACACCCAGAGGATGGTATACCATCTGATCGGGAAGAGTTTGGAAAAGGCATCTCATCTCCTCATCTCCTGGTGCTCGGGTTCACCCCTCCAGCGTCTTTACTAACAGTCTCCCCACTTGGAGATGTCAGCACTGTCAACATCCTGTTGTGTACAGTTTGGAATTTGTCCAGAGGATGAAGCGGAAGGGTGAGGAACAATGAGAGACAAGTCCTAGGTGTTCACACAGGCACATGTCACTCTAATTTCCAATCAGGAAGACGAATTGACCAAAGCCTAGGATTGCCCATGGAAACAGTATAGGGCTTGAGGAAATCCCGCTGCTTTGTGGCCAGTTCCCATAAACACAAGTTGAACAATGGAACTCAGGGGCAGTAAAATTCACGAAACTGCAGAGTTGAAAATATCCATCACTGAAAAATGTCTTGAGGAAAGTCAGAGAAAAGGACTTGTAAGCAAGGGAGAATGGCAGGAAAGGGATTTGAGGAGGTAGAAAGGACTCGCCATTAAGCACAAGAAAAGGAGCTGAACATTGCCAACATTGCAGTTGGCCAAAAAGGGTGTATGCGTTTTTTTCTGTATATATTCAAGAAAAGGGCATACACTTTTTTAGCCAACCAAACAGGTGGGCACTGGAAGTCAATACTACAAAAGATATCACTTCGCATCAGTCAGAAGAGCCATCCTCATAAAGCATAAACAAAAGAAATGCAGGACAGGGCAAGGAGAAGAGGGAGCCCTGTGAGACTTATAGTGGAAATGTATATTGCCAACGGCCATTCTGGAGAAGTGTATTGTGTTTACTAAAGCATCTAAAAAATGAGCTACAGAGCATAGGGCACTTGCACTCATGGGCGTATATCTTGGGAAAAACAAAAATTGAGAGGACACAGGCACCCCAAAGTTTACCCTCTCTCTGTTTAAAAGATCCTCGACTAGGATATAACTTAAATGTCTCTGGAGAGAAAAAATGGATAGAGATGTGGTACTTAGGTAGAGTGGAATATTATTCAGCCTGGAAATCAATGAAATATGGCCAGTTGTAACAACTCCGGAGGAGTTACGTATGATCTTTCTAAGTGACATAATTCAAAAAGAAAAAGACACATATCATAAGATATCACTTAAAGGTGGAATCCAAAATGGCTACACATGAAATAAATTACAAAACAAAAACATAGTCAAATATGTAGAAAAGATGCATAAGGCTGCTAAACGGGAAAGGTGGGGAGGGGTGAGGCATCATCCAGGAGGTTGAAATTAGCAAAGATACCATTCCAAATACCAAACTGATAATCATCAAGGCCTACACGGTAGCTAAAAGAACTGCACTCAGCACACTCAAGTCACCGGAAAAGAATATATACGACTGGTAAGAATCTGAAAAAGAATTTACTGATGTCTCTCTGTACGTGAATCAAGTGGATGTACAGCAGCAAGAAACAGAGCTTTGAAAATCAGCTGTAACCAATATAGTAATAAATTGAAAAAAATAAACGACAGAGAGACAGAGAAAACCTCTTACAACTTTTCCTCAGGGACGGTGATGCAACATGGATTGAACACATCTAGACCCACAGCAGGATGAGACATAAGGCTGCAAACTGTTTGCACTAAGAGAAATGTGAGGTTGGGTGAGGAAATGCACACCCTTTAAAGTAATACTACCTGGTACCCATTCAATGGGTCCCAAATCTGCAGGTTCAAGGGATCTTCCTACAGCTAAAACATGCATGGAAAACCCAGAGGACTGTACACCATGTGATCGGGAGATGTGTCTAAAATGCAGCTCATTTATCCTCTCCTGGTGCTCCTGTTCACCGTTCCAGCCACGTTACTTAGAATCTCCCCACTTGGAGAATCAGCACATTTCAACTTCTGTTTCACACATTTTGCAAATTGTGAGGAGGATGAACGGGAAGAGGGGGAACCAATGAGAGAATAGTTGTAGGGGTTTGGACGGGCACATATCACTCTAATTTCCCATTAAGAATAAGAATTGAAAAAAGGCTCAGCCCGCCTCGCCGGAGCCAAAATAGGGCCTGAAGCAATCCTGTGGGTTTGAGGCCAGCTCACAAAAGAGCAACTTAAAAAATGGAGCTCAGGGTCACTGCAATTCACAAACCTGCAGAGTTATAAATGAAAACTAACGTCCAAAACTATGTTGAGGTAAGGCAAAGAAGAGGATCTGAATGCAAGACAGAATTGCAAGAAACAGATTTCAAGAGATAGATTGGACTCGTCTTTAAAGCACATGAAAAGCGGCAGAATTTCGACAATGATGCAGTTGGCCCAAAAGGGCGTATGCGTTTTTTCCTGATTATATCCAGGAAAAAACGCATACGCACTTTATGGGCAACGAAGCAAGCAAGCAATGCAAATGTGCACAACAAAGAAGTCTCATTTCCCACCGGTCAAAAGGGCCATCCTAAAAAATTGTAAAAACCAGAAATGCAGGACAGGCCATGGAGAACAGGGAGCCTTTATACGCTGATGGGCAGTGTGTGAACTGCCGAGAGCCACTCTGGAGAAGTGTATGGTGGTTCCCAAATCATCTAAAAAACAGCTACAGAGCATAGGACACTTCCAATCATGGGAGTATATCTAGGGAAGTCTAAAAATCAACAAGACACAAGCACACCACAGTTTAGGGCTACTCTGTTTACAAGAACCTCAACTTCAGTACACCTTAAATATCCCAGGAAAGAGAACAATGGATAAAGAAGATGTGGTACTTATGTACAATGGAATATCTCTTCACCATGAAATCAATGTAATAAGGCTAGTAGAAGGATAAAGAGTGGATTTAGGTCGGATAATACTACTTGAAATAAGTCAAACAGAAAAAGAAACATATCATAAGATATCACTTATAGAGGGAGGGTAAATATGGCTGCACAAGAAATGAATTACAGAACAGAACAGTGTCTCACATTTAGAAAACACACTTATGTCAGCTTAAGGGGAAAGGAGAGGTGGGGTGATGCATAAAACCAGAGTTTGAAATTAGCACAGATACCGTTCAATAAACCAAATAGATATTAGACAAGATCTACACCTTGCTCAATGAACTGGCCTCAACACACCCTATACACCGCAGAGAAATATATCTGAGTAATAAGAATCTTAAAACCCATGTATTGATATATCTCCATAAGGGAATCAAGTGTGTGCAGAGCGGGACAAACACAGCAGTGAAAATGAGCTAAACCCCATTATACAAATAAATTTTAAAAACAAAACGCAGAAACAATGAAAGAGAGAAAAATTCTTACAAAATTTGCTCAGGGGCTGTGATGCAACCTGGATTGACCACATATAAACCCACAGCTGGATAAGACATAAGGCTGCACACTTGGGGCTGAGAGGATTGGTGAGCTTTGGTGAGCAACTGCCAAAAGTTTAATGCAATACTTCATGCTACTCATTCCAAGGGTCCCAAAACTCCAGGTTGAAGGGAATCTTCCTACAGCTAAACCATGCTTGGGAAACCCAGCGACTGGTATACCATATGATCGGGAAAGGTTTCTAAAACACACCTCATTTTTCCTCTCCTGGGGCTCCAGATCGACATTCCAGCCGCTTTACTAACAATATCCCCACATGGAGAGTCAATGCCTTTAAGTTCTGGTATCGCACAGTCTGCAGTTAGTGCGGAGGATGAATGGGAATAGGGGGAACCAGTGAGAAACTAGCTGTAGCAGTTTCAATGGGCACATGTCACTCTAATTTCACATCAGTAAGAAGAATAAACCAAAGGCACAGCAAGGTGCCCCAGAAGAAGAATAGGGCGTGAAGGAATCCTGTGGTTATGAGGCAAGATCACAAAAATAAGAGCTGAAAAATGGAGCTAAGGGCCACTGCAATTCAAAAACCTGCAGAGTTATAAAGGCCAACTATTTTCAAAAAATATATTGAGATAAGGCTATGAAGAGGCATTGAAAGCAAGGCACAATTGCAGGAAACCAATTTCAGGAGTTAGACTGGAATTGCATTTAAAGCATAGGAAAAGAGGCAGAAAGTCAACAATGATGCACTTGGCCAAAAAGGGCGTATGCGTTTTTTCCTGAGTATATTCAGGAAAAAACGCATACGCCCTTTTTGGCCAACCAAGCAAGCTTGCAAAGGAAATCTGCAGTACAATGAAGTCTCACTTCCCCCCGGTCAAAAGGGCCATCTGAAAAAAGTGTAAAATCCAGAAAGGCAGGACAGGCCATGGAGAACTGGGAGCCTTGTTATGCTGATGGGCCGGATGTAAATTGCCAACAGCCACTCAGGAGAAGTGTATGGTGTTTCCTGAAAAATCTAAAAAACAAAGCAACAGAGCCTAGGGCACTTCCACTTATGGTCCTATAGCTTAGGGAAATTAAAATCAAAAAGACACAGCCACCCCAAAGTTTGGGACGCCTCTGTTTACAAGTACCTCCTTTACGGTACAAGTTCAATATTACAGAAAGCTAAAAATGGATAAAGAAGTTGTGGTATTTATGTACAATGCAATATCACTCAGCAATGACATCTAGGTCATCAGGCCCGTAGCAGGATAATGAGTGGATTCAGGTATGATGATTCTAACTGAAATAAGTCACACAGAAAAAGAAACATCATAAGATATCACTAATACACGGAATGTAAACTTGGCTACACAGGAACTGGATTACAAAACAGAACAGGGTCTCAAATTTAGAAAACCAACTTATGCTTGCTTAAGGGGAAAGGTGAGTTGGGGTGCTGCATAAAACCAGAGATTGAAATGATCACAGATAAAGTTCCTTAAGCAAAATATGTAATAGACAAGAGCTACTCCTTGTTCAACGAAATGGACTCAACACCCCATATTAAACGCCTAAGAATGTACCTGACTTGTAAGTATCTTAAAACCTATGGATTGCTATGTCTCCGAAAGAGAATCAAGCATGTGTACAGGGGCATAAACGCAGCAGTGATAGGATTGGAGAGGTTCGGTGAGCAAATGAAGACCCTTTGAAGTCATATTGCATGGTACTATTTCCACGGGTCTCAACTCTCCAGGTTTAAGGGATTCTTCCTTCGGCTAAAACATGCATGTGGAACCCAGAGTATGATCAACCATGTGATGGGGAGACGTATTCCAATATGTCTCAGTTTTCATCCCCTGGTACTCGGGTGCAACATTCCAGACGGTTTACTAACACTCTCCCGACTTGGAGAGTCAGTGCCTTTAACCTCTTGTTTGGCCCAGTTTGCAATTTCTCCAGAAGATGAACTGCAATAGGGAGAACCAATGAGAGACTAGCTGGAGGTGTCTGGACGGGCAAATTTAACTCTCATTTCCCACCAGGAAGAGGAATTAACCAAAGGCTCAGCGTGCCGTGCCGGAACCAGATTAGGGCCTGAAGCAATCCTGCGGTGTTGTGGCCAGCTCACAAGAAAGCGAGTTGAAGAAAGGAGATCAGGGGCACTGTAATTCACAAACCTGCAGAGTTATAAATGACAGCTATCGTCCAAAAATATACTGAAGTAAGGCTGCCAAGAGGACTTGAAAGCGGGGCAGAATTGCAGGAAACCGATTTCAGGAGGTAGACTGGAATTGCATTTAAAGCATAGGAAAAGAGGCAGAACGTCGACAATGATGCACTTGGCCAAAAAGGGCGTATGCGTTTTTTCCTGAATATATTCAGGAAAAAACGCATACGCGCTTTTTGGCCAACCAAGCAAGCTTGCAAATGAAATCTGCACTACAATGAAGTCTCACTTCCCCCCGGTCAAAAGGGCCATCTGAAAAAAGTGTAAATTCCAGAAAGGCAGGACAGGCCATGGAGAACTGGGAGACTTGTTATGCTGATGGGCGGGATGTAAATTGCCAACAGGCACTCAGGAGAAGTGTATGGTGTTTCCTGAAACATCTACAAAACAAAGCAACAGAGCCTAGGGCACTTCCACTTATGGTCCTATAGCTTAGGGAAATTAAAATCAAAAAGACACAGCCACCCCAAAGTTTCGGATGGCTCTGTTTACAAGAACCTCGTTTACGGTACAAGTTCAATATCACAGAAAGCGAAAAATGGATAAAGAAGTTGTGGTATTTACGTACAATGCAATATCCCTCAGCAATGACATCTATGTCATCAGGCCCGTAGCAGCATAATGAGTGGATTCAGGTATGATGATTCTAACTGAAATAAGTCACACAGAATAAGAAACATCATAAGATATCAGTAATACACGGAATGTAAACTTGGCTACACAGGAACTGGATTACAAAACAGAACACAGTCTCAAATTTAGAAAACCAACTTATGCTTGCTTAAGGGGAAAGGTGAGTTGGGGTGAGGCATAAAACCAGAGATTGAAATGAGCACAGATAAAGTTCCTTAATGCAAATATGTAATAGACAAGAGCTACTCCTTGCTCAACGAAATGGACTCAACACCCCATATTAAACGCCTAAGAATGTACCTGAGTAGTAAGTATCTTAAAACCTATGGATTGCTATGTCTCCGAAAGAGAATCAAGCGTGTGTACAGGGGCATAAAGGCAGCAGTGATAGGATTGGAGAGGTTCGGTGGGCAAACGAAGACCCTTTGAAATCATATTGCATCGTACCCATTCCACGGGTCTCAACTCTCCAGGTTTAAGGGATTCTTCCTTCAGCTAAAACATGCATGTGGAACCCAGAGTATGATCAACCGTGTGATCGGGAGACGTGTGCCATTATATCTCAGTTCTCGTCCCCTGGTACTCGGGTGCAACATTCAGGACCCTTTACTAACACTCTCCCGACTTGGAGAGTCAGTGCCTTTAACCTCCTGTTTGGCCCAGTTTGCAAATTCCGCGGAAGATGAACAGGAATAGGGAGAACCAATGAGAGACTAGCTGGAGGTGTCTGGACGGGAAAATTTAACTCTCATTTCCCACCAGGAAGAGGAATTAACCAAAGGCTCAGCGTGCCATGCTGGAACCAGATTAGGGCCTGAAGCAATCCTGCGGTGTTGCGGCCAGCTCACAAGAAAGCGAGTTGAAGAAAGGAGCTCAGGGGCACTGTAATTCACAAACCTGCAGAGTTATAAATGACAGCTATCATCCAAAAATATACTGAAGTAAGGCTGCCAAGAGGACTTGAAAGCCGGGCAGAATTGCAGGAAACCGATTTCAGGAGGTAGACTGGAATTGCATTTAAAGCATAGGAAAAGAGGCAGAACGTTGACAATGATGCACTTGGCCAAAGAGGGCGTATGCGTTTTTTCCTGAATATATTCAGGAAAAAACGCATACGCCCTTTTTGGCCAACCAAGCAAGCTTGCAAAGGAAATCTGCACTACAATGAAGTCTCACTTCCCCCCGGTCAAAAGGGCCATCTGAAAAAACTGTAAAATCCAGAAAGGCAGGACAGGCCATGGAGAACTGGGAGCCTTGTTATGCTGATGGGCGGGATGTAAATTGCCAACAGCCACTCGGGAGAAGTGTATGGTGTTTCCTGAAACATCTAAAAAACAAAGCAACAGAGCCTAGGGCACTTCCACTTATGGTCCTATAGCTTAGGGAAATTAAAATCAAAAAGACACAGCCACCCCAAAGTTTGGGATGGCTCTGTTTACAAGAACCTCATTTACGGTACAAGTTCAATATCGCATAAAGCGAAAAATGAATAACGAATTTGTTTTACTTACGTACAATGCAATATCACTCAGCAATGAAATCTATGTCATCAGGCCCATAGCAGCTTAATGAGTGGATTCAGGTATGATGATTCTAACTGAAATAAGTCACACAGAAAAAGAAACATCATAAGATATCACTAATACACGGAATGTAAACTTGGCTACACAGGAACTGAATTTCAAAACAGAACATTGTCCCAAATTTAGAAAATCAACTTATGCTTGCTTAAGGGGAAAGGTGAGTTGGGGTGCTGCATAAAACCAGAGATTGAAATGAGCACAAATAAAGTTCCTTAAGCCAAATATGTAATAGACAAGAGCTACTCCTTGCTCAACGAAATGGACTCAAAACCCCATATTAAACGCCTAAGAATGTACCTGACTAGTAATATCTTAAAATCTATGGATTGCTATGTCTCCGAAAGAGAATCAAGCATGTGTAGAGGGGCATAAACGCAGCAGTGATAGGATTGGAGAGGTTCGGTGAGCAAACGAAGACCCTTTGATGTCATATTGCATGGTACCCATTCCACGGGTCTCAACTCTCCAGGTTTAAGGGATTCTTCCTTCAGCTAAAACATGCATGTGGAACCCAGAGTATGATCAACCGTGTGATCGGGAGACGTGTTCAAATATGTCTCAGTTTTCCTCCCCTGGTACTCGGGTGCAACATTCCAGATGCTTTACTAACACTCTCCCGACTTGGAGAGTCATTGCCTTTAACCTCCTGTTTGGCCCAGTTTGCAAATTCCGCGGAAGATGAACAGGAATAGGGAGAACAAATGAGAGACTAGCTGGAGGCGTCTGGACGGGCAAATTTATCTCTCATTTCCCACCAGGAAGAGGAATTAACCAAAGGCTCAGCGTGCCGTGCCGGAACCAGATTAGGGCCTGAAGCAATCCTGCGGTGTTGCGGCCAGCTCACAAGAAAGCGAGTTGAAGAAAGGAGCTCAGGGGCACTGTAATTCACAAACCTGCAGAGTTATAAATGACAGCTATCGTCCAAAAATATACTGAAGTAAGGCTGCCAAGAGGACTTGAAAGCAGGGCAGAACTGCAGGAAACCGATTTCAGGAAGTAGACTGGATTTGCATTTAAAGCACAGGAAAAGAGGCAGAACGTCGACAATGATGCACTTGGCCAAAAAGGGCGTATGCTTTTTTTCCTGAATATATTCAGGAAAAAAAGCATACGCCCTTTTTGGCCAACCAAGCAAGCTTGCAAAGGAAATCTGCACTACAATGAAGTCTCACTTCCCCCGGGTCAAAAGGGCCATCTGAAAAAAGT
Source organism: Orcinus orca (assembly GCF_937001465.1). Lineage (NCBI taxonomy): Eukaryota > Metazoa > Chordata > Mammalia > Artiodactyla > Delphinidae > Orcinus > Orcinus orca. The sequence goes on from NW_026043783.1 coordinate 955,947, forward strand.
GTAAAATCCAGAAAGGCAGGACAGGCCATGGAGAACTGGGAGCCTTGTTATGCTGATGGGCGGGATGTAAATTGCCAACAGCCACTCGGGAGAAGTGTATGGTGTTTCCTGGAACATCTAAAACAAAGCAACAGAGCCTAGGGCACTTCCACTTATGGTCCTGTAGCTTAGGGAAATTAAAATCAAAAAGACACAGCCACCCCAAAGTTTGGGACGGCTCTGTTTACAAGAACCTCGTTTACGGTAAAAGTTCAATATCACAGAAAGTGAAAAATGGATAAAGAAGTTGTGGTACTTACGTACAATGCAATATCACTCAACAATGAAATCTATGTCATCAGGCCCTTAGCAGCATAGAGTGGATTCAGGTATGATGATTCTAACTGAAATAAGTCACAAAGAATAAGAAACATCATAAGATATCACTAATACACGGAATGTAAACTTGGCTACACAGGAACTGGATTACAAAACAGAACACAGTCTCAAATTTAGAAAACCAACTTATGCTTGCTTAAGGGGAAAGGTGAGTTGGGGTGAGGCATAAAACCAGAGATTGAAATGAGCACAGATAAAGTTCCTTAAGCCAAATATGTAATAGACAAGAGCTACTCCTTGCTCAACGAAATGGACTCAAAACCCCATATTAAACGCCTAATAATGTACCTGAGTAGTAAGTATCTTAAAACCTATGGATTGCTATGTCTCTGAAAGTGAATCAATCGTGAGTACAGGGGCATAAACAAAGCAGTGATAGGATTGGAGAGTTTTGGTGAGCAAATGAAGACCCTTTGAAGTCGTATTGTATGGTACCCATTACACGGGTCTCAACTCTCCAGGTTTAAGGGATTCTTCCTTCAGCTAAAACATGCATGTGGAACCCAGAGTATGATCAACCGTGTGATCGGGAGATGTGTTCCAATATGTCTCAGTTCTCGTCCCCTGGTACTCGGGTGCAACATTCCAGAAGTTTAACTAACACTCTCCCGACATGGAGAGTCAGTGCCTTTAACCTCCTGTTTGGCCCAGTTTGAAATTTCTAAGGAGGATGAACAGGTATAGGGAGAACCAATGAGAGACTAGCCGGAGGTGTCTGGACGGGCAAATTTAACTCTCATTTCCCACCAGGAAGAGGAATTAACCAAAGGCTCAGCGTGCCATGCCGGAACCAGATTAGGGCCTGAAATAATCCTGCGGTGTTGCGGCCAGCTCACAAGAAAGCAAGTTGAGGAAAGGAGCTCAGGGACACTGTAATTCACAAACCTGCAGAGTTATAAATGACAGCTATCGTCCAAAAATATACTGAAGTAAGGCTGCCAAGAGGACTTGAAAGCGGGGCAGAATTGCAGGAAACCGATTTCAGGAGGTAGACTGGAATTGCATTTAAAGCATAGGAAAAGAGGCAGAACGTCGACAATGATGCACTTGGCCAAAAAGGGCGTATGCGTTTTTTCCTGAATATATTCAGGAAAAATCGCACACGCCCTTTTTGGCCAACCAAGCAAGCTTGAAAAGGAAATCTGCACTACAATGAAGTCTCACTTCCCCCGGGTCAAAAGGGCCATCTGAAAAAAGTGTAAAATCCAGAAAGGCAGGACAGGCCATGGAGAACTGGGAGCCTTGTTATGCTGATGGGCGGGATGTAAATTGCCAACAGCCAGTCGGGAGAAGTGTATGGTGTTTCCTGAAACATCTAAAAAACAAAGCAACAGAGCCTAGGGCACTTCCAGTTATGGTCCTACAGCTTAGGGAAATTAAAATCAAAAAGACACAGCCACCCCAAAGTTTGGGATGGCTCTGTTTACAAGAACCTCATTTACGGTACATAATCAATATCGCAGAAAGTGAAAAATGGATAAAGAAGTTGTGGTACTTACGTACAATGCAATATCACTCAGCAATGAAATCAATGTCATCAGGCCAGTAGCAGCATAATGAGTGGATTCAGGTATGATGATTCTAACTGAAATAAGTCACACAGAAAAAGAAACATCATAAGATATCAGTAATACACGGAATGTAAACTTGGCTACACAGGAACTGAATTTTAAAACAGAACATGGTCCCAAATTTAGAAAATCAACTTATGCTTGCTTAAGGGGAAAGGTGAGTTGGGGTGCTGCATAAAACCAGAGATTGAAATGAGCACAGATAAATTTCCTTAAGCCAAATATGTAATAGACAAGAGCTACTCCTTGCTCAACGAAATGGACTCAAAACCCCATATTAAACGCCTAAGAATGTACCTGACTAGTAATATCTTAAAATCTATGGATTGCTATGTCTCCGAAAGAGAATCAAGCATGTGTAGAGGGGCATAAACGCAGCCGTGATAGGATTGGAGAGGTTCGGTGAGCAAATGAAGACCCTTTGAAGTCATATTGCATGGTACCCATTCCACGGGTCTCAACTCTCAAGGTTTAAGGGATTCTTCCTTCACCTAAAACATGCATGTGGAACCCAGAGTATGATCAACCGTGTGATCGGGAGACGTGTTCAAATATGTCTCAGTTCTCGTCGCCTGGTACTCGGGTGCAAAATTCCAGATGCTTTACTAACACTCTCCCGACTTGGAGAGTCAGTGCCTTTAACCTGCTGTTTGACTCAGTTTGCAATTTCTGTGGAAGATGAACAGGAATAAGGAGAACCAATGAGAGACTAGCTGGAGGTGTCTGGACGGGCAAATTTAACTCTCATTTCCCACCAGGAAGACGAATTAACCAAAGGCTCAGCATGCCGTGCCGGAACCAGATTAGGGCCTGAAGCAATCCTGCGGTGTTGCGGCCAGCTCACAAGAAAGCGAGTTGAAGAAAGGAGCTCAGGGGCACTGTAATTCACAACCCTGCACAGTTATAAATGACAGCTATCGTCCAAAAATATACGAAGTAAGGCTGCCAAGAGTCCTTGAATGCGGGGCAGAAATGCAGGAAACCAATTTCAGGAGGTAGACTGGAATTGCATTTAAAGCATAGGAAAAGAGGCAGAACGTCGACAATGATGCACTTGGCCAAAAAGGGCATATGCGTTTTTTCCTGAATATATTCAGGAAAAAACGCATATGCACTTTTAGGCCATCAAGCAAGCTTGCAAAGGAAATCTGCACTACAATGAAGTCTCACTTCCCCCTGGTCAAAAGGGCCATCTGAAAAAAGTGTAAAATCCAGAAAGGCAGGACAGGCCATGGAGAACTGGGAGCCTTGTTATGCTGATGGGTGGGATGTAAATTGCCAACAGCCACTGGGGAGAAGTGTATGGTGTTTCCTGAAACATCTATAAACAAAGCAACAGAGCCTAGGGCACTTCCACTTATGGTCCTATAGCTTAGGGAAATTAAAATCAAAAAGACACAGCCACCCCAAAGTTTGGGACGGCTCTGTTTACAAGAAACTCGTTTACGGTACAAGTTCAATATCGCAGAAAGTGAAAAATGGATAAAGAAGTTGTGGTACTTACGTACAATGCAATATCACTCAGCAATGAAATCTATGTCATGAGGCCAATAGCAGCATAATGAGTGGATTCAGCTATGATGATCGTAACTGAAACAAGTCACACAGAAAAGGAAACATCATAAGATATCACTAATACACGGAATGTAAACTTGGCTACACAGGAACTGGATTACAAAGAAGAACAGTGTCTCAAATGTAGAAAACCAACATATGCTTGCTTAAGGGGAAAGGTGAGTTGGGGTGCTGCATAAAACGGGAGATTGAAATGAGCACAGATAAAGTTCCTTAAGCCAAATATGGAATAGACAAGAGCTACTCCTTGCTCAACAAAATGGACTCAACACCCGATATTAAACGCCTAAGAATGTACCTGACTAGTAAGTATCTTAAAACCTATGGATTGCTATGTCTCCGAAAGAGAATCAAGCGTGTGTACAGGGGCATAAACACAGCAGTGATAGGATTGGACCGGTTCGGTGAGCAAATGAAGACCCTTTGAAGTCATATTGCATGGTACCCATTCCACGGGTCTCAACTCTCCAGGTTTAAGGGATTCTTCCTTCAGCTAAAACATGCATGTGGAACCCAGAGTATGATCTACCGTGTGATCGGGAGACGTGTTCAAATATGTCTCAGTTTTCCTCCCCTGGTACTCGGGTGCAACATTCCAGATGCTTTACTAACACTCTCCCAACTTGGAGACTCAGTGCCTTAAACCTCTTGATTGGCCCAGTTTGCAATTTCTGTGGAAGATGAACAGGAACAGGGAGAACCAGTTAGAGACTAGCTGCAGGTGTCTGGACGGGCAAATTTAACTCTCATTTCCCACCAGGAAGAGGAATTAACCAAAGGCTCAGCGTGCCATGCCGGAACCAGATTAGGGCCTGAAATAATCCTGCGGTGTTGCGGCCAGCTCACAAGAAAGCGAGTTGAAGAAAGGAGCTCAGGGGCACTGTAATTCACAAACCTGCAGAGTTATAAATGACAGCTATCGTCCAAAAATATACTGAAGTAAGGCTGCCAAGAGGACTGGAAAGCGGGGCAGAATTGCAGGAAGCCGATTTCAGGAGGTAGACTGGAATTGCATTTAAAGCATAGGAAAAGAGGCAGAACGTGCACAATGATGCACTTGGCCAAAAAGCGTGTATGCGTTTTTTCCTGAATATATTCAGGAAAAAACGCATACGCCCTTTTTGGCCAACCAAGCCAGCTTGCAAAGAAATCTGCACTACAATGAAGTCTCACTTCCCCCTGGTAAAAAGGGCCATCTGAAAAAAGTGTAAACTCCAGAAAGGCAGGACAGGCCATGGAGAAGTGGGAGCCTTGTTATGCTGATGGGCGGGATGTAAATTGACAACAGCCACTGGGGAGAAGTGTATGGTGTTTCCTGAAACATCGAAAAAAACAAAGGAACAGAGCCTAGGGCACTTCCACTCATGGTCCTATAGCTTAGGGAAATTAAAATCAAAAAGACACAGCCACCCCAAAGTTTGGGATGGCTCTGTTTACAAGCACCTCGTTTACGGTACAAGTTCAATGTCGCAGAAAGTGAAGAATGGATAAAGAAATTGTGGTACTCACGTACAATGCAATATCACTCAGCAATGAAATCTATGTCATCAGGCCCATAGCAGCATAATGAGTGGATTCAGGTATGATGATCCTAACTGAAATAAGTCACACAGAAAAAGAAACATCATAAGATATCACTAATACACGGAATGTAAACTTGGCTACACAGGAACTGGATTAAAAAACAGAACAGGGTCTCTAAATTAGAAAACTAACTTATGCTTGCTTAAGGGGAAAGGTGAGTTGGGGTGCTGCATAAAACCAGAGATTGAAATGAGCACAGATAAAGTTCCTTAAGCCAAATATGTAATAGACAAGAGCTACTCCTTGCTCAACGAAATGGACTCAAAACCCCATATTAAACGCCTATGAATGTAACTGACTAGTAAGTATCTTAAAAGCTATGGATTACTATGTCTCTGAAAGAGAATCAAGGGTGTGTACCGGGGCATAAACGCAGCAGGATAGGATTGGAGAGGTTCGGTGAGCAAATGAAGACCCTTTGAAGTCATATTGCATGGTACCCATTCCACGGGTCTCAACTCTCCAGGTTTAAGGGATTCTTCCCTCAGCTAAAACATGCATGTGGAACCCAAAGTATGATCAACCATGTGATCGGTAGACGTGTTCCAATATGTCTCAGTTCTCGTCCCCTGGTACTCGGGTGCAACATTCCAGACGCTTTACTAACACTCTCCCGACTTGGAGAGTCAGTGCCTTTAACCTCCTGTTTAGCCCATTTTGCAATTTCTGCGGAAGATGAACAGGAATAGGGAGAATCAATGAGAGACTAGCTGGAGGTGTCTGGACTTGCAAATTTAACTCTCATTTCCCACCAGGAAGAGGAATTAACCAAAGGCTCAGCGGGCCATGCTGGAACCAGATTAGGGCCTGAAGCAATCCTGCGGTGTTGCGGCCAGCTCACAAGAAAGCGAGTTGAAGAAAGGAGCTCAGGGGCACTGTAATTCACAAACCTGCAGAGTTATAAATGACAGCTATCGTCCAAAAATATACTGAGGTAAGGCTGCCAAGAGGACTTGAAAGCAGGGCAGAATTGCAGGAAACCAATTTCAGGAGGTAGACTGGAATTGCATTTAAAGCATAGGAAAAGAGGCAGAACGTCGACAATGATGCACTTGGCCAAAAAGGGCGTATGCGTTTTTTCCTGAATGTATTCAGGAAAAAACGCATTCGCACTTTTTGGCCAACCAAGCAAGCTTGCAAAGGAAATCTGCACTACAATGAAGTCTCACTTTCCCCCGGTCAAAAGGGCCATCTGTAAAAGGTGTAAAATCCAGAAAGGCAGGACAGGTCATGGAGAACTGGGAGCCTTGTTATGCTGATGGGTGGAATATAAATTGCCAACAGCCACTTGGGAGAAGTATATGGTGTTTCCTGAAACATCTAAAAAACAAAGCAACAGAGCCTAGGGCACTTCCACTTATGGTCCTATAGCTTAGGGAAATTAAAATCAAAAAGACACAGCCACCCCAAAGTTTGGGACGGCTCTGTTTACAAGAACCTCGTTTACGGTACAAGTTCAATGTCGCAGAAAGTGAAAAATGGATAAAGAAGTTGTGGTACTTACGTACAAGGCAATATCACTCAGCAATGAAATCTATGTCATCAGGCCCGTAGCAGCATAATGAGAGGATCCAGGTATGATGATTCTAACTGAAATAAGTCACAAAGAAAAAGAAACATCATAAGATAGCACTAATACACGGAATGTAAACTTGGCTACACGGGAACTGGATTACAAAACAGAACAGGGTCTCAAATTTAGAAAACCAACTTACGTTTGCTTAAGGGGAAAGGTGAGTTGGGGTGCTGCATAAAACCAGAGATTGAAATGAGCACAGATAAAGTTCCTTAAGCCAAATATGGAATAGACAAGAGCTACTCCTTGCTCAACGAAATGGACTCAACATCCCATATTAAACGCCTAAGAATGTACCTGACTAGTAAGTATCTTAAAACCTATGGATTGCTATGTCTCTGACAGAGAATCAAGCGTGTGTACAGGGGCATAAACGCAGCAGTGATAGAATTAGAGAGGTTTGGTGAGCAAATGAAGACCCTTTGAAGTCACATTGCATGGTACCCATTCCACGGGTCTCAACTCTCCAGGTTTAAGGGATTCTTCCTTCAGCTAAAACATGCATGTGGAACCCAGAGTATGATCAACCATGTGATCGGGAGACGTGTGAAAATATGTCTCAGTTTTCGTCCCCTGGTATTCGGGTGCAACATTCCAGACGCTTTACTAACACTCTCCCGACTTGGAGAGTCAGTGCCTTTAACCTCCTGTTTGGCCCAGTTTGCAATTTCTGCAGAAGATAAACAGGAATAGGGAGAACCAATGAGAGACTAGCTGGAGGTGTCTGGACGGGCAAATTTAACTCTCATTTCCCAACTGGAAGAGGAAATAACCAAAGGCTCAGCGTGCCGTGCCGGAACCAGATTAGGGTCTGAAGCAATCCTGCGGTGTTGCGGCCAGCTCACAAGAAAGCGAGTTGAAGAAAGGAGCTCAGGGGCACTGTAATTCACAAACCTGCAGAGTTATAAATGACAGCTATCGTCCAAAAATATTCTGAAGTAAGGCTGCCAAGAGGACTGCAAAGTTGGGCAGAATTGCAGGAAACTGATTTCAGGAGGTAGACTGGAATTGCATTTAAAGCATAGGAAAAGAGGCAGAACGTGCACAATGATGCACTTGGCCAAAAAGCGTGTATGCGTTTTTTCCTGAATATATTCAGGAAAAAACGCATACGCCCTTTTTGGCCAACCAAGCCAGCTTGCAAAGAAATCTGCACTACAATGAAGTCTCACTTCCCCCTGGTAAAAAGGGCCATCTGAAAAAAGTGTAAACTCCAGAAAGGCAGGACAGGCCATGGAGAAGTGGGAGCCTTGTTATGCTGATGGGCGGGATGTAAATTGACAACAGCCACTGGGGAGAAGTGTATGGTGTTTCCTGAAACATCTAAAAAACAAAGGAACAGAGCCTAGGGCACTTCCACTCATGGTCCTATAGCTTAGGGAAATTAAAATCAAAAAGACACAGCCACCCCAAAGTTTGGGATGGCTCTGTTTACAAGCACCTCGTTTACGGTACAAGTTCAATGTCGCAGAAAGTGAAGAATGGATAAAGAAATTGTGGTACTCACGTACAATGCAATATCACTCAGCAATGAAATCTATGTCATCAGGCCCGTAGCAGCATAATGAGTGGATTCAGGTATGATGATCCTAACTGAAATAAGTCACACAGAAAAAGAAACATCATAAGATATCACTAATACACGGAATGTAAACTTGGCTACACAGGAACTGGATTAAAAAACAGAACAGGGTCTCTAAATTAGAAAACCAACTTATGCTTGCTTAAGGGGAAAGGTGAGTTGGGGTGCTGCATAAAACCAGAGATTGAAATGAGCACAGATAAAGTTCCTTAAGCCAAATATGTAATAGACAAGAGCTACTCCTTGCTCAACGAAATGGACTCAAAACCCCATATTAAACGCCTATGAATGTAACTGACTAGTAAGTATCTTAAAAGCTATGGATTACTATGTCTCTGAAAGAGAATCAAGGGTGTGTACCGGGGCATAAACGCAGCAGGATAGGATTGGAGAGGTTCGGTGAGCAAATGAAGACCCTTTGAAGTCATATTGCATGGTACCCATTCCACGGGTCTCAACTCTCCAGGTTTAAGGGATTCTTCCCTCAGCTAAAACATGCATGTGGAACCCAAAGTATGATCAACCATGTGATCGGTAGACGTGTTCCAATATGTCTCAGTTCTCGTCCCCTGGTACTCGGGTGCAACATTCCAGACGCTTTACTAACACTCTCCCGACTTGGAGAGTCAGTGCCTTTAACCTCCTGTTTAGCCCATTTTGCAATTTCTGCGGAAGATGAACAGGAATAGGGAGAACCAATGAGAGACTAGCTGGAGGTGTCTGGACTTGCAAATTTAACTCTCATTTCCCACCAGGAAGAGGAATTAACCAAAGGCTCAGCGGGCCATGCTGGAACCAGATTAGGGCCTGAAGCAATCCTGCGGTGTTGCGGCCAGCTCACAAGAAAGCGAGTTGAAGAAAGGAGCTCAGGGGCACTGTAATTCACAAACCTGCAGAGTTATAAATGACAGCTATCGTCCAAAAATATACTGAGGTAAGGCTGCCAAGAGGACTTGAAAGCAGGGCAGAATTGCAGGAAACCAATTTCAGGAGGTAGACTGGAATTGCATTTAAAGCATAGGAAAAGAGGCAGAACGTCGACAATGATGCACTTGGCCAAAAAGGGCGTATGCGTTTTTTCCTGAATGTATTCAGGAAAAAACGCATACGCACTTTTTGGCCAACCAAGCAAGCTTGCAAAGGAAATCTGCACTACAATGAAGTCTCACTTTCCCCCGGTCAAAAGGGCCATCTGTAAAAAGTGTAAAATCCAGAAAGGCAGGACAGGTCATGGAGAACTGGGAGCCTTGTTATGCTGATGGGTGGAATATAAATTGCCAACAGCCACTTGGGAGAAGTATATGGTGTTTCCTGAAACATCTAAAAAACAAAGCAACAGAGCCTAGGGCACTTCCACTTATGGTCCTATAGCTTAGGGAAATTAAAATCAAAAAGACACAGCCACCCCAAACTTTGGGACGGCTCTGTTTACAAGAACCTCGTTTATGGTACAAATTCAATATCACAGAAAGTGAAAAATGGATAAAGAAGTTGTGGTACTTACATACAATGCAATATCACTCAGCAATGAAATCTATGTCATCAGGCCTGTAGAACATAGAGTGGATTCAGGTATGATGATTCCAACTGAAATAAGTTACACAGAAAAAGAAACATCTTAAGATAACACTAATACACGGAGTGTAAACTTAGATACACAGGAACTGGATTACAAAACAGAACAGGGTCTCAAATTTAGAAAACCACCTTATGCTTGCCTAAGGGGAAAGGTGAGTTGGGGTGCTGCATAAATCCAGAGATTGAAATGAGCACAGATAAAGTTCCTTAAGCCAAATATGTAATAGACAAGAGCTACTCCTTGCTCAACGAAATGGACTCAACACCCCATATTAAACGCCTAAGAATGTATCTGACTAGTAAGTATCTTAAAACCTATGGATTGCTATGTCTCCGAAAGAGAATCAACCGTGTGTACAGGGGTATAAATGCAGCAGTGATAGGATTGGAGAGGTTCGGTTAGCAAATGAAGACCCTTTGAAGTCATATTGCATGGTACCCATTCCACGGGTCTCAACTCTCCAGGTTTAAGGGATTCTTCCTTCAGCTAAATTATGCATGTGGAACCCAGAGTATGATCAACCGTGGGATCGGGAGACGTGTTCCAATATGTCTCAGTTCTCGTCCCCTGGTACTCGGGTGCAACATTCCACACGCTTTACTAACACTCTCCCGTCTTGGAGAGTCAGTGCCTTTAACCTCCTGTTTGGCCCAGTTTGCCATTTCTGCGGAAGATGAACAGGAATAGGGAGAACCATTGAGAGACTAGCTGGAGGTGTCTGGACGGGCAAATTTAACTCTCATTTCCCACCAGGAAGAGGAATTAACCAAAGGTTCAGCGTGCCGTGCCGGAACCAGATTAGGGCCTGAATCAATCCGGCGGTGTTGAGGCCAGCTCACAAGAAAGCGAGTTGAAGAAAGCAGCTCAGGGGCACTGTAATTCACAAACATGCAGAGTTATAAATGACAGCTATCGTCCAAAAATATACTGAAGTAAGGCTGCAAGAGGACTTGAATGCGGGGCAGAATTGCAGGAAACCGATTTCAGGAGATAGACTGGAATTGCATTTAAAGCATAGGAAAAGAGGCAGAACGTGGACAATGATGCACTTGGCCAAAAAGCGCGTATGCGTTTTTTCCTGAATATATTCAGGAAAAAACGCATACGCCCTTTTTGGCCAACCAAGCAAGCTTGCAAAGGAAATCTACACTACAATGAAGTCTCACTTCCCCCCAGTCAAAAGGGCCATCTGAAAAAAGTGTAAAATCCAGAAAGGCAGGACAGGCCATGGAGAACTGGGAGCCTTGTTATGCTGATGGGAGGGATGTAAATGGCCAACAGCCACTCCGGAGAAGTGCATGGTGTTTCCTGAAACATCTAAAAAACAAAGCAACAGAGCCTAGGGCACTTCCACTTATGGTCCTATAGCTTAGGGAAATTAAAATCAAAAAGACACAGCCAGCCGAAAGTTTGGGACGGCTCTGTTTACAAGAACCTCGTTTACGGTACAAGTTCAATTTCCCAGAAAGCGAAAAATGGATAAAGAAGTTGTGGTACTTACGTACAATGCAATATCACTCAGCAATGAAATCTATGTCATGAGGCCCGTAGCAGCATAATGAGTGGATTCAGGTATGATGATTCTAACTGAAATAAGTCACACAGAAAAAGAAACATCATGAGAAATCACTAATACACGGAATGAAAACTTGGCTACACAGGAACTGAATTACAAAACACAACAGGGTCTCAAATTTAGAAAACCAACTTATGCTTGCTTAAGGGGAAAGGTGAGTTGGGGTGCTGCATAAAAACAGAGCTTGAAATGAGCACAGATAAAGTTCCTTAAGCCAAATATGTAATAGACAAGAGCTACTCCTTGCTCAACGAAATGGACTCAACAACCCATATTAAACGCCTAAGAATGTACCTGACTAGTAAGTATCTTAAAACCTATGGATTGCTATGTCTCCAAAAGAGAATCAAGCGTGTGTATAGGGGCATAAACGCAGCAGTGATAGGATTGGAGAGGTTCGGTGAGCAAACGAAGACCCTTTGAAATCATATTGCATGGTACCCATTCCACGGGTCTCAACTCTCCAGGTTTAAGGGATTCTTCCTTCAGCTAAAACATGCATGTGGAACCCAGAGTATGATCAACCATGTGATTGGGAGACGTGTGCCAATATTTCTCAGTTCTCGTCCCCTGGTACTCGGGTGCAACACTCCAGACGCTTTACTAACACTCTCCTGACTTGGAGAGTCAGTGCCTTTAACCTCCTGTTTGGCCCAGTTTGCAATTTCTGCGGAAGATGAACAGGAATAGGGAGAACAAATGAGAGACTAGCTGGAGGTGACTGGACGGGCAAATTTAACTCTCATTTCCCACCAGGAAGAGGAATTAACCAAAGGCTCTGCCTGCTGTGCCGGAACCAGATTAGGGTCTGAAGCAATACTGTGGTGTTGCGGCCAGCTCACAAGAAAGCGAGTTGAAGAAAGGAGCTCAGGGGCACTGTAATTCACAAACCTGCAGAGTTATAAATGACAGCTATCGTCCAAAAATATACTGAAGTAAGGCTGCCAAGAGGACTTGAAAGCGGGGCAGAATTGCAGGAAACCGATTTCAGGACGTAGACTGGAATTGCATTTAAAGCATAGGAAAAGAGGCAGAACGTCGACAATGATGCACTTGGCCAAAAAGGGTGTATGCGTTTTTTCCTGAATATATTCAGGAAAAAATGCATACGCCGTTTTTGGCCAACCAAGCAAGCTTGCAAAGGAAATCTGCACTACAATGAAGTCTCACTTCCCCACGATCAACAGGGCCATCTGAAAAAAGTGTAAAATCCAGAAAGGCAGGACAGACCATGGAGAACTGGGACCCTTCTTATGCTGATGGGCGGGATGTAAATTGCCAACAGCCACTCGGGAGAAGTGTATGGTGTTTCCTGAAACATCTAAGAAACAAAGCAACAGAGCCTAGGGCACTTCCACTTATGGTCCTATAGCTTAGGGAAATTAAAATCAAAAAGACACAGCCACCCCAAAGTTTGGGACAGCTCTGTTTACAAGAACCTAGTCTACGCTACAAGTTCAATATCGCAGAAAGTGAAAAATGGATAAAGAAGTTGTGGTACTTACGTACAATGCAATACCACTCAGCAATGAAATCTATGTCATCAGGCCCGTAACAGCATAATGAGTGGATTCAGGTATGATGATTCTAACTGAAATAAGTCACAAGAAAAAGAAACATCATAAGATATCACTAATACACGGAATGTAAACTTGGCTACACAGGAACTGGATTACAAAACAGAACAGGGTCTCAAAATTAGAAAACCAACTTATGCTTGCTTAAGGGGAAAGGGGAGTTGGGGTTTTGCATAAAACCAGAGATTGAAATGAGCACAGATAAAGTTCCTTAAGCCAAATATGTAATAGACAGGAGCTACTCCTTGCTCAACGAAATGGACTCAAAACCGCATATTAAACGCCTAAGAATGTACCTGACTAGTAAGTATCTTAAAACCTATGGATTGCTATGTCTCTGAAAGAGAATCAAGCGTGAGTACAGGGGCATAAAAGCAGCAGTGATAGGATTGGAGAGGTTCGGTGATCAAATGAAGACCCTTTGAAGTCATATTGCATGTTACCCATTCCACGGGTCTCAACTCTCCAGGTTTAAGGGATTCTTCCTTCAGGTAAAACATGCATGTGGAACCCAGAATATGATCAACCATGTGATCGGGAGACGTGTTCCAATATGTCTCAGTTCTCGTCCCCTGGTACTCGGGTGCAACATTCCAGATGCTTTACTAACACTCTCCCGACTTGGAGAGACAGTGCCTTTAACCTCCTGTTTGGCCCAGTTTGCAATTTCTGCGGAAGATAAACAGGAATAGGGAGAACCAATGAGAGACTAGCTGGAGGTGACTGGACGGGCAAATTTAACTCTCATTTCCCACCAGGAAGAGGAATTAACCAAAGGCTCTGCGTGCTGTGCCGGAACCAGATTAGGGTCTGAAGCAATACTGTCGTGTTGCGGCCAGCTCACAAGAAAGCGAGTTGAAGAAAGGAGCTCAGGGGCACTGTAATTCACAAACCTGCAGAGTTATAAATGACAGCTACCGTCCAAAAATATACTGAAGTAAGGCTGCCAAGAGGACTTGAAAGCGGGGCAGAATTGCAGAAAACCGATTTCAGTAGGTCGACTGGAATTGCATTTAAAGCATAGGAAAAGAGGCAGAACGTCGACAATGATGCACTTGGCCAAAAAGTGTGTATGCGTTTTTTCCTGAACATATTCAGGAAAAAATGCATACGCGCTTTTTGGCCAAACAAGCAAACTAGCAAAGGAAATCTGCACTACAATGAAGTCTCACTTCCCCACGATCAACAGGGCCATCTGAAAAAAGTGTAAAATCCAGAAAGGCACGACAGGCCATGGAGAACTGGGAGCCTTGTTATGCTGATGGGCGGGATGTAAATTGCCAACAGCCACTGGGGAGAAGTGTATGGTGCTTCCTGAAACATCTAAAAAACAAAGCAACAGAGCCTAGGGCACTTCCACTTATGGTCCTATAGCTTAGGGAAATTAAAATCAAAAAGACACAGCCACCCCAAAGTTTGGGACGGCTCTGTTTACAAGAAACTCATTTACGGGACAAGTTCAATATCGCAGAAAGTGAAAAATGGATAAAGAAGTTGTGGTACTTACGTACAATGCAATATCACTCAGCAATGAAATCTATGTCATCAGGCCCATAGCAGCATAATGAGTGGATTCAGGTATGATGATTCTAACTGAAATAAGTCACACAGATAAACAAACATCATAAGATATCACTAATACATGGAATGTAAACTTGGCTACACAGGAACTGGATTACAAAAGAGAACAGGGTCTCAAATTCAGAAAACCAACTTATGCTTGCTTAAGGGGAAAGGTGAGTTGGGGTGCTGCATAAAACCAGAGATTGAAATGAGCACAGATAAAGTTCCTTAAGCCAAATATGGAATAGACAAGAGCTACTCCTTGCTCAACGAAATGGACTCAACAACCCATATTAAACACCTAAGAATGTACCTGACTAGTAAGTATCTTAAAACCTATGGATTGCTATGTCTCCGAAAGAGAATCAAGCGTGTGTATAGGGGCATAAACGCAGCAGTGATAGGATTGGAGAGGTTCGGTGAGCAAATGAAGACCCTTTGAAGTCATATTGCATGGTACCCATTCCACGGGTCTCAACTCTCCAGGTTTAAGGGATTCTTCCTTCAGCTAAAACATGCATGTGGAACCCAGAGTATGATCAACCGTGTGATCGGGAGACGTGTTCCAATATGTCTCAGTTCTCGTCCCCTGGTACTCGGGTGCAACATTCCAGATGCTTTACTAACACTTTCTCAACTTGGAGAGTCAGTGCCTTTAACCTCCTGTTTGGCCCAGTTTGCAATTTCTGCGGAAGATGAACAGGAATAGGGAGAACCAATGAGAGACTAGCTGGAGGTGTCTGGAAGGGCAAATTTAACTCTCATTTCCCACCAGGAAGAGGAATTAAGCAAAGGCTCAGCGTTCCGTGCCGGAACCAGATTAGGGCCTGAAGCAATCCTGCGGTGTTGCGGCCAGCTCACAAGAAAGCGAGTTGAAGAAAGGAGCTCAGGGGCACTGTAATTCACAAACCTGCAGAGTTATAAATGACAGCTATCATCCAAAAATATACTGAAGTAAGCCTGACAAGAGGACTTGAATGCGGGGCAGAATTGCAGGAAACCGATTTCAGGAGGTAGACTGGAATTGCATTTAAAGCATAGGAAAAGAGGCAGAACGTCCACAATGATGCACTTGGACAAAAAGGGCGTATGCGTTTTTTCCTGAATATATTGAGAAAAAAACGCATATGCCCTTTTTGGGCAACCAAGCACGCTTGCAAAGGAAATCTGCACTACAATGAAGTCTCACTTCCCCCCGGTCAAAAGGGCCATCTGAAAAAAGTGTAAAATCTAGAAAGGCAGGACAGGCCATGGAGAACTGGGAGCCTTGTTATGCTGATGAGCAGGATGTAAATTGCCAACAGCCACTCGGGAGAAGTGTATGGTGTTTCCTGAAACATCTAAAAAACACAGCAACAGAGCCTAGGGCACTTCCACTTATGGTCCTATAGCTTAGGGAAATTAAAATCAAAAGGACACAGCCACCCCAAAGTTTGGGACGGCTCTGTTTACAAGAACCTCGTTTACGGTACAAGTTCAATATCGCAGAAAGCGAAAAATGGAGAAAGAAGTTTTGGTACTTACGTACAATGCAATATCACTCAGCAATGAAATCTATGTCATCAGGCCCGTAGCAGCATAATGAGTGGATTCAGGTATGATGATTTCAACTGAAATAAGTCACACAGAAAAAGAAACATCATAAGATATCACTAATACACGGAATGTAAACTAAGCTACACAGGAACTGAATTACAAAACACAACAGGGCCTAAAATGTAGAAAACCACCTTATGCTTGCTTAAGGAGAAAGGTGAGTTGGGGTGCTGCATAAAACCAGAGATTGAAATGAGCACAGATAAAGTTCCTTAAGCCAAATATGTAATAGTCAAGAGATACTCCTTGCTCAATGAAATTGACTCAACACCCCATATTAAATGCCTAAGAAGGTACCTGACTAGTAAGTATCTTAAAACCTATGGATTGCTATGTCTCCGAAAGAGAATCAAGCATGTGTACAGGGGCATAAGCGCAGCAGTGATAGGATTGGAGAGGTTCGGTGAGAAAATGAAGACCCTTTCAAGTCATATTGCATGGTACCCATTGCACGGGTCTCAACTCTCCAGGTTTAAGGGATTCTTCCTTCAGCTAAAGCATGCATGTGGAACCCAGAGTATGATCAACCGTGTGATCGGGAGACGTGTTCCAATATGTCTCAGTTCTCGTCCCCTGGTACTCGGGTGCAACGTTCCAGACGCTTTACTAACACTCTGCCGACATGGAGAGTCACTGCCTTTAACCTCCTGTTTGGCCCAGTTTGCAAATTCCGTGGAAGATGAACAGGAATAGGGAGAACCAATGAGAGACTAGCTGGAGGTGTCTGGACAGGCAAATTTAACTCTCATTTCCCACCAGGAAGAGGAATTAGCCAAAGGCTCAGCGTGCCATGCCAGAACCAGATTAGGGCCTGAAGCAATCCTGCGGTGTTGCGGCCATCTCACAAGAAAGCGAGTTGAAGAAAGGAGCTCAGGGGCACTGTAATTCACAAACCTGCAGAGTTATAAATGACAGCTATCGTCCAAAAATATACTGAAGTAAGGCTGCCAAGAGGACTTGAAAGCGGGGCAGAATTGCAGGAAACCGATTTCAGGAGGTAGACTGGAATTGCATTTAAAGCATAGGAAAAGAGGCAGAATGTCGACAATGATGCACTTGGCCAAAACGGGCATATGCGTTTTTCTTGAATATATTCAGGGAAAAAACGCATACGCCCTTTTTGGCCAACCAAGCAAGCTTGCAAAGGAAATCTGCACTACAATGAAGTCTCACTTCCCCCCGGTCAAAAGGGCCATCTGAAAAAAGTGTAAAATTCAGAAAGGCAGGACAGGCCATGGAGAACTGGGAGCCTTGTTATGCTGATGGGCGGGATGTAAATTCCCAACAGCCACTTGGGAGATGTGTATGGTGTTTCCTGAAACATCTAAAAAACAAAGCAACAGAGCCTAGGGCACTTACACTTATGGTCCTATAGCTTAGGGAAATTAAAATCAAAAAGACACAGCCACCCCAAAGTTTGGGACGGCTCTGTTTACAAGAACCTCGTTTATGGTACAAGTTCAATATCGCAGAAAGCAAAAAATGGATAAAGAAGTTGTGTTACTTAAGTACAATGCAATATCACTCAGCAATGAAATCTATGTCATCAGGCCCATAGCAGCATAATGAGTGGATTCAGGTATGATGATTCTAACTGAAATATGTCACACAGAAAAAGAAACATCATAAGTTATCACTAATACATGGAATGTAAACTTGGCTACACAGGAACTGAATTACAAAACAGAACAGGGTCTCAAATTTAGAAAACCAACTTATGCTTGCTTAAGGGGAAAGGTGAGTTGGGGTGCTGTATAAAACCAGAGATTGATATGAGCACAGATAAAGTTCCTTAAGCCAATTATGGAATAGACAAGAGCTACTCCTTGCTCAACGAAATGGACTCAACACCCCATAATAAACGCTTAAGAATGTACCTGACTAGTAAGTATCTTAAAACTTATGGATTGCTATGTCTCCGATAGAGAATCAAGCGTGTGTACAGAGGCATAAACGCAGCAGTGATAGGACTGGAGAAGTTCGGTGAGCAAATGAAGACCCTTTGAAGACATATTGCATGGTACCCATTCCACGGGTCTCAACTCTCTAGGTTTAAGGGATTCTTCCTTCAGCTAAAACATGCATGTGGAACCCAGAGTATGATCAACCGTGTGATCGGAAGACGTGTTGAAATATGTCTCAGTTCTCGTCCCCTGGTACTTGGGTGCAACATTCCAGATGCTTTACTAATACTCTCCCGACTTGGAGAGTCAGTGCCTTTAACCTCCTATTTGGGCCAGTTTGCAATTTCTGCGGAAGATGAACAGGAATAGGGAGAACCAATGAGAGACTAGCTGGAGGTGTCTGGACGGGCAAATTTAACTCTCATTTCCCACCATGAAGAGGAATTAACCAAAGGTTCAGCGTGCCGTGCCAGAACCAGATTAGGGCCTGAAGCAATCCTGCGGTGTTGCGGCCAGCTCACAAGAAAGCGAGTTGAAGAAAGGAGCTCAGGGGCACTGTAATTCACAAACTTGCAGAGTTATAAATGACAGCTATTGTCCAAAAATATACTGAAGTAAGGCTGCCAAGAGGACTTGAAAGCGGCGCAGAATTGCACGAAACCGATTTCAGGAGGTAGACTGGAAATGCATTTAAAGCATAGGAAAAGAGGCAGAACGTCGACAATGATGCACTTGGCCAAAAAGGGCGTATGCGTTTTTTCCTGAATATATTCAGGAAAAAACGCATACGCCCTTTTTGGCCAACCAAGCAAGCTTGCAAAGGAAATCTGCACTACAATGAAGTCTCACTTCCCCCCGGTCAAAAGGGCCATCTGAAAAAAGTGTAAAATCCAGAAAGTCAGGACAGGCCATGGAGCACTGGGAGCCTTGTTATGCTGATGGGTGGGATGTACATTGCCAACAGCCACTTGGGAGAAGTATATGGTGTTTCCTGAAACATCTAAAAAACAAAGCAACAGAGCCTAGGGCACTTCCACTTATGGTCCTATAGCTTAGGAAAATTAAAATCAAAAAGACACAGCCACCCCAAAATTTGGGTCGGCTCTGTTTACAAGAACCTCATTTACGGTACAAGTTCAATATCACAGAAAATGAAAAATGGATAAAGAATTTGGTAGTTACGTACAATGCAATATCACTCAGCAAAGAAATCTATGCCATCAGGCACGTAGCAGCATAATGAGTGGATTCAGGTATGATGATTCTAACTGAAATAAGTCACACAGAAAAAGAAACATCATAAGATATCACTAATACACGGAATGTAAAGTTGGCTACACAGGAACTGGATTACAAAACAGAACAGGGTCTCAAATTTAGAAAACCAACTTATGCTTGCTTAAGGGGAAAGGTGAGTTGGGGTGCTGCATAAAACCAGAGATTGAAATGAGCACAGATAAAGTTCCTTAAGCCAAATATGGAATAGAAAAGAGCTACTCCTTGCTCAACGAAATGGACTCAACACCCCATATTAAACGCCTAAGAATGTACCTGACTAGTAAGTATCTTAAAACCTATCCATTGCTATGTCTCTGAAAGAGAATCAAGCGTGAGTACAGGGGCATAAACGCAGCAGTGATAGGATTGGAGAAGTTTCGTGAGCAAATGAAGACCCTTTGAAGTCATATTGCATGGTACCCATTCCACGGGTCTCAACTCTCCAGGTTTAAGGGATTCTACTTTCAGCTAAACATGCATGTGGAACCCAGACTATGATCAACCGTGTGATCATGAGTCATGTTCAAATATGTCTCAGTTCTCATCCCCTGGTACTCGGGTGAAACATTCTAGATGCTTTACTAACACTCTCCCAACTTGGAGAGTCAGTGCCTTTAACCTCCTGTTTGGCCCAGTTTGCAAATTCCGCGGAAGATGAACACGAGTAGGGAGAACCAATGAGAGACTAGCTGGAGGTGTCTGGACGGGCAAATTTAACTCTCATTTCCCACCAGGAAGAGGAATTAACCAAAGGCTCAGCGTGCCATGCCAGAACAAGATTAGGGCCTGAAGCAATCCTGCGGTATTGCGGCCAGCTCACAAGAAAACGAGTTGAAGAAAGGAGCTCAGGGGCACTGTAATTCACAAACCTGCAGAGTTATAAATGACAGCAATCATCCAAAAATATACTGAAGAATGGCTGCCAAGAGGATTTGAAAGCGGGGCAGAATTGCAGGAAACCGATCAGGAGGTAGACTGGCATTGCATTTAAAGCATAGGAAAAGAGGCAGAACGTCGACAATGATGCACTTGGTCAAAAAGGGTGTATGCGTTTTTTCCTGAATATATTCAGGAAAAAACGCATACGCACTTTTTGGCAAACCAAGCAAGCTTGCAAAGGAAATCTGCACTACAATGAAGTCTCACTTCCCCCAGGTCAAAAGGGCTATCTGAAAAAAGTGTAGAATCCAGAAAGGCAGGACAGGCCATGGAGAACTGGGAGCCTTGTTATGCTGATGGGCGGCATGTATATTGCCAACAGCCACTCTGGAGAAGTGTATGGTGTTTCCTGAAACATATAAAAAAAAAGCAACAGAGCGTAGGGCACTTCCACTTATGGTCCTATAGCTTAGGGAAATTAAAATCAAAAAGACACAGCCACCCCAAAGTTTGGGACGGCTCTGTTTACAAGAAACTCGTTTACGGTACAAGTTCAATATCGCAGAAAGCGAAAAATGGATAAAGAAGTTGTGGTACTTGCGTACAATGCAATATCACTCAGCAATGAAATCTATGTCATCAGGCCCGTAGCAGCATAATGAGTGGATTCAGGTATGATGATTCTAACTGAAATAAGTCACACAGAAAAAGAAACATCATAAGATATCACTAATACAGGGAATGTAAACTTGGCTACACAGGAACTGAATTACAAAACGGAACAGGGTCTCAAATTTAGAAAATCAACTTATGCTTGCTTAGGGGAAAGGTGAGTTGGGGTACTGCATAAAACCAGAGATTGAAATGAGCACAGATAAAGTTCGTTAAGCCAAACATGTAATAGACAAGAGCTACTGCTTGCTCAACGAAATGGACTCAACACCCCATATTAAACACCTAAGAATGTAGCTGACTAGTAAGTATCTTAAAACCTATGGATTGCTATGTCTCCAAAAGAGAATCAAGCGTGTGTACAGGGGCATAAATGCAGCCGTGATAGGATTGGAGAGGTTCGGTGAGCAAATGAAGACCCTCTGAAATCATATTGCATGGTACCCATTCCACGGGTCTCAACTCTCCAGGTTTAAGGGATTCTTCCTTCAGCTAAAACATGCATGTGGAACCCAGAGTATGATCAACCGTGTGATCGGGAGACGTGTTGAAATATGTCTCAGTTCTCGTCCCCTGGTACTCGGGTGCAACATTCCAGATGCTTTACTAACACTCTCCCGACTTGGAGAGTCAGTGCCTTTAACCTCCTGTTTGGCCCAGTTTGCAAATTCCGCGGAAGATGAACAGGAATAGGGAGAACCAATGAGAGACTAGCTGGAGGTGTCTGGACGGGAAAATTTAACTCTCATTTCCCACCAGGAAGAGGAATTAACCAAAGGCTCAGCGTGCCATGCCCGAACGAGATTAGGGCCTGAAGCAATCCTGCGGTGTTGCGGCCAGCTCACAAGAAAGCGAGTTGAAGAAAGGAGCTCAGGGGCACTGTAATTCACAAACCTGCAGAGTTATAAATGACAGCTATCATCCAAAAATATACTGAAGTAAGGCTGCCAAGAGGACTTGAAAGCCGGGCAGAATTGCAGGAAACCGATTTCAGGAGGTAGACTGGAATTGCATTTAAAGCATAGGAAAAGAGGCAGAAGGTCGACAATGATGCACTTGGCCAAAAAGGGCGTATGCGTTTTTTCCTGAATATATTCAGGAAAAAACGCATATGCTCTTTTTGGCCAACCAAGCAAGCTTGCAAAGGAAATCTGCACTACAATGAAGTCTCACTTCCCCCCCGTCAAAAGGGCCATCTGAAAAAAGTGTAAAATCCAGAAAGGCAGGACAGGCCATGGAGAACTGGGAGCCTTGTTATGCTGATGGGCGGGATGTAACTTGCCAACAGCCACTCGGGAGAAGTGTATGGTGTTTCCTGAAACATCTAAAAAACAAAGCAACAGAGCCTAGGGCACTTCCACTTATGGTCCTATAGCTTAGGGAAATTAAAATCAAAAAGACACAGCCACCCCAAAGTTTGGGATGGCTCTGTTTACAAGAAACTCGTTTACGGTACAAGTTCAATATCGCATAAAGCGAAAAATGGATAAAGAAGTTGTGGTACTTACGTACAATGCAATATCACTCAGCAATGACATCTATGTCATCAGGCCCATAGCAGCATAATGAGTGGATTCAGGTATGATGATTCTAACTGAAATAAGTCACACAGAAAAAGAAACATCATAAGATATCACTAATACACGGAATGTAAACTTGGCTACACAGGAACTGAATTTCAAAACAGAACATGGTCCCAAATTTAGAAAATCAACTTATGCTTGCTTAAGGGGAAAGGTGAGTTGGGGTGCTGCATAAAACCAGAGATTGAAATGAGCACAGATAAAGTTCCTTAAGCCAAATATGTAATAGACAAGAGCTACTCCTTGCTCAACGAAATGGACTCAAAACCCCATATTAAACGCCTAATAATGTACCTGACTAGTAAGTATCTTAAAACCTATGGATTGCTATGTCTCTGAAAGTGAATCAATCGTGAGTACAGGGGCAAAAACGCAGCAGTGATAGGATTGGAGAGTTTTGGTGAGCAAATGAAGACCCTTTGAAGTCATATTGCATGGTACCCATTCCACGGGTCTCAACTCTCCAGGTTTAAGGGATTCTTCCTTCAGCTAAAACATGCATGTGGAACCCAGAGTATGATCAACCGTGTGATCGGGAGACGTGTTGAAATATGTCTCAGTTCTCGTCCCCTGGTACTCGGGTGCAACATTCCAGATGCTTTACTAACACTCTCCCGACTTGGAGAGTCAGTGCCTTTAACCTCCTGTTTGGCCCAGTTTGCAAATTCCGCGGAAGATGAACAGGAATAGGGAGAACCAATGAGAGACTAGCTGGAGGTGTCTGGACGGGAAAATTTAACTCTCATTTCCCACCAGGAAGAGGAATTAACCAACGGCTCAGCGTGCCATGCCGGAACCAGATTAGGGCCTGAAGCAATCCTGCGGTGTTGCGGCCAGCTCACAAGAAAGCGAGTTGAAGAAAGGAGCTCAGGGGCACTGTAATTCACAAACCTGCAGAGTTATAAATGACAGCTATCATCCAAAAATATACTGAAGTAAGGCTGCCAAGAGGACTTGAAAGCCGGGCAGAATTGCAGGAAACCGATTTCAGGAGGTAGACTGGAATTGCATTTAAAGCATAGGAAAAGAGGCAGAAGGTCGACAATGATGCACTTGGCCAAAAAGGGCGTATGCGTTTTTTCCTGAATATATTCAGGAAAAAACGCATACGCCCTTTTTGGCCAACCAAGCAAGCTTGCAAAGGAAATCTGCACTACAATGAAGTCTCACTTCCCCCCCGTCAAAAGGGCCATCTGAAAAAAGTGTAAAATCCAGAAAGGCAGGACAGGCCATGGAGAACTGGGAGCCTTGTTATGCTGATGGGCGGGATGTAAATTGCCAACAGCCACTCGGGAGAAGTGTATGGTGTTTCCTGAAACATCTAAAAAACAAAGCAACAGAGCCTAGGGCACTTCCACTTATGGTCCTGCAGCTTAGGGAAATTAAAATCAAAAAGACACAGCCACCCCAAAGTTTGGGATGGCTCTGTTTACAAGAAACTCGTTTACGGTACAAGTTCAATATCGCATAAAGCGAAAAATGGATAAAGAAGTTGTGGTACTTACGTACAATGCAATATCACTCAGCAATGACATCTATGTCATCAGGCCCATAGCAGCATAATGAGTGGATTCAGGTATGATGATTCTAACTGAAATAAGTCACACAGAAAAAGAAACATCATAAGATATCACTAATACACGGAATGTAAACTTGGCTACACAGGAACTGAATTTCAAAACAGAACATGGTCCCAAATTTAGAAAATCAACTTATGCTTGCTTAAGGGGAAAGGTGAGTTGGGGTGCTGCATAAAACCAGAGATTGAAATGAGCACAGATAAAGTTCCTTAAGCCAAATATGTAGTAGACAAGAGCTACTCCTTGCTCAACGAAATGGACTCAAAACCCCATATTAAACGCCTAATAATGTACCTGACTAGTAAGTATCTTAAAACCTATGGATTGCTATGTCTCTGAAAGTGAATCAATCGTGAGTACAGGGGCAAAAACGCAGCAGTGATAGGATTGGAGAGTTTTGGTGAGCAAATGAAGACCCTTTGAAGTCATATTGCATGGTACCCATTCCACGGGTCTCAACTCTCCAGGTTTAAGGGATTCTTCCTTCAGCTAAAACATGCATGTGGAACCCAGAGTATGATCAACCGTGTGATCGGGAGACGTGTTGAAATATGTCTCAGTTCTCGTCCCCTGGTACTCGGGTGCAACATTCCAGATGCTTTACTAACACTCTCCCGACTTGGAGAGTCAGTGCCTTTAACCTCCTGTTTGGCCCAGTTTGCAAATTCCGCGGAAGATGAACAGGAATAGGGAGAACCAATGAGAGACTAGCTGGAGGTGTCTGGACGGGAAAATTTAACTCTCATTTCCCACCAGGAAGAGGAATTAACCAAAGGCTCAGCGTGCCATGCCCGAACGAGATTAGGGCCTGAAGCAATCCTGCGGTGTTGCGGCCAGCTCACAAGAAAGCGAGTTGAAGAAAGGAGCTCAGGGGCACTGTAATTCACAAACCTGCAGAGTTATAAATGACAGCTATCATCCAAAAATATACTGAAGTAAGGCTGCCAAGAGGACTTGAAAGCCGGGCAGAATTGCAGGAAACCGATTTCAGGAGGTAGACTGGAATTGCATTTAAAGCATAGGAAAAGAGGCAGAAGGTCGACAATGATGCACTTGGCCAAAAAGGGCGTATGCGTTTTTTCCTGAATATATTCAGGAAAAAACGCATACGCCCTTTTTGGCCAACCAAGCAAGCTTGCAAAGGAAATCTGCACTACAATGAAGTCTCACTTCCCCCCCGTCAAAAGGGCCATCTGAAAAAAGTGTAAAATCCAGAAAGGCAGGACAGGCCATGGAGAACTGGGAGCCTTGTTATGCTGATGGGCGGGATGTAACTTGCCAACAGCCACTCGGGAGAAGTGTATGGTGTTTCCTGAAACATCTAAAAAACAAAGCAACAGAGCCTAGGGCACTTCCACTTATGGTCCTATAGCTTAGGGAAATTAAAATCAAAAAGACACAGCCACCCCAAAGTTTGGGATGGCTCTGTTTACAAGAAACTCGTTTACGGTACAAGTTCAATATCGCATAAAGCGAAAAATGGATAAAGAAGTTGTGGTACTTACGTACAATGCAATATCACTCAGCAATGACATCTATGTCATCAGGCCCATAGCAGCATAATGAGTGGATTCAGGTATGATGATTCTAACTGAAATAAGTCACACAGAAAAAGAAACATCATAAGATATCACTAATACACGGAATGTAAACTTGGCTACACAGGAACTGAATTTCAAAACAGAACATGGTCCCAAATTTAGAAAATCAACTTATGCTTGCTTAAGGGGAAAGGTGAGTTGGGGTGCTGCATAAAACCAGAGATTGAAATGAGCACAGATAAAGTTCCTTAAGCCAAATATGTAATAGACAAGAGCTACTCCTTGCTCAACGAAATGGACTCAAAACCCCATATTAAACGCCTAATAATGTACCTGACTAGTAAGTATCTTAAAACCTATGGATTGCTATGTCTCTGAAAGTGAATCAATCGTGAGTACAGGGGCAAAAACGCAGCAGTGATAGGATTGGAGAGTTTTGGTGAGCAAATGAAGACCCTTTGAAGTCATATTGCATGGTACCCATTCCACGGGTCTCAACTCTCCAGGTTTAAGGGATTCTTCCTTCAGCTAAAACATGCATGTGGAACCCAGAGTATGATCAACCGTGTGATCGGGAGACGTGTTGAAATATGTCTCAGTTCTCGTCCCCTGGTACTCGGGTGCAACATTCCAGATGCTTTACTAACACTCTCCCGACTTGGAGAGTCAGTGCCTTTAACCTCCTGTTTGGCCCAGTTTGCAAATTCCGCGGAAGATGAACAGGAATAGGGAGAACCAATGAGAGACTAGCTGGAGGTGTCTGGACGGGAAAATTTAACTCTCATTTCCCACCAGGAAGAGGAATTAACCAAAGGCTCAGCGTGCCATGCCGGAACCAGATTAGGGCCTGAAGCAATCCTGCGGTGTTGCAGCCAGCTCACAAGAAAGCGAGTTGAAGAAAGGAGCTCAGGGGCACTGTAATTCACAAACCTGCAGAGTTATAAATGACAGCTATCATCCAAAAATATACTGAAGTAAGGCTGCCAAGAGGACTTGAAAGCCGGGCAGAATTGCAGAAAACCGATTTCAGGAGGTAGACTGGAATTGCATTTAAAGCTTAGGAAAAGAGGCAGAAGGTCGACAATGATGCACTTGGCCAAAAAGGGCGTATGCGTTTTTTCCTGAATATATTCAGGAAAAAACGCATACGCCCTTTTTGGCCAACCAAGCAAGCTTGCAAAGGAAATCTGCACTACAATGAAGTCTCACTTCCCCCCCGTCAAAAGGGCCATCTGAAAAAAGTGTAAAATCCAGAAAGGCAGGACAGGCCATGGAGAACTGGGAGCCTTGTTATGCTGATGGGCGGGATGTAACTTGCCAACAGCCACTCGGGAGAAGTGTATGGTGTTTCCTGAAACATCTAAAAAACAAAGCAACAGAGCCTAGGGCACTTCCACTTATGGTCCTGCAGCTTAGGGAAATTAAAATCAAAAAGACACAGCCACCCCAAAGTTTGGGATGGCTCTGTTTACAAGAAACTCGTTTACGGTACAAGTTCAATATCGCATAAAGCGAAAAATGGATAAAGAAGTTGTGGTACTTACGTACAATGCAATATCACTCAGCAATGACATCTATGTCATCAGGCCCATAGCAGCATAATAAGTGGATTCAGGTATGATGATTCTAACTGAAATAAGTCACACAGAAAAAGAAACATCATAAGATATCACTAATACACGGAATGTAAACTTGGCTACACAGGAACTGAATTTCAAAACAGAACATGGTCCCAAATTTAGAAAATCAACTTATGCTTGCTTAAGGGGAAAGGTGAGTTGGGGTGCTGCATAAAACCAGAGATTGAAATGAGCACAGATAAAGTTCCTTAGCCAAATATGTAATAGACAAGAGCTACTCCTTACTCAACGAAATGGACTCAAAACCCCATATTAAACGCCTAATAATGTACCTGACTAGTAAGTATCTTAAAACCTATGGATTGCTATGTCTCTGAAAGTGAATCAATCGTGAGTACAGGGGCAAAAACGCAGCAGTGATAGGATTGGAGAGTTTTGGTGAGCAAATGAAGACCCTTTGAAGTCATATTGCATGGTACCCATTCCACGGGTCTCAACTCTCCAGGTTTAAGGGATTCTTCCTTCAGCTAAAACATGCATGTGGAACCCAGAGTATGATCAACCGTGTGATCGGGAGACGTGTTGAAATATGTCTCAGTTCTCGTCCCCTGGTACTCGGGTGCAACATTCCAGATGCTTTACTAACACTCTCCCGACTTGGAGAGTCAGTGCCTTTAACCTCCTGTTTGGCCCAGTTTGCAAATTCCGCGGAAGATGAACAGGAATAGGGAGAACCAATGAGAGACTAGCTGGAGGTGTCTGGACGGGAAAATTTAACTCTCATTTCCCACCAGGAAGAGGAATTAACCAAAGGCTCAGCGTGCCATGCCGGAACCAGATTAGGGCCTGAAGCAATCCTGCGGTGTTGCGGCCAGCTCACAAGAAAGCGAGTTGAAGAAAGGAGCTCAGGGGCACTGTAATTCACAAACCTGCAGAGTTATAAATGACAGCTATCATCCAAAAATATACTGAAGTAAGGCTGCCAAGAGGACTTGAAAGCCGGGCAGAATTGCAGGAAACCGATTTCAGGAGGTAGACTGGAATTGCATTTAAAGCATAGGAAAGGAGGCAGAAGGTCGACAATGATGCACTTGGCCAAAAAGGACGTATGCGTTTTTTCCTGAATATATTCAGGAAAAAACGCATACGCCCTTTTTGGCCAACCAAGCAAGCTTGCAAAGGAAATCTGCACTACAATGAAGTCTCACTTCCCCCCCGTCAAAAGGGCCATCTGAAAAAAGTGTAAAATCCAGAAAGGCAGGACAGGCCATGGAGAACTGGGAGCCTTGTTATGCTGATGGGCGGGATGTAAATTGCCAACAGCCACTCGGGAGAAGTGTATGGTGTTTCCTGAAACATCTAAAAAACAAAGCAACAGAGCCTAGGGCACTTCCACTTATGGTCCTATAGCTTAGGGAAATTAAAATCAAAAAGACACAGCCACCCCAAAGTTTGGGATGGCTCTGTTTACAAGAAACTCGTTTATGGTACAAGTTCAATATCACATAAAGCGAAAAATGGATAAAGAAGTTGTGGTACTTACGTACAATGCAATATCACTCAGCAATGACATCTATGTCATCAGGCCCATAGCAGCATAATGAGTGGATTCAGGTATGATGATTCTAACTGAAATAAGTCACACAGAAAAAGAAACATCATAAGATATCACTAATACACGGAATGTAAACTTGGCTACACAGGAACTGAATTTCAAAACAGAACATGGTCCCAAATTTAGAAAATCAACTTATGCTTGCTTAAGGGGAAAGGTGAGTTGGGGTGCTGCATAAAACCAGAGATTGAAATGAGCACAGATAAAGTTCCTTAAGCCAAATATGTAATAGACAAGAGCTACTCCTTGCTCAACGAAATGGACTCAAAACCCCATATTAAACGCCTAATAATGTACCTGACTAGTAAGTATCTTAAAACCTATGGATTGCTATGTCTCTGAAAGTGAATCAATCGTGAGTACAGGGGCAAAAACGCAGCAGTGATAGGATTGGAGAGTTTTGGTGAGCAAATGAAGACCCTTTGAAGTCATATTGCATGGTACCCATTCCACGGGTCTCAACTCTCCAGGTTTAAGGGATTCTTCCTTCACCTAAAACATGCATGTGGAACCCAGAGTATGATCAACCGTGTGATCGGGAGACGTGTTGAAATATGTCTCAGTTCTCGTCCCCTGGTACTCGGGTGCAACATTCCAGATGCTTTACTAACACTCTCCCGACTTGGAGAGTCAGTGCCTTTAACTTCCTGTTTGGCCCAGTTTGCAAATTCCGCGGAAGATGAACAGGAATAGGGAGAACCAATGAGAGACTAGCTGGAGGTGTCTGGACGGGAAAATTTAACTCTCATTTCCCACCAGGAAGAGGAATTAACCAAAGGCTCAGCGTGCCATGCCGGAACCAGATTAGGGCCTGAAGCAATCCTGCGGTGTTGCGGCCAGCTCACAAGAAAGCGAGTTGAAGAAAGGAGCTCAGGGGCACTGTAATTCACAAACCTGCAGAGTTATAAATGACAGCTATCATCCAAAAATATACTGAAGTAAGGCTGCCAAGAGGACTTGAAAGCCGGGCAGAATTGCAGGAAACCGATTTCAGGAGGTAGACTGGAATTGCATTTAAAGCTTAGGAAAAGAGGCAGAAGGTCGACAATGATGCACTTGGCCAAAAAGGGCGTATGCGTTTTTTCCTGAATATATTCAGGAAAAAACGCATACGCCCTTTTTGGCCAACCAAGCAAGCTTGCAAAGGAAATCTGCACTACAATGAAGTCTCACTTCCCCCCCGTCAAAAGGGCCATCTGAAAAAAGTGTAAAATCCAGAAAGGCAGGACAGGCCATGGAGAACTGGGAGCCTTGTTATGCTGATGGGCGGGATGTAAATTGCCAACAGCCACTGGGGAGAAGTGTATGGTGTTTCCTGAAACATCTAAAAAACAAAGCAACAGAGCCTAGGGCACTTCCACTTATGGTCCTGCAGCTTAGGGAAATTAAAATCAAAAAGACACAGCCACCCCAAAGTTTGGGATGGCTCTGTTTACAAGAAACTCGTTTACGGTACAAGTTCAATATCGCATAAAGCGAAAAATGGATAAAGAAGTTGTGGTACTTACGTACAATGCAATATCACTCAGCAATGACATCTATGTCATCAGGCCCATAGCAGCATAATGAGTGGATTCAGGTATGATGATTCTAACTGAAATAAGTCACACAGAAAAAGAAACATCATAAGATATCACTAATACACGGAATGTAAACTTGGCTACACAGGAACTGAATTTCAAAACAGAACATGGTCCCAAATTTAGAAAATCAACTTATGCTTGCTTAAGGGGAAAGGTGAGTTGGGGTGCTGCATAAAACCAGAGATTGAAATGAGCACAGATAAAGTTCCTTAGCCAAATATGTAATAAACAAGAGCTACTCCTTGCTCAACGAAATGGACTCAAAACCCCATATTAAACGCCTAATAATGTACCTGACTAGTAAGTATCTTAAAACCTATGGATTGCTATGTCTCTGAAAGTGAATCAATCGTGAGTACAGGGGCAAAAACGCAGCAGTGATAGGATTGGAGAGTTTCGGTGAGCAAATGAAGACCCTTTGAAGTCATATTGCATGGTACCCATTCCACGGGTCTCAACTCTCCAGGTTTAAGGGATTCTTCCTTCAGCTAAAACATGCATGTGGAACCCAGAGTATGATCAACCGTGTGATCGGGAGACGTGTTGAAATATGTCTCAGTTCTCGTCCCCTGGTACTCGGGTGCAACATTCCAGATGCTTTACTAACACTCTCCCGACTTGGAGAGTCAGTGCCTTTAACCTCCTGTTTGGCCCAGTTTGCAAATTCCGCGGAAGATGAACAGGAATAGGGAGAACCAATGAGAGACTAGCTGGAGGTGTCTGGACGGGAAAATTTAACTCTCATTTCCCACCAGGAAGAGGAATTAACCAAAGGCTCAGCGTGCCATTCCGGAACCAGATTAGGGCCTGAAGCAATCCTGCGGTGTTGCGGCCAGCTCACAAGAAAGCGAGTTGAAGAAAGGAGCTCAGGGGCACTGTAATTCACAAACCTGCAGAGTTATAAATGACAGCTATCATCCAAAAATATACTGAAGTAAGGCTGCCAAGAGGACTTGAAAGCGGGGCAGAATTGCAGGAAACCGATTTCAGGAGGTAGACTGGAATTGCATTTAAAGCTTAGGAAAAGAGGCAGAAGGTCGACAATGATGCACTTGGCCAAAAAGGGCGTATGCGTTTTTTCCTGAATATATTCAGGAAAAAACGCATACGCCCTTTTTGGCCAACCAAGCAAGCTTGCAAAGGAAATCTGCACTACAATGAAGTCTCACTTCCCCCCCGTCAAAAGGGCCATCTGAAAAAAGTGTAAAATCCAGAAAGGCAGGACAGGCCATGGAGAACTGGGAGCCTTGTTATGCTGATGGGCGGGATGTAAATTGCCAACAGCCACTCGGGAGAAGTGTATGGTGTTTCCTGAAACATCTAAAAAACAAAGCAACAGAGCCTAGGGCACTTCCACTTATGGTCCTGCAGCTTAGGGAAATTAAAATCAAAAAGACACAGCCACCCCAAAGTTTGGGATGGCTCTGTTTACAAGAAACTCGTTTACGGTACAAGTTCAATATCGCATAAAGCGAAAAATGGATAAAGAAGTTGTGGTACTTACGTACAATGCAATATCACTCAGCAATGACATCTATGTCATCAGGCCCATAGCAGCATAATGAGTGGATTCAGGTATGATGATCCTAACTGAAATAAGTCACACAGAAGAAGAAACATCATAAGATATCACTAATACACGGAATGTAAACTTGGCTACACAGGAACTGAATTTCAAAACAGAACATGGTCCCAAATTTAGAAAATCAACTTATGCTTGCTTAAGGGGAAAGGTGAGTTGGGGTGCTGCATAAAACCAGAGATTGAAATGAGCACAGATAAAGTTCCTTAAGCCAAATATGTAATAGACAAGAGCTACTCCTTGCTCAACGAAATGGACTCAAAACCCCATATTAAACGCCTAATAATGTACCTGACTAGTAAGTATCTTAAAACCTATGGATTGCTATGTCTCTGAAAGTGAATCAATCGTGAGTACAGGGGCAAAAACGCAGCAGTGATAGGATTGGAGAGTTTTGGTGAGCAAATGAAGACCCTTTGAAGTCATATTGCATGGTACCCATTCCACGGGTCTCAACTCTCCAGGTTTAAGGGATTCTTCCTTCAGCTAAAACATGCATGAGGTACCCAGAGTATGATCAACCGTGTGATCGGGAGACGTGTTGAAATATGTCTCAGTTCTCGTCCCCTGGTACTCGGGTGCAACATTCCAGATGCTTTACTAACACTCTCCCGACTTGGAGAGTCAGTGCCTTTAACCTCCTGTTTGGCCCAGTTTGCAAATTCCGCGGAAGATGAACAGGAATAGGGAGAACCAATGAGAGACTAGCTGGAGGTGTCTGGACGGGAAAATTTAACTCTCATTTCCCACCAGGAAGAGGAATTAACCAAAGGCTCAGCGTGCCATGCCGGAACCAGATTAGGGCCTGAAGCAATCCTGCGGTGTTGCGGCCAGCTCACAAGAAAGCGAGTTGAAGAAAGGAGCTCAGGGGCACTGTAATTCACAAACCTGCAGAGTTATAAATGACAGATATCATCCAAAAATATACTGAAGTAAGGCTGCCAAGAGGACTTGAAAGCCGGGCAGAATTGCAGGAAACCGATTTCAGGAGGTAGACTGGAATTGCATTTAAAGCATAGGAAAAGAGGCAGAAGGTCGACAATGATGCACTTGGCCAAAAAGGGCGTATGCGTTTTTTCCTGAATATATTCAGGAAAAAACGCATATGCTCTTTTTGGCCAACCAAGCAAGCTTGCAAAGGAAATCTGCACTACAATGAAGTCTCACTTCCCCCCCGTCAAAAGGGCCATCTGAAAAAAGTGTAAAATCCAGAAAGGCAGGACAGGCCATGGAGAACTGGGAGCCTTGTTATGCTGATGGGCGGGATGTAACTTGCCAACAGCCACTCGGGAGAAGTGTATGGTGTTTCCTGAAACATCTAAAAAACAAAGCAACAGAGCCTAGGGCACTTCCACTTATGGTCCTGCAGCTTAGGGAAATTAAAATCAAAAAGACACAGCCACCCCAAAGTTTGGGATGGCTCTGTTTACAAGAAACTCGTTTACGGTACAAGTTCAATATCGCATAAAGCGAAAAATGGATAAAGAAGTTGTGGTACTTACGTACAATGCAATATCACTCAGCAATGACATCTATGTCATCAGGCCCATAGCAGCATAATGAGTGGATTCAGGTATGATGATCCTAACTGAAATAAGTCACACAGAAAAAGAAACATCATAAGATATCACTAATACACGGAATGTAAACTTGGCTACACAGGAACTGAATTTCAAAACAGAACATGGTCCCAAATTTAGAAAATCAACTTATGCTTGCTTAAGGGGAAAGGTGAGTTGGGGTGCTGCATAAAACCAGAGATTGAAATGAGCACAGATAAAGTTCCTTAAGCCAAATATGTAATAGACAAGAGCTACTCCTTGCTCAACGAAATGGACTCAAAACCCCATATTAAACGCCTAATAATGTACCTGACTAGTAAGTATCTTAAAACCTATGGATTGCTATGTCTCTGAAAGTGAATCAATCGTGAGTACAGGGGCAAAAACGCAGCAGTGATAGGATTGGAGAGTTTTGGTGAGCAAATGAAGACCCTTTGAAGTCATATTGCATGGTACCCATTCCACGGGTCTCAACTCTCCAGGTTTAAGGGATTCTTCCTTCACCTAAAACATGCATGTGGAACCCAGAGTATGATCAACCGTGTGATCGGGAGACGTGTTGAAATATGTCTCAGTTCTCGTCCCCTGGTACTCGGGTGCAACATTCCAGATGCTTTACTAACACTCTCCCGACTTGGAGAGTCAGTGCCTTTAACTTCCTGTTTGGCCCAGTTTGCAAATTCCGCGGAAGATGAACAGGAATAGGGAGAACCAATGAGAGACTAGCTGGAGGTGTCTGGACGGGAAAATTTAACTCTCATTTCCCACCAGGAAGAGGAATTAACCAAAGGCTCAGCGTGCCATGCCGGAACCAGATTAGGGCCTGAAGCAATCCTGCGGTGTTGCGGCCAGCTCACAAGAAAGCGAGTTGAAGAAAGGAGCTCAGGGGCACTGTAATTCACAAACCTGCAGAGTTATAAATGACAGCTATCATCCAAAAATATACTGAAGTAAGGCTGCCAAGAGGACTTGAAAGCCGGGCAGAATTGCAGGAAACCGATTTCAGGAGGTAGACTGGAATTGCATTTAAAGCTTAGGAAAAGAGGCAGAAGGTCGACAATGATGCACTTGGCCAAAAAGGGCGTATGCGTTTTTTCCTGAATATATTCAGGAAAAAACGCATACGCCCTTTTTGGCCAACCAAGCAAGCTTGCAAAGGAAATCTGCACTACAATGAAGTCTCACTTCCCCCCCGTCAAAAGGGCCATCTGAAAAAAGTGTAAAATCCAGAAAGGCAGGACAGGCCATGGAGAACTGGGAGCCTTGTTATGCTGATGGGCGGGATGTAAATTGCCAACAGCCACTCGGGAGAAGTGTATGGTGTTTCCTGAAACATCTAAAAAACAAAGCAACAGAGCCTAGGGCACTTCCACTTATGGTCCTGCAGCTTAGGGAAATTAAAATCAAAAAGACACAGCCACCCCAAAGTTTGGGATGGCTCTGTTTACAAGAAACTCGTTTACGGTACAAGTTCAATATCGCATAAAGCGAAAAATGGATAAAGAAGTTGTGGTACTTACGTACAATGCAATATCACTCAGCAATGACATCTATGTCATCAGGCCCATAGCAGCATAATGAGTGGATTCAGGTATGATGATTCTAACTGAAATAAGTCACACAGAAAAAGAAACATCATAAGATATCACTAATACACGGAATGTAAACTTGGCTACACAGGAACTGAATTTCAAAACAGAACATGGTCCCAAATTTAGAAAATCAACTTATGCTTGCTTAAGGGGAAAGGTGAGTTGGGGTGCTGCATAAAACCAGAGATTGAAATGAGCACAGATAAAGTTCCTTAGCCAAATATGTAATAAACAAGAGCTACTCCTTGCTCAACGAAATGGACTCAAAACCCCATATTAAACGCCTAATAATGTACCTGACTAGTAAGTATCTTAAAACCTATGGATTGCTATGTCTCTGAAAGTGAATCAATCGTGAGTACAGGGGCAAAAACGCAGCAGTGATAGGATTGGAGAGTTTTGGTGAGCAAATGAAGACCCTTTGAAGTCATATTGCATGGTACCCATTCCACGGGTCTCAACTCTCCAGGTTTAAGGGATTCTTCCTTCAGCTAAAACATGCATGTGGAACCCAGAGTATGATCAACCGTGTGATCGGGAGACGTGTTGAAATATGTCTCAGTTCTCGTCCCCTGGTACTCGGGTGCAACATTCCAGATGCTTTACTAACACTCTCCCGACTTGGAGAGTCAGTGCCTTTAACCTCCTGTTTGGCCCAGTTTGCAAATTCCGCGGAAGATGAACAGGAATAGGGAGAACCAATGAGAGACTAGCTGGAGGTGTCTGGACGGGAAAATTTAACTCTCATTTCCCACCAGGAAGAGGAATTAACCAAAGGCTCAGCGTGCCATGCCGGAACCAGATTAGGGCCTGAAGCAATCCTGCGGTGTTGCGGCCAGCTCACAAGAAAGCGAGTTGAAGAAAGGAGCTCAGGGGCACTGTAATTCACAAACCTGCAGAGTTATAAATGACAGCTATCATCCAAAAATATACTGAAGTAAGGCTGCCAAGAGGACTTGAAAGCCGGGCAGAATTGCAGGAAACCGATTTCAGGAGGTAGACTGGAATTGCATTTAAAGCTTAGGAAAAGAGGCAGAAGGTCGACAATGATGCACTTGGCCAAAAAGGGCGTATGCGTTTTTTCCTGAATATATTCAGGAAAAAACGCATACGCCCTTTTTGGCCAACCAAGCAAGCTTGCAAAGGAAATCTGCACTACAATGAAGTCTCACTTCCCCCCCGTCAAAAGGGCCATCTGAAAAAAGTGTAAAATCCAGAAAGGCAGGACAGGCCATGGAGAACTGGGAGCCTTGTTATGCTGATGGGCGGGATGTAAATTGCCAACAGCCACTCGGGAGAAGTGTATGGTGTTTCCTGAAACATCTAAAAAACAAAGCAACAGAGCCTAGGGCACTTCCACTTATGGTCCTGCAGCTTAGGGAAATTAAAATCAAAAAGACACAGCCACCCCAAAGTTTGGGATGGTGTTTACAAGGAACTCGTTTACGGTACAAGTTCAATATCGCATAAAGCGAAAAATGGATAAAGATGTTGTGGTACTTACGTACAATGCAATATCACTCAGCAATGACATCTATGTCATCAGGCCCATAGCAGCATAATGAGTGGATTCAGGTATGATGATTCTAACTGAAATAAGTCACACAGAAAAAGAAACATCATAAGATATCACTAATACACGGAATGTAAACTTGGCTACACAGGAACTGGATTTCAAAACAGAACATGGTCCCAAATTTAGAAAACCAACTTATGCTTGCTTAAGGGGAAAGGTGAGTTGGGGTGCTGCATAAAACCAGAGATTGAAATGAGCACAGATAAAGTTCCTTAAGCCAAATATGTAATAGACAAGAGCTACTCCTTGCTCAACGAAATGGACTCAAAACCCCATATTAAACGCCTAATAATGTACCTGACTAGTAAGTATCTTAAAACCTATGGATTGCTATGTCTCTGAAAGTGAATCAATCGTGAGTACAGGGGCAAAAACGCAGCAGTGATAGGATTGGAGAGTTTTGGTGAGCAAATGAAGACCCTTTGAAGTCATATTGCATGGTACCCATTCCACGGGTCTCAACTCTCCAGGTTTAAGGGATTCTTCCTTCAGCTAAAACATGCATGTGGAACCCAGAGTATGATCAACCATGTGATCGGGAGACGTGTTGAAATATGTCTCAGTTCTCATCCCCTGGTACTCGGGTGCAACATTCCAGATGCTTTACTAACACTCTCCCGACTTGGAGAGTCAGTGCCTTTAACCTCCTGTTTGGCCCAGTTTGCAAATTCCGCGGAAGATGAACAGGAATAGGGAGAACCAATGAGAGACTAGCTGGAGGTGTCTGGACGGGAAAATTTAACTCTCATTTCCCACCAGGAAGAGGAATTAACCAAAGGCTCAGCGTGCCATGCCGGAACCAGATTAGGGCCTGAAGCAATCCTGCGGTGTTGCGGCCAGCTCACAAGAAAGCGAGTTGAAGAAAGGAGCTCAGGGGCACTGTAATTCACAAACCTGCAGAGTTATAAATGACAGCTATCATCCAAAAATATACTGAAGTAAGGCTGCCAAGAGGACTTGAAAGCCGGGCAGAATTGCAGGAAACCGATTTCAGGAGGTAGACTGGAATTGCATTTAAAGCATAGGAAAAGAGGCAGAAGGTCGACAATGATGCACTTGGCCAAAAAGGGCGTATGCGTTTTTTCCTGAATATATTCAGGAAAAAACGCATACGCCCTTTTTGGCCAACCAAGCAAGCTTGCAAAGGAAATCTGCACTACAATGAAGTCTCACTTCCCCCCCGTCAAAAGGGCCATCTGAAAAAAGTGTAAAATCCAGAAAGGCAGGACAGGCCATGGAGAACTGGGAGCCTTGTTATGCTGATGGGCAGGATGTAAATTGCCAACAGCCACTCGGGAGAAGTGTATGGTGTTTCCTGAAACATCTAAAAAACAAAGCAACAGAGCCTAGGGCACTTCCACTTATGGTCCTGCAGCTTAGGGAAATTAAAATCAAAAAGACACAGCCACCCCAAAGTTTGGGATGGCTCTGTTTACAAGGAACTCGTTTACGGTACAAGTTCAATATCGCATAAAGCGAAAAATGGATAAAGATGTTGTGGTACTTACGTACAATGCAATATCACTCAGCAATGACATCTATGTCATCAGGCCCATAGCAGCATAATGAGTGGATTCAGGTATGATGATTCTAACTGAAATAAGTCACACAGAAAAAGAAACATCATAAGATATCACTAATACACGGAATGTAAACTTGGCTACACAGGAACTGAATTTCAAAACAGAACATGCTCCCAAATTTAGAAAACCAACTTATGCTTGCTTAAGGGGAAAGGTGAGTTGGGGTGCTGCATAAAACCAGAGACTGAAATGAGCACAGATAAAGTTCCTTAAGCCAAATATGTAATAGACAAGAGCTACTCCTTGCTCAACGAAATGGACTCAAAACCCCATATTAAACGCCTAATAATGTACCTGACTAGTAAGTATCTTAAAACCTATGGATTGCTATGTCTCTGAAAGTGAATCAATCGTGAGTACAGGGGCAAAAACGCAGCAGTGATAGGATTGGAGAGTTTTGGTGAGCAAATGAAGACCCTTTGAAGTCATATTGCATGGTACCCATTCCACGGGTCTCAACTCTCCAGGTTTAAGGGATTCTTCCTTCAGCTAAAACATGCATGTGGAACCCAGAGTATGATCAACCGTGTGATCGGGAGACGTGTTGAAATATGTCTCAGTTCTCGTCCCCTGGTACTCGGGTGCAACATTCCAGATGCTTTACTAACACTCTCCCGACTTGGAGAGTCAGTGCCTTTAACCTCCTGTTTGGCCCAGTTTGCAAATTCCGCGGAAGATGAACAGGAATAGGGAGAACCAATGAGAGACTAGCTGGAGGTGTCTGGACGGGAAAATTTAACTCTCATTTCCCACCAGGAAGAGGAATTAACCAAAGGCTCAGCGTGCCATGCCGGAACCAGATTAGGGCCTGAAGCAATCCTGCGGTGTTGCGGCCAGCTCACAAGAAAGCGAGTTGAAGAAAGGAGCTCAGGGGCACTGTAATTCACAAACCTGCAGAGTTATAAATGACAGCTATCATCCAAAAATATACTGAAGTAAGGCTGCCAAGAGGACTTGAAAGCCGGGCAGAATTGCAGGAAACCGATTTCAGGAGGTAGACTGGAATTGCATTTAAAGCATAGGAAAAGAGGCAGAAGGTCGACAATGATGCACTTGGCCAAAAAGGGCGTATGCGTTTTTTCCTGAATATATTCAGGAAAAAACGCATACGCCCTTTTTGGCCAACCAAGCAAGCTTGCAAAGGAAATCTGCACTACAATGAAGTCTCACTTCCCCCCCCCCCGTCAAAAGGGCCATCTGAAAAAAGTGTAAAATCCAGAAAGGCAGGACAGGCCATGGAGAACTGGGAGCCTTGTTATGCTGATGGGCGGGATGTAAATTGCCAACAGCCACTCGGGAGAAGTGTATGGTGTTTCCTGAAACATCTAAAAAACAAAGCAACAGAGCCTAGGGCACTTCCACTTATGGTCCTATAGCTTAGGGAAATTAAAATCAAAAAGACACAGCCACCCCAAAGTTTGGGATGGCTCTGTTTACAAGAAACTCGTTTACGGTACAAGTTCAATATCGCATAAAGCGAAAAATGGATAAAGAAGTTGTGGTACTTACGTACAATGCAATATCACTCAGCAATGAATCTATGTCATCAGGCCCATAGCAGCATAATGAGTGGATTCAGGTATGATGATTCTAACTGAAATAAGTCACACAGAAAAAGAAACATCATAAGATATCACTAATACACGGAATGTAAACTTGGCTACACAGGAACTGAATTTCAAAACAGAACATGGTCCCAAATTTAGAAAACCAACTTATGCTTGCTTAAGGGGAAAGGTGAGTTGGGGTGCTGCATAAAACCAGAGATTGAAATGAGCACAGATAAAGTTCCTTAAGCCAAATATGTAATAGACAAGAGCTACTCCTTGCTCAACGAAATGGACTCAAAACCCCATATTAAACGCCTAATAATGTACCTGACTAGTAAGTATCTTAAAACCTATGGATTGCAATGTCTCTGAAAGTGAATCAATCGTGAGTACAGGGGCAAAAACGCAGCAGTGATAGGATTGGAGAGTTTTGGTGAGCAAATGAAGACCCTTTGAAGTCATATTGCATGGTACCCATTCCACGGGTCTCAACTCTCCAGGTTTAAGGGATTCTTCCTTCAGCTAAAACATGCATGTGGAACCCAGAGTATGATCAACCGTGTGATCGGGAGACGTGTTGAAATATGTCTCAGTTCTCGTCCCCTGGTACTCGGGTGCAACATTCCAGATGCTTTACTAACACTCTCCCGACTTGGAGAGTCAGTGCCTCTAACCTCCTGTTTGGCCCAGTTTGCAAATTCCGCGGAAGATGAACAGGAATAGGGAGAACCAATGAGAGACTAGCTGGAGGTGTCTGGACGGGAAAATTTAACTCTCATTTCCCACCAGGAAGAGGAATTAACCAAAGGCTCAGCGTGCCATGCCGGAACCAGATTAGGGCCTGAAGCAATCCTGCGGTGTTGCGGCCAGCTCACAAGAAAGCGAGTTGAAGAAAGGAGCTCAGGGGCACTGTAATTCACAAACCTGCAGAGTTATAAATGACAGCTATCATCCAAAAATATACTGAAGTAAGGCTGCCAAGAGGACTTGAAAGCCGGGCAGAATTGCAGGAAACCGATTTCAGGAGGTAGACTGGAATTGCATTTAAAGCATAGGAAAAGAGGCAGAAGGTCGACAATGATGCACTTGGCCAAAAAGGGCGTATGCGTTTTTTCCTGAATATATTCAGGAAAAAACGCATACGCCCTTTTTGGCCAACCAAGCAAGCTTGCAAAGGAAATCTGCACTACAATGAAGTCTCACTTCCCCCCCCCGTCAAAAGGGCCATCTGAAAAAAGTGTAAAATCCAGAAAGGCAGGACAGGCCATGGAGAACTGGGAGCCTTGTTATGCTGATGGGCGGGATGTAAATTGCCAACAGCCACTCGGGAGAAGTGTATGGTGTTTCCTGAAACATCTAAAAAACAAAGCAACAGAGCCTAGGGCACTTCCACTTATGGTCCTGCAGCTTAGGGAAATTAAAATCAAAAAGACACAGCCACCCCAAAGTTTGGGATGGCTCTGTTTACAAGGAACTCGTTTACGGTACAAGTTCAATATCGCATAAAGCGAAAAATGGATAAAGATGTTGTGGTACTTACGTACAATGCAATATCACTCAGCAATGACATCTATGTCATCAGGCCCATAGCAGCATAATGAGTGGATTCAGGTATGATGATTCTAACTGAAATAAGTCACACAGAAAAAGAAACATCATAAGATATCACTAATACACGGAATGTAAACTTGGCTACACAGGAACTGGATTTCAAAACAGAACATGGTCACAAATTTAGAAAACCAACTTATGCTTGCTTAAGGGGAAAGGTGAGTTGGGGTGCTGCATAAAACCAGAGATTGAAATGAGCACAGATAAAGTTCCTTAAGCCAAATATGTAATAGACAAGAGCTACTCCTTGCTCAACGAAATGGACTCAAAACCCCATATTAAACGCCTAATAATGTACCTGACTAGTAAGTATCTTAAAACCTATGGATTGCTATGTCTCTGAAAGTGAATCAATCGTGAGTACAGGGGCAAAAACGCAGCAGTGATAGGATTGGAGAGTTTTGGTGAGCAAATGAAGACCCTTTGAAGTCATATTGCATGGTACCCATTCCACGGGTCTCAACTCTCCAGGTTTAAGGGATTCTTCCTTCAGCTAAAACATGCATGTGGAACCCAGAGTATGATCAACCATGTGATCGGGAGACGTGTTGAAATATGTCTCAGTTCTCATCCCCTGGTACTCGGGTGCAACATTCCAGATGCTTTACTAACACTCTCCCGACTTGGAGAGTCAGTGCCTTTAACCTCCTGTTTGGCCCAGTTTGCAAATTCCGCGGAAGATGAACAGGAATAGGGAGAACCAATGAGAGACTAGCTGGAGGTGTCTGGACGGGAAAATTTAACTCTCATTTCCCACCAGGAAGAGGAATTAACCAAAGGCTCAGCGTGCCATGCCGGAACCAGATTAGGGCCTGAAGCAATCCTGCGGTGTTGCGGCCAGCTCACAAGAAAGCGAGTTGAAGAAAGGAGCTCAGGGGCACTGTAATTCACAAACCTGCAGAGTTATAAATGACAGCTATCATCCAAAAATATACTGAAGTAAGGCTGCCAAGAGGACTTGAAAGCCGGGCAGAATTGCAGGAAACCGATTTCAGGAGGTAGACTGGAATTGCATTTAAAGCATAGGAAAAGAGGCAGAAGGTCGACAATGATGCACTTGGCC
The DNA here is from genome assembly GCF_937001465.1 of Orcinus orca. Lineage (NCBI taxonomy): Eukaryota > Metazoa > Chordata > Mammalia > Artiodactyla > Delphinidae > Orcinus > Orcinus orca. Next base: position 998,438 of record NW_026043783.1, read on the forward strand.
AAAAAGGGCGTATGCGTTTTTTCCTGAATATATTCAGGAAAAAACGCATACGCCCTTTTTGGCCAACCAAGCAAGCTTGCAAAGGAAATCTGCACTACAATGAAGTCTCACTTCCCCCCCGTCAAAAGGGCCATCTGAAAAAAGTGTAAAATCCAGAAAGGCAGGACAGGCCATGGAGAACTGGGAGCCTTGTTATGCTGATGGGCAGGATGTAAATTGCCAACAGCCACTCGGGAGAAGTGTATGGTGTTTCCTGAAACATCTAAAAAACAAAGCAACAGAGCCTAGGGCACTTCCACTTATGGTCCTGCAGCTTAGGGAAATTAAAATCAAAAAGACACAGCCACCCCAAAGTTTGGGATGGCTCTGTTTACAAGAAACTCGTTTACGGTACAAGTTCAATATCGCATAAAGCGAAAAATGGATAAAGAAGTTGTGGTACGTACGTACAATGCAATATCACTGAGCAATGACATCTATGTCATCAGGCCCATAGCAGCATAATGAGTGGATTCAGGTATGATGATTCTAACTGAAATAAGTCACACAGAAAAAGAAACATCATAAGATATCACTAATACACGGAATGTAAACTTGGCTACACAGGAACTGAATTTCAAAACAGAACATGGTCCCAAATTTAGAAAATCAACTTATGCTTGCTTAAGGGGAAAGGTGAGTTGGGGTGCTGCATAAAACCAGAGATTGAAATGAGCACAGATAAAGTTCCTTAAGCCAAATATGTAATAGACAAGAGCTACTCCTTGCTCAATGAAATGGACTCAAAACCCCATATTAAACGCCTAATAATGTACCTGACTAGTAAGTATCTTAAAACCTATGGATTGCTATGTCTCTGAAAGTGAATCAATCGTGAGTACAGGGGCAAAAACGTAGCAGTGATAGGATTGGAGAGTTTTGGTGAGCAAATGAAGACCCTTTGAAGTCATATTGCATGGTACCCATTCCACGGGTCTCAACTCTCCAGGTTTAAGGGATTCTTCCTTCAGCTAAAACATGCATGAGGAACCCAGAGTATGATCAACCGTGTGATTGGGAGACGTGTTGAAATATGTCTCAGTTCTCGTCCCCTGGTACTCGGGTGCAACATTCCAGATGCTTTACTAACACTCTCCCGACTTGGAGAGTCAGTGCCTTTAACCTCCTGTTTGGCCCAGTTTGCAAATTCCGCGGAAGATGAACAGGAATAGGGAGAACCAATGAGAGTCTAGCTGGAGGTGTCTGGACGGGAAAATTTAACTCTCATTTCCCACCAGGAAGAGGAATTAACCAAAGGCTCAGCGTGCCATGCCGGAACCAGATTAGGGCCTGAAGCAATCCTGCGGTGTTGCGGCCAGCTCACAAGAAAGCGAGTTGAAGAAAGGAGCTCAGGGGCACTGTAATTCACAAACCTGCAGAGTTATAAATGACAGCTATCATCCAAAAATATACTGAAGTAAGGCTGCCAAGAGGACTTGAAAGCCGGGCAGAATTGCAGGAAACCGATTTCAGGAGGTAGACTGGAATTGCATTTAAAGCATAGGAAAAGAGGCAGAAGGTCGACAATGATGCACTTGGCCAAAAAGGGCGTATGCGTTTTTTCCTGAATATATTCAGGAAAAAACGCATACGCCCTTTTTGGCAAACCAAGCAAGCTTGCAAAGGAAATCTGCACTACAATGAAGTCTCACTTCCCCCCCGTCAAAAGGGCCATCTGAAAAAAGTGTAAAATCCAGAAAGGCAGGACAGGCCATGGAGAACTGGGAGCCTTGTTATGCTGATGGGCGGGATGTAAATTGCCAACAGCCACTTGGGAGAAGTGTATGGTGTTTCCTGAAACATTTAAAAAACAAAGCAACAGAGCCTAGGGCACTTCCACTTATGGTCCTGCAGCTTAGGGAAATTAAAATCAAAAAGACACAGCCACCCCAAAGTTTGGGATGGCTCTGTTTACAAGAAACTCGTTTACGGTACAAGTTCAATATCGCATAAAGCGAAAAATGGATAAAGAAGTTGTGGTACTTACGTACAATGCAATATCACTCAGCAATGACATCTATGTCATCAGGCCCATAGCAGCATAATGAGTGGATTCAGGTATGATGATTCTAACTGAAATAAGTCACACAGAAAAAGAAACATCATAAGATATCACTAATACACGGAATGTAAACTTGGCTACACAGGAACTGAATTTCAAAACAGAACATGGTCCCAAATTTAGAAAACCAACTTATGCTTGCTTAAGGGGAAAGGTGAGTTGGGGTGCTGCATAAAACCAGAGATTGAAATGAGCACAGATAAAGTTCCTTAAGCCAAATATGTAATAGACAAGAGCTACTCCTTGCTCAACGAAATGGACTCAAAACCCCATATTAAACGCCTAATAATGTACCTGACTAGTAAGTATCTTAAAACCTATGGATTGCTATGTCTCTGAAAGTGAATCAATCGTGAGTACAGGGGCAAAAACGCAGCAGTGATAGGATTGGAGAGTTTTGGTGAGCAAATGAAGACCCTTTGAAGTCATATTGCATGGTACCCATTCCACGGGTCTCAACTCTCCAGGTTTAAGGGATTCTTCCTTCAGCTAAAACATGCATGTGGAACCCAGAGTATGATCAACCGTGTGATCGGGAGACGTGTTGAAATATGTCTCAGTTCTCGTCCCCTGGTACTCGGGTGCAACATTCCAGATGCTTTACTAACACTCTCCCGACTTGGAGAGTCAGTGCCTTTAACCTCCTGTTTGGCCCAGTTTGCAAATTCCGCGGAAGATGAACAGGAATAGGGAGAACCAATGAGAGACTAGCTGGAGGTGTCTGGACGGGAAAATTTAACTCTCATTTCCCACCAGGAAGAGGAATTAACCAAAGGCTCAGCGTGCCATGCCGGAACCAGATTAGGGCCTGAAGCAATCCTGCGGTGTTGCGGCCAGCTCACAAGAAAGCGAGTTGAAGAAAGGAGCTCAGGGGCACTGTAATTCATAAACCTGCAGAGTTATAAATGACAGCTATCATCCAAAAATATACTGAAGTAAGGCTGCCAAGAGGACTTGAAAGCCGGGCAGAATTGCAGGAAACCGATTTCAGGAGGTAGACTGGAATTGCATTTAAAGCATAGGAAAAGAGGCAGAAGGTCGACAATGATGCACTTGGCCAAAAAGGGCGTATGCGTTTTTTCCTGAATATATTCAGGAAAAAACGCATACGCCCTTTTTGGCCAACCAAGCAAGCTTGCAAAGGAAATCTGCACTACAATGAAGTCTCACTTCCCCCCCGTCAAAAGGGCCATCTGAAAAAAGTGTAAAATCCAGAAAGGCAGGACAGGCCATGGAGAACTGGGAGCCTTGTTATGCTGATGGGCAGGATGTAAATTGCCAACAGCCACTCGGGAGAAGTGTATGGTGTTTCCTGAAACATCTAAAAAACAAAGCAACAGAGCCTAGGGCACTTCCACTTATGGTCCAGCAGCTTAGGGAAATTAAAATCAAAAAGAAACAGCCACCCCAAAGTTTGGGATGGCTCTGTTTACAAGAAACTCGTTTACGGTACAAGTTCAATATCGCATAAAGCGAAAAATGGATAAAGAAGTTGTGGTACTTACGTACAATGCAATATCACTGAGCAATGACATCTATGTCATCAGGCCCATAGCAGCATAATGAGTGGATTCAGGTATGATGATTCTAACTGAAATAAGTCAAACAGAAAAAGAAACATCATAAGATATCACTAATACACGGAATGTAAACTTGGCTACACAGGAACTGAATTTCAAAACAGAACATGGTCCCAAATTTAGAAAATCAACTTATGCTTGCTTAAGGGGAAAGGTGAGTTGGGGTGCTGCATAAAACCAGAGATTGAAATGAGCACAGATAAAGTTCCTTAAGCCAAATATGTAATAGACAAGAGCTACTCCTTGCTCAACGAAATGGACTCAAAACCCCATATTAAACGCCTAATAATGTACCTGACTAGTAAGTATCTTAAAACCTATGGATTGCTATGTCTCTGAAAGTGAATCAATCGTGAGTACAGGGGCAAAAACGCAGCAGTGATAGGATTGGAGAGTTTTGGTGAGCAAATGAAGACCCTTTGAAGTCATATTGCATGGTACCCATTCCACGGGTCTCAACTCTCCAGGTTTAAGGGATTCTTCCTTCAGCTAAAACATGCATGAGGAACCCAGAGTATGATCAACCGTGTGATCGGGAGACGTGTTGAAATATGTCTCAGTTCTCGTCCCCTGGTACTCGGGTGCAACATTCCAGATGCTTTACTAACACTCTCCCGACTTGGAGAGTCAGTGCCTTTAACCTCCTGTTTGGCCCAGTTTGCAAATTCCGCGGAAGATGAACAGGAATAGGGAGAACCAATGAGAGACTAGCTGGAGGTGTCTGGACGGGAAAATTTAACTCTCATTTCCCACCAGGAAGAGGAATTAACCAAAGGCTCAGCGTGCCATGCCGGAACCAGATTAGGGCCTGAAGCAATCCTGCGGTGTTGCGGCCAGCTCACAAGAAAGCGAGTTGAAGAAAGGAGCTCAGGGGCACTGTAATTCACAAACCTGCAGAGTTATAAATGACAGCTATCATCCAAAAATATACTGAAGTAAGGCTGCCAAGAGGACTTGAAAGCCGGGCAGAATTGCAGGAAACCGATTTCAGGAGGTAGACTGGAATTGCATTTAAAGCATAGGAAAAGAGGCAGAAGGTCGACAATGATGCACTTGGCCAAAAAGGGCGTATGCGTTTTTTCCTGAATTTATTCAGGAAAAAACGCATACGCCCTTTTTGGCCAACCAAGCAAGCTTGCAAAGGAAATCTGCACTACAATGAAGTCTCACTTCCCCCCCGTCAAAAGGGCCATCTGAAAAAAGTGTAAAATCCAGAAAGGCAGGACAGGCCATGGAGAACTGGGAGCCTTGTTATGCTGATGGGCGGGATGTAAATTGCCAACAGCCACTCGGGAGAAGTGTATGGTGTTTCCTGAAACATTTAAAAAACAAAGCAACAGAGCCTAGGGAACTTCCACTTATGGTCCTGCAGCTTAGGGAAATTAAAATCAAAAAGACACAGCCACCCCAAAGTTTGGGATGGCTCTGTTTACAAGAAACTCGTTTACGGTACAAGTTCAATATCGCATAAAGCGAAAAATGGATAAAGAAGTTGTGGTACTTACGTACAATGCAATATCACTCAGCAATGACATCTATGTCATCAGGCCCATAGCAGCATAATGAGTGGATTCAGGTATGATGATTCTAACTGAAATAAGTCACACAGAAAAAGAAACATCATAAGATATCACTAATACACGGAATGTAAACTTGGCTACACAGGAACTGAATTTCAAAACAGAACATGCTCCCAAATTTAGAAAACCAACTTATGCTTGCTTAAGGGGAAAGGTGAGTTGGGGTGCTGCATAAAACCAGAGATTGAAATGAGCACAGATAAAGTTCCTTAAGCCAAATATGTAATAGACAAGAGCTACTCCTTGCTCAACGAAATGGACTCAAAACCCCATATTAAACGCCTAATAATGTACCTGACTAGTAAGTATCTTAAAACCTATGGATTGCTATGTCTCTGAAAGTGAATCAATCGTGAGTACAGGGGCAAAAACGCAGAAGTGATAGGATTGGAGAGTTTTGGTGAGCAAATGAAGACCCTTTGAAGTCATATTGCATGGTACCCATTCCACGGGTCTCAACTCTCCAGGTTTAAGGGATTCTTCCTTCAGCTAAAACATGCATGTGGAACCCAGAGTATGATCAACCGTGTGATCGGGAGACGTGTTGAAATATGTCTCAGTTCTCGTCCCCTGGTACTCGGGTGCAACATTCCAGATGCTTTACTAACACTCTCCCGACTTGGAGAGTCAGTGCCTTTAACCTCCTGTTTGGCCCAGTTTGCAAATTCCGCGGAAGATGAACAGGAATAGGGAGAACCAATGAGAGACTAGCTGGAGGTGTCTGGACGGGAAAATTTAACTCTCATTTCCCACCAGGAAGAGGAATTAACCAAAGGCTCAGCGTGCCATGCCGGAACCAGATTAGGGCCTGAAGCAATCCTGCGGTGTTGCGGCCAGCTCACAAGAAAGCGAGTTGAAGAAAGGAGCTCAGGGGCACTGTAATTCACAAACCTGCAGAGTTATAAATGACAGCTATCATCCAAAAATATACTGAAGTAAGGCTGCCAAGAGGACTTGAAAGCCGGGCAGAATTGCAGGAAACCGATTTCAGGAGGTAGACTGGAATTGCATTTAAAGCATAGGAAAAGAGGCAGAAGGTCGACAATGATGCACTTGGCCAAAAAGGGCGTATGCGTTTTTTCTTGAATATATTCAGGAAAAAACGCATACGCCCTTTTTGGCCAACCAAGCAAGCTTGCAAAGGAAATCTGCACTACAATGAAGTCTCACTTCCCCCCCGTCAAAAGGGCCATCTGAAAAAAGTGTAAAATCCAGAAAGGCAGGACAGGCCATGGAGAACTGGGAGCCTTGTTATGCTGATGGGCGGGATGTAAATTGCCAACAGCCACTCGGGAGAAGTGTATGGTGTTTCCTGAAACATCTAAAAAACAAAGCAACAGAGCCTAGGGCACTTCCACTTATGGTCCTATAGCTTAGGGAAATTAAAATCAAAAAGACACAGCCACCCCAAAGCTTGGGATTGCTCTGTTTACAAGAAACACGTTTACGGTACAAGTTCAATATCGCATAAAGCGAAAAATGGATACAGAAGTTGTGGTACTTACGTACAATGCAATATCACTCAGCAATGACATCTATGTCATCAGGCCCATAGCAGCATAATGAGTGGATTCAGGTATGATGATTCTAACTGAAATAAGTCAAACAGAAAAAGAAACATCATAAGATATCACTAATACACGGAATGTAAACTTGGCTACACAGGAACTGAATTTCAAAACAGAACATGGTCCCAAATTTAGAAAACCAACTTATGCTTGCTTAAGGGGAAAGGTGAGTTGGGGTGCTGCATAAAACCAGAGATTGAAATGAGCACAGATAAAGTTCCTTAAGCCAAATATGTAATAGACAAGAGCTACTCCTTGCTCAACGAAATGGACTCAAAACCCCATATTAAACGCCTAATAATGTACCTGACTAGTAAGTATCTTAAAACCTATGGATTGCTATGTCTCTGAAAGTGAATCAATCGTGAGTACAGGGGCAAAAACGCAGCAGTGATAGGATTGGAGAGTTTTGGTGAGCAAATGAAGACCCTTTGAAGTCATATTGCATGGTACCCATTCCACGGGTCTCAACTCTCCAGGTTTAAGGGATTCTTCCTTCAGCTAAAACATGCATGTGGAACCCAGAGTATGATCAACCGTGTGATCGGGAGACGTGTTGAAATATGTCTCAGTTCTCGTCCCCTGGTACTCGGGTGCAACATTCCAGATGCTTTACTAACACTCTCCCGACTTGGAGAGTCAGTGCCTTTAACCTCCTGTTTGGCCCAGTTTGCAAATTCCGCGGAAGATGAACAGGAATAGGGAGAACCAATGAGAGACTAGCTGGAGGTGTCTGGACGGGAAAATTTAACTCTCATTTCCCACCAGGAAGAGGAATTAACCAAAGGCTCAGCGTGCCATGCCGGAACCAGATTAGGGCCTGAAGCAATCCTGCGGTGTTGCGGCCAGCTCACAAGAAAGCGAGTTGAAGAAAGGAGCTCAGGGGCACTGTAATTCACAAACCTGCAGAGTTATAAATGACAGCTATCATCCAAAAATATACTGAAGTAAGGCTGCCAAGAGGACTTGAAAGCCGGGCAGAATTGCAGGAAACCGATTTCAGGAGGTAGACTGGAATTGCATTTAAAGCATAGGAAAAGAGGCAGAAGGTCGACAATGATGCACTTGGCCAAAAAGGGCGTATGCGTTTTTTCCTGAATATATTCAGGAAAAAACGCATACGCCCTTTTTGGACAACCAAGCAAGCTTGCAAAGGAAATCTGCACTACAATGAAGTCTCACTCTCCCCTCCCCCGTCAAAAGGGCCATCTGAAAAAAGTGTAAAATCCAGAAAGGCAGGACAGGCCATGGAGAACTGGGAGCCTTGTTATGCTGATGGGCGGGATGTAAATTGCCAACAGCCACTCGGGAGAAGTGTATGGTGTTTCCTGAAACATCTAAAAAACAAAGCAACAGAGCCTAGGGCACTTCCACTTATGGTCCTATAGCTTAGGGAAATTAAAATCAAAAAGACACAGCCACCCCAAAGTTTGGGATGGCTCTGTTTACAAGAAACTCGTTTACGGTACAAGTTCAATATCGCATAAAGCGAAAAATGGATAAAGAAGTTGTGGTACTTACGTACAATGCAATATCACTCAGCAATGACATCTATGTCATCAGGCCCATAGCAGCATAATGAGTGGATTCAGGTATGATGATTCTAACTGAAATAAGTCACACAGAAAAAGAAACATCATAAGATATCACTAATACACGGAATGTAAACTTGGCTACACAGGAACTGAATTTCAAAACAGAACATGGTCCCAAATTTAGAAAATCAACTTATGCTTGCTTAAGGGGAAAGGTGAGTTGGGGTGCTGCATAAAACCAGAGATTGAAATGAGCACAGATAAAGTTCCTTAAGCCAAATATGTAATAGACAAGAGCTACTCCTTGCTCAACGAAATGGACTCAAAACCCCATATTAAACGCCTAATAATATACCTGACTAGTAAGTATCTTAAAACCTATGGATTGCTATGTCTCTGAAAGTGAATCAATCGTGAGTACAGGGGCAAAAACGCAGCAGTGATAGGATTGGAGAGTTTTGGTGAGCAAATGAAGACCCTTTGAAGTCATATTGCATGGTACCCATTCCACGGGTCTCAATTCTCCAGGTTTAAGGGATTCTTCCTTCAGCTAAAACATGCATGTGGAACCCAGAGTATGATCAACCGTGTGATCGGGAGATGTGTTGACATATGTCTCAGTTCTCGTCCCCTGGTACTCGGGTGCAACATTCCAGATGCTTTACTAACACTCTCCCGACTTGGAGAGTCAGTGCCTTTAACCTCCTGTTTGGCCCAGTTTGCAAATTCCACGGAAGATGAACAGGAATAGGGAGAACCAATGAGAGACTAGCTGGAGGTGTCTGGACGGGAAAATTTAACTCTCATTTCCCACCAGGAAGAGGAATTAACCAAAGGCTCAGCGTGCCATGCCGGAACCAGATTAGGGCCTGAAGCAATCCTGCGGTGTTGCGGCCAGCTCACAAGAAAGCGAGTTGAAGAAAGGAGCTCAGGGGCACTGTAATTCACAAACCTGCAGAGTTATAAATGACAGCTATCATCCAAAAATATACTGAAGTAAGGCTGCCAAGAGGACTTGAAAGCCGGGCAGAATTGCAGGAAACCGATTTCAGGAGGTAGACTGGAATTGCATTTAAAGCATAGGAAAAGAGGCAGAAGGTCGACAATGATGCACTTGGCCAAAAAGGGCATATGCGTTTTTTCCTGAATATATTCAGGAAAAAACGCATACGCCCTTTTTGGCCAACCAAGCAAGCTTGCAAAGGAAATCTGCACTACAATGAAGTCTCACCTCCCCCCCCCCCCCGTCAAAAGGGCCATCTGAAAAAAGTGTAAAATCCAGAAAGGCAGGACAGAGGCCATGGAGAACTGGAGCCTTGTTAGGCTGATGGGCCGGATGTAAATTGCCAACAGCCACTCGGGAGAAGTGTATGGTGTTTCCTGAAACATCTAAAAAACAAAGCAACAGAGCCTAGGGCACTTCCACTTATGGTCCTATAGCTTAGGGAAATTAAAATCAAAAAGACACAGCCACCCCAAAGTTTGGGATGGCTCTGTTTACAAGAAACTCGTTTACGGTACAAGTTCAATATCGCATAAAGCGAAAAATGGATAAAGAAGTTGTGGTACTTACGTACAATGCAATATCACTCAGCAATGACATCTATGTCATCAGGCCCATAGCAGCATAATGAGTGGATTCAGGTATGATGATTCTAACTGAAATAAGTCACACAGAAAAAGAAATATCATAAGATATCACTAATACACGGAATGTAAACTTGGCTACACAGGAACTGAATTTCAAAACAGAACATGGTCCCAAATTTAGAAAATCAACTTATGCTTGCTTAAGGGAAAGGTGAGTTGGGGTGCTGCATAAAACCAGAGATTGAAATGAGCACAGATAAAGTTCCTTAAGCCAAATATGTAATAGACAAGAGCTACTCCTTGCTCAACGAAATGGACTCAAAACCCCATATTAAACGCCTAATAATGTACCTGACTAGTAAGTATCTTAAAACCTATGGATTGCTATGTCTCTGAAAGTGAATCAATCGTGAGTACAGGGGCAAAAACGCAGCAGTGATAGGATTGGAGAGTTTTGGTGAGCAAATGAAGACCCTTTGAAGTCATATTGCATGGTACCCATTCCACGGGTCTCAACTCTCCAGGTTTAAGGGATTCTTCCTTCAGCTAAAACATGCATGTGGAACCCAGAGTATGATCAACCGTGTGATCGGGAGACGTGTTGAAATATGTCTCAGTTCTCGTCCCCTGGTACTCGGGTGCAACATTCCAGATGCTTTACTAACACTCTCCCGACTTGGAGAGTCAGTGCCTTTAACCTCCTGTTTGGCCCAGTTTACAAATTCCGCGGAAGATGAACAGGAATAGGGAGAACCAATGAGAGACTAGCTGGAGGTGTCTGGACGGGAAAATTTAACTCTCATTTCCCACCAGGAAGAGGAATTAACCAAAGGCTCAGCGTGCCATGCCGGAACCAGATTAGGGCCTGAAGCAATCCTGCGGTGTTGCGTCCAGCTCACAAGAAAGCGAGTTGAAGAAAGGAGCTCAGGGGCACTGTAATTCACAAACCTGCAGAGTTATAAATGACAGCTATCATCCAAAAATATACTGAAGTAAGGCTGCCAAGAGGACTTGAAAGCCGGGCAGAATTGCAGGAAACCGATTTCAGGAGGTAGACTGGAATTGCATTTAAAGCATAGGAAAAGAGGCAGAAGGTCGACAATGATGCACTTGGCCAAAAAGGGCGTATGCGTTTTTTCCTGAATATATTCAGGAAAAAACGCATACGCCCTTTTTGGCCAACCAAGCAAGCTTGCAAAGGAAATCTGCACTACAATGAAGTCTCACTTCCCCCCGTCAAAAGGGCCATCTGAAAAAAGTGTAAAATCCAGAAAGGCAGGACAGGCCATGGAGAACTGGGAGCCTTGTTATGCTGATGGGCGGGATGTAAATTGCCAACAGCCACTCGGGAGAAGTGTATGGTGTTTCCTGAAACATCTAAAAAACAAAGCAACAGAGCCTAGGGCACTTCCACTTATGGTCCTATAGCTTAGGGAAATTAAAATCAAAAAGACACAGCCACCCCAAAGTTTGGGATGGCTCTGTTTACAAGAAACTCGTTTACGGTACAAGTTCAATATCGCATAAAGCGAAAAATGGATAAAGAAGTTGTGGTACTTACGTACAATGCAATATCACTCAGCAATGACATCTATGTCATCAGGTCCATAGCAGCATAATGAGTGGATTCAGGTATGATGATTCTAACTGAAATAAGTCACACAGAAAAAGAAACATCATAAGATATCACTAATACACGGAATGTAAACTTGGCTACACAGGAACTGAATTTCAAAACAGAACATGGTCCCAAATTTAGAAAATCAACTTATGCTTGCTTAAGGGGAAAGGTGAGTTGGGGTGCTGCATAAAACCAGAGATTGAAATGAGCACAGATAAAGTTCCTTAAGCCAAATATGTAATAGACAAGAGCTACTCCTTGCTCAACGAAATGGACTCAAAACCCCATATTAAACGCCTAATAATGTACCTGACTAGTAAGTATCTTAAAACCTATGGATTGCTATGTCTCTGAAAGTGAATCAATCGTGAGTACAGGGGCAAAAACGCAGCAGTGATAGGATTGGAGAGTTTTGGTGAGCAAATGAAGACCCTTTGAAGTCATATTGCATGGTACCCATTCCACGGGTCTCAACTCTCCAGGTTTAAGGGATTCTTCCTTCAGCTAAAACATGCATGTGGAACCCAGAGTATGATCAACCGTGTGATCGGGAGACGTGTTGAAATATGTCTCAGTTCTCGTCCCCTGGTACTCGGGTGCAACATTCCAGATGCTTTACTAACACTCTCCCGACTTGGAGAGTCAGTGCCTTTAACCTCCTGTTTGGCCCAGTTTGCAAATTCCGCGGAAGATGAACAGGAATAGGGAGAACCAATGAGAGACTAGCTGGAGGTGTCTGGACGGGAAAATTTAACTCTCATTTCCCACCAGGAAGAGGAATTAACCAAAGGCTCAGCGTGCCATGCCGGAACCAGATTAGGGCCTGAAGCAATCCTGCGGTGTTGCGTCCAGCTCACAAGAAAGCGAGTTGAAGAAAGGAGCTCAGGGGCACTGTAATTCACAAACCTGCAGAGTTATAAATGACAGCTATCATCCAAAAATATACTGAAGTAAGGCTGCCAAGAGGACTTGAAAGCCGGGCAGAATTGCAGGAAACCGATTTCAGGAGGTAGACTGGAATTGCATTTAAAGCATAGGAAAAGAGGCAGAAGGTCGACAATGATGCACTTGGCCAAAAAGGGCGTATGCGTTTTTTCCTGAATATATTCAGGAAAAAACGCATATGCCCTTTTTGGCCAACCAAGCAAGCTTGCAAAGGAAATCTGCACTACAATGAAGTCTCACTCCCCCCCACCCCCGTCAAAAGGGCCATCTGAAAAAAGTGTAAAATCCAGAAAGGCAGGACAGGCCATGGAGAACTGGGAGCCTTGTTATGCTGATGGGCGGGATGTAAATTGCCAACAGCCACTCGGGAGAAGTGTATGGTGTTTCCTGAAACATCTAAAAAACAAAGCAACAGAGCCTAGGGCACTTCCACTTATGGTCCTATAGCTTAGGGAAATTAAAATCAAAAAGACACAGCCACCCCAAAGTTTGGGATGGCTCTGTTTACAAGAACCTCGTTTACGGTACAAGTTCAATATCGCATAAAGCGAAAAATGGATAAAGAAGTTGTGGTACTTACGTACAATGCAATATCACTCAGCAATGACATCTATGTCATCAGGCCCATAGCAGCATAATGAGTGGATTCAGGTATGATGATTCTAACTGAAATAAGTCACACAGAAAAAGAAACATCATAAGATATCACTAATACACGGAATGTAAACTTGGCTACACAGGAACTGAATTTCAAAACAGAACATGCTCCCAAATTTAGAAAACCAACTTATGCTTGCTTAAGGGGAAAGGTGAGTTGGGGTGCTGCATAAAACCAGAGATTGAAATGAGCACAGATAAAGTTCCTTAAGCCAAATATGTAATAGACAAGAGCTACTCGTTGCTCAACGAAATGGACTCAAAACCCCATATTAAACGCCTAATAATGTACCTGACTAGTAAGTATCTTAAAACCTATGGATTGCTATGTCTCTGAAAGTGAATCAATCGTGAGTACAGGGGCAAAAACGCAGCAGTGATAGGATTGGAGAGTTTTGGTGAGCAAATGAAGACCCTTTGAAGTCATATTGCATGGTACCCATTCCACGGGTCTCAACTCTCCAGGTTTAAGGGATTCTTCCTTCAGCTAAAACATGCATGTGGAACCCAGAGTATGATCAACCGTGTGATCGGGAGACGTGTTGAAATATGTCTCAGTTCTCGTCCCCTGGTACTCGGGTGCAACATTCCAGATGCTTTACTAACACTCTCCCGACTTGGAGAGTCAGTGCCTTTAACCTCCTGTTTGGCCCAGTTTGCAAATTCCGCGGAAGATGAACAGGAATAGGGAGAACCAATGAGAGACTAGCTGGAGGTGTCTGGACGGGAAAATTTAACTCTCATTTCCCACCAGGAAGAGGAATTAACCAAAGGCTCAGCGTGCCATGCCGGAACCAGATTAGGGCCTGAAGCAATCCTGCGGTGTTGCGGCCAGCTCACAAGAAAGCGAGTTGAAGAAAGGAGCTCAGGGGCACTGTAATTCACAAACCTGCAGAGTTATAAATGACAGCTATCATCCAAAAATATACTGAAGTAAGGCTGCCAAGAGGACTTGAAAGCCGGGCAGAATTGCAGGAAACCGATTTCAGGAGGTAGACTGGAATTGCATTTAAAGCATAGGAAAAGAGGCAGAAGGTCGACAATGATGCACTTGGCCAAAAAGGGCGTATGCGTTTTTTCTTGAATATATTCAGGAAAAAACGCATACGCCCTTTTTGGCCAACCAAGCAAGCTTGCAAAGGAAATCTGCACTACAATGAAGTCTCACTTCCCCCCCGTCAAAAGGGCCATCTGAAAAAAGTGTAAAATCCAGAAAGGCAGGACAGGCCATGGAGAACTGGGAGCCTTGTTATGCTGATGGGCGGGATGTAAATTGCCAACAGCCACTTGGGAGAAGTGTATGGTGTTTCCTGAAACATCTAAAAAACAAAGCAACAGAGCCTAGGGCACTTCCACTTATGGTCCTATAGCTTAGGGAAATTAAAATCAAAAAGACACAGCCACCCCAAAGTTTGGGATGGCTCTGTTAACAAGAAACTCGTTTACGGTACAAGTTCAATATCGCATAAAGCAAAAAATGGATAAAGAAGTTGTGGTACTTACGTACAATGCAATATCACTCAGAAATGACATCTATGTCATCAGGCCCATAGCAGCATAATGAGTGGATTCAGGTATGATGATTCTAACTGAAATAAGTCACACAGAAAAAGAAACATCATAAGATATCACTAATACACGGAATGTAAACTTGGCTACACAGGAACTGAATTTCAAAACAGAACATGGTCCCAAATTTAGAAAATCAACTTATGCTTGCTTAAGGGGAAAGGTGAGTTGGGGTGCTGCATAAAACCAGAGATTGAAATGAGCACAGATAAAGTTCCTTAAGCCAAATATGTAATAGACAAGAGCTACTCCTTGCTCAACGAAATGGACTCAAAACCCCATATTAAACGCCTAATAATATACCTGACTAGTAAGTATCTTAAAACCTATGGATTGCTATGTCTCTGAAAGTGAATCAATCGTGAGTACAGGGGCAAAAACGCAGCAGTGATAGGATTGGAGAGTTTTGGTGAGCAAATGAAGACCCTTTGAAGTCATATTGCATGGTACCCATTCCACGGGTCTCAACTCTCCAGGTTTAAGGGATTCTTCCTTCAGCTAAAACATGCATGTGGAACCCAGAGTATGATCAACCGTGTGATCGGGAGACGTGTTGAAATATGTCTCAGTTCTCGTCCCCTGGTACTCGGGTGCAACATTCCAGATGCTTTACTAACACTCTCCCGACTTGGAGAGTCAGTGCCTTTAACCTCCTGTTTGGCCCAGTTTGCAAATTCCACGGAAGATGAACAGGAATAGGGAGAACCAATGAGAGACTAGCTGGAGGTGTCTGGACGGGAAAATTTAACTCTCATTTCCCACCAGGAAGAGGAATTAACCAAAGGCTCAGCGTGCCATGCCGGAACCAGATTAGGGCCTGAAGCAATCCTGCGGTGTTGCGGCCAGCTCACAAGAAAGCGAGTTGAAGAAAGGAGCTCAGGGGCACTGTAATTCACAAACCTGCAGAGTTATAAATGACAGCTATCATCCAAAAATATACTGAAGTAAGGCTGCCAAGAGGACTTGAAAGCCGGGCAGAATTGCAGGAAACCGATTTCAGGAGGTAGACTGGAATTGCATTTAAAGCATAGGAAAAGAGGCAGAAGGTCGACAATGATGCACTTGGCCAAAAAGGGCATATGCGTTTTTTCCTGAATATATTCAGGAAAAAACGCATACGCCCTTTTTGGCCAACCAAGCAAGCTTGCAAAGGAAATCTGCACTACAATGAAGTCTCACCTCCCCCCCCACCCCCCCGTCAAAAGGGCCATCTGAAAAAAGTGTAAAATCCAGAAAGGCAGGACAGGCCATGGAGAACTGGGAGCCTTGTTATGCTGATGGGCGGGATGTAAATTGCCAACAGCCACTCGGGAGAAGTGTATGGTGTTTCCTGAAACATCTAAAAAACAAAGCAACAGAGCCTAGGGCACTTCCACTTATGGTCCTATAGCTTAGGGAAATTAAAATCAAAAAGACACAGCCACCCCAAAGTTTGGGATGGCTCTGTTTACAAGAAACTCGTTTACGGTACAAGTTCAATATCGCATAAAGCGAAAAATGGATAAAGAAGTTGTGGTACTTACGTACAATGCAATATCACTCAGCAATGACATCTATGTCATCAGGCCCATAGCAGCATAATGAGTGGATTCAGGTATGATGATTCTAACTGAAATAAGTCACACAGAAAAAGAAACATCATAAGATATCACTAATACACGGAATGTAAACTTGGCTACACAGGAACTGAATTTCAAAACAGAACATGGTCCCAAATTTAGAAAATCAACTTATGCTTGCTTAAGGGGAAAGGTGAGTTGGGGTGCTGCATAAAACCAGAGATTGAAATGAGCACAGATAAAGTTCCTTAAGCCAAATATGTAATAGACAAGAGCTACTCCTTGCTCAACGAAATGGACTCAAAACCCCATATTAAACGCCTAATAATGTACCTGACTAGTAAGTATCTTAAAACCTATGGATTGCTATGTCTCTGAAAGTGAATCAATCATGAGTACAGGGGCAAAAACGCAGCAGTGATAGGATTGGAGAGTTTTGGTGAGCAAATGAAGACCCTTTGAAGTCATATTGCATGGTACCCATTCCACGGGTCTCAACTCTCCAGGTTTAAGGGATTCTTCCTTCAGCTAAAACATGCATGTGGAACCCAGAGTATGATCAACCGTGTGATCGGGAGACGTGTTGAAATATGTCTCAGTTCTCGTCCCCTGGTACTCGGGTGCAACATTCCAGATGCTTTACTAACACTCTCCCGACTTGGAGAGTCAGTGCCTTTAACCTCCTGTTTGGCCCAGTTTGCAAATTCCGCGGAAGATGAACAGGAATAGGGAGAACCAATGAGAGACTAGCTGGAGGTGTCTGGACGGGAAAATTTAACTCTCATTTCCCACCAGGAAGAGGAATTAACCAAAGGCTCAGCGTGCCATGCCGGAACCAGATTAGGGCCTGAAGCAATCCTGCGGTGTTGCGGCCAGCTCACAAGAAAGCGAGTTGAAGAAAGGAGCTCAGGGGCACTGTAATTCACAAACCTGCAGAGTTATAAATGACAGCTATCATCCAAAAATATACTGAAGTAAGGCTGCCAAGAGGACTTGAAAGCCGGGCAGAATTGCAGGAAACTGATTTCAGGAGGTAGACTGGAATTGCATTTAAAGCATAGGAAAAGAGGCAGAAGGTCGACAATGATGCACTTGGCCAAAAAGGGCGTATGCGTTTTTTCCTCAATATATTCAGGAAAAAACGCATACGCCCTTTTTGGCCAACCAAGCAAGCTTGCAAAGGAAATCTGCACTACAATGAAGTCTCACTTCCCCCCCGTCAAAAGGGCCATCTGAAAAAAGTGTAAAATCCAGAAAGGCAGGACAGGCCATGGAGAACTGGGAGCCTTGTTATGCTGATGGGCGGGATGTAACTTGCCAACAGCCACTCGGGAGAAGTGTATGGTGTTTCCTGAAACATCTAAAAAACAAAGCAACAGAGCCTAGGGCACTTCCACTTATGGTCCTATAGCTTAGGGAAATTAAAATCAAAAAGACACAGCCACCCCAAAGTTTGGGATGGCTCTGTTTACAAGAAACTCGTTTACGGTACAAGTTCAATATCGCATAAAGCGAAAAATGGATAAAGAAGTTGTGGTACTTACGTACAATGCAATATCACTCAGCAATGACATCTATGTCATCAAGCCCATAGCAGCATAATGAGTGGATTCAGGTATGATGATTCTAACTGAAATAAGTCACACAGAAAAAGAAACATCATAAGATATCACTAATACACGGAATGTAAACTTGGCTACACAGGAACTGAATTTCAAAACAGAACATGGTCCCAAATTTAGAAAACCAACTTATGCTTGCTTAAGGGGAAAGGTGAGTTGGGGTGCTGCATAAAACCAGAGATTGAAATGAGCACAGATAAAGTTCCTTAAGCCAAATATGTAATAGACAAGAGCTACTCCTTGCTCAACGAAATGGACTCAAAACCCCATATTAAACGCCTAATAATGTACCTGACTAGTAAGTATCTTAAAACCTATGGATTGCTATGTCTCTGAAAGTGAATCAATCGTGAGTACAGGGGCAAAAACGCAGCAGTGATAGGATTGGAGAGTTTTGGTGAGCAAATGAAGACCCTTTGAAGTCATATTGCATGGTACCCATTCCACGGGTCTCAACTCTCCAGGTTTAAGGGATTCTTCCTTCAGCTAAAACATGCATGTGGAACCCAGAGTATGATCAACCGTGTGATCGGGAGACGTGTTGAAATATGTCTCAGTTCTCGTCCCCTGGTACTCGGGTGCAACATTCCAGATGCTTTACTAACACTCTCCCGACTTGGAGAGTCAGTGCCTTTAACCTCCTGTTTGGCCCAGTTTGCAAATTCCGCGGAAGATGAACAGGAATAGGGAGAACCAATGAGAGACTAGCTGGAGGTGTCTGGACGGGAAAATTTAACTCTCATTTCCCACCAGGAAGAGGAATTAACCAAAGGCTCAGCGTGCCATGCCGGAACCAGATTAGGGCCTGAAGCAATCCTGCGGTGTTGCGGCCAGCTCACAAGAAAGCGAGTTGAAGAAAGGAGCTCAGGGGCACTGTAATTCACAAACCTGCAGAGTTATAAATGACAGCTATCATCCAAAAATATACTGAAGTAAGGCTGCCAAGAGGACTTGAAAGCCGGGCAGAATTGCAGGAAACCGATTTCAGGAGGTAGACTGGAATTGCATTTAAAGCATAGGAAAAGAGGCAGAAGGTCGACAATGATGCACTTGGCCAAAAAGGGCGTATGCGTTTTTTCCTGAATATATTCAGGAAAAAACGCATACGCCCTTTTTGGTCAACCAAGCAAGCTTGCAAAGGAAATCTGCACTACAATGAAGTCTCACTCCCCCCCCGTCAAAAGGGCCATCTGAAAAAAGTGTAAAATCCAGAAAGGCAGGACAGGCCATGGAGAACTGGGAGCCTTGTTATGCTGATGGGCGGGATGTAAATTGCCAACAGCCACTCGGGAGAAGTGTATGGTGTTTCCTGAAACATCTAAAAAACAAAGCAACAGAGCCTAGGGCACTTCCACTTATGGTCCTATAGCTTAGGGAAATTAAAATCAAAAAGACACAGCCACCCCAAAGTTTGGGATGGCTCTGTTTACAAGAAACTCGTTTACGGTACAAGTTCAATATCGCATAAAGCGAAAAATGGATAAAGAAGTTGTGGTACTTACGTACAATGCAATATCACTCAGCAATGAAATCTATGTCATCAAGCCCATAGCAGCATAATGAGTGGATTCAGGTATGATGATTCTAACTGAAATAAGTCACACAGAAAAAGAAACATCATAAGATATCACTAATACACGGAATGTAAACTTGGCTACACAGGAACTGAATTTCAAAACAGAACATGGTCCCAAATTTAGAAAACCAACTTATGCTTGCTTAAGGGGAAAGGTGAGTTGGGGTGCTGCATAAAACCAGAGATTGAAATGAGCACAGATAAAGTTCCTTAAGCCAAATATGTAATAGACAAGAGCTACTCCTTGCTCAACGAAATGGACTCAAAACCCCATATTAAACGCCTAATAATGTACCTGACTAGTAAGTATCTTAAAACCTATGGATTGCTATGTCTCTGAAAGTGAATCAATCGTGAGTACAGGGGCAAAAACGCAGCAGTGATAGGATTGGAGAGTTTTGGTGAGCAAATGAAGACCCTTTGAAGTCATATTGCATGGTACCCATTCCACGGGTCTCAACTCTCCAGGTTTAAGGGATTCTTCCTTCAGCTAAAACATGCATGTGGAACCCAGAGTATGATCAACCGTGTGATCGGGAGACGTGTTGAAATATGTCTCAGTTCTCGTCCCCTGGTACTCGGGTGCAACATTCCAGATGCTTTACTAACACTCTCCCGACTTGGAGAGTCAGTGCCTTTAACCTCCTGTTTGGCCCAGTTTGCAAATTCCGCGGAAGATGAACAGGAATAGGGAGAACCAATGAGAGACTAGCTGGAGGTGTCTGGACGGGAAAATTTAACTCTCATTTCCCACCAGGAAGAGGAATTAACCAAAGGCTCAGCGTGCCATGCCGGAACCAGATTAGGGCCTGAAGCAATCCTGCGGTGTTGCGGCCAGCTCACAAGAAAGCGAGTTGAAGAAAGGAGCTCAGGGGCACTGTAATTCACAAACCTGCAGAGTTATAAATGACAGCTATCATCCAAAAATATACTGAAGTAAGGCTGCCAAGAGGACTTGAAAGCCGGGCAGAATTGCAGGAAACCGATTTCAGGAGGTAGACTGGAATTGCATTTAAAGCATAGGAAAAGAGGCAGAAGGTCGACAATGATGCACTTGGCCAAAAAGGGCGTATGCGTTTTTTCTTGAATATATTCAGGAAAAAACGCATACGCCCTTTTTGGCCAACCAAGCAAGCTTGCAAAGGAAATCTGCACTACAATGAAGTCTCACTTCCCCCCCGTCAAAAGGGCCATCTGAAAAAAGTGTAAAATCCAGAAAGGCAGGACAGGCCATGGAGAACTGGGAGCCTTGTTATGCTGATGGGCGGGATGTAAATTGCCAACAGCCACTCGGGAGAAGTGTATGGTGTTTCCTGAAACATCTAAAAAACAAAGCAACAGAGCCTAGGGCACTTCCACTTATGGTCCTATAGCTTAGGGAAATTAAAATCAAAAAGACACAGCCACCCCAAAGCTTGGGATGGCTCTGTTTACAAGAAACTCGTTTACGGTACAAGTTCAATATCGCATAAAGCGAAAAATGGATAAAGAAGTTGTGGTACTTACGTACAATGCAATATCACTCAGCAATGACATCTATGTCATCAGGCCCATAGCAGCATAATGAGTGGATTCAGGTATGATGATTCTAACTGAAATAAGTCACACAGAAAAAGAAACATCATAAGATATCACTAATACACGGAATGGAAACTTGGCTACACAGGAACTGAATTTCAAAACAGAACATGGTCCCAAATTTAGAAAACCAACTTATGCTTGCTTAAGGGGAAAGGTGAGTTGGGGTGCTGCATAAAACCAGAGATTGAAATGAGCACAGATAAAGTTCCTTAAGCCAAATATGTAATAGACAAGAGCTACTCCTTGCTCAACGAAATGGACTCAAAACCCCATATTAAACGCCTAATAATGTACCTGACTAGTAAGTATCTTAAAACCTATGGATTGCTATGTCTCTGAAAGTGAATCAATCGTGAGTACAGGGGCAAAAACGCAGCAGTGATAGGATTGGAGAGTTTTGGTGAGCAAATGAAGACCCTTTGAAGTCATATTGCATGGTACCCATTCCACGGGTCTCAACTCTCCAGGTTTAAGGGATTCTTCCTTCAGCTAAAACATGCATGTGGAACCCAGAGTATGATCAACCGTGTGATCGGGAGACGTGTTGAAATATGTCTCAGTTCTCATCCCCTGGTACTCGGGTGCAACATTCCAGATGCTTTACTAACACTCTCCCGACTTGGAGAGTCAGTGCCTTTAACCTCCTGTTTGGCCCAGTTTGCAAATTCCGCGGAAGATGAACAGGAATAGGGAGAACCAATGAGAGACTAGCTGGAGGTGTCTGGACGGGAAAATTTAACTCTCATTTCCCACCAGGAAGAGGAATTAACCAAAGGCTCAGCGTGCCATGCCGGAACCAGATTAGGGCCTGAAGCAATCCTGCGGTGTTGCGGCCAGCTCACAAGAAAGCGAGTTGAAGAAAGGAGCTCAGGGGCACTGTAATTCACAAACCTGCAGAGTTATAAATGACAGCTATCATCCAAAAATATACTGAAGTAAGGCTGCCAAGAGGACTTGAAAGCCGGGCAGAATTGCAGGAAACCGATTTCAGGAGGTAGACTGGAATTGCATTTAAAGCATAGGAAAAGAGGCAGAAGGTCGACAATGATGCACTTGGCCAAAAAGGGCGTATGCGTTTTTTCCTGAATATATTCAGGAAAAAACGCATACGCCCTTTTTGGCCAACCAAGCAAGCTTGCAAAGGAAATCTGCACTACAATGAAGTCTCACTCTCCCCTCCCCCGTCAAAAGGGCCATCTGAAAAAAGTGTAAAATCCAGAAAGGCAGGACAGGCCATGGAGAACTGGGAGCCTTGTTATGCTGATGGGCGGGATGTAAATTGCCAACAGCCACTCGGGAGAAGTGTATGGTGTTTCCTGAAACATCTAAAAAACAAAGCAACAGAGCCTAGGGCACTTCCACTTATGGTCCTATAGCTTAGGGAAATTAAAATCAAAAAGAAACAGCCACCCCAAAGTTTGGGATGGCTCTGTTAACAAGAAACTCGTTTACGGTACAAGTTCAATATCGCATAAAGCAAAAAATGGATAAAGAAGTTGTGGTACTTACGTACAATGCAATATCACTCAGAAATGACATCTATGTCATCAGGCCCATAGCAGCATAATGAGTGGATTCAGGTATGATGATTCTAACTGAAATAAGTCACACAGAAAAAGAAACATCATAAGATATCACTAATACACGGAATGTAAACTTGGCTACACAGGAACTGGATTTCAAAACAGAACATGGTCCCAAATTTAGAAAACCAACTTATGCTTGCTTAAGGGGAAAGGTGAGTTGGGGTGCTGCATAAAACCAGAGATTGAAATGAGCACAGATAAAGTTCCTTAAGCCAAATATGTAATAGACAAGAGCTACTCCCTGCTCAACGAAATGGACTCAAAACCCCATATTAAACGCCTAATAATGTACCTGACTAGTAAGTATCTTAAAACCTATGGATTGCTATGTCTCTGAAAGTGAATCAATCGTGAGTACAGGGGCAAAAACGCAGCAGTGATAGGATTGGAGAGTTTTGGTGAGCAAATGAAGACCCTTTGAAGTCATATTGCATGGTACCCATTCCACGGGTCTCAACTCTCCAGGTTTAAGGGATTCTTCCTTCAGCTAAAACATGCATGTGGAACCCAGAGTATGATCAACCGTGTGATCGGGAGACGTGTTGAAATATGTCTCAGTTCTCGTCCCCTGGTACTCGGGTGCAACATTCCAGATGCTTTACTAACACTCTCCCGACTTGGAGAGTCAGTGCCTTTAACCTCCTGTTTGGCCCAGTTTGCAAATTCCGCGGAAGATGAACAGGAATAGGGAGAACCAATGAGAGACTAGCTGGAGGTGTCTGGACGGGAAAATTTAACTCTCATTTCCCACCAGGAAGAGGAATTAACCAAAGGCTCAGCGTGCCATGCCGGAACCAGATTAGGGCCTGAAGCAATCCTGCGGTGTTGCGGCCAGCTCACAAGAAAGCGAGTTGAAGAAAGGAGCTCAGGGGCACTGTAATTCACAAACCTGCAGAGTTATAAATGACAGCTATCATCCAAAAATATACTGAAGTAAGGCTGCCAAGAGGACTTGAAAGCCGGGCAGAATTGCAGGAAACCGATTTCAGGAGGTAGACTGGAATTGCATTTAAAGCATAGGAAAAGAGGCAGAAGGTCGACAATGATGCACTTGGCCAAAAAGGGCGTATGCGTTTTTTCTTGAATATATTCAGGAAAAAACGCATACGCCCTTTTTGGCCAACCAAGCAAGCTTGCAAAGGAAATCTGCACTACAATGAAGTCTCACTTCCCCCCCGTCAAAAGGGCCATCTGAAAAAAGTGTAAAATCCAGAAAGGCAGGACAGGCCATGGAGAACTGGGAGCCTTGTTATGCTGATGGGCGGGATGTAAATTGCCAACAGCCACTCGGGAGAAGTGTATGGTGTTTCCTGAAACATCTAAAAAACAAAGCAACAGAGCCTAGGGCACTTCCACTTATGGTCCTATAGCTTAGGGAAATTAAAATCAAAAAGACACAGCCACCCCAAAGCTTGGGATGGCTCTGTTTACAAGAAACTCGTTTACGGTACAAGTTCAATATCGCATAAAGCGAAAAATGGATAAAGAAGTTGTGGTACTTACGTACAATGCAATATCACTCAGCAATGACATCTATGTCATCAGGCCCATAGCAGCATAATGAGTGGATTCAGGTATGATGATTCTAACTGAAATAAGTCACACAGAAAAAGAAACATCATAAGATATCACTAATACACGGAATGGAAACTTGGCTACACAGGAACTGAATTTCAAAACAGAACATGGTCCGAAATTTAGAAAACCAACTTATGCTTGCTTAAGGGGAAAGGTGAGTTGGGGTGCTGCATAAAACCAGAGATTGAAATGAGCACAGATAAAGTTCCTTAAGCCAAATATGTAATAGACAAGAGCTACTCCTTGCTCAACGAAATGGACTCAAAACCCCATATTAAACGCCTAATAATGTACCTGACTAGTAAGTATCTTAAAACCTATGGATTGCTATGTCTCTGAAAGTGAATCAATCGTGAGCACAGGGGCAAAAACGCAGCAGTGATAGGATTGGAGAGTTTTGGTGAGCAAATGAAGACCCTTTGAAGTCATATTGCATGGTACCCATTCCACGGGTCTCAACTCTCCAGGTTTAAGGGATTCTTCCTTCAGCTAAAACATGCATGTGGAACCCAGAGTATGATCAACCGTGTGATCGGGAGACGTGTTGAAATATGTCTCAGTTCTCGTCCCCTGGTACTCGGGTGCAACATTCCAGATGCTTTACTAACACTCTCCCGACTTGGAGAGTCAGTGCCTTTAACCTCCTGTTTGGCCCAGTTTGCAAATTCCGCGGAAGATGAACAGGAATAGGGAGAACCAATGAGAGACTAGCTGGAGGTGTCTGGACGGGAAAATTTAACTCTCATTTCCCACCAGGAAGAGGAATTAACCAAAGGCTCAGCGTGCCATGCCGGAACCAGATTAGGGCCTGAAGCAATCCTGCGGTGTTGCGGCCAGCTCACAAGAAAGCGAGTTGAAGAAAGGAGCTCAGGGGCACTGTAATTCACAAACCTGCAGAGTTATAAATGACAGCTATCATCCAAAAATATACTGAAGTAAGGCTGCCAAGAGGACTTGAAAGCCGGGCAGAATTGCAGGAAACCGATTTCAGGAGGTAGACTGGAATTGCATTTAAAGCATAGGAAAAGAGGCAGAAGGTCGACAATGATGCACTTGGCCAAAAAGGGCATATGCGTTTTTTCCTGAATATATTCAGGAAAAAACGCATACGTCCTTTTTGGCCAACCAAGCAAGCTTGCAAAGGAAATCTGCACTACAATGAAGTCTCACCTCCCCCCACCCCCCGTCAAAAGGGCCATCTGAAAAAAGTGTAAAATCCAGAAAGGCAGGACAGGCCATGGAGAACTGGGAGCCTTGTTATGCTGATGGGCGGGATGTAAATTGCCAACAGCCACTCAGGAAAAGTGTATGGTGTTTCCTGAAACATCTAAAAAACAAAGCAACAGAGCCTAGGGCACTTCCACTTATGGTCCTATAGCTTAGGGAAATTAAAATCAAAAAGACACAGCCACCCCAAAGTTTGGGATGGCTCTGTTTACAAGAAACTCGTTTACGGTACAAGTTCAATATCGCATAAAGCGAAAAATGGATAAAGAAGTTGTGGTACTTACGTACAATGCAATATCACTCAGCAATGACATCTATGTCATCAGGCCCATAGCAGCATAATGAGTGGATTCAGGTATGATGATTCTAACTGAAATAAGTCACACAGAAAAAGAAACATCATAAGATATCACTAATACACGGAATGTAAACTTGGCTACACAGGAACTGAATTTCAAAACAGAACATGGTCCCAAATTTAGAAAATCAACTTATGCTTGCTTAAGGGGAAAGGTGAGTTGGGGTGCTGCATAAAACCAGAGATTGAAATAAGCACAGATAAAGTTCCTTAAGCCAAATATGTAATAGACAAGAGCTACTCCTTGCTCAACGAAATGGACTCAAAACCCCATATTAAACGCCTAATAATGTACCTGACTAGTAAGTATCTTAAAACCTATGGATTGCTATGTCTCTGAAAGTGAATCAATCGTGAGTACAGGGGCAAAAACGCAGCAGTGATAGGATTGGAGAGTTTTGGTGAGCAAATGAAGACCCTTTGAAGTCATATTGCATGGTACCCATTCCACGGGTCTCAACTCTCCAGGTTTAAGGGATTCTTCCTTCAGCTAAAACATGCATGTGGAACCCAGAGTATGATCAACCGTGTGATCGGGAGACGTGTTGAAATATGTCTCAGTTCTCGTCCCCTGGTACTCGGGTGCAACATTCCAGATGCTTTACTAACACTCTCCCGACTTGGAGAGTCAGTGCCTTTAACCTCCTGTTTGGCCCAGTTTGCAAATTCCGCGGAAGATGAACAGGAATAGGGAGAACCAATGAGAGACTAGCTGGAGGTGTCTGGACGGGAAAATTTAACTCTCATTTCCCACCAGGAAGAGGAATTAACCAAAGGCTCAGCGTGCCATGCCGGAACCAGATTAGGGCCTGAAGCAATCCTGCGGTGTTGCGGCCAGCTCACAAGAAAGCGAGTTGAAGAAAGGAGCTCAGGGGCACTGTAATTCACAAACCTGCAGAGTTATAAATGACAGCTATCATCCAAAAATATACTGAAGTAAGGCTGCCAAGAGGACTTGAAAGCCGGGCAGAATTGCAGGAAACCGATTTCAGGAGGTAGACTGGAATTGCATTTAAAGCATAGGAAAAGAGGCAGAAGGTCGACAATGATGCACTTGGCCAAAAAGGGCGTATGCGTTTTTTCCTGAATATATTCAGGAAAAAACGCATACGCCCTTTTTGGCCAACCAAGCAAGCTTGCAAAGGAAATCTGCACTACAATGAAGTCTCACTTCCCCCCCGTCAAAAGGGCCATCTGAAAAAAGTGTAAAATCCAGAAAGGCAAGACAGGCCATGGAGAACTGGGAGCCTTGTTATGCTGATGGGCGGGATGTAACTTGCCAACAGCCACTCGGGAGAAGTGTATGGTGTTTCCTGAAACATCTAAAAAACAAAGCAACAGAGCCTAGGGCACTTCCACTTATGGTCCTATAGCTTAGGGAAATTAAAATCAAAAAGACACAGCCACCCCAAAGTTTGGGATGGCTCTGTTTACAAGAAACTCGTTTACGGTACAAGTTCAATATCGCATAAAGCGAAAAATGGATAAAGAAGTTGTGGTACTTACGTACAATGCAATATCACTCAGCAATGACATCTATGTCATCAAGCCCATAGCAGCATAATGAGTGGATTCAGGTATGATGATTCTAACTGAAATAAGTCACACAGAAAAAGAAACATCATAAGATATCACTAATACACGGAATGTAAACTTGGCTACACAGGAACTGAATTTCAAAACAGAACATGGTCCCAAATTTAGAAAACCAACTTATGCTTGCTTAAGGGGAAAGGTGAGTTGGGGTGCTGCATAAAACCAGAGATTGAAATGAGCACAGATAAAGTTCCTTAAGCCAAATATGTAATAGACAAGAGCTACTCCTTGCTCAACGAAATGGACTCAAAACCCCATATTAAACGCCTAATAATGTACCTGACTAGTAAGTATCTTAAAACCTATGGATTGCTATGTCTCTGAAAGTGAATCAATCGTGAGTACAGGGGCAAAAACGCAGCAGTGATAGGATTGGAGAGTTTTGGTGAGCAAATGAAGACCCTTTGAAGTCATATTGCATGGTACCCATTCCACGGGTCTCAACTCTCCAGGTTTAAGGGATTCTTCCTTCAGCTAAAACATGCATGTGGAACCCAGAGTATGATCAACCGTGTGATCGGGAGACGTGTTGAAATATGTCTCAGTTCTCGTCCCCTGGTACTCGGGTGCAACATTCCAGATGCTTTACTAACACTCTCCCGACTTGGAGAGTCAGTGCCTTTAACCTCCTGTTTGGCCCAGTTTGCAAATTCCGCGGAAGATGAACAGGAATAGGGAGAACCAATGAGAGACTAGCTGGAGGTGTCTGGACGGGAAAATTTAACTCTCATTTCCCACCAGGAAGAGGAATTAACCAAAGGCTCAGCGTGCCATGCCGGAACCAGATTAGGGCCTGAAGCAATCCTGCGGTGTTGCGGCCAGCTCACAAGAAAGCGAGTTGAAGAAAGGAGCTCAGGGGCACTGTAATTCACAAACCTGCAGAGTTATAAATGACAGCTATCATCCAAAAATATACTGAAGTAAGGCTGCCAAGAGGACTTGAAAGCCGGGCAGAATTGCAGGAAACCGATTTCAGGAGGTAGACTGGAATTGCATTTAAAGCATAGGAAAAGAGGCAGAAGGTCGACAATGATGCACTTGGCCAAAAAGGGCGTATGCGTTTTTTCCTGAATATATTCAGGAAAAAACGCATACGCCCTTTTTGGTCAACCAAGCAAGCTTGCAAAGGAAATCTGCACTACAATGAAGTCTCACTCCCCCCCCGTCAAAAGGGCCATCTGAAAAAAGTGTAAAATCCAGAAAGGCAGGACAGGCCATGGAGAACTGGGAGCCTTGTTATGCTGATGGGCGGGATGTAAATTGCCAACAGCCACTCGGGAGAAGTGTATGGTGTTTCCTGAAACATCTAAAAAACAAAGCAACAGAGCCTAGGGCACTTCCACTTATGGTCCTATAGCTTAGGGAAATTAAAATCAAAAAGACACAGCCACCCCAAAGTTTGGGATGGCTCTGTTTACAAGAAACTCGTTTACGGTACAAGTTCAATATCGCATAAAGCGAAAAATGGATAAAGAAGTTGTGGTACTTACGTACAATGCAATATCACTCAGCAATGACATCTATGTCATCAGGCCCATAGCAGCATAATGAGTGGATTCAGGTATGATGATTCTAACTGAAATAAGTCACACAGAAAAAGAAACATCATAAGATATCACTAATACACGGAATGTAAACTTGGCTACACAGGAACTGAATTTCAAAACAGAACATGGTCCCAAATTTAGAAAATCAACTTATGCTTGCTTAAGGGGAAAGGTGAGTTGGGGTGCTGCATAAAACCAGAGATTGAAATGAGCACAGATAAAGTTCCTTAAGCCAAATATGTAATAGACAAGAGCTACTCCTTGCTCAACGAAATGGACTCAAAACCCCATATTAAACGCCTAATAATGTACCTGACTAGTAAGTATCTTAAAACCTATGGATTGCTATGTCTCTGAAAGTGAATCAATCGTGAGTACAGGGGCAAAAACGCAGCAGTGATAGGATTGGAGAGTTTTGGTGAGCAAATGAAGACCCTTTGAAGTCATATTGCATGGTACCCATTCCACGGGTCTCAACTCTCCAGGTTTAAGGGATTCTTCCTTCAGCTAAAACATGCATGTGGAACCCAGAGTATGATCAACCGTGTGATCGGGAGACGTGTTGAAATATGTCTCAGTTCTCGTCCCCTGGTACTCGGGTGCAACATTCCAGATGCTTTACTAACACTCTCCCGACTTGGAGAGTCAGTGCCTTTAACCTCCTGTTTGGCCCAGTTTGCAAATTCCACGGAAGATGAACAGGAATAGGGAGAACCAATGAGAGACTAGCTGGAGGTGTCTGGACGGGAAAATTTAACTCTCATTTCCCACCAGGAAGAGGAATTAACCAAAGGCTCAGCGTGCCATGCCGGAACCAGATTAGGGCCTGAAGCAATCCTGCGGTGTTGCGGCCAGCTCACAAGAAAGCGAGTTGAAGAAAGGAGCTCAGGGGCACTGTAATTCACAAACCTGCAGAGTTATAAATGACAGCTATCATCCAAAAATATACTGAAGTAAGGCTGCCAAGAGGACTTGAAAGCCGGGCAGAATTGCAGGAAACCGATTTCAGGAGGTAGACTGGAATTGCATTTAAAGCATAGGAAAAGAGGCAGAAGGTCGACAATGATGCACTTGGCCAAAAAGGGCGTATGCGTTTTTTCCTGAATATATTCAGGAAAAAACGCATACGCCCTTTTTGGCCAACCAAGCTAGCTTGCAAAGGAAATCTGCACTACAATGAAGTCTCACTTCCCCCCCGTCAAAAGGGCCATCTGAAAAAAGTGTAAAATCCAGAAAGGCAGGACAGGCCATGGAGAACTGGGAGCCTTGTTATGCTGATGGGCGGGATGTAAATTGCCAACAGCCACTCCGGAGAAGTGTATGGTGTTTCCTGAAACATCTAAAAAACAAAGCAACAGAGCCTAGGGCACTTCCACTTATGGTCCTGTAGCTTAGGGAAATTAAAATCAAAAAGACACAGCCACCCCAAAGTTTGGGATGGCTCTGTTTACAAGAAACTCGTTTACGGTACAAGTTCAATATCGCATAAAGCGAAAAATGGATAAAGAAGTTGTGGTACTTACATACAATGCAATATCACTCAGAAATGACATCTATGTCATCAGGCCCATAGCAGCATAATGAGTGGATTCAGGTATGATGATTCTAACTGAAATAAGTCACACAGAAAAAGAAACATCATAAGATATCACTAATACACGGAATGTAAACTTGGCTACACAGGAACTGAATTTCAAAACAGAACATGGTCCCAAATTTAGAAAACCAACTTATGCTTGCTTAAGGGGAAAGGTGAGTTGGGGTGCTGCATAAAACCAGAGATTGAAATAAGCACAGATAAAGTTCCTTAAGCCAAATATGTAATAGACAAGAGCTACTCCTTGCTCAACGAAATGGACTCAAAACCCCATATTAAACGCCTAATAATGTACCTGACTAGTAAGTATCTTAAAACCTATGGAT
The DNA here is from genome assembly GCF_937001465.1 of Orcinus orca. Taxonomy (NCBI): domain Eukaryota; kingdom Metazoa; phylum Chordata; class Mammalia; order Artiodactyla; family Delphinidae; genus Orcinus; species Orcinus orca. The sequence goes on from NW_026043783.1 coordinate 1,029,337, forward strand.
TGCTATGTCTCTGAAAGTGAATCAATCGTGAGTACAGGGGCAAAAACGCAGCAGTGATAGGATTGGAGAGTTTTGGTGAGCAAATGAAGACCCTTTGAAGTCATATTGCATGGTACCCATTCCACGGGTCTCAACTCTCCAGGTTTAAGGGATTCTTCCTTCAGCTAAAACATGCATGTGGAACCCAGAGTATGATCAACCGTGTGATCGGGAGACGTGTTGAAATATGTCTCAGTTCTCGTCCCCTGGTACTCGGGTACAACATTCCAGATGCTTTACTAACACTCTCCCGACTTGGAGAGTCAGTGCCTTTAACCTCCTGTTTGGCCCAGTTTGCAAATTCCGCGGAAGATGAACAGGAATAGGGAGAACCAATGAGAGACTAGCTGGAGGTGTCTGTACGGGAAAATTTAACTCTCATTTCCCACCAGGAAGAGGAATTAACCAAAGGCTCAGCGTGCCATGCCGGAACCAGATTAGGGCCTGAAGCAATCCTGCGGTGTTGCGGCCAGCTCACAAGAAAGCGAGTTGAAGAAAGGAGCTCAGGGGCACTGTAATTCACAAACCTGCAGAGTTATAAATGACAGCTATCATCCAAAAATATACTGAAGTAAGGCTGCCAAGAGGACTTGAAAGCCGGGCAGAATTGCAGGAAACCGATTTCAGGAGGGAGACTGGAATTGCATTTAAAGCATAGGAAAAGAGGCAGAAGGTCGACAATGATGCACTTGGCCAAAAAGGGCGTATGCGTTTTTTCCTGAATATATTCAGGAAAAAACGCATATTCCCTTTTTGGCCAACCAAGCAAGCTTGCAAAGGAAATCTGCACTACAATGAAGTCTCACTCCCCCCACCCCCCGTCAAAAGGGCCATCTGAAAAAAGTGTAAAATCCAGAAAGGCAGGACAGGCCATGGAGAACTGGGAGCCTTGTTATGCTGATGGGCGGGATGTAAATTGCCAACAGCCACTCGGGAGAAGTGTATGGTGTTTCCTGAAACATCTAAAAAACAAAGCAACAGAGCCTAGGGCACTTCCACTTATGGTCCTATAGCTTAGGGAAATTAAAATCAAAAAGACACAGCCACCCCAAAGTTTGGGATGGCTCTGTTTACAAGAAACTCGTTTAGGGTACAAGTTCAATATCGCATAAAGCGAAAAATGGATAAAGAAGTTGTGGTAATTACGTACAATGCAATATCACTCAGCAATGACATCTATGTCATCAGGCCCATAGCAGCATAATGAGTGGATTCAGGTATGATGATTCTAACTGAAATAAGTCACACAGAAAAAGAAACATCATAAGATATCACTAATACACGGAATGTAAACTTGGCTACACAGGAACTGAATTTCAAAACAGAACATGGTCCCAAATTTAGAAAATCAACTTATGCTTGCTTAAGGGGAAAGGTGAGTTGGGGTGCTGCATAAAACCAGAGATTGAAATGAGCACAGATAAAGTTCCTTAAGCCAAATATGTAATAGACAAGAGCTACTCCTTGCTCAACGAAATGGACTCAAAACCCCATATTAAACGCCTAATAATGTACCTGACTAGTAAGTATCTTAAAACCTATGGATTGCTATGTCTCTGAAAGTGAATCAATCGTGAGTACAGGGGCAAAAACGCAGCAGTGATAGGATTGGAGAGTTTTGGTGAGCAAATGAAGACCCTTTGAAGTCATATTGCATGGTACCCATTCCACGGGTCTCAACTCTCCAGGTTTAAGGGATTCTTCCTTCAGCTAAAACATGCATGTGGAACCCAGAGTATGATCAACCGTGTGATCGGGAGACGTGTTGAAATATGTCTCAGTTCTCGTCCCCTGGTACTCGGGTGCAACATTCCAGATGCTTTACTAACACTCTCCCGACTTGGAGAGTCAGTGCCTTTAACCTCCTGTTTGGCCCAGTTTGCAAATTCCACGGAAGATGAACAGGAATAGGGAGAACCAATGAGAGACTAGCTGGAGGTGTCTGGACGGGAAAATTTAACTCTCATTTCCCACCAGGAAGAGGAATTAACCAAAGGCTCAGTGTGCCATGCCGGAACCAGATTAGGGCCTGAAGCAATCCTGCGGTGTTGCGGCCAGCTCACAAGAAAGCGAGTTGAAGAAAGGAGCTCAGGGGCACTGTAATTCACAAACCTGCAGAGTTATAAATGACAGCTATCATCCAAAAATATACTGAAGTAAGGCTGCCAAGAGGACTTGAAAGCCGGGCAGAATTGCAGGAAACCGATTTCAGGAGGTAGACTGGAATTGCATTTAAAGCATAGGAAAAGAGGCAGAAGGTCGACAATGATGCACTTGGCCAAAAAGGGCGTATGCGTTTTTTCCTGAATATATTCAGGAAAAAACGCATACGCCCTTTTTGGCCAACCAAGCTAGCTTGCAAAGGAAATCTGCACTACAATGAAGTCTCACTTCCCCCCCGTCAAAAGGGCCATCTGAAAAAAGTGTAAAATCCAGAAAGGCAGGACAGGCCATGGAGAACTGGGAGCCTTGTTATGCTGATGGGCGGGATGTAAATTGCCAACAGCCACTCCGGAGAAGTGTATGGTGTTTCCTGAAACATCTAAAAAACAAAGCAACAGAGCCTAGGGCACTTCCACTTATGGTCCTGTAGCTTAGGGAAATTAAAATCAAAAAGACACAGCCACCCCAAAGTTTGGGATGGCTCTGTTTACAAGAAACTCGTTTACGGTACAAGTTCAATATCGCATAAAGCGAAAAATGGATAAAGAAGTTGTGGTACTTACATACAATGCAATATCACTCAGAAATGACATCTATGTCATCAGGCCCATAGCAGCATAATGAGTGGATTCAGGTATGATGATTCTAACTGAAATAAGTCACACAGAAAAAGAAACATCATAAGATATCACTAATACACGGAATGTAAACTTGGCTACACAGGAACTGAATTTCAAAACAGAACATGGTCCCAAATTTAGAAAACCAACTTATGCTTGCTTAAGGGGAAAGGTGAGTTGGGGTGCTGCATAAAACCAGAGATTGAAATAAGCACAGATAAAGTTCCTTAAGCCAAATATGTAATAGACAAGAGCTACTCCTTGCTCAACGAAATGGACTCAAAACCCCATATTAAACGCCTAATAATGTACCTGACTAGTAAGTATCTTAAAACCTATGGATTGCTATGTCTCTGAAAGTGAATCAATCGTGAGTACAGGGGCAAAAACGCAGCAGTGATAGGATTGGAGAGTTTTGGTGAGCAAATGAAGACCCTTTGAAGTCATATTGCATGGTACCCATTCCACGGGTCTCAACTCTCCAGGTTTAAGGGATTCTTCCTTCAGCTAAAACATGCATGTGGAACCCAGAGTATGATCAACCGTGTGATCGGGAGACGTGTTGAAATATGTCTCAGTTCTCGTCCCCTGGTACTCGGGTACAACATTCCAGATGCTTTACTAACACTCTCCCGACTTGGAGAGTCAGTGCCTTTAACCTCCTGTTTGGCCCAGTTTGCAAATTCCGCGGAAGATGAACAGGAATAGGGAGAACCAATGAGAGACTAGCTGGAGGTGTCTGTACGGGAAAATTTAACTCTCATTTCCCACCAGGAAGAGGAATTAACCAAAGGCTCAGCGTGCCATGCCGGAACCAGATTAGGGCCTGAAGCAATCCTGCGGTGTTGCGGCCAGCTCACAAGAAAGCGAGTTGAAGAAAGGAGCTCAGGGGCACTGTAATTCACAAACCTGCAGAGTTATAAATGACAGCTATCATCCAAAAATATACTGAAGTAAGGCTGCCAAGAGGACTTGAAAGCCGGGCAGAATTGCAGGAAACCGATTTCAGGAGGGAGACTGGAATTGCATTTAAAGCATAGGAAAAGAGGCAGAAGGTCGACAATGATGCACTTGGCCAAAAAGGGCGTATGCGTTTTTTCCTGAATATATTCAGGAAAAAACGCATATTCCCTTTTTGGCCAACCAAGCAAGCTTGCAAAGGAAATCTGCACTACAATGAATTCTCACTCCCCCCCCCCCCCCCGTCAAAAGGGCCATCTGAAAAAAGTGTAAAATCCAGAAAGGCAGGACAGGCCATGGAGAACTGGGAGCCTTGTTATGCTGATGGGCGGGATGTAAATTGCCAACAGCCACTCGGGAGAAGTGTATGGTGTTTCCTGAAACATCTAAAAAACAAAGCAACAGAGCCTAGGGCACTTCCACTTATGGTCCTATAGCTTAGGGAAATTAAAATCAAAAAGACACAGCCACCCCAAAGTTTGGGATGGCTCTGTTTACAAGAAACTCGTTTAGGGTACAAGTTCAATATCGCATAAAGCGAAAAATGGATAAAGAAGTTGTGGTAATTACGTACAATGCAATATCACTCAGCAATGACATCTATGTCATCAGGCCCATAGCAGCATAATGAGTGGATTCAGGTATGATGATTCTAACTGAAATAAGTCACACAGAAAAAGAAACATCATAAGATATCACTAATACACGGAATGTAAACTTGGCTACACAGGAACTGAATTTCAAAACAGAACATGGTCCCAAATTTAGAAAATCAACTTATGCTTGCTTAAGGGGAAAGGTGAGTTGGGGTGCTGCATAAAACCAGAGATTGAAATGAGCACAGATAAAGTTCCTTAAGCCAAATATGTAATAGACAAGAGCTACTCCTTGCTCAACGAAATGGACTCAAAACCCCATATTAAACGCCTAATAATGTACCTGACTAGTAAGTATCTTAAAACCTATGGATTGCTATGTCTCTGAAAGTGAATCAATCGTGAGTACAGGGGCAAAAACGCAGCAGTGATAGGATTGGAGAGTTTTGGTGAGCAAATGAAGACCCTTTGAAGTCATATTGCATGGTACCCATTCCACGGGTCTCAACTCTCCAGGTTTAAGGGATTCTTCCTTCAGCTAAAACATGCATGTGGAACCCAGAGTATGATCAACCGTGTGATCGGGAGACGTGTTGAAATATGTCTCAGTTCTCGTCCCCTGGTACTCGGGTGCAACATTCCAGATGCTTTACTAACACTCTCCCGACTTGGAGAGTCAGTGCCTTTAACCTCCTGTTTGGCCCAGTTTGCAAATTCCGCGGAAGATGAACAGGAATAGGGAGAACCAATGAGAGACTAGCTGGAGGTGTCTGGACGGGAAAATTTAACTCTCATTTCCCACCAGGAAGAGGAATTAACCAAAGGCTCAGCGTGCCATGCCGGAACCAGATTAGGGCCTGAAGAAATCCTGCGGTGTTGCGGCCAGCTCACAAGAAAGCGAGTTGAAGAAAGGAGCTCAGGGGCACTGTAATTCACAAACCTTCAGAGTTATAAATGACAGCTATCATCCAAAAATATACTGAAGTAAGGCTGCCAAGAGGACTTGAAAGCCGGGCAGAATTGCAGGAAACCGATTTCAGGAGGTAGACTGGAATTGCATTTAAAGCATAGGAAAAGAGGCAGAAGGTCGACAATGATGCACTTGGCCAAAAAGGGCGTATGCGTTTTTTCCTGAATATATTCAGGAAAAAACGCATACGCTCTTTTTGGTCAACCAAGCAAGCTTGCAAAGGAAATCTGCACTACAATGAAGTCTCACTTCCCCCCCGTCAAAAGGGCCATCTGAAAAAAGTGTAAAATCCAGAAAGGCAGGACAGGCCATGGAGAACTGGGAGCCTTGTTATGCTGATGGGCGGGATGTAAATTGCCAACAGCCACTCGGGAGAAGTGTATGGTGTTTCCTGAAACATCTAAAAAACAAAGCAACAGAGCCTAGGGCACTTCCACTTATGGTCCTATAGCTTAGGGAAATTAAAATCAAAAAGACACAGCCACCCCAAAGTTTGGGATGGCTCTGTTTACAAGAAACTCGTTTACGGTACAAGTTCAATATCGCATAAAGCGAAAAATGGATATAGAAGTTGTGGTACTTACGTACAATGCAATATCACTCAGCAATGACATCTATGTCATCAGGTCCATAGCAGCATAATGAGTGGATTCAGGTATGATGATTCTAACTGAAATAAGTCACACAGAAAAAGAAACATCATAAGATATCACTAATACACGGAATGTAAACTTGGCTACACAGGAACTGAATTTCAAAACAGAACATGGTCCCAAATTTAGAAAACCAACTTATGCTTGCTTAAGGGGAAAGGTGAGTTGGGGTGCTGCATAAAACCAGAGATTGAAATGAGCACAGATAAAGTTCCTTAAGCCAAATATGTAATAGACAAGAGCTACTCCTTGCTCAACGAAATGGACTCAAAACCCCATATTAAACGCCTAATAATGTACCTGACTAGTAAGTATCTTAAAACCTATGGATTGCTATGTCTCTGAAAGTGAATCAATCGTGAGTACAGGGGCAAAAACGCAGCAGTGATAGGATTGGAGAGTTTTGGTGAGCAAATGAAGACCCTTTGAAGTCATATTGCATGGTACCCATTCCACGGGTCTCAACTCTCCAGGTTTAAGGGATTCTTCCTTCAGCTAAAACATGCATGTGGAACCCAGAGTATGATCAACCGTGTGATCGGGAGACGTGTTGAAATATGTCTCAGTTCTCGTCCCCTGGTACTCGGGTACAACATTCCAGATGCTTTACTAACACTCTCCCGACTTGGAGAGTCAGTGCCTTTAACCTCCTGTTTGGCCCAGTTTGCAAATTCCGCGGAAGATGAACAGGAATAGGGAGAACCAATGAGAGACTAGCTGGAGGTGTCTGGACGGGAAAATTTAACTCTCATTTCCCACCAGGAAGAGGAATTAACCAAAGGCTCAGCGTGCCATGCCGGAACCAGATTAGGGCCTGAAGCAATCCTGCGGTGTTGCGGCCAGCTCACAAGAAAGCGAGTTGAAGAAAGGAGCTCAGGGGCACTGTAATTCACAAACCTGCAGAGTTATAAATGACAGCTATCATCCAAAAATATACTGAAGTAAGGCTGCCAAGAGGACTTGAAAGCCGGGCAGAATTGCAGGAAACCGATTTCAGGAGGTAGACTGGAATTGCATTTAAAGCATAGGAAAAGAGGCAGAAGGTCGACAATGATGCACTTGGCCAAAAAGGGCGTATGCGTTTTTTCCTGAATATATTCAGGAAAAAACGCATACGCCCTTTTTGGCCAACCAAGCAAGCTTGCAAAGGAAATCTGCACTACAATGAAGTCTCACTTCCCCCCCCCCGTCAAAAGGGCCATCTGAAAAAAGTGTAAAATCCAGAAAGGCAGGACAGGCCATGGAGAACTGGGAGCCTTGTTATGCTGATGCGCGGGATGTAACTTGCCAACAGCCACTCGGGAGAAGTGTATGGTGTTTCCTGAAACATCTAAAAAACAAAGCAACAGAGCCTAGGGCACTTCCACTTATGGTCCTATAGCTTAGGGAAATTAAAATCAAAAAGACACAGCCACCCCAAAGTTTGGGATGGCTCTGTTTACAAGAAACTCGTTTACGGTACAAGTTCAATATCGCATAAAGCGCAAAATGGATAAAGAAGTTGTGGTACTTACGTACAATGCAATATCACTCAGCAATGACATCTATGTCATCAGGCCCATAGCAGCATAATGAGTGGATTCAGGTATGATGATTCTAACTGAAATAAGTCACACAGAAAAAGAAACATCATAAGATATCACTAATACATGGAATGTAAACTTGGCTACACAGGAACTGGATTTCAAAACAGAACATGGTCCCAAATTTAGAAAACCAACTTATGCTTGCTTAAGGGGAAAGGTGAGTTGGGGTGCTGCATAAAACCAGAGATTGAAATGAGCACAGATAAAGTTCCTTAAGCCAAATATGTAATAGACAAGAGCTACTCCTTGCTCAACGAAATGGACTCAAAACCCCATATTAAACGCCTAATAATGTACCTGACTAGTAAGTATCTTAAAACCTATGGATTGCTATGTCTCTGAAAGTGAATCAATCGTGAGTACAGGGGCAAAAACGCAGCAGTGATAGGATTGGAGAGTTTTGGTGAGCAAATGAAGACCCTTTGAAGTCATATTGCATGGTACCCATTCCACGGGTCTCAACTCTCCAGGTTTAAGGGATTCTTCCTTCAGCTAAAACATGCATGTGGAACCCAGAGTATGATCAACCGTGTGATCGGGAGACGTGTTGAAATATGTCTCAGTTCTCGTCCCCTGGTACTCGGGTGCAACATTCCAGAAGCTTTACTAACACTCTCCCGACTTGGAGAGTCAGTGCCTTTAACCTCCTGTTTGGCCCAGTTTGCAAATTCCGCGGAAGATGAACAGGAATAGGGAGAACCAATGAGAGACTAGCTGGAGGTGTCTGGACGGGAAAATTTAACTCTCATTTCCCACCAGGAAGAGGAATTAACCAAAGGCTCAGCGTGCCATGCCGGAACCAGATTAGGGCCTGAAGCAATCCTGCGGTGTTGCGGCCAGCTCACAAGAAAGCGAGTTGAAGAAAGGAGCTCAGGGGCACTGTAATTCACAAACCTGCAGAGTTATAAATGACAGCTATCATCCAAAAATATACTGAAGTAAGGCTGCCAAGAGGACTTGAAAGCCGGGCAGAATTGCAGGAAACCGATTTCAGGAGGTAGACTGGAATTGCATTTAAAGCATAGGAAAAGAGGCAGAAGGTCGACAATGATGCACTTGGCCAAAAAGGGCGTATGCGTTTTTTCCTGAATATATTCAGGAAAAAACGCATACGCCCTTTTTGGCCAACCAAGCAAGCTTGCAAAGGAAATCTGCACTACAATGAAGTCTCACTTCCCCCCCCCGTCAAAAGGGCCATCTGAAAAAAGTGTAAAATCCAGAAAGGCAGGACAGGCCATGGAGAACTGGGAGCCTTGTTATGCTGATGGGCGGGATGTAACTTGCCAACAGCCACTCGGGAGAAGTGTATGGTGTTTCCTGAAACATCTAAAAAACAAAGCAACAGAGCCTAGGGCACTTCCACTTATGGTCCTATAGCTTAGGGAAATTAAAATCAAAAAGACACAGCCACCCCAAAGTTTGGGATGGCTCTGTTTACAAGAAACTCGTTTACGGTACAAGTTCAATATCGCATAAAGCGCAAAATGGATAAAGAAGTTGTGGTACTTACGTACAATGCAATATCACTCAGCAATGACATCTATGTCATCAGGCCCATAGCAGCATAATGAGTGGATTCAGGTATGATGATTCTAACTGAAATAAGTCACACAGAAAAAGAAACATCATAAGATATCACTAATACATGGAATGTAAACTTGGCTACACAGGAACTGGATTTCAGAACAGAACATGGTCCCAAATTTAGAAAACCAACTTATGCTTGCTTAAGGGGAAAGGTGAGTTGGGGTGCTGCATAAAACCAGAGATTGAAATGAGCACAGATAAAGTTCCTTAAGCCAAATATGTAATAGACAAGAGCTACTTCTTGCTCAACGAAATGGACTCAAAACCCCATATTAAACGCCTAATAATGTACCTGACTAGTAAGTATCTTAAAACCTATGGATTGCTATGTCTCTGAAAGTGAATCAATCGTGAGTACAGGGGCAAAAACGCAGCAGTGATAGGATTGGAGAGTTTTGGTGAGCAAATGAAGACCCTTTGAAGTCATATTGCATGGTACCCATTCCACGGGTCTCAACTCTCCAGGTTTAAGGGATTCTTCCTTCAGCTAAAACATGCATGTGGAACCCAGAGTATGATCAACCGTGTGATCGGGAGACGTGTTGAAATATGTCTCAGTTCTCGTCCCCTGGTACTCGGGTGCAACATTCCAGAAGCTTTACTAACACTCTCCCGACTTGGAGAGTCAGTGCCTTTAACCTCCTGTTTGGCCCAGTTTGCAAATTCCGCGGAAGATGAACAGGAATAGGGAGAACCAATGAGAGACTAGCTGGAGGTGTCTGGACGGGAAAATTTAACTCTCATTTCCCACCAGGAAGAGGAATTAACCAAAGGCTCAGCGTGCCATGCCGGAACCAGATTAGGGCCTGAAGCAATCCTGCGGTGTTGCGGCCAGCTCACAAGAAAGCGAGTTGAAGAAAGGAGCTCAGGGGCACTGTAATTCACAAACCTGCAGAGTTATAAATGACAGCTATCATCCAAAAATATACTGAAGTAAGGCTGCCAAGAGGACTTGAAAGCCGGGCAGAATTGCAGGAAACCGATTTCAGGAGGTAGACTGGAATTGCATTTAAAGCATAGGAAAAGAGGCAGAAGGTCGACAATGATGCACTTGGCCAAAAAGGGCGTATGCGTTTCTTCCTGAATATATTCAGGAAAAAACGCATACGCCCTTTTTGGCCAACCAAGCAAGCTTGCAAAGGAAATCTGCACTACAATGAAGTCTCACTTCCCCCCCGTCAAAAGGGCCATCTGAAAAAAGTGTAAAATCCAGAAAGGCAGGACAGGCCATGGAGAACTGGGAGCCTTGTTATGCTGATGGGCGGGATGTAACTTGCCAACAGCCACTCGGGAGAAGTGTATGGTGTTTCCTGAAACATCTAAAAAACAAAGCAACAGAGCCTAGGGCACTTCCACTTATGGTCCTGCAGCTTAGGGAAATTAAAATCAAAAAGACACAGCCACCCCAAAGTTTGGGATGGCTCTGTTTACAAGAAACTCGTTTACGGTACAAGTTCAATATCGCATAAAGCGAAAAATGGATATAGAAGTTGTGGTACTTACGTACAATGCAATATCACTCAGCAATGACATCTATGTCATCAGGCCCATAGCAGCATGATGAGTGGATTCAGGTATGATGATTCTAACTGAAATAAGTCACACAGAAAAAGAAACATCATAAGATATCACTAATACACGGAATGTAAACTTGGCTACACAGGAACTGAATTTCAAAACAGAACATGGTCCCAAATTTAGAAAATCAACTTATGCTTGCTTAAGGGGAAAGGTGAGTTGGGGTGCTGCATAAAACCAGAGATTGAAATGAGCACAGATAAAGTTCCTTAAGCCAAATATGTAATTGACAAGAGCTACTCCTTGCTCAACGAAATGGACTCAAAACCCCATATTAAACGCCTAATAATGTACCTGACTAGTAAGTATCTTAAAACCTATGGATTGCTATGTCTCTGAAAGTGAATCAATCGTGAGTACAGGGGCAAAAACGCAGCAGTGATAGGATTGGAGAGTTTTGGTGAGCAAATGAAGACCCTTTGAAGTCATATTGCATGGTACCCATTCCACGGGTCTCAACTCTCCAGGCTTAAGGGATTCTTCCTTCAGCTAAAACATGCATGTGGAACCCAGAGTATGATCAACCGTGTGATCGGGAGACGTGTTGAAATATGTCTCAGTTCTCATCCCCTGGTACTCGGGTGCAACATTCCAGATGCTTTACTAACACTCTCCCGACTTGGAGAGTCAGTGCCTTTAACCTCCTGTTTGGCCCAGTTTGCAAATTCCGCGGAAGATGAACAGGAATAGGGAGAACCAATGAGAGACTAGCTGGAGGTGTCTGGACGGGAAAATTTAACTCTCATTTCCCACCAGGAAGAGGAATTAACCAAAGGCTCAGCGTGCCATGCCGGAACCAGATTAGGGCCTGAAGCAATCCTGCGGTGTTGCGGCCAGCTCACAAGAAAGCGAGTTGAAGAAAGGAGCTCAGGGGCACTGTAATTCACAAACCTGCAGAGTTATAAATGACAGCTATCATCCAAAAATATACTGAAGTAAGGCTGCCAAGAGGACTTGAAAGCCGGGCAGAATTGCAGGAAACCGATTTCAGGAGGTAGACTGGAATTGCATTTAAAGCATAGGAAAAGAGGCAGAAGGTCGACAATGATGCACTTGGCCAAAAAGGGCGTATGCGTTTTTTCCTGAATATATTCAGGAAAAAACGCATACGCCCTTTTTGGCCAACCAAGCAAGCTTGCAAAGGAAATCTGCACTACAATGAAGTCTCACTTCCCCCCCGTCAAAAGGGCCATCTGAAAAAAGTGTAAAATCCAGAAAGGCAGGACAGGCCATGGAGAACTGGGAGCCTTGTTATGCTGATGGGCGGGATGTAAATTGCCAACAGCCACTCGGGAGAAGTGTATGGTGTTTCCTGAAACATCTAAAAAACAAAGCAACAGAGCCTAGGGCACTTCCACTTATGGTCCTATAGCTTAGGGAAATTAAAATCAAAAAGACACAGCCACCCCAAAGTTTGGGATGGCTCTGTTTACAAGAAACTCGTTTACGGTACAAGTTCAATATCGCATAAAGCGAAAAATGGATAAAGAAGTTGTGGTACTTACGTACAATGCAATATCACTCAGCAATGACATCTATGTCATCAGGCCCATAGCAGCATAATGAGTGGATTCAGGTATGATGATTCTAACTGAAATAAGTCACACAGAAAAAGAAACATCATAAGATATCACTAATACACGGAATGTAAACTTGGCTACACAGGAACTGGATTTCAAAACAGAACATGGTCCCAAATTTAGAAAACCAACTTATGCTTGCTTAAGGGGAAAGGTGAGTTGGGGTGCTGCATAAAACCAGAGATTGAAATGAGCACAGATAAAGTTCCTTAACTCAAATATGTAATAGACAAGAGCTACTCCTTGCTCAACGAAATGGACTCAAAACCCCATATTAAACGCCTAATAATGTACCTGACTAGTAAGTATCTTAAATCCTATGGATTGCTATGTCTCTGAAAGTGAATCAATCGTGAGTACAGGGGCAAAAACGCAGCAGTGATAGGATTGGAGAGTTTTGGTGAGCAAATGAAGACCCTTTGAAGTCATATTGCATGGTACCCATTCCACGGGTCTCAACTCTCCAGGTTTAAGGGATTCTTCCTTCAGCTAAAACTTGCATGTGGAACCCAGAGTATGATCAACCGTGTTATCGGGAGACGTGTTGAAATATGTCCCAGTTCTCGTCCCCTGGTACTCGGGTGCAACATTCCAGATGCTTTACTAACACTCTCCCGACTTGGAGAGTCAGTGCCTTTAACCTCCTGTTTGGCCCAGTTTGCAAATTCCACGGAAGATGAACAGGAATAGGGAGAACCAATGAGAGACTAGCTGGAGGTGTCTGGACGGGAAAATTTAACTCTCATTTCCCACCAGGAAGAGGAATTAACCAAAGGCTCAGCGTGCCATGCCAGAACCAGATTAGGGCCTGAAGCAATCCTGCGGTGTTGCGGCCAGCTCACAAGAAAGCGAGTTGAAGAAAGGAGCTCAGGGGCACTGTAATTCACAAACCTGCAGAGTTATAAATGACAGCTATCATCCAAAAATATACTGAAGTAAGGCTGCCAAGAGGACTTGAAAGCCGGGCAGAATTGCAGGAAACCGATTTCAGGAGGTAGACTGGAATTGCATTTAAAGCATAGGAAAAGAGGCAGAAGGTCGACAATGATGCACTTGGCCAAAAAGGGCGTATGCGTTTTTTACTGAATATATTCAGGAAAAAACGCATATGCCCTTTTTGGCCAACCAAGCAAGCTTGCAAAGGAAATCTGCACTACAATGAAGTCTCACTTCCCCCCCGTCAAAAGGGCCATCTGAAAAAAGTGTAAAATCCAGAAAGGCAGGACAGGCCATGGAGAACTGGGAGCCTTGTTATGCTGATGGGCGGGATGTAACTTGCCAACAGCCACTCGGGAGAAGTGTATGGTGTTTCCTGAAACATCTAAAAAACAAAGCAACAGAGCCTAGGGCACTTCCACTTATGGTCCTATAGCTTAGGGAAATTAAAATCAAAAAGACACAGCCACCCCAAAGTTTGGGACGGCTCTGTTTACAAGAAACTCGTTTACGGTACAAGTTCAATATCGCATAAAGCGAAAAATGGATAAAGAAGTTGTGGTACTTACGTACAATGCAATATCACTCAGCAATGACATCTATGTCATCAAGCCCATAGCAGCATAATGAGTGGATTCAGGTATGATGATTCTAACTGAAATAAGTCACACAGAAAAAGAAACATCATAAGATATCACTAATACACGGAATGTAAACTTGGCTACACAGGAACTGAATTATAAAACAGAACATGGTCCCAAATTTAGAAAACCAACTTATGCTTGCTTAAGGGGAAAGGTGAGTTGGGGTGCTGCATAAAACCACAGATTGAAATGAGCACAGATAAAGTTCCTTAAGCCAAATATGTAATAGACAAGAGCTACTCCTTGCTCAACGAAATGGACTCAAAACCCCATATTAAACGCCTAATAATGTACCTGACTACTAAGTATCTTAAAACCTATGGATTGCTATGTCTCTGAAAGTGAATCAATCGTGAGTACAGGGGCAAAAACGCAGCAGTGATAGGATTGGAGAGTTTTGGTGAGCAAATGAAGACCCTTTGAAGTCATATTGCATGGTACCCATTCCACGGGTCTCAACTCTCCAGGTTTAAGGGATTCTTCCTTCAGCTAAAACATGCATTGGAACCCAGAGTATGATCAATCGTGTGATCGGGAGACGTGTTCCAATATGTCTCAGTTCTCGTCCCCTGGTACTCGGGTGCAACATTCCAGATGCTTTACTAACACTCTCCCGACTTGGAGAGTCAGTGCCTTTAACCTCCTGTTTGGCCCAGTTTGCAAATTCCGCGGAAGATGAACAGGAATAGGGAGAACCAATGAGAGACTAGCTGGAGGTGTCTGGACGGGAAAATTTAACTCTCATTTCCCACCAGGAAGAGGAATTAACCAAAGGCTCAGCGTGCCATGCCGGAACCAGATTAGGGCCTGAAGCAATCCTGCGGTGTTGCGGCCAGCTCACAAGAAAGCGAGTTGAAGAAAGGAGCTCAGGGGCACTGTAATTCACAAACCTGCAGAGTTATAAATGACAGCTATCATCCAAAAATATACTGAAGTAAGGCTGCCAAGAGGACTTGAAAGCCGGGCAGAATTGCAGGAAACCGATTTCAGGAGGTAGACTGGAATTGCATTTAAAGCATAGGAAAAGAGGCAGAAGGTCGACAATGATGCACTTGGCCAAAAAGGGCGTATGCGTTTTTTCCTGAATATATTCAGGAAAAAACGCATACGCCCTTTTTGGCCAACCAAGCAAGCTTGCAAAGGAAATCTGCACTACAATGAAGTCTCACTTCCCCCCCGTCAAAAGGGCCATCTGAAAAAAGTGTAAAATCCAGAAAGGCACGACAGGCCATGGAGAACTGGGAGCCTTGTTATGCTGATGGGCGGGATGTTACTTGCCAACAGCCACTCGGGAGAAGTGTATGGTGTTTCCTGAAACATCTAAAAAACAAAGCAACAGAGCCTAGGGCACTTCCACTTATGGTCCTGCAGCTTAGGGAAATTAAAATCAAAAAGACACAGCCACCCCAAAGTTTGGGATGGCTCTGTTTACAAGAAACTCGTTTACGGTAAAAGTTCAATATCGCATAAAGCGAAAAATGGATATAGAAGTTGTGGTACTTACGTACAATGCAATATCACTCAGCAATGACATCTATGTCATCAGGCCCATAGCAGCATAATGAGTGGATTCAGGTATGATGATTCTAACTGAAATAAGTCACACAGAAAAAGAAACATCATAAGATATCACTAATACACGGAATGTAAACTTGGCTACACAGGAACTGGATTTCAAAACAGAACATGGTCCCAAATTTAGAAAACCAACTTATGCTTGCTTAAGGGGAAAGGTGAGTTGGGGTGCTGCATAAAACCAGAGATTGAAATGAGCACAGATAAAGTTCCTTAAGCCAAATATGTAATAGACAAGAGCTACTCCTTGCTCAACGAAATGGACTCAAAACCCCATATTAAACGCCTAATAATGTACCTGACTACTAAGTATCTTAAAACCTATGGATTGCTATGTCTCTGAAAGTGAATCAATCGTGAGTACAGGGGCAAAAACGCAGCAGTGATAGGATTGGAGAGTTTTGGTGAGCAAATGAAGACCCTTTGAAGTCATATTGCATGGTACCCATTCCACGGGTCTCAACTCTCCAGGTTTAAGGGATTCTTCCTTCAGCTAAAACATGCATGTGGAACCCAGAGTATGATCAACCGTGTGATCGGGAGACGTGTTGAAATATGTCTCAGTTCTCGTCCCCTGGTACTCGGGTGCAACATTCCAGATGCTTTACTAACACTCTCCCGACTTGGAGAGTCAGTGCCTTTAACCTCCTGTTTGGCCCAGTTTGCAAATTCCGCGGAAGATGAACAGGAATAGGGAGAACCAATGAGAGACTAGCTGGAGGTGTCTGGACGGGAAAATTTAACTCTCATTTCCCACCAGGAAGAGGAATTAACCAAAGGCTCAGCGTGCCGTGCCGGAACCAGATTAGGGCCTGAAGCAATCCTGCGGTGTTGCGGCCAGCTCACAAGAAAGCGAGTTGAAGAAAGGAGCTCAGGGGCACTGTAATTCACAAACCTGCAGAGTTATAAATGACAGCTATCATCCAAAAATATACTGAAGTAAGGCTGCCAAGAGGACTTGAAAGCCGGGCAGAATTGCAGGAAACCGATTTCAGGAGGTAGACTGGAATTGCATTTAAAGCATAGGAAAAGTGGCAGAAGGTCGACAATGATGCACTTGGCCAAAAAGGGCGTATGCGTTTTTTCCTGAATATATTCAGGAAAAAACGCATACGCCCTTTTTGGCCAACCAAGCAAGCTTGCAAAGGAAATCTGCACCACAATGAAGTCTCACTTCCCCCCCGTCAAAAGGGCCATCTGAAAAAAGTGTAAAATCCAGAAAGGCAGGACAGGCCATGGAGAACTGGGAGCCTTGTTATGCTGATGGGCGGGATGTAAATTGCCAACAGCCACTCGGGAGAAGTGTATGGTGTTTCCTGAAACATCTAAAAAACAAAGCAACAGAGCCTAGTGCACTTCCACTTATGGTCCTGCAGCTTAGGGAAATTAAAATCAAAAAGACACAACCACCCCAAAGTTTGGGATGGCTCTGTTTACAAGAAACTCGTTTACGGTACAAGTTCAATATCGCATAAAGCGAAAAATGGATAAAGAAGTTGTGGTACTTACGTACAATGCAATATCACTCAGCAATGACATCTATGTCATCAGGCCCATAGCAGCATAATGAGTGGATTCAGGTATGATGATTCTAACTGAAATAAGTCACACAGAAAAAGAAACATCATAAGATATCACTAATACACGGAATGTAAACTTGGCTACACAGGAACTGGATTTCAAAACAGAACATGGTCCCAAATTTAGAAAACCAACTTATGCTTGCTTAAGGGGAAAGGTGAGTTGGGGTGCTGCATAAAACCAGAGATTGAAATGAGCACAGATAAAGTTCCTTAAGCCAAATATGTAATAGACAAGAGCTACTCCTTGCTCAACGAAATGGACTCAAAACCCCATATTAAATGCCTAATAATGTACCTGACTAGTAAGTATCTTAAAACCTATGGATTGCTATGTCTCTGAAAGTGAATCAATCGTGAGTACAGGGGCAAAAACGCAGCAGTGATAGGATTGGAGAGTTTTGGTGAGCAAATGAAGACCCTTTGAAGTCATATTGCATGGTACCCATTCCACGGGTCTCAACTCTCCAGGTTTAAGGGATTCTTCCTTCAGCTAAAACATGCATGTGGAACCCAGAGTATGATCAACCGTGTGATCGGGAGACGTGTTGAAATATGTCTCAGTTCTCGTCCCCTGGTACTCGGGTGCAACATTCCAGATGCTTTACTAACACTCTCCCGACTTGGAGAGTCAGTGCCTTTAACCTCCTGTTTGGCCCAGTTTGCAAATTCTGCGGAAGATGAACAGGAATAGGGAGAACCAATGAGAGACTAGCTGGAGGTGTCTGGACGGGAAAATTTAACTCTCATTTCCCACCAGGAAGAGGAATTAACCAAAGGCTCAGCGTGCCATGCCGGAACCAGATTAGGGCCTGAAGCAATCCTGCGGTGTTGCGGCCAGCTCACAAGAAAGCGAGTTGAAGAAAGGAGCTCAGGGGCACTGTAATTCACAAACCTGCAGAGTTATAAATGACAGCTATCATCCAAAAATATACTGAAGTAAGGCTGCCAAGAGGACTTGAAAGCCGGGCAGAATTGCAGGAAACCGATTTCAGGAGGTAGACTGGAATTGCATTTAAAGCATAGGAAAAGAGGCAGAAGGTCGACAATGATGCACTTGGCCAAAAAGGGCGTATGCGTTTTTTCCTGAATATATTCAGGAAAAAACGCATACGCCCTTTTTGGCCAACCAAGCAAGCTTGCAAAGGAAATCTGCACTACAATGAAGTCTCACTTCCCCCCCGTCAAAAGGGCCATCTGAAAAAAGTGTAAAATCCAGAAAGGCAGGACAGGCCATGGAGAACTGGGAGCCTTGTTATGCTGATGGGCGGGATGTAAATTGCCAACAGCCACTCGGGAGAAGTGTATGGTGTTTCCTGAAACATCTAAAAAACAAAGCAACAGAGCCTAGGGCACTTCCACTTATGGTCCTGCAGCTTAGGGAAATTAAAATCAAAAAGACACAGCCACCCCAAAGTTTGGGATGGCTCTGTTTACAAGAAACTCGTTTACGGTACAAGTTCAATATCGCATAAAGCGAAAAATGGATAAAGAATTTGTGGTAGTTACGTACAATGCAATATCACTCAGCATTGACATCTATGTCATCAGGCCCATAGCAGCATAATGAGTGGATTCAGGTATGATGATTCTAACTGAAATAAGTCACACAGAAAAAGAAACATCATAAGATATCACTAATACACGGAATGTAAACTTGGCTACACAGGAACTGAATTTCAAAACAGAACATGCTCCCAAATTTAGAAAACCAACTTATGCTTGCTTAAGGGGAAAGGTGAGTTGGGGTGCTGCATAAAACCAGAGATTGAAATGAGCACAGATAAAGTT
This sequence comes from Orcinus orca, assembly GCF_937001465.1. Lineage (NCBI taxonomy): Eukaryota > Metazoa > Chordata > Mammalia > Artiodactyla > Delphinidae > Orcinus > Orcinus orca. The sequence continues at coordinate 1,048,195 of NW_026043783.1, forward strand.
CCTTAAGCCAAATATGGAATAGACAAGAGCTACTCCTTGCTCAACGAGATGGACTCAACACCCCATATTAAACGCCTAAGAATGTACCTGACTAGTAAGTATCTTAAAACCTATGGATTGCTATGTCTCCGAAAGAGAATCCAGCTTGTGTACAGGGGCATAAACGCAGCAGTGATAGGATTGGAGAGTTTTGGTGAGCAAATGAAGACCCTTTGAAGTCATATTGCATGGTACCCATTCCACGGGTCTCAACTCTCCAGGTTTAAGGGATTCTTCCTTCAGCTAAAACATGCATGTGGAACCCAGAGTATGATCAACCGTGTGATCGGGAGACGTGTTGAAATATGTCTCAGTTCTCGTCCCCTGGTACTCGGGTGCAACATTCCAGATGCTTTACTAACACTCTCCCGACTTGGAGAGTCAGTGCCTTTAACCTCCTGTTTGGCCCAGTTTGCAAATTCCGCGGAAGATGAACAGGAATAGGGAGAACCAATGAGAGACTAGCTGGAGGTGTCTGGACGGGAAAATTTAACTCTCATTTCCCACCAGGAAGAGGAATTAACCAAAGGCTCAGCGTGCCATGCCGGAACCAGATTAGGGCCTGAAGCAATCCTGCGGTGTTGCGGCCAGCTCACAAGAAAGCGAGTTGAAGAAAGGAGCTCAGGGGCACTGTAATTCACAAACCTGCAGAGTTATAAATGACAGCTATCATCCAAAAATATACTGAAGTAAGGCTGCCAAGAGGACTTGAAAGCCGGGCAGAATTGCAGGAAACCGATTTCAGGAGGTAGACTGGAATTGCATTTAAAGCATAGGAAAAGAGGCAGAAGGTCGACAATGATGCACTTGGCCAAAAAGGGCGTATGCGTTTTTTCCTGAATATATTCAGGAAAAAACGCATACGCCCTTTTTGGCCAACCAAGCAAGCTTGCAAAGGAAATCTGCACTACAATGAAGTCTCACTCCCCCACCCCCGTCAAAAGGGCCATCTGAAAAAAGTGTAAAATCCAGAAAGGCAGGACAGGCCATGGAGAACTGGGAGCCTTGTTATGCTGATGGGCGGGATGTAAATTGCCAACAGCCACTCCGGAGAAGTGTATGGTGTTTCCTGAAACATCTAAAAAACAAAGCAACAGAGCCTAGGGCACTTCCACTTATGGTCCTATAGCTTAGGGAAATTAAAATCAAAAAGACACAGCCACCCCAAAGTTTGGGATGGCTCTGTTTACAAGAAACTCGTTTACGGTACAAGTTAAATATCGCATAAAGCGAAAAATGGATAAAGAAGTTGTGGTACTTACGTACAATGCAATATCACTCAGCAATGACATCTATGTCATCAGGCCCATAGCAGCATAATGAGTGGATTCAGGTATGATGATTCTAACTGAAATAAGTCACACAGAAAAAGAAACATCATAAGATATCACTAATACACGGAATGTAAACTTGGCTACACAGGAACTGAATTTCAAAACAGAACATGGTCCCAAATTTAGAAAATCAACTTATGCTTGCTTAAGGGGAAAGGTGAGTTGGGGTGCTGCATAAAACCAGAGATTGAAATGAGCACAGATAAAGTTCCTTAAGCCAAATATGTAATAGACAAGAGCTACTCCTTGCTCAACGAAATGGACTCAAAACCCCATATTAAACGCCTAATAATGTACCTGACTAGTAAGTATCTTAAAACCTATGGATTGCTATGTCTCTGAAAGTGAATCAATCGTGAGTACAGGGGCAAAAACGCAGCAGTGATAGGATTGGAGAGTTTTGGTGAGCAAATGAAGACCCTTTGAAGTCATATTGCATGGTACCCATTCCACGGGTCTCAACTCTCCAGGTTTAAGGGATTCTTCCTTCAGCTAAAACATGCATGTGGAACCCAGAGTATGATCAACCGTGTGATCGGGAGACGTGTTGAAATATGTCTCAGTTCTCGTCCCCTGGTACTCGGGTGCAACATTCCAGATGCTTTACTAACACTCTCCCGACTTGGAGAGTCAGTGCCTTTAACCTCCTGTTTGGCCCAGTTTGCAAATTCCGCGGAAGATGAACAGGAATAGGGAGAACCAATGAGAGACTAGCTGGAGGTGTCTGGACGGGAAAATTTAACTCTCATTTCCCACCAGGAAGAGCAATTAAGCAAAGGCTCAGCGTGCCATGCCGGAACCAGATTAGGGCCTGAAGCAATCCTGCGGTGTTGCGGCCAGCTCACAAGAAAGCGAGTTGAAGAAAGGAGCTCAGGGGCACGGTAATTCACAAACCTGCAGAGTTATAAATGACAGCTATCATCCAAAAATATACTGAAGTAAGGCTGCCAAGAGGACTTGAAAGCCGGGCAGAATTGCAGGAAACCGATTTCAGGAGGTAGACTGGAATTGCATTTAAAGCATAGGAAAAGAGGCAGAAGGTCGACAATGATGCACTTGGCCAAAAAGGGCGTATGCGTTTTTTCCTGAATATATTCAGGAAAAAACGCATACGCCCTTTTTGGTCAACCAAGCAAGCTTGCAAAGGAAATCTGCACTACAATGAAGTCTCACTTCCCCCCCGTCAAAAGGGCAATCTGAAAAAAGTGTAAAATCCAGAAAGGCAGGACAGGCCATGGAGAACTGGGAGCCTTGTTATGCTGATGGGTGGGATGTAACTTGCCAACAGCCACTCGGGAGAAGTGTATGGTGTTTCCTGAAACATCTAAAAAACAAAGCAACAGAGCCTAGGGCACTTCCACTTATGGTCCTATAGCTTAGGGAAATTAAAATCAAAAAGACACAGCCACCCCAAAGTTTGGGATGGCTCTGTTTACAAGAAACTCGTTTACGGTACAAGTTCAATATCGCATAAAGCGAAAAATGGATAAAGAAGTTGTGGTACTTACGTACAATGCAATATCACTCAGCAATGACATCTATGTCATCAAGCCCATAGCAGCATAATTAGTGGATTCAGGTATGATGATTCTAACTGAAATAAGTCACACAGAAAAAGAAACATCATAAGATATCACTAATACACGGAATGTAAACTTGGCTACACAGGAACTGAATTTCAAAAGAGAACATGCTCCCAAATTTAGAAAACCAACTTATGCTTGCTTAAGGGGAAAGGTGAGTTGGGGTGCTGCATAAAACCAGAGATTGAAATGAGCACAGATAAAGTTCCTTAAGCCAAATATGTAATAGACAAGAGCTACTCCTTGCTCAACGAAATGGACTCAAAACCCCATATTAAACGCCTAATAATGTACCTGACTAGTAAGTATCTTAAAACCTATGGATTGCTATGTCTCTGAAAGTGAATCAATCGTGAGTACAGGGGCAAAAACGCAGCAGTGATAGGATTGGAGAGTTTTGGTGAGCAAATGAAGACCCTTTGAAGTCATATTGCATGGTACCCATTCCACGGGTCTCAACTCTCCAGGTTTAAGGGATTCTTCCTTCAGCTAAAACATGCATGTGGAACCCAGAGTATGATCAACCGTGTGATCGGGAGACGTGTTGAAATATGTCTCAGTTCTCGTCCCCTGGTACTCGGGTGCAACATTCCAGATGCTTTACTAACACTCTCCCGACTTGGAGAGTCAGTGCCTCTAACCTCCTGTTTGGCCCAGTTTGCAAATTCCGTGGAAGATGAACAGGAATAGGGAGAACCAATGAGAGACTAGCTGGAGGTGTCTGGATGGGAAAATTTAACTCTCATTTCCCACCAGGAAGAGGAATTAACCAAAGGCTCAGCGTGCCATGCCGGAACCAGATTAGGGCCTGAAGCAATCCTGCGGTGTTGCGGCCAGCTCACAAGAAAGCGAGTTGAAGAAAGGAGCTCAGGGGCACTGTAATTCACAAACCTGCAGAGTTATAAATGACAGCTATCATCCAAAAATATACTGAAGTAAGGCTGCCAAGAGGACTTGAAAGCCGGGCAGAATTGCAGGAAACCGATTTCAGGAGGTAGACTGGAATTGCATTTAAAGCATAGGAAAAGAGGCAGAAGGTCGACAATGATGCACTTGGCCAAAAAGGGCGTATGCGTTTTTTCCTGAATATATTCAGGAAAAAACGCATACGCCCTTTTTGGCCAACCAAGCAAGCTTGCAAAGGAAATCTGCACTACAATGAAGTCTCACTTCCCCCCCGTCAAAAGGGCCATCTGAAAAAAGTGTAAAATCCAGAAAGGCAGGACAGGCCATGGAGAACTGGGAGCCTTGTTATGCTGATGGGCGGGATGTAACTTGCCAACAGCCACTCGGGAGAAGTGTATGGTGTTTCCTGAAACATCTAAAAAACAAAGCAACAGAGCCTAGGGCACTTCCACTTATGGTCCTATAGCTTAGGGAAATTAAAATCAAAAAGACACAGCCACCCCAAAGTTTGGGATGGCTCTGTTTACAAGAAACTCGTTTACGGTACAAGTTCAATATCGCATAAAGCGAAAAATGGATAAAGAAGTTGTGGTACTTACGTACAATGCACTATCACTCAGCAATGACATCTATGTCATCAGGCCCATAGCAGCATAATGAGTGGATTCAGGTATGATGATTCTAACTGAAATAAGTCACACAGAAAAAGAAACATCATAAGATATCACTAATACACGGAATGTAAACTTGGCTACACAGGAACTGAATTTCAAAACAGAACATGGTCCCAAATTTAGAAAATCAACTTATGCTTGCTTAAGGGGAAAGGTGAGTTGGGGTGCTGCATAAAACCAGAGATTGAAATGAGCACAGATAAAGTTTCTTAAGCCAAATATGTAATAGACAAGAGCTACTCCTTGCTCAACGAAATGGACTCAAAACCCCATATTAAACGCCTAATAATGTACCTGACTGGTAAGTATCTTAAAACCTATGGATTGCTATGTCTCTGAAAGTGAATCAATCGTGAGTACAGGGGCAAAAACGCAGCAGTGATAGGATTGGAGAGTTTTGGTGAGCAAATGAAGACCCTTTGAAGTCATATTGCATGGTACCCATTCCACGGGTCTCAACTCTCCAGGTTTAAGGGATTCTTCCTTCAGCTAAAACATGCATGTGGAACCCAGAGTATGATCAACCGTGTGATCGGGAGACGTGTTGAAATATGTCTCAGTTCTCGTCCCCTGGTACTCGGGTGCAACATTCCAGATGCTTTACTAACACTCTCCCGACTTGGAGAGTCAGTGCCTTTAACCTCCTGTTTGGCCCAGTTTGCAAATTCCGCGGAAGATGAACAGGAATAGGGAGAACCAATGAGAGACTAGCTGGAGGTGTCTGGACGGGAAAATTTAACTCTCATTTCCCACCAGGAAGAGGAATTAACCAAAGGCTCAGCGTGCCATGCCGGAACCAGATTAGGGCCTGAAGCAATCCTGCGGTGTTGCGGCCAGCTCACAAGAAAGCGAGTTGAAGAAAGGAGCTCAGGGGCACTGTAATTCACAAACCTGCAGAGTTATAAATGACAGCTATCATCCAAAAATATACTGAAGTAAGGCTGCCAAGAGGACTTGAAAGCCGGGCAGAATTGCAGGAACCCGATTTCAGGAGGTAGACTGGAATTGCATTTAAAGCATAGGAAAAGAGGCAGAAGGTCGACAATGATGCACTTGGCCAAAAAGGGCGTATGCGTTTTTTCCTGAATATATTCAGGAAAAAAAACGCATACGCCCTTTTTGGCCAACCAAGCAAGCTTGCAAAGGAAATCTGCACTACAATGAAGTCTCACTTCCCCCCCGTCAAAAGGGCCATCTGAAAAAAGTGTAAAATCCAGAAAGGCAGGACAGGCCATGGAGAACTGGGAGCCTTGTTATGCTGATGGGCGGGATGTAAATTGCCAACAGCCACTCGGGAGAAGTGTATGGTGTTTCCTGAAACATCTAAAAAACAAAGCAACAGAGCCTAGGGCACTTCCACTTATGGTCCTATAGCTTAGGGAAATTAAAATCAAAAAGACACAGCCACCCCAAAGTTTGGGATGGCTCTGTTTACAAGAAACTCGTTTACGGTACAAGTTCAATATCGCATAAAGCGAAAAATGGATAAAGAAGTTGTGGTACTTACGTACAATGCAATATCACTCAGCAATGACATCTATGTCATCAGGCCCATAGCAGCATAATGAGTGGATTCAGGTATGATGATTCTAACTGAAATAAGTCACACAGAAAAAGAAACATCATAAGATATCACTAATACACGGAATGTAAACTTGGCTACACAGGAACTGAATTTCAAAACAGAACATGGTCCCAAATTTAGAAAATCAACTTATGCTTGCTTAAGGGGAAAGGTGAGTAGGGGTGCTGCATAAAACCAGAGATTGAAATGAGCACAGATAAAGTTTCCTAAGCCAAATATGTAATAGACAAGAGCTACTCCTTGCTCAACGAAATGGACTCAAAACCCCATATTAAACGCCTAATAATGTACCTGACTAGTAAGTATCTTAAAACCTATGGATTGCTATGTCTCTGAAAGTGAATCAATCGTGAGTACAGGGGCAAAAACGCAGCAGTGATAGGATTGGAGAGTTTTGGTGAGCAAATGAAGACCCTTTGAAGTCATATTGCATGGTACCCATTCCACGGGTCTCAACTCTCCAGGTTTAAGGGATTCTTCCTTCAGCTAAAACATGCATGTGGAACCCAGAGTATGATCAACCGTGTGATCGGGAGACGTGTTGAAATATGTCTCAGTTCTCGTCCCCTGGTACTCGGGTGCAACATTCCAGATGCTTTACTAACACTCTCCCGACTTGGAGAGTCAGTGCCTTTAACCTCCTGTTTGGCCCAGTTTGCAAATTCCGCGGAAGATGAACAGGAATAGGGAGAACCAATGAGACACTAGCTGGAGGTGTCTGGACGGGAAAATTTAACTCTCATTTCCCACCAGGAAGAGGAATTAACCAAAGGCTCAGCGTGCCATGCCAGAACCAGATTAGGGCCTGAAGCAATCCTGCGGTGTTGCGGCCAGCTCACAAGAAAGCGAGGTGAAGAAAGGAGCTCAGGGGCACTGTAATTCACAAACCTGCAGAGTTATAAATGACAGCTATCATCCAAAAATATACTGAAGTAAGGCTGCCAAGAGGACTTGAAAGCCGGGCAGAATTGCAGGAAACCGATTTCAGGAGGTAGACTGGAATTGCATTTAAAGCATAGGAAAAGAGGCAGAAGGTCGACAATGATGCACTTGGCCAAAAAGGGCGTATGCGTTTTTTCCTGAATATATTCAGGAAAAAAAACGCATACGCCCTTTTTGGCCAACCAAGCAAGCTTGCAAAGGAAATCTGCACTACAATGAAGTCTCACTTCCCCCCCGTCAAAAGGGCCATCTGAAAAATGTGTAAAATCCAGAAAGGCAGGACAGGCCATGGAGAACTGGGAGCCTTGTTATGCTGATGGGCGGGATGTAAATTGCCAACAGCCACTCGGAAGAAGTGTATGGTGTTTCCTGAAACATCTAAAAAACAAAGCAACAGAGCCTAGGGCACTTCCACTTATGGTCCTATAGCTTAGGGAAATTAAAATCAAAAAGACACAGCCACCCCAAAGTTTGGGATGGCTCTGTTTACAAGAAACTCGTTTACGGTACAAGTTCAATATCGCATAAAGCGAAAAATGGATAAAGAAGTTGTGGTACTTACGTACAATGCACTATCACTCAGCAATGACATCTATGTCATCAGGCCCATAGCAGCATAATGAGTGGATTCAGGTATGATGATTCTAACTGAAATAAGTCACACAGAAAAAGAAACATCATAAGATATCACTAATACACGGAATGTAAACTTGGCTACACAGGAACTGAATTTCAAAACAGAACATGGTCCCAAATTTAGAAAATCAACTTATGCTTGCTTAAGGGGAAAGGTGAGTTGGGGTGCTGCATAAAACCAGAGATTGAAATGAGCACAGATAAAGTTTCTTAAGCCAAATATGTAATAGACAAGAGCTACTCCTTGCTCAACGAAATGGACTCAAAACCCCATATTAAACGCCTAATAATGTACCTGACTGGTAAGTATCTTAAAACCTATGGATTGCTATGTCTCTGAAAGTGAATCAATCGTGAGTACAGGGGCAAAAACGCAGCAGTGATAGGATTGGAGAGTTTTGGTGAGCAAATGAAGACCCTTTGAAGTCATATTGCATGGTACCCATTCCACGGGTCTCAACTCTCCAGGTTTAAGGGATTCTTCCTTCAGCTAAAACATGCATGTGGAACCCAGAGTATGATCAACCGTGTGATCGGGAGACGTGTTGAAATATGTCTCAGTTCTCGTCCCCTGGTACTCGGGTGCAACATTCCAGATGCTTTACTAACACTCTCCCGACTTGGAGAGTCAGTGCCTTTAACCTCCTGTTTGGCCCAGTTTGCAAATTCCGCGGAAGATGAACAGGAATAGGGAGAACCAATGAGAGACTAGCTGGAGGTGTCTGGACGGGAAAATTTAACTCTCATTTCCCACCAGGAAGAGGAATTAACCAAAGGCTCAGCGTGCCATGCCGGAACCAGATTAGGGCCTGAAGCAATCCTGCGGTGTTGCGGCCAGCTCACAAGAAAGCGAGTTGAAGAAAGGAGCTCAGGGGCACTGTAATTCACAAACCTGCAGAGTTATAAATGACAGCTATCATCCAAAAATATACTGAAGTAAGGCTGCCAAGAGGACTTGAAAGCCGGGCAGAATTGCAGGAACCCGATTTCAGGAGGTAGACTGGAATTGCATTTAAAGCATAGGAAAAGAGGCAGAAGGTCGACAATGATGCACTTGGCCAAAAAGGGCGTATGCGTTTTTTCCTGAATATATTCAGGAAAAAAAACGCATACGCCCTTTTTGGCCAACCAAGCAAGCTTGCAAAGGAAATCTGCACTACAATGAAGTCTCACTTCCCCCCCGTCAAAAGGGCCATCTGAAAAAAGTGTAAAATCCAGAAAGGCAGGACAGGCCATGGAGAACTGGGAGCCTTGTTATGCTGATGGGCGGGATGTAAATTGCCAACAGCCACTCGGGAGAAGTGTATGGTGTTTCCTGAAACATCTAAAAAACAAAGCAACAGAGCCTAGGGCACTTCCACTTATGGTCCTATAGCTTAGGGAAATTAAAATCAAAAAGACACAGCCACCCCAAAGTTTGGGATGGCTCTGTTTACAAGAAACTCGTTTACGGTACAAGTTCAATATCGCATAAAGCGAAAAATGGATAAAGAAGTTGTGGTACTTACGTACAATGCAATATCACTCAGCAATGACATCTATGTCATCAGGCCCATAGCAGCATAATGAGTGGATTCAGGTATGATGATTCTAACTGAAATAAGTCACACAGAAAAAGAAACATCATAAGATATCACTAATACACGGAATGTAAACTTGGCTACACAGGAACTGAATTTCAAAACAGAACATGGTCCCAAATTTAGAAAATCAACTTATGCTTGCTTAAGGGGAAAGGTGAGTAGGGGTGCTGCATAAAACCAGAGATTGAAATGAGCACAGATAAAGTTTCCTAAGCCAAATATGTAATAGACAAGAGCTACTCCTTGCTCAACGAAATGGACTCAAAACCCCATATTAAACGCCTAATAATGTACCTGACTAGTAAGTATCTTAAAACCTATGGATTGCTATGTCTCTGAAAGTGAATCAATCGTGAGTACAGGGGCAAAAACGCAGCAGTGATAGGATTGGAGAGTTTTGGTGAGCAAATGAAGACCCTTTGAAGTCATATTGCATGGTACCCATTCCACGGGTCTCAACTCTCCAGGTTTAAGGGATTCTTCCTTCAGCTAAAACATGCATGTGGAACCCAGAGTATGATCAACCGTGTGATCGGGAGACGTGTTGAAATATGTCTCAGTTCTCGTCCCCTGGTACTCGGGTGCAACATTCCAGATGCTTTACTAACACTCTCCCGACTTGGAGAGTCAGTGCCTTTAACCTCCTGTTTGGCCCAGTTTGCAAATTCCGCGGAAGATGAACAGGAATAGGGAGAACCAATGAGAGACTAGCTGGAGGTGTCTGGACGGGAAAATTTAACTCTCATTTCCCACCAGGAAGAGGAATTAACCAAAGGCTCAGCGTGCCATGCCAGAACCAGATTAGGGCCTGAAGCAATCCTGCGGTGTTGCGGCCAGCTCACAAGAAAGCGAGGTGAAGAAAGGAGCTCAGGGGCACTGTAATTCACAAACCTGCAGAGTTATAAATGACAGCTATCATCCAAAAATATACTGAAGTAAGGCTGCCAAGAGGACTTGAAAGCCGGGCAGAATTGCAGGAAACCGATTTCAGGAGGTAGACTGGAATTGCATTTAAAGCATAGGAAAAGAGGCAGAAGGTCGACAATGATGGACTTGGCCAAAAAGGGCGTATGCGTTTTTTCCTGAATATATTCAGGAAAAAAAACGCATACGCCCTTTTTGGCCAACCAAGCAAGCTTGCAAAGGAAATCTGCACTACAATGAAGTCTCACTTCCCCCCCGTCAAAAGGGCCATCTGAAAAATGTGTAAAATCCAGAAAGGCAGGACAGGCCATGGAGAACTGGGAGCCTTGTTATGCTGATGGGCGGGATGTAACTTGCCAACAGCCACTCGGAAGAAGTGTATGGTGTTTCCTGAAACATCTAAAAAACAAAGCAACAGAGCCTAGGGCACTTCCACTTATGGTCCTATAGCTTAGGGAAATTAAAATCAAAAAGACACAGCCACCCCAAAGTTTGGGATGGCTCTGTTTACAAGAAACTCGTTTACGGTGCAAGTTCAATATCGCATAAAGCGAAAAATGGATAAAGAAGTTGTGGTACTTACGTACAATGCAATATCACTCAGCAATGACATCTATGTCATCAGGCCCATAGCAGCATAATGAGTGGATTCAGGTATGATGATTCTAACTGAAATAAGTCACACAGAAAAAGAAACATCATAAGATATCACTAATACACGGAATGTAAACTTGGCTACACAGGAACTGAATTTCAAAACAGAACATGGTCCCAAATTTAGAAAATCAACTTATGCTTGCTTAAGGGGAAAGGTGAGTTGGGGTGCTGCATAAAACCAGAGATTGAAATGAGCACAGATAAAGTCCCTTAAGCCAAATATGTAATAGACAAGAGCTACTCCTTGCTCAACGAAATGGACTCAAAACCCCATATTAAACGCCTAATAATGTACCTGACTAGTAAGTATCTTAAAACCTATGGATTGCTATGTCTCTGAAAGTGAATCAATCGTGAGTACAGGGGCAAAAACGCAGCAGTGATAGGATTGGAGAGTTTTGGTGAGCAAATGAAGACCCTTTGAAGTCATATTGCATGGTACCCATTCCACGGGTCTCAACTCTCCAGGTTTAAGGGATTCTTCCTTCAGCTAAAACATGCATGTGGAACCCAGAGTATGATCAACCGTGTGATCGGGAGACGTGTTGAAATATGTCTCAGTTCTCGTCCCCTGGTACTCGGGTGCAACATTCCAGATGCTTTACTAACACTCTCCCGACTTGGAGAGTCAGTGCCTTTAACCTCCTGTTTGGCCCAGTTTGCAAATTCCGCGGAAGATGAACAGGAATAGGGAGAACCAATGAGAGACTAGCTGGAGGTGTCTGGACGGGAAAATTTAACTCTCATTTCCCACCAGGAAGAGGAATTAACCAAAGGCTCAGCGTGCCATGCCGGAACCAGATTAGGGCCTGAAGCAATCCTGCGGTGTTGCGGCCAGCTCACAAGAAAGCGAGTTGAAGAAAGGAGCTCAGGGGCACTGTAATTCACAAACCTGCAGAGTTATAAATGACAGCTATCATCCAAAAATATACTGAAGTAAGGCTGCCAAGAGGACTTGAAAGCCGGGCAGAATTGCAGGAAACCGATTTCAGGAGGTAGACTGGAATTGCATTTAAAGCATAGGAAAAGAGGCAGAAGGTCGACAATGATGCACTTGGCCAAAAAGGGCGTATGCGTTTTTTCCTGAATATATTCAGGAAAAAACGCATACGCCCTTTTTGGCCAACCAAGCAAGCTTGCAAAGGAAATCTGCACTACAATGAAGTCTCACTTCCCCCCCGTCAAAAGGGCCATCTGAAAAAAGTGTAAAATCCAGAAAGGCAGGACAGGCCATGGAGAACTGGGAGCCTTTTTATGCTGATGGGCGGGATGTAAATTGCCAACAGCCACTCGGGAGAAGTGTATGGTGTTTCCTGAAACATCTAAAAAACAAAGCAACAGAGCCTAGGGCACTTCCACTTATGGTCCTATAGCTTAGGGAAATTAAAATCAAAAAGACACAGCCACCCCAAAGTTTGGGATGGCTCTGTTTACAAGAAACTCGTTTACGGTACAAGTTCAATATCGCATAAAGCGAAAAATGGATAAAGAAGGTGTGGTACTTACGTACAATGCAATATCACTCAGCAATGACATCTATGTCATCAGGCCCATAGCAGCATAATGAGTGGATTCAGGTATGATGATTCTAACTGAAATAAGTCACACAGAAAAAGAAACATCATAAGATATCACTAATACACGGAATGTAAACTTGGCTACACAGGAACTGAATTTCAAAACAGAACATGGTCCCAAATTTAGAAAATCAACTTATGCTTGCTTAAGGGGAAAGGTGAGTTGGGGTGTTGCATAAAACCAGAGATTGAAATGAGCACAGATAAAGTTCCTTAAGCCAAATATGTAATAGACAAGAGCTACTCCTTGCTCAACGAAATGGACTCAAAACCCCATATTAAACGCCTAATAATGTACCTGACTAGTAAGTATCTTAAAACCTATGGATTGCTATGTCTCTGAAAGTGAATCAATCGTGAGTACAGGGGCAAAAACGCAGCAGTGATAGGATTGGAGAGTTTTGGTGAGCAAATGAAGACCCTTTGAAGTCATATTGCATGGTACCCATTCCACGGGTCTCAACTCTCCAGGTTTAAGGGATTCTTCCTTCAGCTAAAACATGCATGTGGAACCCAGAGTATGATCAACCGTGTGATCGGGAGACGTGTTGAAATATGTCTCAGTTCTCGTCCCCTGGTACTCGGGTGCAACATTCCAGATGCTTTACTAACACTCTCCCGACTTGGAGAGTCAGTGCCTTTAACCTCCTGTTTGGCCCAGTTTGCAAATTCCGCGGAAGATGAACAGGAATAGGGAGAACCAATGAGAGACTAGCTGGAGGTGTCTGGACGGGAAAATTTAACTCTCATTTCCCACCAGGAAGAGGAATTAACCAAAGGCTCAGCGTGCCATGCCGGAACCAGATTAGGGCCTGAAGCAATCCTGCGGTGTTGCGGCCAGCTCACAAGAAAGCGAGTTGAAGAAAGGAGCTCAGGGGCACTGTAATTCACAAACCTGCAGAGTTATAAATGACAGCTATCATCCAAAAATATACTGAAGTAAGGCTGCCAAGAGGACTTGAAAGCCGGGCAGAATTGCAAGAAACCGATTTCAGGAGGTAGACTGGAATTGCATTTAAGGCATAGGAAAAGAGGCAGAAGGTCGACAATGATGCACTTGGCCAAAAAGGGCGTATGCGTTTTTTCCTGAATATATTCAGGAAAAAACGCATACGCCCTTTTTGGCCAACCAAGCAAGCTTGCAAAGGAAATCTGCACTACAATGAAGTCTCACTTCCCCCCCGTCAAAAGGGCCATCTGAAAAAAGTGTAAAATCCAGAAAGGCAGGACAGGCCATGGGGAACTGGGAGCCTTGTTATGCTGATGGGCGGGATGTAAATTGCCAACAGCCACTCGGGAGAAGTGTATGGTGTTTCCTGAAACATCTAAAAAACAAAGCAACAGAGCCTAGGGCACTTCCACTTATGGTCCTATAGCTTAGGGAAATTAAAATCAAAAAGACACAGCCACCCCAAAGTTTGGGATGGCTCTGTTTACAAGAAACTCGTTTACGGTACAAGTTCAATATCGCATAAAGCGAAAAATGGATAAAGAATTTGTGGTACTTACGTACAATGCAATATCACTCAGCAATGACATCTATGTCATCAGGCCCATAGCAGCATAATGAGTGGATTCAGGTATGATGATTCTAACTGAAATAAGTCACACAGAAAAAGAAACATCATAAGATATCACTAATACACGGAATGTAAACTTGGCTACACAGGAACTGAATTTCAAAACAGAACATGGTCCCAAATTTAGAAAACCAACTTATGCTTGCTTAAGGGGAAAGGTGAGTTGGGGTGCTGCATAAAACCAGAGATTGAAATGAGCACAGATAAAGTTCCTTAAGCCAAATATGTAATAGACAAGAGCTACTCCTTGCTCAACGAAATGGACTCAAAACCCCATATTAAACGCCTAATAATGTACCTGACTAGTAAGTATCTTAAAACCTATGGATTGCTATGTCTCTGAAAGTGAATCAATCGTGAGTACAGGGGCAAAAACGCAGCAGTGATAGGATTGGAGAGTTTTGGTGAGCAAATGAAGACCCTTTGAAGTCATATTGCATGGTACCCATTCCACGGGTCTCAACTCTCCAGGTTTAAGGGATTCTTCCTTCAGCTAAAACATGCATGTGGAACCCAGAGTATGATCAACCGTGTGATCGGGAGACGTGTTGAAATATGTCTCAGGTCTCGTCCCCTGGTACTCGGGTGCAACATTCCAGATGCTTTACTAACACTCTCCCGACTTGGAGAGTCAGTGCCTTTAACCTCCTGTTTGGCCCAGTTTGCAAATTCCGCGGAAGATGAACAGGAATAGGGAGAACCAATGAGAGACTAGCTGGAGGTGTCTGGACGGGAAAATTTAACTCTCATTTCCCACCAGGAAGAGGAATTAACCAAAGGCTCAGCGTGCCATGCCGGAACCAGATTAGGGCCTGAAGCAATCCTGCGGTGTTGCGGCCAGCTCACAAGAAAGCGAGTTGAAGAAAGGAGCTCAGGGGCACTGTAATTCACAAACCTGCAGAGTTATAAATGACAGCTATCATCCAAAAATATACTGAAGTAAGGCTGCCAAGAGGACTTGAAAGCCGGGCAGAATTGCAGGAAACCGATTTCAGGAGGTAGACTGGAATTGCATTTAAAGCATAGGAAAAGAGGCAGAAGGTCGACAATGATGCACTTGGCCAAAAAGGGCGTATGCGTTTTTTCCTGAATATATTCAGGAAAAAACGCATACGCCCTTTTTGGCCAACCAAGCAAGCTTGCAAAGGAAATCTGCACTACAATGAAGTCTCACTTCCCCCCCGTCAAAAGGGCCATCTGAAAAAAGTGTAAAATCCAGAAAGGCAGGACAGGCCATGGAGAACTGGGAGCCTTGTTATGCTGATGGGCGGGATGTAAATTGCCAACAGCCACTCGGGAGAAGTGTATGGTGTTTCCTGAAACATCTAAAAAACAAAGCAACAGAGCCTAGGGCACTTCCACTTATGGTCCTATAGCTTAGGGAAATTAAAATCAAAAAGACACAGCCACCCCAAAGTTTGGGATGGCTCTGTTTACAAGAAACTCGTTTACGGTACAAGTTCAATATCGCATAAAGCGAAAAATGGATAAAGAAGTTGTGGTACTTACGTACAATGCAATATCACTCAGCAATGACATCTATGTCATCAGGCCCATAGCAGCATGATGAGTGGATTCAGGTATGATGATTCTAACTGAAATAAGTCACACAGAAAAAGAAACATCATAAGATATCACTAATACACGGAATGTAAACTTGGCTACACAGGAACTGAATTTCAAAACAGAACATGGTCCCAAATTTAGAAAACCAACTTATGCTTGCTTAAGGGGAAAGGTGAGTTGGGGTGCTGCATAAAACCAGAGATTGAAATGAGCACAGATAAAGTTCCTTAAGCCAAATATGTAATAGACAAGAGCTACTCCTTGCTCAACGAAATGGACTCAAAACCCCATATTAAACGCCTAATAATGTACCTGACTAGTAAGTATCTTAAAACCTATGGATTGCTATGTCTCTGAAAGTGAATCAATCGTGAATACAGGGGCAAAAACGCAGCAGTGATAGGATTGGAGAGTTTTGGTGAGCAAATGAAGACCCTTTGAAGTCATATTGCATGGTACCCATTCCACGGGTCTCAACTCTCCAGGTTTAAGGGAGTCTTCCTTCAGCTAAAACATGCATGTGGAACCCAGAGTATGATCAACCGTGTGATCGGGAGACGTGTTGAAATATGTCTCAGTTCTCGTCTCCTGGTACTCGGGTGCAACAATCCAGATGCTTTACTAACACTCTCCCGACTTGGAGAGTCAGTGCCTTTAACCTCCTGTTTGGCCCAGTTTGCAAATTCCGCGGAAGATGAACAGGAATAGGGAGAACCAATGAGAGACTAGCTGGAGGTGTCTGGACGGGAAAATTTAACTCTCATTTCCCACCAGGAAGAGGAATTAACCAAAGGCTCAGCGTGCCATGCCGGAACCAGATTAGGGCCTGAAGCAATCCTGCGGTGTTGCGGCCAGCTCACAAGAAAGCGAGTTGAAGAAAGGAGCTCAGGGGCACTGTAATTCACAAACCTGCAGAGTTATAAATGACAGCTATCATCCAAAAATATACTGAAGTAAGGCTGCCAAGAGGACTTGAAAGCCGGGCAGAATTGCAGGAAACCGATTTCAGGAGGTAGACTGGAATTGCATTTAAAGCATAGGAAAAGAGGCAGAAGGTCGACAATGATGCACTTGGCCAAAAAGGGCGTATGCGTTTTTTCCTGAATATATTCAGGAAAAAACGCATACGCCCTTTTTGGCCAACCAAGCAAGCTTGCAAAGGAAATCTGCACTACAATGAAGTCTCACTTCCCCCCCCGTCAAAAGGGCCATCTGAAGAAAGTGTAAAATCCAGAAAGGCAGGACAGGC
This sequence comes from Orcinus orca, assembly GCF_937001465.1. NCBI lineage: Eukaryota > Metazoa > Chordata > Mammalia > Artiodactyla > Delphinidae > Orcinus > Orcinus orca. The sequence goes on from NW_026043783.1 coordinate 1,065,030, forward strand.
CATGGAGAACTGGGAGCCTTGTTATGCTGATGGGCGGGATGTAAATTGCCAACAGCCACTCGGGAGAAGTGTATGGTGTTTCCTGAAACATCTAAAAAACAAAGCAACAGAGCCTAGGGCACTTCCACTTATGGTCCTATAGCTTAGGGAAATTAAAATCAAAAAGACACAGCCACCCCAAAGTTTGGGATGGCTCTGTTTACAAGAAACTCGTTTACGGTACAAGTTCAATATCGCATAAAGCGAAAAATGGATAAAGAAGTTGTGGTACTTACGTACAATGCAATATCACTCAGCAATGACATCTATGTCATCAGGCCCATAGCAGCATAATGAGTGGATTCAGGTATGATGATTCTAACTGAAATAAGTCACACAGAAAAAGAAACATCATAAGATATCACTAATACACGGAATGTAAACTTGGCTACACAGGAACTGAATTTCAAAACAGAACATGGTCCCAAATTTAGAAAACCAACTTATGCTTGCTTAAGGGGAAAGGTGAGTTGGGGTGCTGCATAAAACCAGAGATTGAAATGAGCACAGATAAAGTTCCTTAAGCCAAATATGTAATAGACAAGAGCTACTCCTTGCTCAACGAAATGGACTCAAAACCCCATATTAAACGCCTAATAATGTACCTGACTAGTAAGTATCTTAAAACCTATGGATTGCTATGTCTCTGAAAGTGAATCAATCGTGAGTACAGGGGCAAAAACGCAGCAGTGATAGGATTGGAGAGTTTTGGTGAGCAAATGAAGACCCTTTGAAGTCATATTGCATGGTACCCATTCCACGGGTCTCAACTCTCCAGGTTTAAGGGATTCTTCCTTCAGCTAAAACATGCATGTGGAACCCAGAGTATGATCAACCGTGTGATTGGGAGACGTGTTGAAATATGTCTCAGTTCTCGTCCCCTGGTACTCGGGTGCAACATTCCAGATGCTTTACTAACACTCTCCCGACTTGGAGAGTCAGTGCCTTTAACCTCCTGTTTGGCCCAGTTTGCAAATTCCGCGGAAGATGAACAGGAATAGGGAGAACCAATGAGAGACTAGCTGGAGGTGTCTGGACGGGAAAATTTAACTCTCATTTCCCACCAGGAAGAGGAATTAACCAAAGGCTCAGCGTGCCATGCCGGAACCAGATTAGGGCCTGAAGCAATCCTGCGGTGTTGCGGCCAGCTCACAAGAAAGCGAGTTGAAGAAAGGAGCTCAGGGGCACTGTAATTCACAAACCTGCAGAGTTATAAATGACAGCTATCATCCAAAAATATACTGAAGTAAGGCTGCCAAGAGGACTTGAAAGCCGGGCAGAATTGCAGGAAACCGATTTCAGGAGGTAGACTGGAATTGCATTTAAAGCATAGGAAAAGAGGCAGAAGGTCGACAATGATGCACTTGGCCAAAAAGGGCGTATGCGTTTTTTCCTGAATATATTCAGGAAAAAACGCATACGCCCTTTTTGGCCAACCAAGCAAGCTTGCAAAGGAAATCTGCACTACATTGAAGTCTCAAATCCCCCCCGTCAAAAGGGCCATCTGAAAAAAGTGTAAAATCCAGAAAGGTAGGACAGGCCATGGAGAACTGGGAGCCTTGTTATGCTGATGGGCGGGATGTAAATTGCCAACAGCCACTCGGGAGAAGTGTATGGTGTTTCCTGAAACATCTAAAAAACAAAGCAACAGAGCCTAGGGCACTTCCACTTATGGTCCTATAGCTTAGGGAAATTAAAATCAAAAAGACACAGCCACCCCAAAGTTTGGGATGGCTCTGTTTACAAGAAACTCGTTTACGGTACAAGTTCAATATCGCATAAAGCGAAAAATGGATAAAGAAGGTGTGGTACTTACGTACAATGCAATATCACTCAGCAATGACATCTATGTCATCAGGCCCATAGCAGCATAATGAGTGGATTCAGGTATGATGATTCTAACTGAAATAAGTCACACAGAAAAAGAAACATCATAAGATATCACTAATACACGGAATGTAAACTTGGCTACACAGGAACTGAATTTCAAAACAGAACATGGTCCCAAATTTAGAAAACCAACTTATGCTTGCTTAAGGGGAAAGGTGAGTTGGGGTGCTGCATAAAACCAGAGATTGAAACGAGCACAGATAAAGTTCCTTAAGCCAAATATGTAATAGACAAGAGCTACTCCTTGCTCAACGAAATGGACTCAAAACCCCATATTAAACGCCTAATAATGTACCTGACTAGTAAGTATCTTAAAACCTATGGATTGCTATGTCTCTGAAAGTGAATCAATCGTGAGTACAGGGGCAAAAACGCAGCAGTGATAGGATTGGAGAGTTTTGGTGAGCAAATGAAGACCCTTTGAAGTCATATTGCATGGTACCCATTCCACGGGTCTCAACTCTCCAGGTTTAAGGGATTCTTCCTTCAGCTAAAACATGCATGTGGAACCCAGAGTATGATCAACCGTGTGATCGGGAGACGTGTTGAAATATGTCTCAGTTCTCGTCCCCTGGTACTCGGGTGCAACATTCCAGATGCTTTACTAACACTCTCCCGACTTGGAGAGTCAGTGCCTTTAACCTCCTGTTTGGCCCAGTTTGCAAATTCGGTGGAAGATGAACAGGAATAGGGAGAACCAATGAGACACTAGCTGGAGGTGTCTGGACGGGAAAATTTAACTCTCATTTCCCACCAGGAAGAGGAATTAACCAAAGGCTCAGCGTGCCATGCCGGAACCAGATTAGGGCCTGAAGCAATCCTGCGGTGTTGCGGCCAGCTCACAAGAAAGCGAGTTGAAGAAAGGAGCTCAGGGGCACTGTAATTCACAAACCTGCAGAGTTATAAATGACAGCTATCATCCAAAAATATACTGAAGTAAGGCTGCCAAGAGGACTTGAAAGCCGGGCAGAATTGCAGGAAACCGATTTCAGGAGGTAGACTGGAATTGCATTTAAAGCATAGGAAAAGAGGCAGAAGGTCGACAATGATGCACTTGGCCAAAAAGGGCGTATGCGTTTTTTCCTGAATATATTCAGGAAAAAACGCATACGCCCTTTTTGGCCAACCAAGCAAGCTTGCAAAGGAAATCTGCACTACAATGAAGTCTCACTTCCCCCCCGTCAAAAGGGCCATCTGAAAAAAGTGTAAAATCCAGAAAGGCAGGACAGGCCATGGAGAACTGGGAGCCTTGTTATGCTGATGGGCGGGATGTAAATTGCCAACAGCCACTCGGGAGAAGTGTATGGTGTTTCCTGAAACATCTAAAAAACAAAGCAACAGAGCCTAGGGCACTTCCACTTATGGTCCTATAGCTTAGGGAAATTAAAATCAAAAAGACACAGCCACCCCAAAGTTTGGGATGGCTCTGTTTACAAGAAACTCGTTTACGGTACAAGTTCAATATCGCATAAAGCGAAAAATGGATAAAGAAGGTGTGGTACTTACGTACAATGCAATATCACTCAGCAATGACATCTATGTCATCAGGCCCATAGCAGCATAATGAGTGGATTCAGGTATGATGATTCTAACTGAAATAAGTCACACAGAAAAAGAAACATCATAAGATATCACTAATACACGGAATGTAAACTTGGCTACACAGGAACTGAATTTCAAAACAGAACATGGTCCCAAATTTAGAAAACCAACTTATGCTTGCTTAAGGGGAAAGGTGAGTTGGGGTGCTGCATAAAACCAGAGATTGAAACGAGCACAGATAAAGTTCCTTAAGCCAAATATGTAATAGACAAGAGCTACTCCTTGCTCAACGAAATGGACTCAAAACCCCATATTAAACGCCTAATAATGTACCTGACTAGTAAGTATCTTAAAACCTATGGATTGCTATGTCTCTGAAAGTGAATCAATCGTGAGTACAGGGGCAAAAACGCAGCAGTGATAGGATTGGAGAGTTTTGGTGAGCAAATGAAGACCCTTTGAAGTCATATTGCATGGTACCCATTCCACGGGTCTCAACTCTCCAGGTTTAAGGGATTCTTCCTTCAGCTAAAACATGCATGTGGAACCCAGAGTATGATCAACCGTGTGATCGGGAGACGTGTTGAAATATGTCTCAGTTCTCGTCCCCTGGTACTCGGGTGCAACATTCCAGATGCTTTACTAACACTCTCCCGACTTGGAGAGTCAGTGCCTTTAACCTACTGTTTGGCCCAGTTTGCAAATTCGGTGGAAGATGAACAGGAATAGGGAGAACCAATGAGAGACTAGCTGGAGGTGTCTGGACGGGAAAATTTAACTCTCATTTCCCACCAGGAAGAGGAATTAACCAAAGGCTCAGCGTGCCATGCCGGAACCAGATTAGGGCCTGAAGCAATCCTGCGGTGTTGCGGCCAGCTCACAAGAAAGCGAGTTGAAGAAAGGAGCTCAGGGGCACTGTAATTCACAAACCTGCAGAGTTATAAATGACAGCTATCATCCAAAAATATACTGAAGTAAGGCTGCCAAGAGGACTTGAAAGCCGGGCAGAATTGCAGGAAACCGATTTCAGGAGGTAGACTGGAATTGCATTTAAAGCATAGGAAAAGAGGCAGAAGGTCGACAATGATGCACTTGGCCAAAAAGGGCGTATGCGTTTTTTCCTGAATATATTCAGGAAAAAACGCATACGCCCTTTTTGGCCAAACAAGCAAGCTTGCAAAGGAAATCTGCACTACAATGAAGTCTCACTTCCCCCCCGTCAAAAGGGCCATCTGAAAAAAGTGTAAAATCCAGAAAGGCAGGACAGGCCATGGGGAACTGGGAGCCTTGTTATGCTGATGGGCGGGATGTAAATTGCCAACAGCCACTCGGGAGAAGTGTATGGTGTTTCCTGAAACATCTAAAAAACAAAGCAACAGAGCCTAGGGCACTTCCACTTATGGTCCTATAGCTTAGGGAAATTAAAATCAAAAAGACACAGCCACCCCAAAGTTTGGGATGGCTCTGTTTACAAGAAACTCGTTTACGGTACAAGTTCAATATCGCATAAAGCGAAAAATGGATAAAGAAGTTGTGGTACTTACGTACAATGCAATATCACTCAGCAATGACATCTATGTCATCAGGCCCATAGCAGCATAATGAGTGGATTCAGGTATGATGATTCTAACTGAAATAAGTCACACAGAAAAAGAAACATCATAAGATATCACTAATACACGGAATGTAAACTTGGCTACACAGGAACTGAATTTCAAAACAGAACATGGTCCCAAATTTAGAAAACCACTTATGCTTGCTTAAGGGGAAAGGTGAGTTGGGGTGCTGCATAAAACCAGAGATTGAAATGAGCACAGATAAAGTTCCTTAAGCCAAATATGTAATAGACAAGAGCTACTCCTTGCTCAACGAAATGGACTCAAAACCCCATATTAAACGCCTAATAATGTACCTGACTAGTAAGTATCTTAAAACCTATGGATTGCTATGTCTCTGAAAGTGAATCAATCGTGAGTACAGGGGCAAAAACGCAGCAGTGATAGGATTGGAGAGTTTTGGTGAGCAAATGAAGACCCTTTGAAGTCATATTGCATGGTACCCATTCCACGGGTCTCAACTCTCCAGGTTTAAGGGATTCTTCCTTCAGCTAAAACATGCATGTGGAACCCAGAGTATGATCAACCGTGTGATCGGGAGACGTGTTGAAATATGTCTCAGTTCTCGTCCCCTGGTACTCGGGTGCAACATTCCAGATGCTTTACTAACACTCTCCCGACTTGGAGAGTCAGTGCCTTTAACCTCCTGTTTGGCCCAGTTTGCAAATTCCGCGGAAGATGAACAGGAATAGGGAGAACCAATGAGAGACTAGCTGGAGGTGTCTGGACGGGAAAATTTAACTCTCATTTCCCACCAGGAAGAGGAATTAACCAAAGGCTCAGCGTGCCATGCCGGAACCAGATTAGGGCCTGAAGCAATCCTGCGGTGTTGCGGCCAGCTCACAAGAAAGCGAGTTGAAGAAAGGAGCTCAGGGGCACTGTAATTCACAAACCTGCAGAGTTATAAATGACAGCTATCATCCAAAAATATACTGAAGTAAGGCTGCCAAGAGGACTTGAAAGCCGGGCAGAATTGCAGGAAACCGATTTCAGGAGGTAGACTGGAATTGCATTTAAAGCATAGGAAAAGAGGCAGAAGGTCGACAATGATGCACTTGGCCAAAAAGGGCGTATGCGTTTTTTCCTGAATATATTCAGGAAAAAACGCATACGCCCTTTTTGGCCAACCAAGCAAGCTTGCAAAGGAAATCTGCACTACAATGAAGTCTCACTTCCCCCCCGTCAAAAGGGCCATCTGAAAAAAGTGTAAAATCCAGAAAGGCAGGACAGGCCATGGGGAACTGGGAGCCTTGTTATGCTGATGGGCGGGATGTAAATTGCCAACAGCCACTCGGGAGAAGTGTATGGTGTTTCCTGAAACATCTAAAAAACAAAGCAACAGAGCCTAGGGCACTTCCACTTATGGTCCTATAGCTTAGGGAAATTAAAATCAAAAAGACACAGCCACCCCAAAGTTTGGGATGGCTCTGTTTACAAGAAACTCGTTTACGGTACAAGTTCAATATCGCATAAAGCGAAAAATGGATAAAGAAGTTGTGGTACTTACGTACAATGCAATATCACTCAGCAATGACATCTATGTCATCAGGCCCATAGCAGCATAATGAGTGGATTCAGGTATGATGATTCTAACTGAAATAAGTCACACAGAAAAAGAAACATCATAAGATATCACTAATACACGGAATGTAAACTTGGCTACACAGGAACTGAATTTCAAAACAGAACATGGTCCCAAATTTAGAAAACCACTTATGCTTGCTTAAGGGGAAAGGTGAGTTGGGGTGCTGCATAAAACCAGAGATTGAAATGAGCACAGATAAAGTTCCTTAAGCCAAATATGTAATAGACAAGAGCTACTCCTTGCTCAACGAAATGGACTCAAAACCCCATATTAAACGCCTAATAATGTACCTGACTAGTAAGTATCTTAAAACCTATGGATTGCTATGTCTCTGAAAGTGAATCAATCGTGAGTACAGGGGCAAAAACGCAGCAGTGATAGGATTGGAGAGTTTTGGTGAGCAAATGAAGACCCTTTGAAGTCATATTGCATGGTACCCATTCCACGGGTCTCAACTCTCCAGGTTTAAGGGATTCTTCCTTCAGCTAAAACATGCATGTGGAACCCAGAGTATGATCAACCGTGTGATCGGGAGACGTGTTGAAATATGTCTCAGTTCTCGTCCCCTGGTACTCGGGTGCAACATTCCAGATGCTTTACTAACACTCTCCCGACTTGGAGAGTCAGTGCCTTTAACCTCCTGTTTGGCCCAGTTTGCAAATTCCGCGGAAGATGAACAGGAATAGGGAGAACCAATGAGAGACTAGCTGGAGGTGTCTGGACGGGAAAATTTAACTCTCATTTCCCACCAGGAAGAGGAATTAACCAAAGGCTCAGCGTGCCATGCCGGAACCAGATTAGGGCCTGAAGCAATCCTGCGGTGTTGCGGCCAGCTCACAAGAAAGCGAGTTGAAGAAAGGAGCTCAGGGGCACTGTAATTCACAAACCTGCAGAGTTATAAATGACAGCTATCATCCAAAAATATACTGAAGTAAGGCTGCCAAGAGGACTTGAAAGCCGGGCAGAATTGCAGGAAACCGATTTCAGGAGGTAGACTGGAATTGCATTTAAAGCATAGGAAAAGAGGCAGAAGGTCGACAATGATGCACTTGGCCAAAAAGGGCGTATGCGTTTTTTCCTGAATATATTCAGGAAAAAACGCATACGCCCTTTTTGGCCAACCAAGCAAGCTTGCAAAGGAAATCTGCACCACAATGAAGTCTCACTTCCCCCCCGTCAAAAGGGCCATCTGAAAAAGTGTAAAATCCAGAAAGGCAGGACAGGCCATGGAGAACTGGGAGCCTTGTTATGCTGATGGGCGGGATGTAAATTGCCAACAGCCACTCTGGAGAAGTGTATGGTGTTTCCTGAAGCATCTAAAAAACAAAGCAACAGAGCCTAGGGCACTTCCACTTATGGTCCTATAGCTTAGGGAAATTAAAATCAAAAAGACACAGCCACCCCAAAGTTTGGGACGGCTCTGTTTACAAGAAACTCGTTTACGGTACAAGTTCAATATCGCATAAAGCGAAAAATGGATAAAGAAGTTGTGGTACTTACGTACAATGCAATATCACTCAGCAATGACATCTATGTCATCAGGCCCATAGCAACATAATGAGTGGATTCAGGTATGATAATTCTAACTGAAATAAGTCACACAGAAAAAGAAACATCATAAGATATCACTAATACACGGAATGTAAACTTGGCTACACAGGAACTGAATTTCAAAACAGAACATGGTCCCAAATTTAGAAAATCAACTTATGCTTGCTTAAGGGGAAAGGTGAGTTGGGGTGCTGCATAAAACCAGAGATTGAAATGAGCACAGATAAAGTTCCTTAAGCCAAATATGTAATAGACAAGAGCTACTCCTTGCTCAATGAAATGGACTCAAAACCCCATATTAAACGCCTAATAATGTACCTGACTAGTAAGTATCTTAAAACCTATGGATTGCTATGTCTCTGAAAGTGAATCAATCGTGAGTACAGGGGCAAAAACGCAGCAGTGATAGGATTGGAGAGTTTTGGTGAGCAAATGAAGACCCTTTGAAGTCATATTGCATGGTACCCATTCCACGGGTCTCAACTCTCCAGGTTTACGGGATTCTTCCTTCAGCTAAAACATGCATGTGGAACCCAGAGTATGATCAACCGTGTGATCGGGAGACGTGTTGAAATATGTCTCAGTTCTCGTCCCCTGGTACTCGGGTGCAACATTCCAGATGCTTTACTAACACTCTCCCGACTTGGAGAGTCAGTGCCTTTAACCTCCTGTTTGGCCCAGTTTGCAAATTCCACGGAAGATGAACAGGAATAGGGAGAACCAATGAGAGACTAGCTGGAGGTGTCTGGACGGGAAAATTTAACTCTCATTTCCCACCAGGAAGAGGAATTAACCAAAGGCTCAGCGTGCCATGCCGGAACCAGATTAGGGCCTGAAGCAATCCTGCGGTGTTGCGGCCAGCTCACAAGAAAGCGAGTTGAAGAAAGGAGCTCAGGGGCACTGTAATTCACAAACCTGCAGAGTTATAAATGACAGCTATCATCCAAAAATATACTGAAGTAAGGCTGCCAAGAGGACTTGAAAGCCGGGCAGAATTGCAGGAAACCGATTTCAGGAGGTAGACTGGAATTGCATTTAAGGCATAGGAAAAGAGGCAGAAGGTCGACAATGATGCACTTGGCCAAAAAGGGCGTATGCGTTTTTTCCTGAATATATTCAGGAAAAAACGCATACGCCCTTTTTGGCCAACCAAGCAAGCTTGCAAAGGAAATCTGCACTACAATGAAGTCTCACTTCCCCCCCGTCAAAAGGGCCATCTGAAAAAAGTGTAAAATCCAGAAAGGCAGGACAGGCCATGGAGAACTGGGAGCCTTGTTATGCTGATGGGCGGGATGTAAATTGCCAACAGCCACTCGGGAGAAGTTTATGGTGTTTCCTGTAACATCTAAAAAACAAAGCAACAGAGCCTAGGGCACTTCCACTTATGGTCCTATAGCTTAGGGAAATTAAAATCAAAAAGACACAGCCACCCCAAAGTTTGGGATGGCTCTGTTTACAAGAAACTCGTTTACGGTACAAGTTCAATATCGCATAAAGCGAAAAATGGATAAAGAAGTTGTGGTACTTACGTACAATGCAATATCACTCAGCAATGACATCTATGTCATCAGGCCCATAGCAGCATAATGAGTGGATTCAGGTATGATGATTCTAACTGAAATAAGTCACACAGAAAAAGAAACATCATAAGATATCACTAATACACGGAATGTAAACTTGGCTACACAGGAACTGAATTTCAAAACAGAACATGGTCCCAAATTTAGAAAACCACTTATGCTTGCTTAAGGGGAAAGGTGAGTTGGGGTGCTGCATAAAACCAGAGATTGAAATGAGCACAGATAAAGTTCCTTAAGCCAAATATGTAATAGACAAGAGCTACTCCTTGCTCAACGAAATGGACTCAAAACCCCATATTAAACGCCTAATAATGTACCTGACTAGTAAGTATCTTAAAACCTATGGATTGCTATGTCTCTGAAAGTGAATCAATCGTGAGTACAGGGGCAAAAACGCAGCAGTGATAGGATTGGAGAGTTTTGGTGAGCAAATGAAGACCCTTTGAAGTCATATTGCATGGTACCCATTCCACGGGTCTCAACTCTCCAGGTTTAAGGGATTCTTCCTTCAGCTAAAACATGCATGTGGAACCCAGAGTATGATCAACCGTGTGATCGGGAGACGTGTTGAAATATGTCTCAGTTCTCGTCCCCTGGTACTCGGGTGCAACATTCCAGATGCTTTACTAACACTCTCCCGACTTGGAGAGTCAGTGCCTTTAACCTCCTGTTTGGCCCAGTTTGCAAATTCCGCGGAAGATGAACAGGAATAGGGAGAACCAATGAGAGACTAGCTGGAGGTGTCTGGACGGGAAAATTTAACTCTCATTTCCCACCAGGAAGAGGAATTAACCAAAGGCTCAGCGTGCCATGCCGGAACCAGATTAGGGCCTGAAGCAATCCTGCGGTGTTGCGGCCAGCTCACAAGAAAGCGAGTTGAAGAAAGGAGCTCAGGGGCACTGTAATTCACAAACCTGCAGAGTTATAAATGACAGCTATCATCCAAAAATATACTGAAGTAAGGCTGCCAAGAGGACTTGAAAGCCGGGCAGAATTGCAGGAAACCGATTTCAGGAGGTAGACTGGAATTGCATTTAAAGCATAGGAAAAGAGGCAGAAGGTCGACAATGATGCACTTGGCCAAAAAGGGCGTATGCGTTTTTTCCTGAATATATTCAGGAAAAAACGCATACGCCCTTTTTGGCCAACCAAGCAAGCTTGCAAAGGAAATCTGCACCACAATAAAGTCTCACTTCCCCCCCGTCAAAAGGGCCATCTGAAAAAAGTGTAAAATCCAGAAAGGCAGGACAGGCCATGGAGAACTGGGAGCCTTGTTATGCTGATGGGCGGGATGTAAATTGCCAACAGCCACTCTGGAGAAGTGTATGGTGTTTCCTGAAGCATCTAAAAAACAAAGCAACAGAGCCTAGGGCACTTCCACTTATGGTCCTATAGCTTAGGGAAATTAAAATCAAAAAGACACAGCCACCCCAAAGTTTGGGACGGCTCTGTTTACAAGAAACTCGTTTACGGTACAAGTTCAATATCGCATAAAGCGAAAAATGGATAAAGAAGTTGTGGTACTTACGTACAATGCAATATCACTCAGCAATGACATCTATGTCATCAGGCACATAGCAACATAATGAGTGGATTCAGGTATGATGATTCTAACTGAAATAAGTCACACAGAAAAAGAAACATCATAAGATATCACTAATACACGGAATGTAAACTTGGCTACACAGGAACTGAATTTCAAAACAGAACATGGTCCCAAATTTAGAAAATCAACTTATGCTTGCTTAAGGGGAAAGGTGAGTTGGGGTGCTGCATAAAACCAGAGATTGAAATGAGCACAGATAAAGTTCCTTAAGCCAAATATGTAGACAAGAGCTACTCCTTGCTCAACGAAATGGACTCAAAACCCCATATTAAACGCCTAATAATGTACCTGACTAGTAAGTATCTTAAAACCTATGGATTGCTATGTCTCTGAAAGTGAATCAATCGTGAGTACAGGGGCAAAAACGCAGCAGTGATAGGATTGGAGAGTTTTGGTGAGCAAATGAAGACCCTTTGAAGTCATATTGCATGGTACCCATTCCACGGGTCTCAACTCTCCAGGCTTAAGAGATTCTTCCTTCAGCTAAAACATGCATGTGGAACCCAGAGTATGATCAACCGTGTGATCGGGAGACGTGTTGAAATATGTCTCAGTTCTCGTCCCCTGGTACTCGGGTGCAACATTCCAGATGCTTTACTAACACTCTCCCGACTTGGAGAGTCAGTGCCTTTAACCTCCTGTTTGGCCCAGTTTGCAAATTCCGCGGAAGATGAACAGGAATAGGGAGAACCAATGAGAGACTAGCTGGAGGTGTCTGGACGGGAAAATTTAACTCTCATTTCCCACCAGGAAGAGGAATTAACCAAAGGCTCAGCGTGCCATGCCGGAACCAGATTAGGGCCTGAAGCAATCCTGCGGTGTTGCGGCCAGCTCACAAGAAAGCGAGTTGAAGAAAGGAGCTCAGGGGCACTGTAATTCACAAACCTGCAGAGTTATAAATGACAGCTATCATCCAAAAATATACTGAAGTAAGGCTGCCAAGAGGACTTGAAAGCCGGGCAGAATTGCAGGAAACCGATTTCAGGAGGTAGACTGGAATTGCATTTAAAGCATAGGAAAAGAGGCAGAAGGTCGACAATGATGCACTTGGCCAAAAAGGGCGTATGCGTTTTTTCCTGAATATATTCAGGAAAAAACGCATACGCCCTTTTTGGCCAACCAAGCAAGCTTGCAAAGGAAATCTGCACTACAATGAAGTCTCACTTCCCCCCCGTCAAAAGGGCCATCTGAAAAAAGTGTAAAATCCAGAAAGGCAGGACAGGCCATGGAGAACTGGGAGCCTTGTTATGCTGATGGGCGGGATGTAAATTGCCAACAGCCACTCTGGAGAAGTGTATGGTGTTTCCTGAAGCATCTAAAAAACAAAGCAACAGAGCCTAGGGCACTTCCACTTATGGTCCTATAGCTTAGGGAAATTAAAATCAAAAAGACACAGCCACCCCAAAGTTTGGGACGGCTCTGTTTACAAGAAACTCGTTTACGGTACAAGTTCAATATCGCATAAAGCGAAAAATGGATAAAGAAGTTGTGGTACTTACGTACAATGCAATATCACTCAGCAATGACATCTATGTCATCAGGCCCATAGCAGCATAATGAGTGCATTCAGGTATGATGATTCTAACTGAAATAAGTCACACAGAAAAAGAAACATCATAAGATATCACTAATACACGGAATGTAAACTTGGCTACACAGGAACTGAATTTCAAAACAGAACATGGTCCCAAATTTAGAAAATCAACTTATGCTTGCTTAAGGGGAAAGGTGAGTTGGGGTGCTGCATAAAACCAGAGATTGAAATGAGCACAGATAAAGTTCCTTAAGCCAAATATGTAATAGACAAGAGCTACTCCTTGCTCAACGAAATGGACTCAAAACCCCATATTAAATGCCTAATAATGTACCTGACTAGTAAGTATCTTAAAACCTATGGATTGCTATGTCTCTGAAAGTGAATCAATCGTGAGTACAGGGGCAAAAACGCAGCAGTGATAGGATTGGAGAGTTTTGGTGAGCAAATGAAGACCCTTTGAAGTCATATTGCATGGTACCCATTCCACGGGTCTCAACTCTCCAGGTTTACGGGATTCTTCCTTCAGCTAAAACATGCATGTGGAACCCAGAGTATGATCAACCGTGTGATCGGGAGACGTGTTGAAATATGTCTCAGTTCTCGTCCCCTGGTACTCGGGTGCAACATTCCAGATGCTTTACTAACACTCTCCCGACTTGGAGAGTCAGTGCCTTTAACCTCCTGTTTGGCCCAGTTTGCAAATTCCACGGAAGATGAACAGGAATAGGGAGAACCAATGAGAGACTAGCTGGAGGTGTCTGGACGGGAAAATTTAACTCTCATTTCCCACCAGGAAGAGGAATTAACCAAAGGCTCAGCGTGCCATGCCGGAACCAGATTAGGGCCTGAAGCAATCCTGCGGTGTTGCGGCCAGCTCACAAGAAAGCGAGTTGAAGAAAGGAGCTCAGGGGCACTGTAATTCACAAACCTGCAGAGTTATAAATGACAGCTATCATCCAAAAATATACTGAAGTAAGGCTGCCAAGAGGACTTGAAAGCCGGGCAGAATTGCAGGAAACCGATTTCAGGAGGTAGACTGGAATTGCATTTAAAGCATAGGAAAAGAGGCAGAAGGTCGACAATGATGCACTTGGCCAAAAAGGGCGTATGCGTTTTTTCCTGAATATATTCAGGAAAAAACGCATACGCCCTTTTTGGCCAACCAAGCAAGCTTGCAAAGGAAATCTGCACTACAATGAAGTCTCACTTCCCCCCCGTCAAAAGGGCCATCTGAAAAAAGTGTAAAATCCAGAAAGGCAGGACAGGCCATGGAGAACTGGGAGCCTTGTTATGCTGATGGGCGGGATGTAAATTGCCAACAGCCACTCTGGAGAAGTGTATGGTGTTTCCTGAAGCATCTAAAAAACAAAGCAACAGAGCCTAGGGCACTTCCACTTATGGTCCTATAGCTTAGGGAAATTAAAATCAAAAAGACACAGCCACCCCAAAGTTTGGGACGGCTCTGTTTACAAGAAACTCGTTTACGGTACAAGTTCAATATCGCATAAAGCGAAAAATGGATAAAGAAGTTGTGGTACTTACGTACAATGCAATATCACTCAGCAATGACATCTATGTCATCAGGCCCATAGCAGCATAATGAGTGGATTCAGGTATGATGATTCTAACTGAAATAAGTCACACAGAAAAAGAAACATCATAAGATATCACTAATACACGGAATGTAAACTTGGCTACACAGGAACTGAATTTCAAAACAGAACATGGTCCCAAATTTAGAAAATCAACTTATGCTTGCTTAAGGGGAAAGGTGAGTTGGGGTGCTGCATAAAACCAGAGATTGAAATGAGCACAGATAAAGTTCCTTAAGCCAAATATGTAATAGACAAGAGCTACTCCTTGCTCAACGAAATGGACTCAAAACCCCATATTAAATGCCTAATAATGTACCTGACTAGTAAGTATCTTAAAACCTATGGATTGCTATGTCTCTGAAAGTGAATCAATCGTGAGTACAGGGGCAAAAACGCAGCAGTGATAGGATTGGAGAGTTTTGGTGAGCAAATGAAGACCCTTTGAAGTCATATTGCATGGTACCCATTCCACGGGTCTCAACTCTCCAGGTTTAAGGGATTCTTCCTTCAGCTAAAACATGCATGTGGAACCCAGAGTATGATCAACCGTGTGATCGGGAGACGTGTTGAAATATGTCTCAGTTCTCGTCCCCTGGTACTCGGGTGCAACATTCCAGATGCTTTACTAACACTCTCCCGACTTGGAGAGTCAGTGCCTTTAACCTCCTGTTTGGCCCAGTTTGCAAATTCCACGGAAGATGAACAGGAATAGGGAGAACCAATGAGAGACTAGCTGGAGGTGTCTGGACGGGAAAATTTAACTCTCATTTCCCACCAGGAAGAGGAATTAACCAAAGGCTCAGCGTGCCATGCCGGAACCAGATTAGGGCCTGAAGCAATCCTGCGGTGTTGCGGCCAGCTCACAAGAAAGCGAGTTGAAGAAAGGAGCTCAGGGGCACTGTAATTCACAAACCTGCAGAGTTATAAATGACAGCTATCATCCAAAAATATACTGAAGTAAGGCTGCCAAGAGGACTTGAAAGCCGGGCAGAATTGCAGGAAACCGATTTCAGGAGGTAGACTGGAATTGCATTTAAAGCATAGGAAAAGAGGCAGAAGGTCGACAATGATGCACTTGGCCAAAAAGGGCGTATGCGTTTTTTCCTGAATATATTCAGGAAAAAACGCATACGCCCTTTTTGGCCAACCAAGCAAGCTTGCAAAGGAAATCTGCACTACAATGAAGTCTCACTTCCCCCCCGTCAAAAGGGCCATCTGAAAAAAGTGTAAAATCCAGAAAGGCAGGACAGGCCATGGAGAACTGGGAGCCTTGTTATGCTGATGGGCGGGATGTAAATTGCCAACAGCCACTGGGGAGAAGTTTATGGTGTTTCCTGAAACATCTAAAAAACAAAGCAACAGAGCCTAGGGCACTTCCACTTATGGTCCTATAGCTTAGGGAAATTAAAATCAAAAAGACACAGCCACCCCAAAGTTTGGGATGGCTCTGTTTACAAGAAACTCGTTTACGGTACAAGTTCAATATCGCATAAAGCGAAAAATGGATAAAGAAGTTGTGGTACTTACGTACAATGCAATATCACTCAGCAATGACATCTATGTCATCAGGCCCATAGCAGCATAATGAGTGGATTCAGGTATGATGATTCTAACTGAAATAAGTCACACAGAAAAAGAAACATCATAAGATATCACTAATACACGGAATGTAAACTTGGCTACACAGGAACTGAATTTCAAAACAGAACATGGTCCCAAATTTAGAAAATCAACTTATGCTTGCTTAAGGGGAAAGGTGAGTTGGGGTGCTGCATAAAACCAGAGATTGAAATGAGCACAGATAAAGTTCCTTAAGCCAAATATGTAATAGACAAGAGCTACTCCTTGCTCAACGAAATGGACTCAAAACCCCATATTAAACGCCTAATAATGTACCTGACTAGTAAGTATCTTAAAACCTATGGATTGCTATGTCTCTGAAAGTGAATCAATCGTGAGTACAGGGGCAAAAACGCAGCAGTGATAGGATTGGAGAGTTTTGGTGAGCAAATGAAGACCCTTTGAAGTCATATTGCATGGTACCCATTCCACGGGTCTCAACTCTCCAGGTTTAAGGGATTCTTCCTTCAGCTAAAACATGCATGTGGAACCCAGAGTATGATCAACCGTGTGATCGGGAGACGTGTTGAAATATGTCTCAGTTCTCGTCCCCTGGTACTCGGGTGCAACATTCCAGATGCTTTACTAACACTCTCCCGACTTGGAGAGTCAGTGCCTTTAACCTCCTGTTTGGCCCAGTTTGCAAATTCCGCGGAAGATGAACAGGAATAGGGAGAACCAATGAGAGACTAGCTGGAGGTGTCTGGACGGGAAAATTTAACTCTCATTTCCCACCAGGAAGAGGAATTAACCAAAGGCTCAGCGTGCCATGCCGGAACCAGATTAGGGCCTGAAGCAATCCTGCGGTGTTGCGGCCAGCTCACAAGAAAGCGAGTTGAAGAAAGGAGCTCAGGGGCACTGTAATTCACAAACCTGCAGAGTTATAAATGACAGCTATCATCCAAAAATATACTGAAGTAAGGCTGCCAAGAGGACTTGAAAGCCGGGCAGAATTGCAGGAAACCGATTTCAGGAGGTAGACTGGAATTGCATTTAAAGCATAGGAAAAGAGGCAGAAGGTCGACAATGATGCACTTGGCCAAAAAGGGCGTATGCGTTTTTTCCTGAATATATTCAGGAAAAAACGCATACGCCCTTTTTGGCCAACCAAGCAAGCTTGCAAAGGAAATCTACACTACAATGAAGTCTCACTTCCCCCCCGTCAAAAGGGCCATCTGAAAAAAGTGTAAAATCCAGAAAGGCAGGACAGGCCATGGAGAACTGGGAGCCTTGTTATGCTGATGGGCGGGATGTAAATTGCCAACAGCCACTCTGGAGAAGTGTATGGTGTTTCCTGAAGCATCTAAAAAACAAAGCAACAGAGCCTAGGGCACTTCCACTTATGGTCCTATAGCTTAGGGAAATTAAAATCAAAAAGACACAGCCACCCCAAAGTTTGGGACGGCTCTGTTTACAAGAAACTCGTTTACGGTACAAGTTCAATATCGCATAAAGCGAAAAATGGATAAAGAAGTTGTGGTACTTACGTACAATGCAATATCACTCAGCAATGACATCTATGTCATCAGGCCCATAGCAGCATGATGAGTGGATTCAGGTATGATGATTCTAACTGAAATAAGTCACACAGAAAAAGAAACATCATAAGATATCACTAATACACGGAATGTAAACTTGGCTACACAGGAACTGAATTTCAAAACAGAACATGGTCCCAAATTTAGAAAATCAACTTATGCTTGCTTAAGGGGAAAGGTGAGTTGGGGTGCTGCATAAAACCAGAGATTGAAATGAGCACAGATAAAGTTCCTTAAGCCAAATATGTAATAGACAAGAGCTACTCCTTGCTCAACGAAATGGACTCAAAACCCCATATTAAATGCCTAATAATGTACCTGACTAGTAAGTAAATTAAAACCTACGGATTGCTATGTCTCTGAAAGTGAATCAATCGTGAGTACAGGGGCAAAAACGCAGCAGTGATAGGATTGGAGAGTTTTGGTGAGCAAATGAAGACCCTTTGAAGTCATATTGCATGGTACCCATTCCACGGGTCTCAACTCTCCAGGTTTACGGGATTCTTCCTTCAGCTAAAACATGCATGTGGAACCCAGAGTATGATCAACCGTGTGATCGGGAGACGTGTTGAAATATGTCTCAGTTCTCGTCCCCTGGTACTCGGGTGCAACATTCCAGATGCTTTACTAACACTCTCCCGACTTGGAGAGTCAGTGCCTTTAACCTCCTGTTTGGCCCAGTTTGCAAATTCCACGGAAGATGAACAGGAATAGGGAGAACCAATGAGAGACTAGCTGGAGGTGTCTGGACGGGAAAATTTAACTCTCATTTCCCACCAGGAAGAGGAATTAACCAAAGGCTCAGCGTGCCATGCCGGAACCAGATTAGGGCCTGAAGCAATCCTGCGGTGTTGCGGCCAGCTCACAAGAAAGCGAGTTGAAGAAAGGAGCTCAGGGGCACTGTAATTCACAAACCTGCAGAGTTATAAATGACAGCTATCATCCAAAAATATACTGAAGTAAGGCTGCCAAGAGGACTTGAAAGCCGGGCAGAATTGCAGGAAACCGATTTCAGGAGGTAGACTGGAATTGCATTTAAGGCATAGGAAAAGAGGCAGAAGGTCGACAATGATGCACTTGGCCAAAAAGGGCGTATGCGTTTTTTCCTGAATATATTCAGGAAAAAACGCATACGCCCTTTTTGGCCAACCAAGCAAGCTTGCAAAGGAAATCTGCACTACAATGAAGTCTCACTTCCCCCCCGTCAAAAGGGCCATCTGAAAAAAGTGTAAAATCCAGAAAGGCAGGACAGGCCATGGAGAACTGGGAGCCTTGTTATGCTGATGGGCGGGATGTAAATTGCCAACAGCCACTCGGGAGAAGTTTATGGTGTTTCCTGAAACATCTAAAAAACAAAGCAACAGAGCCTAGGGCACTTCCACTTATGGTCCTATAGCTTAGGGAAATTAAAATCAAAAAGACACAGCCACCCCAAAGTTTGGGATGGCTCTGTTTACAAGAAACTCGTTTACGGTACAAGTTCAATATCGCATAAAGCGAAAAATGGATAAAGAAGTTGTGGTACTTACGTACAATGCAATATCACTCAGCAATGACATCTATGTCATCAGGCCCATAGCAGCATAATGAGTGGATTCAGGTATGATGATTCTAACTGAAATAAGTCACACAGAAAAAGAAACATCATAAGATATCACTAATACACGGAATGTAAACTTGGCTACACAGGAACTGAATTTCAAAACAGAACATGGTCCCAAATTTAGAAAATCAACTTATGCTTGCTTAAGGGGAAAGGTGAGTTGGGGTGCTGCATAAAACCAGAGATTGAAATGAGCACAGATAAAGTTCCTTAAGCCAAATATGTAATAGACAAGAGCTACTCCTTGCTCAACGAAATGGACTCAAAACCCCATATTAAACGCCTAATAATGTACCTGACTAGTAAGTATCTTAAAACCTATGGATTGCTATGTCTCTGAAAGTGAATCAATCGTGAGTACAGGGGCAAAAACGCAGCAGTGATAGGATTGGAGAGTTTTGGTGAGCAAATGAAGACCCTTTGAAGTCATATTGCATGGTACCCATTCCACGGGTCTCAACTATCCAGGTTTAAGGGATTCTTCCTTCAGCTAAAACATGCATGTGGAACCCAGAGTATGATCAACCGTGTGATCGGGAGACGTGTTGAAATATGTCTCAGTTCTCGTCCCCTGGTACTCGGGTGCAACATTCCAGATGCTTTACTAACACTCTCCCGACTTGGAGAGTCAGTGCCTTTAACCTCCTGTTTGGCCCAGTTTGCAAATTCCGCGGAAGATGAACAGGAATAGGGAGAACCAATGAGAGACTAGCTGGAGGTGTCTGGACGGGAAAATTTAACTCTCATTTCCCACCAGGAAGAGGAATTAACCAAAGGCTCAGCGTGCCATGCCGGAACCAGATTAGGGCCTGAAGCAATCCTGCGGTGTTGCGGCCAGCTCACAAGAAAGCGAGTTGAAGAAAGGAGCTCAGGGGCACTGTAATTCACAAACCTGCAGAGTTATAAATGACAGCTATCATCCAAAAATATACTGAAGTAAGGCTGCCAAGAGGACTTGAAAGCCGGGCAGAATTGCAGGAAACCGATTTCAGGAGGTAGACTGGAATTGCATTTAAAGCATAGGAAAAGAGGCAGAAGGTCGACAATGATGCACTTCGCCAAAAAGGGCGTATGCGTTTTTTCCTGAATATATTCAGGAAAAAACGCATACGCCCTTTTTGGCCAACCAAGCAAGCTTGCAAAGGAAATCTGCACTACAATGAAGTCTCACTTCCCCCCCGTCAAAAGGGCCATCTGAAAAAAGTGTAAAATCCAGAAAGGCAGGACAGGCCATGGAGAACTGGGAGCCTTGTTATGCTGATGGGCGGGATGTAAATTGCCAACAGCCACTCGGGAGAAGTGTATGGTGTTTCCTGAAACATCTAAAAAACAAAGCAACAGAGCCTAGGGCACTTCCACTTATGGTCCTATAGCTTAGGGAAATTAAAATCAAAAAGACACAGCCACCCCAAAGTTTGGGACGGCTCTGTTTACAAGAAACTCGTTTACGGTACAAGTTCAATATCGCATAAAGCGAAAAATGGATAAAGAAGTTGTGGTACTTACGTACAATGCAATATCACTCAGCAATGACATCTATGTCATCAGGCCCATAGCAGCATAATGAGTGGATTCAGGTATGATGATTCTAACTGAAATAAGTCACACAGAAAAAGAAACATCATAAGATATCACTAATACACGGAATGTAAACTTGGCTACACAGGAACTGAATTTCAAAACAGAACATGGTCCCAAATTTAGAAAATCAACTTATGCTTGCTTAAGGGGAAAGGTGAGTTGGGGTGCTGCATAAAACCAGAGATTGAAATGAGCACAGATAAAGTTCCTTAAGCCAAATATGTAATAGACAAGAGCTACTCCTTGCTCAACGAAATGGACTCTAAACCCCATATTAAACGCCTAATAATGTACCTGACTAGTAAGTATCTTAAAACCTATGGATTGCTATGTCTCTGAAAGTGAATCAATCGTGAGTACAGGGGCAAAAACGCAGCAGTGATAGGATTGGAGAGTTTTGGTGAGCAAATGAAGACCCTTTGAAGTCATATTGCATGGTACCCATTCCACGGGTCTCAACTCTCCAGGTTTAAGGGATTCTTCCTTCAGCTAAAACATGCATGTGGAACCCAGAGTATGATCAACCGTGTGATCGGGAGACGTGTTGAAATATGTCTCAGGTCTCGTCCCCTGGTACTCGGGTGCAACATTCCAGATGCTTTACTAACACTCTCCCGACTTGGAGAGTCAGTGCCTTTAACCTCCTGTTTGGCCCAGTTTGCAAATTCCGCGGAAGATGAACAGGAATAGGGAGAACCAATGAGAGACTAGCTGGAGGTGTCTGGACGGGAAAATTTAACTCTCATTCCCCACCAGGAAGAGGAATTAACCAAAGGCTCAGCGTGCCATGCCGGAACCAGATTAGGGCCTGAAGCAATCCTGCGGTGTTGCGGCCAGCTCACAAGAAAGCGAGTTGAAGAAAGGAGCTCAGGGGCACTGTAATTCACAAACCTTCAGAGTTATAAATGACAGCTATCATCCAAAAATATACTGAAGTAAGGCTGCCAAGAGGACTTGAAAGCCGGGCAGAATTGCAGGAAACCGATTTCAGGAGGTAGACTGGAATTGCATTTAAAGCATAGGAAAAGAGGCAGAAGGTCGACAATGATGCACTTGGCCAAAAAGGGCATATGCGTTTTTTCCTGAATATATTCAGGAAAAAACGCATACGCCCTTTTTGGCCAACCAAGCAAGCTTGCAAAGGAAATCTGCACTACAATGAAGTCTCACTTCCCCCCCGTCAAAAGGGCCATCTGAAAAAAGTGTAAAATCCAGAAAGGCAGGACAGGCCATGGAGAACTGGGAGCCTTGTTATGCTGATGGGCGGGATGTAAATTGCCAACAGCCACTCGGGAGAAGTGTATGGTGTTTCCTGAAACATCTAAAAAACAAAGCAACAGAGCCTAGGGCACTTCCACTTATGGTCCTATAGCTTAGGGAAATTAAAATCAAAAAGACACAGCCACCCCAAAGTTTGGGATGGCTCTGTTTACAAGAAACTCGTTTACGGTACAAGTTCAATATCGCATAAAGCGAAAAATGGATAAAGAAGGTGTGGTACTTACGTACAATGCAATATCACTCAGCAATGACATCTATGTCATCAGGCCCATAGCAGCATAATGAGTGGATTCAGGTATGATGATTCTAACTGAAATAAGTCACACAGAAAAAGAAACATCATAAGATATCACTAATACACGGAATGTAAACTTGGCTACACAGGAACTGAATTTCAAAACAGAACATGGTCCCAAATTTAGAAAACCAACTTATGCTTGCTTAAGGGGAAAGGTGAGTTGGGGTGCTGCATAAAACCAGAGATTGAAATGAGCACAGATAAAGTTCCTTAAGCCAAATATGTAATAGACAAGAGCTACTCCTTGCTCAACGAAATGGACTCAAAACCCCATATTAAACGCCTAATAATGTACCTGACTAGTAAGTATCTTAAAACCTATGGATTGCTATGTCTCTGAAAGTGAATCAATCGTGAGTACAGGGGCAAAAACGCAGCAGTGATAGGATTGGAGAGTTTTGGTGAGCAAATGAAGACCCTTTGAAGTCATATTGCATGGTACCCATTCCACGGGTCTCAACTCTCCAGGTTTAAGGGATTCTTCCTTCAGCTAAAACATGCATGTGGAACCCAGAGTATGATCAACCGTGTGATCGGGAGACGTGTTGAAATATGTCTCAGTTCTCGTCCCCTGGTACTCGGGTGCAACATTCCAGATGCTTTACTAACACTCTCCCGACTTGGAGAGTCAGTGCCTTTAACCTCCTGTTTGGCCCAGTTTGCAAATTCCACGGAAGATGAACAGGAATAGGGAGAACCAATGAGAGACTAGCTGGAGGTGTCTGGACGGGAAAATTTAACTCTCATTTCCCACCAGGAAGAGGAATTAACCAAAGGCTCAGCGTGCCATGCCGGAACCAGATTAGGGCCTGAAGCAATCCTGCGGTGTTGCGGCCAGCTCACAAGAAAGCGAGTTGAAGAAAGGAGCTCAGGGGCACTGTAATTCACAAACCTGCAGAGTTATAAATGACAGCTATCATCCAAAAATATACTGAAGTAAGGCTGCCAAGAGGACTTGAAAGCCGGGCAGAATTGCAGGAAACCGATTTCAGGAGGTAGACTGGAATTGCATTTAAAGCATAGGAAAAGAGGCAGAAGGTCGACAATGATGCACTTGCCAAAAAGGGCGTATGCGTTTTTTCCTGAATATATTCAGGAAAAAACGCATACGCCCTTTTTGGCCAACCAAGCAAGCTTGCAAAGGAAATCTGCACTACAATGAAGTCTCACTTCCCCCCCGTCAAAAGGGCCATCTGAAAAAAGTGTAAAATCCAGAAAGGCAGGACAGGCCATGGAGAACTGGGAGCCTTGTTATGCTGATGGGCGGGATGTAAATTGCCAACAGCCACTCGGGAGAAGTGTATGGTGTTTCCTGAAACATCTAAAAAACAAAGCAACAGAGCCTAGGGCACTTCCACTTATGGTCCTATAGCTTAGGGAAATTAAAATCAAAAAGACACAGCCACCCCAAAGTTTGGGATGGCTCTGTTTACAAGAAACTCGTTTACGGTACAAGTTCAATATCGCATAAAGCGAAAAATGGATAAAGAAGTTGTGGTACTTACGTACAATGCAATATCACTCAGCAATGACATCTATGTCATCAGGCCCATAGCAGCATAATGAGTGGATTCAGGTATGATGATTCTAACTGAAATAAGTCACACAGAAAAAGAAACATCATAAGATATCACTAATACACGGAATGTAAACTTGGCTACACAGGAACTGAATTTCAAAACAGAACATGGTCCCAAATTTAGAAAACCAACTTATGCTTGCTTAAGGGGAAAGGTGAGTTGGGGTGCTGCATAAAACCAGAGATTGAAATGAGCACAGATAAAGTTCCTTAAGCCAAATATGTAATAGACAAGAGCTACTCCTTGCTCAACGAAATGGACTCTAAACCCCATATTAAACGCCTAATAATGTACCTGACTAGTAAGTATCTTAAAACCTATGGATTGCTATGTCTCTGAAAGTGAATCAATCGTGAGTACAGGGGCAAAAACGCAGCAGTGATAGGATTGGAGAGTTTTGGTGAGCAAATGAAGACCCTTTGAAGTCATATTGCATGGTACCCATTCCACGGGTCTCAACTCTCCAGGTTTACGGGATTCTTCCTTCAGCTAAAACATGCATGTGGAACCCAGAGTATGATCAACCGTGTGATCGGGAGACGTGTTGAAATATGTCTCAGTTCTCGTCCCCTGGTACTCGGGTGCAAATTCCAGATGCTTTACTAAACACTCTCCCGACTTGGAGAGTCAGTGCCTTTAACCTCCTGTTTGGCCCAGTTTGCAAATTCCGCGGAAGATGAACAGGAATAGGGAGAACCAATGAGAGACTAGCTGGAGGTGTCTGGACGGGAAAATTTAACTCTCATTTCCCACCAGGAAGAGGAATTAACCAAAGGCTCAGCGTGCCATGCCGGAACCAGATTAGGGCCTGAAGCAATCCTGCGGTGTTGCGGCCAGCTCACAAGAAAGCGAGTTGAAGAAAGGAGCTCAGGGGCACTGTAATTCACAAACCTGCAGAGTTATAAATGACAGCTATCATCCAAAAATATACTGAAGTAAGGCTGCCAAGAGGACTTGAAAGCCGGGCAGAATTGCAGGAAACCGATTTCAGGAGGTAGACTGGAATTGCATTTAAAGCATAGGAAAAGAGGCAGAAGGTCGCCAATGATGCACTTGGCCAAAAAGGCCGTATGCGTTTTTTCCTGAATATATTCAGGAAAAAACGCATACGCCCTTTTTGGCCAACCAAGCAAGCTTGCAAAGGAAATCTGCACTACATTGAAGTCTCACATCCCCCCCGTCAAAAGGGCCATCTGAAAAAAGTGTAAAATCCAGAAAGGCAGGACAGGCCATGGAGAACTGGGAGCCTTGTTATGCTGATGGGCGGGATGTAAATTGCCAACAGCCACTCGGGAGAAGTGTATGGTGTTTCCTGAAACATCTAAAAAACAAAGCAACAGAGCCTAGGGCACTTCCACTTATGGTCCTATAGCTTAGGGAAATTAAAATCAAAAAGACACAGCCACCCCAAAGTTTGGGATGGCTCTGTTTACAAGAAACTCGTTTACAGTACAAGTTCAATATCGCATAAAGCGAAAAATGGATAAAGAAGGTGTGGTACTTACGTACAATGCAATATCATTCAGCAATGACATCTATGTCATCAGGCCCATAGCAGCATAATGAGTGGATTCAGGTATGATGATTCTAACTGAAATAAGTCACACAGAAAAAGAAACATCATAAGATATCACTAATACACGGAATGTAAACTTGGCTACACAGGAACTGAATTTCAAAACAGAACATGGTCCCAAATTTAGAAAACCAACTTATGCTTGCTTAAGGGGAAAGGTGAGTTGGGGTGCTGCATAAAACCAGAGATTGAAACGAGCACAGATAAAGTTCCTTAAGCCAAATATGTAATAGACAAGAGCTACTCCTTGCTCAACGAAATGGACTCAAAACCCCATATTAAACGCCTAATAATGTACCTGACTAGTAAGTATCTTAAAACCTATGGATTGCTATGTCTCTGAAAGTGAATCAATCGTGAGTACAGGGGCAAAAACGCAGCAGTGATAGGATTGGAGAGTTTTGGTGAGCAAATGAAGACTCTTTGAAGTCATATTGCATGGTACCCATTCCACGGGTCTCAACTCTCCAGGTTTAAGGGATTCTTCCTTCAGCTAAAACATGCATGTGGAACCCAGAGTATGATCAACCGTGTGATCGGGAGACGTGTTGAAATATGTCTCAGTTCTCGTCCCCTGGTACTCGGGTGCAACATTCCAGATGCTTTACTAACACTCTCCCGACTTGGAGAGTCAGTGCCTTTAACCTCCTGTTTGGCCCAGTTTGCAAATTCGGTGGAAGATGAACAGGAATAGGGAGAACCAATGAGACACTAGCTGGAGGTGTCTGGACGGGAAAATTTAACTCTCATTTCCCACCAGGAAGAGGAATTAACCAAAGGCTCAGCGTGCCATGCCGGAACCAGATTAGGGCCTGAAGCAATCCTGCGGTGTTGCGGCCAGCTCACAAGAAAGCGAGTTGAAGAAAGGAGCTCAGGGGCACTGTAATTCACAAACCTGCAGAGTTATAAATGACAGCTATCATCCAAAAATATACTGAAGTAAGGCTGCCAAGAGGACTTGAAAGCCGGGCAGAATTGCAGGAAACCGATTTCAGGAGGTAGACTGGAATTGCATTTAAAGCATAGGAAAAGAGGCAGAAGGTCGACAATGATGCACTTGGCCAAAAAGGGCGTATGCGTTTTTTCCTGAATATATTCAGGAAAAAACGCATACGCCCTTTTTGGCCAACCAAGCAAGCTTGCAAAGGAAATCTGCACTACAATGAAGTCTCACTTCCCCCCCGTCAAAAGGGCCATCTGAAAAAAGTGTAAAATCCAGAAAGGCAGGACAGGCCATGGAGAACTGGGAGCCTTGTTATGCTGATGGGCGGGATGTAAATTGCCAACAGCCACTCGGGAGAAGTGTATGGTGTTTCCTGAAACATCTAAAAAACAAAGCAACAGAGCCTAGGGCACTTCCACTTATGGTCCTATAGCTTAGGGAAATTAAAATCAAAAAGACACAGCCACCCCAAAGTTTGGGATGGCTCTGTTTACAAGAAACTCGTTTACGGTACAAGTTCAATATCGCATAAAGCGAAAAATGGATAAAGAAGTTGTGGTACTTACGTACAATGCAATATCACTCAGCAATGACATCTATGTCATCAGGCCCATAGCAGCATAATGAGTGGATTCAGGTATGATGATTCTAACTGAAATAAGTCACACAGAAAAAGAAACATCATAAGATATCACTAATACACGGAATGTAAACTTGGCTACACAGGAACTGAATTTCAAAACAGAACATGGTCCCAAATTTAGAAAACCAACTTATGCTTGCTTAAGGGGAAAGGTGAGTTGGGGTGCTGCATAAAACCAGAGATTGAAATGAGCACAGATAAAGTTCCTTAAGCCAAATATGTAATAGACAAGAGCTACTCCTTGCTCAACGAAATGGACTCAAAACCCCATATTAAACGCCTAATAATGTACCTGACTAGTAAGTATCTTAAAACCTATGGATTGCTATGTCTCTGAAAGTGAATCAATCGTGAGTACAGGGGCAAAAACGCAGCAGTGATAGGATTGGAGAGTTTTGGTGAGCAAATGAAGACCCTTTGAAGTCATATTGCATGGTACCCATTCCACGGGTCTCAACTCTCCAGGTTTAAGGGATTCTTCCTTCAGCTAAAACATGCATGTGGAACCCAGAGTATGATCAACCGTGTGATCGGGAGACGTGTTGAAATATGTCTCAGTTCTCGTCCCCTGGTACTCGGGTGCAACATTCCAGATGCTTTACTAACACTCTCCCGACTTGGAGAGTCAGTGCCTTTAACCTCCTGTTTGGCCCAGTTTGCAAATTCCGCGGAAGATGAACAGGAATAGGGAGAACCAATGAGAGACTAGCTGGAGGTGTCTGGACGGGAAAATTTAACTCTCATTTCCCACCAGGAAGAGGAATTAACCAAAGGCTCAGCGTGCCATGCCGGAACCAGATTAGGGCCTGAAGCAATCCTGCGGTGTTGCGGCCAGCTCACAAGAAAGCGAGTTGAAGAAAGGAGCTCAGGGGCACTGTAATTCACAAACCTGCAGAGTTATAAATGACAGCTATCATCCAAAAATATACTGAAGTAAGGCTGCCAAGAGGACTTGAAAGCCGGGCAGAATTGCAGGAAACCGATTTCAGGAGGTAGACTGGAATTGCATTTAAAGCATAGGAAAAGAGGCAGAAGGTCGCCAATGATGCACTTGGCCAAAAAGGCCGTATGCGTTTTTTCCTGAATATATTCAGGAAAAAACGCATACGCCCTTTTTGGCCAACCAAGCAAGCTTGCAAAGGAAATCTGCACTACATTGAAGTCTCACATCCCCCCCGTCAAAAGGGCCATCTGAAAAAAGTGTAAAATCCAGAAAGGCAGGACAGGCCATGGAGAACTGGGAGCCTTGTTATGCTGATGGGCGGGATGTAAATTGCCAACAGCCACTCGGGAGAAGTGTATGGTGTTTCCTGAAACATCTAAAAAACAAAGCAACAGAGCCTAGGGCACTTCCACTTATGGTCCTATAGCTTAGGGAAATTAAAATCAAAAAGACACAGCCACCCCAAAGTTTGGGATGGCTCTGTTTACAAGAAACTCGTTTACAGTACAAGTTCAATATCGCATAAAGCGAAAAATGGATAAAGAAGGTGTGGTACTTACGTACAATGCAATATCATTCAGCAATGACATCTATGTCATCAGGCCCATAGCAGCATAATGAGTGGATTCAGGTATGATGATTCTAACTGAAATAAGTCACACAGAAAAAGAAACATCATAAGATATCACTAATACACGGAATGTAAACTTGGCTACACAGGAACTGAATTTCAAAACAGAACATGGTCCCAAATTTAGAAAACCAACTTATGCTTGCTTAAGGGGAAAGGTGAGTTGGGGTGCTGCATAAAACCAGAGATTGAAACGAGCACAGATAAAGTTCCTTAAGCCAAATATGTAATAGACAAGAGCTACTCCTTGCTCAACGAAATGGACTCAAAACCCCATATTAAACGCCTAATAATGTACCTGACTAGTAAGTATCTTAAAACCTATGGATTGCTATGTCTCTGAAAGTGAATCAATCGTGAGTACAGGGGCAAAAACGCAGCAGTGATAGGATTGGAGAGTTTTGGTGAGCAAATGAAGACTCTTTGAAGTCATATTGCATGGTACCCATTCCACGGGTCTCAACTCTCCAGGTTTAAGGGATTCTTCCTTCAGCTAAAACATGCATGTGGAACCCAGAGTATGATCAACCGTGTGATCGGGAGACGTGTTGAAATATGTCTCAGTTCTCGTCCCCTGGTACTCGGGTGCAACATTCCAGATGCTTTACTAACACTCTCCCGACTTGGAGAGTCAGTGCCTTTAACCTCCTGTTTGGCCCAGTTTGCAAATTCGGTGGAAGATGAACAGGAATAGGGAGAACCAATGAGACACTAGCTGGAGGTGTCTGGACGGGAAAATTTAACTCTCATTTCCCACCAGGAAGAGGAATTAACCAAAGGCTCAGCGTGCCATGCCGGAACCAGATTAGGGCCTGAAGCAATCCTGCGGTGTTGCGGCCAGCTCACAAGAAAGCGAGTTGAAGAAAGGAGCTCAGGGGCACTGTAATTCACAAACCTGCAGAGTTATAAATGACAGCTATCATCCAAAAATATACTGAAGTAAGGCTGCCAAGAGGACTTGAAAGCCGGGCAGAATTGCAGGAAACCGATTTCAGGAGGTAGACTGGAATTGCATTTAAAGCATAGGAAAAGAGGCAGAAGGTCGACAATGATGCACTTGGCCAAAAAGGGCGTATGCGTTTTTTCCTGAATATATTCAGGAAAAAACGCATACGCCCTTTTTGGCCAACCAAGCAAGCTTGCAAAGGAAATCTGCACTACAATGAAGTCTCACTTCCCCCCCGTCAAAAGGGCCATCTGAAAAAAGTGTAAAATCCAGAAAGGCAGGACAGGCCATGGAGAACTGGGAGCCTTGTTATGCTGATGGGCGGGATGTAAATTGCCAACAGCCACTCGGGAGAAGTGTATGGTGTTTCCTGAAACATCTAAAAAACAAAGCAACAGAGCCTAGGGCACTTCCACTTATGGTCCTATAGCTTAGGGAAATTAAAATCAAAAAGACACAGCCACCCCAAAGTTTGGGATGGCTCTGTTTACAAGAAACTCGTTTACGGTACAAGTTCAATATCGCATAAAGCGAAAAATGGATAAAGAAGTTGTGGTACTTACGTACAATGCAATATCACTCAGCAATGACATCTATGTCATCAGGCCCATAGCAGCATAATGAGTGGATTCAGGTATGATGATTCTAACTGAAATAAGTCACACAGAAAAAGAAACATCATAAGATATCACTAATACACGGAATGTAAACTTGGCTACACAGGAACTGAATTTCAAAACAGAACATGGTCCCAAATTTAGAAAACCAACTTATGCTTGCTTAAGGGGAAAGGTGAGTTGGGGTGCTGCATAAAACCAGAGATTGAAATGAGCACAGATAAAGTTCCTTAAGCCAAATATGTAATAGACAAGAGCTACTCCTTGCTCAACGAAATGGACTCAAAACCCCATATTAAACGCCTAATAATGTACCTGACTAGTAAGTATCTTAAAACCTATGGATTGCTATGTCTCTGAAAGTGAATCAATCGTGAGTACAGGGGCAAAAACGCAGCAGTGATAGGATTGGAGAGTTTTGGTGAGCAAATGAAGACCCTTTGAAGTCATATTGCATGGTACCCATTCCACGGGTCTCAACTCTCCAGGTTTAAGGGATTCTTCCTTCAGCTAAAACATGCATGTGGAACCCAGAGTATGATCAACCGTGTGATCGGGAGACGTGTTGAAATATGTCTCAGTTCTCGTCCCCTGGTACTCGGGTGCAACATTCCAGATGCTTTACTAACACTCTCCCGACTTGGAGAGTCAGTGCCTTTAACCTCCTGTTTGGCCCAGTTTGCAAATTCCGCGGAAGATGAACAGGAATAGGGAGAACCAATGAGAGACTAGCTGGAGGTGTCTGGACGGGAAAATTTAACTCTCATTTCCCACCAGGAAGAGGAATTAACCAAAGGCTCAGCGTGCCATGCCGGAACCAGATTAGGGCCTGAAGCAATCCTGCGGTGTTGCGGCCAGCTCACAAGAAAGCGAGTTGAAGAAAGGAGCTCAGGGGCACTGTAATTCACAAACCTGCAGAGTTATAAATGACAGCTATCATCCAAAAATATACTGAAGTAAGGCTGCCAAGAGGACTTGAAAGCCGGGCAGAATTGCAGGAAACCGATTTCAGGAGGTAGACTGGAATTGCATTTAAAGCATAGGAAAAGAGGCAGAAGGTCGACAATGATGCACTTGGCCAAAAAGGGCGTATGCGTTTTTTCCTGAATATATTCAGGAAAAAACGCATACGCCCTTTTTGGCCAACCAAGCAAGCTTGCAAAGGAAATCTGCACCACAATGAAGTCTCACTTCCCCCCCGTCAAAAGGGCCATCTGAAAAAAGTGTAAAATCCAGAAAGGCAGGACAGGCCATGGAGAACTGGGAGCCTTGTTATGCTGATGGGCGGGATGTAAATTGCCAACAGCCACTCTGGAGAAGTGTATGGTGTTTCCTGAAGCATCTAAAAAACAAAGCAACAGAGCCTAGGGCACTTCCACTTATGGTCCTATAGCTTAGGGAAATTAAAATCAAAAAGACACAGCCACCCCAAAGTTTGGGACGGCTCTGTTTACAAGAAACTCGTTTACGGTACAAGTTCAATATCGCATAAAGCGAAAAATGGATAAAGAAGTTGTGGTACTTACGTACAATGCAATATCACTCAGCAATGACATCTATGTCATCAGGCCCATAGCAGCATAATGAGTGGATTCAGGTATGATGATTCTAACTGAAATAAGTCACACAGAAAAAGAAACATCATAAGATATCACTAATACACGGAATGTAAACTTGGCTACACAGGAACTGAATTTCAAAACAGAACATGGTCCCAAATTTAGAAAATCAACTTATGCTTGCTTAAGGGGAAAGGTGAGTTGGGGTGCTGCATAAAACCAGAGATTGAAATGAGCACAGATAAAGTTCCTTAAGCCAAATATGTAATAGACAAGAGCTACTCCTTGCTCAACGAAATGGACTCAAAACCCCATATTAAATGCCTAATAATGTACCTGACTAGTAAGTATCTTAAAACCTACGGATTGCTATGTCTCTGAAAGTGAATCAATCGTGAGTACAGGGGCAAAAACGCAGCAGTGATAGGATTGGAGAGTTTTGGTGAGCAAATGAAGACCCTTTGAAGTCATATTGCATGGTACCCATTCCACGGGTCTCAACTCTCCAGGTTTACGGGATTCTTCCTTCAGCTAAAACATGCATGTGGAACCCAGAGTATGATCAACCGTGTGATCGGGAGACGTGTTGAAATATGTCTCAGTTCTCGTCCCCTGGTACTCGGGTGCAACATTCCAGATGCTTTACTAACACTCTCCCGACTTGGAGAGTCAGTGCCTTTAACCTCCTGTTTGGCCCAGTTTGCAAATTCCACGGAAGATGAACAGGAATAGGGAGAACCAATGAGAGACTAGCTGGAGGTGTCTGGACGGGAAAATTTAACTCTCATTTCCCACCAGGAAGAGGAATTAACCAAAGGCTCAGCGTGCCATGCCGGAACCAGATTAGGGCCTGAAGCAATCCTGCGGTGTTGCGGCCAGCTCACAAGAAAGCGAGTTGAAGAAAGGAGCTCAGGGGCACTGTAATTCACAAACCTGCAGAGTTATAAATGACAGCTATCATCCAAAAATATACTGAAGTAAGGCTGCCAAGAGGACTTGAAAGCCGGGCAGAATTGCAGGAAACCGATTTCAGGAGGTAGACTGGAATTGCATTTAAGGCATAGGAAAAGAGGCAGAAGGTCGACAATGATGCACTTGGCCAAAAAGGGCGTATGCGTTTTTTCCTGAATATATTCAGGAAAAAACGCATACGCCCTTTTTGGCCAACCAAGCAAGCTTGCAAAGGAAATCTGCACTACAATGAAGTCTCACTTCCCCCCGTCAAAAGGGCCATCTGAAAAAAGTGTAAAATCCAGAAAGGCAGGACAGGCCATGGAGAACTGGGAGCCTTGTTATGCTGATGGGCGGGATGTAAATTGCCAACAGCCACTCGGGAGAAGTTTATGGTGTTTCCTGAAACATCTAAAAAACAAAGCAACAGAGCCTAGGGCACTTCCACTTATGGTCCTATAGCTTAGGGAAATTAAAATCAAAAAGACACAGCCACCCCAAAGTTTGGGATGGCTCTGTTTACAAGAAACTCGTTTACGGTACAAGTTCAATATCGCATAAAGCGAAAAATGGATAAAGAAGTTGTGGTACTTACGTACAATGCAATATCACTCAGCAATGACATCTATGTCATCAGGCCCATAGCAGCATAATGAGTGGATTCAGGTATGATGATTCTAACTGAAATAAGTCACACAGAAAAAGAAACATCATAAGATATCACTAATACACGGAATGTAAACTTGGCTACACAGGAACTGAATTTCAAAACAGAACATGGTCCCAAATTTAGAAAATCAACTTATGCTTGCTTAAGGGGAAAGGTGAGTTGGGGTGCTGCATAAAACCAGAGATTGAAATGAGCACAGATAAAGTTCCTTAAGCCAAATATGTAATAGACAAGAGCTACTCCTTGCTCAACGAAATGGACTCAAAACCCCATATTAAATGCCTAATAATGTACCTGACTAGTAAGTATCTTAAAACCTACGGATTGCTATGTCTCTGAAAGTGAATCAATCGTGAGTACAGGGGCAAAAACACAGCAGTGATAGGATTGGAGAGTTTTGGTGAGCAAATGAAGACCCTTTGAAGTCATATTGCATGGTACCCATTCCACGGGTCTCAACTCTCCAGGTTTACGGTATTCTTCCTTCAGCTAAAACATGCATATGGAACCCAGAGTATGATCAACCGTGTGATCGGGAGACGTGTTGAAATATGTCTCAGTTCTCGTCCCCTGGTACTCGGGTGCAACATTCCAGATGCTTTACTAACACTCTCCCGACTTGGAGAGTCAGTGCCTTTAACCTCCTGTTTGGCCCAGTTTGCAAATTCCGCGGAAGATGAACAGGAATAGGGAGAACCAATGAGAGACTAGCTGGAGGTGTCTGGACGGGAAAATTTAACTCTCATTTCCCACCAGGAAGAGGAATTAACCAAAGGCTCAGCGTGCCATGCCGGAACCAGATTAGGGCCTGAAGCAATCCTGCGGTGTTGCGGCCAGCTCACAAGAAAGCGAGTTGAAGAAAGGAGCTCAGGGGCACTGTAATTCACAAACCTGCAGAGTTATAAATGACAGCTATCATCCAAAAATATACTGAAGTAAGGCTGCCAAGAGGACTTGAAAGCCGGGCAGAATTGCAGGAAACCGATTTCAGGAGGTAGACTGGAATTGCATTTAAAGCATAGGAAAAGAGGCAGAAGGTCGACAATGATGCACTTGGCCAAAAAGGGCGTATGCGTTTTTTCCTGAATATATTCAGGAAAAAACGCATACGCCCTTTTTGGCCAACCAAGCAAGCTTGCAAAGGAAATCTGCACTACAATGAAGTCTCACTTCCCCCCCGTCAAAAGGGCCATCTGAAAAAAGTGTAAAATCCAGAAAGGCAGGACAGGCCATGGAGAACTGGGAGCCTTGTTATGCTGATGGGCGGGATGTAAATTGCCAACAGCCACTCGGGAGAAGTGTATGGTGTTTCCTGAAACATCTAAAAAACAAAGCAACAGAGCCTAGGGCACTTCCACTTATGGTCCTATAGCTTAGGGAAATTAAAATCAAAAAGACACAGCCACCCCAAAGTTTGGGACGGCTCTGTTTACAAGAAACTCGTTTACGGTACAAGTTCAATATCGCATAAAGCGAAAAATGGATAAAGAAGTTGTGGTACTTACGTACAATGCAATATCACTCAGCAATGACATCTATGTCATCAGGCCCATAGCAGCATAATGAGTGGATTCAGGTATGATGATTCTAACTGAAATAAGTCACACAGAAAAAGAAACATCATAAGATATCACTAATACACGGAATGTAAACTTGGCTACACAGGAACTGAATTTCAAACAGAACATGGTCCCAAATTTAGAAAATCAACTTATGCTTGCTTAAGGGGAAAGGTGAGTTGGGGTGCTGCATAAAACCAGAGATTGAAATGAGCACAGATAAAGTTCCTTAAGCCAAATATGTAATAGACAAGAGCTACTCCTTGCTCAACGAAATGGACTCAAAACCCCATATTAAATGCCTAATAATGTACCTGACTAGTAAGTATCTTAAAACCTACGGATTGCTATGTCTCTGAAAGTGAACCAATCGTGAGTACAGGGGCAAAAACACAGCAGTGATAGGATTGGAGAGTTTTGGTGAGCAAATGAAGACCCTTTGAAGTCATATTGCATGGTACCCATTCCACGGGTCTCAACTCTCCAGGTTTACGGTATTCTTCCTTCAGCTAAAACATGCATATGGAACCCAGAGTATGATCAACCGTGTGATCGGGAGACGTGTTGAAATATGTCTCAGTTCTCGTCCCCTGGTACTCGGGTGCAACATTCCAGATGCTTTACTAACACTCTCCCGACTTGGAGAGTCAGTGCCTTTAACCTCCTGTTTGGCCCAGTTTGCAAATTCCGCGGAAGATGAACAGGAATAGGGAGAACCAATGAGAGACTAGCTGGAGGTGTCTGGACGGGAAAATTTAACTCTCATTTCCCACCAGGAAGAGGAATTAACCAAAGGCTCAGCGTGCCATGCCGGAACCAGATTAGGGCCTGAAGCAATCCTGCGGTGTTGCGGCCAGCTCACAAGAAAGCGAGTTGAAGAAAGGAGCTCAGGGGCACTGTAATTCACAAACCTGCAGAGTTATAAATGACAGCTATCATCCAAAAATATACTGAAGTAAGGCTGCCAAGAGGACTTGAAAGCCGGGCAGAATTGCAGGAAACCGATTTCAGGAGGTAGACTGGAATTGCATTTAAAGCATAGGAAAAGAGGCAGAAGGTCGACAATGATGCACTTGGCCAAAAAGGGCGTATGCGTTTTTTCCTGAATATATTCAGGAAAAAACGCATACGCCCTTTTTGGCCAACCAAGCAAGCTTGCAAAGGAAATCTGCACTACAATGAAGTCTCACTTCCCCCCCGTCAAAAGGGCCATCTGAAAAAAGTGTAAAATCCAGAAAGGCAGGACAGGCCATGGAGAACTGGGAGCCTTGTTATGCTGATGGGCGGGATGTAAATTGCCAACAGCCACTCGGGAGAAGTGTATGGTGTTTCCTGAAACATCTAAAAAACAAAGCAACAGAGCCTAGGGCACTTCCACTTATGGTCCTATAGCTTAGGGAAATTAAAATCAAAAAGACACAGCCACCCCAAAGTTTGGGACGGCTCTGTTTACAAGAAACTCGTTTACGGTACAAGTTCAATATCGCATAAAGCGAAAAATGGATAAAGAAGTTGTGGTACTTACGTACAATGCAATATCACTCAGCAATGACATCTATGTCATCAGGCCCATAGCAGCATAATGAGTGGATTCAGGTATGATGATTCTAACTGAAATAAGTCACACAGAAAAAGAAACATCATAAGATATCACTAATACACGGAATGTAAACTTGGCTACACAGGAACTGAATTTCAAAACAGAACATGGTCCCAAATTTAGAAAATCAACTTATGCTTGCTTAAGGGGAAAGGTGAGTTGGGGTGCTGCATAAAACCAGAGATTGAAATGAGCACAGATAAAGTTCCTTAAGCCAAATATGTAATAGACAAGAGCTACTCCTTGCTCAACGAAATGGACTCAAAACCCCATATCAAACGCCTAATAATGTACCTGACTAGTAAGTATCTTAAAACCTACGGATTGCTATGTCTCTGAAAGTGAATCAATCGTGAGTACAGGGGCAAAAACGCAGCAGTGATAGGATTGGAGAGTTTTGGTGAGCAAATGAAGACCCTTTGAAGTCATATTGCATGGTACCCATTCCACGGGTCTCAACTCTCCAGGTTTAAGGGATTCTTCCTTCAGCTAAAACATGCATGTGGAACCCAGAGTATGATCAACCGTGTGATCAGGAGACGTGTTGAAATATGTCTCAGGTCTCGTCCCCTGGTACTCGGGTGCAACATTCCAGATGCTTTACTAACACTCTCCCGACTTGGAGAGTCAGTGCCTTTAACCTCCTGTTTGGCCCAGTTTGCAAATTCCGCGGAAGATGAACAGGAATAGGGAGAACCAATGAGAGACTAGCTGGAGGTGTCTGGACGGGAAAATTTAACTCTCATTCCCCACCAGGAAGAGGAATTAACCAAAGGCTCAGCGTGCCATGCCGGAACCAGATTAGGGCCTGAAGCAATCCTGCGGTGTTGCGGCCAGCTCACAAGAAAGCGAGTTGAAGAAAGGAGCTCAGGGGCACTGTAATTCACAAACCTTCAGAGTTATAAATGACAGCTATCATCCAAAAATATACTGAAGTAAGGCTGCCAAGAGGACTTGAAAGCCGGGCAGAATTGCAGGAAACCGATTTCAGGAGGTAGACTGGAATTGCATTTAAAGCATAGGAAAAGAGGCAGAAGGTCGACAATGATGCACTTGGCCAAAAAGGGCGTATGCGTTTTTTCCTGAATATATTCAGGAAAAAACGCATACGCCCTTTTTGGCCAACCAAGCAAGCTTGCAAAGGAAATCTGCACTACAATGAAGTCTCACTTCCCCCCCGTCAAAAGGGCCATCTGAAAAAAGTGTAAAATCCAGAAAGGCAGGACAGGCCATGGAGAACTGGGAGCCTTGTTATGCTGATGGGCGGGATGTAAATTGCCAACAGCCACTCGGGAGAAGTGTATGGTGTTTCCTGAAACATCTAAAAAACAAAGCAACAGAGCCTAGGGCACTTCCACTTATGGTCCTATAGCTTAGGGAAATTAAAATCAAAAAGACACAGCTACCCCAAAGTTTGGGATGGCTCTGTTTACAAGAAACTCGTTTACGGTACAAGTTCAATATCGCATAAAGCGAAAAATGGATAAAGAAGTTGTGGTACTTACGTACAATGCAATATCACTCAGCAATGACATCTATGTCATCAGGCCCATAGCAGCATAATGAGTGGATTCAGGTATGATGATTCTAACTGAAATAAGTCACACAGAAAAAGAAACATCATAAGATATCACTAATACACGGAATGAAAACTTGGCTACACAGGAACTGAATTTCAAAACAGAACATGGTCCCAAATTTAGAAAATCAACTTATGCTTGCTTAAGGGGAAAGGTGAGTTGGGGTGCTGCATAAAACCAGAGATTGAAATGAGCACAGATAAAGTTCCTTAAGCCAAATATGTAATAGACAAGAGCTACTCCTTGCTCAACGAAATGGACTCAACACCCCATATTAAACGCCTAATAATGTACCTGACTAGTAAGTATCTTAAAACCTATGGATTGCTATGTCTCTGAAAGTGAATCAATCGTGAGTACAGGGGCAAAAACGCAGCAGTGATAGGAGTGGAGAGTTTTGGTGAGCAAATGAAGACCCTTTGAAGTCATATTGCATGGTACCCATTCCACGGGTCTCAACTCTCCAGGTTTAAGGGATTCTTCCTTCAGCTAAAACATGCATGTGGAACCCAGAGTATGATCAACCGTGTGATCGGGAGACGTGTTGAAATATGTCTCAGTTCTCGTCCCCTGGTACTCGGGTGCAACATTCCAGATGCTTTACTAACACTCTCCCGACTTGGAGAGTCAGTGCCTTTAACCTCCTCTTTGGCCCAGTTTGCAAATTCCGCGGAAGATGAACAGGAATAGGGAGAACCAATGAGAGACTAGCTGGAGGTGTCTGGACGGGAAAATTTAACTCTCATTTCCCACCAGGAAGAGGAATTAACCAAAGGCTCAGCGTGCCATGCCGGAACCAGATTAGGGCCTGAAGCAATCCTGCGGTGTTGCGGCCAGCTCACAAGAAAGCGAGTTGAAGAAAGGAGCTCAGGGGCACTGTAATTCACAAACCTGCAGAGTTATAAATGACAGCTATCATCCAAAAATATACTGAAGTAAGGCTGCCAAGAGGACTTGAAAGCCGGGCAGAATTGCAGGAAACCGATTTCAGGAGGTAGACTGGAATTGCATTTAAAGCATAGGAAAAGAGGCAGAAGGTCGACAATGATGCACTTGGCCAAAAAGGGCGTATGCGTTTTTTCCTGAATATATTCAGGAGAAAACGCATACGCCCTTTTTGGCCAACCAAGCAAGCTTGCAAAGGAAATCTGCACTACAATGAAGTCTCACTTCCCCCCCGTCAAAAGGGCCATCTGAAAAAAGTGTAAAATCCAGAAAGGCAGGACAGGCCATGGAGAACTGGGAGCCTTGTTATGCTGATGGGCGGGATGTAAATTGCCAACAGCCACTCGGGAGAAGTGTATGGTGTTTCCTGAAACATCTAAAAAACAAAGCAACAGAGCCTAGGGCACTTCCACTTATGGTCCTATAGCTTAGGGAAATTAAAATCAAAAAGACACAGCCACCCCAAAGTTTGGGACGGCTCTGTTTACAAGAACCTCGTTTACGGTACAAGTTCAATATCGCATAAAGCGAAAAATGGATAAAGAAGTTGTGGTACTTACGTACAATGCAATATCACTCAGCAATGACATCTATGTCATCAGGCCCATAGCAGCATAATGAGTGGATTCAGGTATGATGATTCTAACTGAAATAAGTCACACAGAAAAAGAAACATCATAAGATATCACTAATACACGGAATGTAAACTTGGCTACACAGGAACTGAATTTCAAAACAGAACATGGTCCCAAATTTAGAAAATCAACTTATGCTTGCTTAAGGGGAAAGGTGAGTTGGGGTGCTGCATAAAACCAGAGATTGAAATGAGCACAGATAAAGTTCCTTAAGCCAAATATGTAATAGACAAGAGCTACTCCTTGCTCAACGAAATGGACTCAAAACCCCATATTAAACGCCTAATAATGTACCTGACTAGTAAGTATCTTAAAACCTATGGATTGCTATGTCTCTGAAAGTGAATCAATCGTGAGTACAGGGGCAAAAACGCAGCAGTGATAGGAGTGGAGAGTTTTGGTGAGCAAATGAAGACCCTTTGAAGTCATATTGCATGGTACCCATTCCACGGGTCTCAACTCTCCAGGTTTAAGGGATTCTTCCTTCAGCTAAAACATGCATGTGGAACCCAGAGTATGATCAACCGTGTGATCGGGAGACGTGTTGAAATATGTCTCAGGTCTCGTCCCCTGGTACTCGGGTGCAACATTCCAGATGCTTTACTAACACTCTCCCGACTTGGAGAGTCAGTGCCTTTAACCTCCTCTTTGGCCCAGTTTGCAAATTCCGCGGAAGATGAACAGGAATAGGGAGAACCAATGAGAGACTAGCTGGAGGTGTCTGGACGGGAAAATTTAACTCTCATTTCCCACCAGGAAGAGGAATTAACCAAAGGCTCAGCGTGCCATGCCGGAACCAGATTAGGGCCTGAAGCAATCCTGCGGTGTTGCGGCCAGCTCACAAGAAAGCGAGTTGAAGAAAGGAGCTCAGGGGCACTGTAATTCACAAACCTGCAGAGTTATAAATGACAGCTATCATCCAAAAATATACTGAAGTAAGGCTGCCAAGAGGACTTGAAAGCCGGGCAGAATTGCAGGAAACCGATTTCAGGAGGTAGACTGGAATTGCATTTAAAGCATAGGAAAAGAGGCAGAAGGTCGACAATGATGCACTTGGCCAAAAAGGGCGTATGCGTTTTATCCTGAATATATTCAGGAAAAAACGCATACGCCCTTTTTGGCCAACCAAGCAAGCTTGCAAAGGAAATCTGCACTACAATGAAGTCTCACTTCCCCCCCGTCAAAAGGGCCATCTGAAAAAAGTGTAAAATCCAGAAAGGCAGGACAGGCCATGGAGAACTGGGAGCCTTGTTATGCTGATGGGCGAGATGTAAATTGCCAACAGCCACTCGGGAGAAGTGTATGGTGTTTCCTGAAACATCTAAAAAGCAAAGCAACAGAGCCTAGGGCACTTCCACTTATGGTCCTATAGCTTAGGGAAATTAAAATCAAAAAGACACAGCCACCCCAAAGTTTGGGACGGCTCTGTTTACAAGAACCTCGTTTACGGTACAAGTTCAATATCGCATAAAGCAAAAAATGGATAAAGAAGTTGTGGTACTTACGTACAATGCAATATCACTCAGCAATGACATCTATGTCATCAGGCCCATAGCAGCATAATGCGTGGATTCAGGTATGATGATTCTAACTGAAATAAGTCACACAGAAAAAGAAACATCATAAGATATCACTAATACACGGAATGTAAACTTGGCTACACAGGAACTGAATTTCAAAACAGAACATGGTCCCAAATTTAGAAAATCAACTTATGCTTGCTTAAGGGGAAAGGTGAGTTGGGGTGCTGCATAAAACCAGAGATTGAAATGAGCACAGATAAAGTTCCTTAAGCCAAATATGTAATAGACAAGAGCTACTCCTTGCTCAACGAAATGGACTCAAAACCCCATATTAAATGCCTAATAATGTACCTGACTAGTAAGTATCTTAAAACCTATGGATTGCTATGTCTCTGAAAGTGAATCAATCGTGAGTACAGGGACAAAAACGCAGCAGTGATAGGAGTGGAGAGTTTTGGTGAGCAAATGAAGACCCTTTGAAGTCATATTGCATGGTACCCATTCCACGGGTCTCAACTCTCCAGGTTTAAGGGATTCTTCCTTCAGCTAAAACATGCATGTGGAACCCAGAGTATGATCAACCGTGTGATCGGGAGACGTGTTGAAATATGTCTCAGTTCTCGTCCCCTGGTACTCGGGTGCAACATTCCAGATGCTTTACTAACACTCTCCCGACTTGGAGAGTCAGTGCCTTTAACCTCCTGTTTGGCCCAGTTTGCAAATTCCGCGGAAGATGAACAGGAATAGGGAGAACCAATGAGAGACTAGCTGGAGGTGTCTGGACGGGAAAATTTAACTCTCATTTCCCACCAGGAAGAGGAATTAACCAAAGGCTCAGCGTGCCATGCCGGAACCAGATTAGGGCCTGAAGCAATCCTGCGGTGTTGCGGCCAGCTCACAAGAAAGCGAGTTGAAGAAAGGAGCTCAGGGGCACTGTAATTCACAAACCTGCAGAGTTATAAATGACAGCTATCATCCAAAAATATACTGAAGTAAGGCTGCCAAGAGGACTTGAAAGCCGGGCAGAATTGCAGGAAACCGATTTCAGGAGGTAGACTGGAATTGCATTTAAAGCATAGGAAAAGAGGCAGAAGGTCGACAATGATGCACTTGGCCAAAAAGGGCGTATGCGTTTTTTCCTGAATATATTCAGGAAAAAACGCATACGCCCTTTTTGGCCAACCAAGCAAGCTTGCAAAGGAAATCTGCACTACAATGAAGTCTCACTTCCCCCCCGTCAAAAGGGCCATCTGAAAAAAGTGTAAAATCCAGAAAGGCAGGACAGGCCATGGAGAACTGGGAGCCTTGTTATGCTGATGGGCGGGATGTAAATTGCCAACAGCCACTCAGGAGAAGTGTATGGTGTTTCCTGAAACATCTAAAAAACAAAACAACAGAGCCTAGGGCACTTCCACTTATGGTTCTATAGCTTAGGGAAATTAAAATCAAAAAGACACAGCCACCCCTAAATTTGGGACGGCTCTGTTTACAAGAAACTCTTTTACGGGACAAGTTCAATATCGCAG
This sequence comes from Orcinus orca, assembly GCF_937001465.1. Classification (NCBI taxonomy): domain Eukaryota; kingdom Metazoa; phylum Chordata; class Mammalia; order Artiodactyla; family Delphinidae; genus Orcinus; species Orcinus orca. The sequence continues at coordinate 1,107,919 of NW_026043783.1, forward strand.
AAAGTGAAAAATGGATAAAGAAGGTGTGGTACTTACGTACAATGCAATATCACTCAGCAATGACATCTATGTCATCAGGCCCATAGCAGCATAATGAGTGGATTCAGGTATGATGATTCTAACTGAAATAAGTCACACAGAAAAAGAAACATCATAAGATATCACTAATACATGGAATGTAAACTTGGCTACACAGGAACTGGATTACAAAACAGAACAGGATCTCAAATTTAGAAAGCCAACTTATGCTTGCTTAAGGGGAAAGGTGAGTTGGGGTGCTGCATAAAACCAGAGATTGAAATAAGCACAGATAAAGTTCCTTAAGCCAAATATGTAATACAAAAGAGCTACTCCTTGCTCAACGAAATGGACTCAACACCCCATATTAAACACCTAAGAATGTAGCTGACTAGTAAGTATCTTAAAACCTATGGATTGCTACGTCTCCAAAAGAGAATCAAGCGTGTGTACAGGGGCATAAATGCAGCAATGATAGGATTGGAGAGGTTTGGTGAGCAAATGAAGACCCTTTGAAATCATATTGCATGGTACCCATTCCACGGGTTTCAACTCTCCAGGTTTAAGGGATTCTTCCTTCAGCTAAAGCATGCATGTGGAACCCAGAGTATGATCAAACGTGTGATCGGGAGACGTGTTCCAATATGTCTCAGTTCTCGTCCCCTGGTACTCGGGTGCAACATTCCAGACGCTTTACTAACACTCTCCCGACTTGGAGAGTCAGTGCCTTTAAACTCCTGTTTGGACCAGTTTGCAATTTCTGCGGAAGATGAACAAGAATAGGGAGAACCAATAAGAGACTAGCTGGAGGTGTCTGGACGGGCAAATTTAACTCTCATTTCCCACCAGAAAGAGGAATTAACCAAAGGTTCAGCGTGCTGTGCCAGAACCAGATTAGGGCCTGAAGCAATCCTGCAGTGTTACGGCCAGCTCACAAGAAAGCAAGTTGAAGAAAGGAGCTCAGGGGCACTGTAATTCACAAACCTGCAGAGTTATAAATGACAGCTATCGTCCAAAAATACACTGAAGTAAGGCTGCCAAGCGAACTTGAAAGCGGGGCAGAATTGCAGGAAACCGATTTCAGGAGGTAGACTGGAATTGCATTTAAAGCATAGGAAAAGAGGCAGAACGTGCACAATGATGCATTTGGCCAAAAAGGGCATATGTGTTTCTTCCTGAATATATTCAGGAAAAAATGCATACGCCCTTTTTGGCCAACCAAGCAAGCTTGCAAAGGAAATCTGCACTGCAATGAAGTCTCACTTCCCCCAGGTCAAAAGGGCCATCTGAAAAAAGTGTAAAATCCAGAAAGGCAGGACAGGCCATGGAGAACTGGGAGCCTTGTTATGCTGATGTGCGGGATGTAAATTGCCAACAGCCAATGGGGAGAAGTGTATGGTGCTTCCTGAAACATCTAAAAAACAGAGGAACAGAGCCTAGGGCACTTCCACTTATGGTCCTATAGCTTAGGGAAATTAAAATCAAAAAGGCACAGCCACGCCAAAGTTTGGGACGGCTCTGTTTACAAGACCCTCGTTTACGGTACAAGTTCAATATCGCAGAAAGTGAAAAATGGATAAAGAAGTTTTGGTACTTACGTACAATGCAATATCACTCAGCAGTGAAATCTATGTCATCATTCCCGTAGCAGCATAATGAGTGGATTCAGGTATGATGATTCTAACTGAGATAAGTCACACAGAAAAAGAAACATCATAAGATATCACTAATACACGGAATGTAAACTTGCTACACAGGAACTGAATTACAAAACAAAACAGGGTCTCAAATTTAGAAAACCAACTTATGCTTGCTTAAGGGGAAAGGGGAGTTGGGGTGCTGCATAAAACCAAAGATTGAAATGAGCACAGATAAAGTTCCTTAAGCCACTTATGTATTAGACAAGAGCTACTCCTTGCTCAACGAAATGGACTCAACACCCCATATTAAACGCCGAAGTATGTACCTGACTACTAAGTATCTTAAAACCTATGGATTGCTATGTCTCCGAAAGAGAATCAGGCATGTGTACAGGGGCATAAATGCAGCAGTGATAGGACTGGAGAGGTTCGGTGAGCAAATGAAGACCCTTTGAAGTCATATTGCATGTTACCCATTCCACGGGTCTCAATTCTCCAGGTTTAACGGATTCTTCCTTCAGCTAAAACATGCTTGTGGAACCCAGAGTATGATCAACTGTGTGATTGGGAGACGTGTTCCAATATGTCTCAGTTCTCGTCCCCTGGTACTCGGGTGCAACATTCCAGATGCTTTACTAACACTCTCCCGACTTGGAGAATCAGTGCCTTTAACCTCCTGTTTGGCCCAGTTTGCAATTTCTGCGGAAGATGAACAGGAATATGGAGAACCAATGAGAGACTAGCTGGAGGTGTCTGGACGGGCAAATTTAACTCTCATTTCCCACCAGGAAGAGGAATTAACCAAAGGCTCAGCGTGCCGTGGTGGAACTAGATTAGGGCCTGAAGCAATCCTGCGGTGTTGCGGCCAGCTCACAAGAAAGCGAGTTGAAGAAAGGAGCTCAGGGGCACTGTAATTCACAAACCTGCAGAGTTATAAATGACAGCTATCGTCCAAAAATATACTGAAGTAAGGCTGCCAAGAGGACTTGAAAGCGGGGCAGAATTGCAGGAAACCAATTTCAGGAGGTGGACTGGAATTGCATTTAAAGCATAGGAAAAGAGGCAGAACGTCCACAATGATGCACTTGGCCAAAAAGGGCGTATGCGTTTTTTCCTGAATATATTCAGGAAAAAACGCATACGCCCTTTTTGGCCAACCAAGCAAGCCTGCAAAGGAAATCTGCACTACAATGAAGTCTCACTTCCCCCCGGTCAAAAGGGCCATCTGAAAAAAGTGTAAAATCCAGAAAGGCAGGACAGGCCATGGAGAACTGGGAGCCTTGTTATGCTGATGGGCAGGATGTAAATTGCCAACAGCCACTCGGGAGAAGTGTATGGTGTTTCCTGAAACATCTAAAAAACAAAGCAACAGAGCCTAGGGCACTTCCACTTATGGTCCTATAGCTTAGGGAAATTAAAATCAAAAAGACACAGCCACCCCAAAGTTTTGGATGGCTCTGTTTACAAGAACCTAGTTTACGGTACAAGTTCAATATCGCAGAAAGTGAAAAATGGACAAAGAAGTTGTGGTACTTACGTACAATGCAATATCACTCAGCAATGAAATCTATGTCATCAGGCCCGTAGCAGCATAATGAGTGGATTCAGGTATGATGATTCTAACTGAAATAAGTCACACAGAAAAAGAAACATCATAAGATATCACTAATACACTGAATGTAAACTTGGCTACACAGGAACTCAATTACAAAACAGAACAGGGTCTCAAATTTAGAAAACCAACTTATGCTTGCTTAAGAGGAAAGGTGAGTTGGGGTGCTGCATAAAACCAGAGATTGACATGAGCACAGATAAAGTTCCTTAAGCCAAACATGTAATAGACAAGAGCTACTCCTTGCTCAATGAAATGGACTCAACACCCCCTATTAAATGCCTAAGAATGTACCTGACTAGTAAGTATCTTAAAACCTATGGATTCCTATGTCTCCGAAAGAGAATCAAGCATGTGTACAGGGGCATAAACGCAGCAGTCATAGGATTGGAGACATTCGGTGAGCCAATGAAGACCCTTTGAAGTCATATTGCATGGTACCCATTCCACGGGTCTCAACTCTCCAGGTTTAAGGGATTCTTCCTTCAGCTAAAACATGCATGTGGAACCCAGAGTATGATCCACCGTGTGATCGGGAGACGTGTTCCAATATGTCTCAGTTCTCGTTCCCTGGTACTCGTGTGCAACATTCCAGATGCTTTACTAACGCTCTGCCGACTTGGAGAGTCAGTGCCTTTAACCTCCTGTTTGGCCCACTTTGCAATTTCTGCGGAAGATGAACAGGAATAGGGAGAACCAATGAGAGACTAGCTGGAGGTTTCTGGACGGGCAAATTTAACTCTTATTTCACACCAGGAAGAGGATTAACCAAAGGCTCAGCATGCCGTGCCAGACCCAGATTAGGGCCTGAAGCAATCCTGCAGTGTTGCGGGCAGCTCACAAGAAAGCGAGTTGAAGAAAGGAGCTCAAGAGCACTGTAATTCACAAACCTGCAGAGTTATAAATGACAGCTATCGTCCAAAAATATACTGAAGTAAGGCTGCCAAGCGGACTTGAAAGCGGGGCAGAATTGCAGGAAACCGATTTCAGGAGGCAGACTGGAATTGCATTTAAAGCATAGGAAAAGAGGCAGAAGGTCGACAATGATGCACTTGGCCAAAAAGGGCGTATGCGTTTTTTCCTGAATATATTCAGGGAAAAACGCATACGCACTTTTTGGCCAACCAAGCAAGCTTGCAAAGGAAATCTGCACTAAAATGAAGTCTCACTTCCCCCCGGTCAAAAGGGCAATCTGAAAAAAGTGTAAAATCCAGAAAGGCAGGACAGGCCATGGAGAACTGGGAGCCTTGTTATGCTGATGGGTGGGATGTAAATTGCCAACAGCCACTCGGGAGAAGTGTATGGTGTTTCCTGAAACATATAAAAAACAAAGCAACAGAGCCTAGGGCACTTCCACTTATGGTCCTATAGCTTAGGGAAATTAAAATCAAAAAGACACAGCCACCCCAAAGTTTGGGACAGCTCTGTTTACAGGAACCTCTTCTGCAGCACAAGTTAAATATGCCAGAGAACAAATAATGGATAAAGAAGTTGCGGTACTTACGTACAACAGAGTACCTCTCAGCAATGAAAACTATGTCACCAGGCCCGTACCAGCATAATGAGTGGATTGAGGCACGGTGATTCTAAGTGAAAAAAGTCACACAGAAAAAGAAACATCATAAGGTACCACTAATACATGGAATGAGAACTTGGCTACACATGAACTGATTTACAAAACAGAACACGGTCTCAAATTTAGAAAACCAACTTATGCTTGCTTAAGTGGGAAGGTGAGTTGGGGTGCTGCATAAAACCAGAGTTTGAAATTAGCACAGATACCGTTCCATAAGCCAAATATTTAATAGACAAGACCTACCCCTTGCTCAAGGAAATGGACTCAGCAATGAGGTATCACCTCACACCTGGTAGAATGGGCATCATCAGAAAATCTACAAACAAAAAATGCTGGAAAGGGTGTGGAGAAAAGGAACCCTCTTCCACTATTGTTGGGAATATAAATTGATACAGTCACTATGGAGAACAATATGGAGTTTCTTAAGAAACTAACAGTAGAATTACCATATGATACAGCAATCCCAGTTCTGGACATATACCCAGACAAAACCATAAATCAAAAAGAGACATTCACCGCAATGTTCATTGCCTCACTCTTTACAATATCGAGGTAATGGAAGCAACCTAAATGCCCACAGACAGACGTATGCATAAAGCTGTGGTACATATATAAAATGGAATATTACTAAGCCATGAAAAGGAATGAAATTGGGTCATTTGTCAAGACGTCGATGGATCTAGAGAGTCTCATACAGAGTGAAGTAAGTCAGAAAGAGAAAAACAAATCTTGTATATTCATGCATATATGTGGAATCTAGAAAAACTGTACAGGTTAACCATTTTGCAAGGCATAAATATAGCAACAGATGTAGACAACAAACGTATGGACAACAAGGGTGGAAGGCTGTTGGGGGGGTGGTGGTGGGAGGAGTTGAGAGACTGGGATTGGCATGTATACATTTATACGTATAAAATAGGTAACCAATAAGAACCTGCTGTATAAAAATATAAAATAAAATTCAAAATTAAAAAGAAATAAAATTTAAAAAATAAAACAGAAAAAACAATTATTCCCTTCACATACATGTATTTATATGAATAAATTATTTCCATGCTTGTATCTGTAAATACAAAAAAGAGGAATAAAATCTACCTTGAACCAAAAACGAAAAAGAGAAAAAAAACACAGAACCCACCAGTTCCACAGAGGAAAACCGTATCAGGGCACTTGCTCCAGTTGTAAACAATTCTGAAGTTGGTCAGTGGTGGGGAATCGTCTCCCATTCAGCCAGCAGCCCCCACGCAACAAGCGTCCTCATTGCAAAGCTGGGGCACCGTGCCGAGGCATCTGTGAGTAAACGTGAGCTGAGCCCCAGGCCAGTTGCTGCTGAACTATTCCCACCCGTCCCAGGTAAAACACCTGAATATATACAAGGACTTGAAAGCATAGAGGAAGGGCCATAGAGCCACACGAGTGACAGCATGCCGGCCGACTTGGTGCCTGCAGGCCAGCCAGGATGGTCCTGGCCCTGGGTGCTCTTCTGGAAGATTTCCATTTCCCTGCCTGAGATACCCGTCCTGTCCCTGCCCCCACTGCTTCTTTCCTTCCTCACCTCTGCCCAGGGAGAAATTCCAGCAGCAGGTATAGGTGACACATCCTCTTCTTTAGCAGGTGGCAGCCTGGCAACTGCTGCAGAAAGTCCAGCAGAGCCCCACTCACACTGGGCCACCCACAAAGCCGTGGCCTCTCACTCCCTCCCACCAGCCCAGCCCCGAGACTGCTGACAGGGCAGAGAAAATGGCGTCAGGCACGGCTGCAGGGGCTCTTGCTGCCTGGAGTGGTATTTATATTGATCTCAACCCAGGCACACCTGGGGAGGGCTGGCCGGCATGGTAAGGCTGCCCAGGTCAGCCAATCATCACCCCTCAGGGGCTCACAGTTGCAGAAAATGGAAATTGCTGAACCGGCCAGGTCCAAGGAACAGGTGTGGGCTCCTGAGAGTCAGGATAGACAAGGGGCTGCAGCTTTGGCTTGTTTTCTAATCATTTTATCTGGCCCATGAGTGGGAGACAACTTCAAGAAAACCCTCTCCTAATGAGAGGAACCCAGGAGTCAGGGAGAGGAGGGGTGGGTGGTGGTTGGAGACAGAGGCCTGGTGCCCCGGGTGCAGTGGAAGTCTCTGGAAGACCAGGTGGAGGGAGGCCGCACAGAGTGATGCCCAGGGTCACAGACCTGTCGCAGCTGCTGTTTGTTAGTTCAAGTCCTGCTCTGAGGTGCTCTGTGTCAGCTCTGAGCGACAGGTGAGCTGGGGGTGCTCTGCAATGAGGGCTATGTGCACGGTTCCTGTGTGCCCAGCCCTGCCACGGTACCTGCAAGGGTAGCTCTGTATCCTGGGAGGGGCCTGACCACGAGAGCCCCGTGGGCTGGGGTGGGGGTGGGGTACCTGCCCAGGTGAGCTCCATATTCTGGGATTGGTCTGACCACGAGAGCCCCATGGGCTGCTGGGGACCTGGTAAAGGATGTCAGGACAGTCAGTGAAGCCACCGAGGATATACCTCCAGCTGCTCCTAATTCCTATACCCTGCTGGTCATTCTACCAACCACCAGGACATGGTATTCTGTATTAGTCTTCAATGATGCCTTCTTTTGTATTCCATTAGTCCCAGAGTCACAAGAAATTTTGGCTTGTGAGTGGCAGGACTCAACATACAACTAAAACAATACTTCCGGGCCGTCTTGCCCCAAGGGTGCAAAAATTCCCACACCATCTTTGGGGAAAGCTTAGCTAAAGACCTAAAATTCTACCTCTGGAAAAGGAAACCCTCCTTCAGTACACAGACGACATTCTGATCGCCAGCCCTACTAAGGAGGCCTCTGAACTACCAAGCCAATAAAGGATAGAAGTTGTCCAAGAAAAAGCTCAAATATCACAGACTGCGGTGACCTGCCTGGGCTTCATTCTCACAGAAGGTCGGAGAAGCCCATCCCAGGAAAGGGAAGAAACCATTTTCAGCCTTACCCCTTTCTAAAACTAGAAGACAGCTTAGGGGTTCTTGGGGATGCCAGGGTTTGCTGCTTCTGGATCCCTAACTACAGTCTACTAGCTGGGCCTCTATATGAAACACTGAAAGGAAAAGATGATGATCCTGTTGAATAGAATCCAGAAGTGGCCTTTCAAGAATGGAAAGAGCAGTCAATTCAGACCCTTGCCCTGGAACTCCCTAATTTAGCTAAACCCTTTGACCTTTACATTCCCGGTGAAAGGTGAATCGCCATTGGAGAATTAGTGCAAAAACTGGGACCACTTGAAATGGAACAATGCAAGAATGCCATCCAGGTAGGATAAACTACGGGCACCAAGGGGCTTGGCCAACTGCCACATCTGGCCAAGATACTGGCGGTATCTAAAAACCTGGAAATCAGCAGCCCCAAAGGTCACCTCCCTCCTAAGGGAAAAGGACCCCACGTGGTGATCCTAACCACCAACCATGCCCTGAAGTTTCAGGGTTCGCTCTGTGGGCACACCAACCTCGAGTGAGGAGGCCTTCCAACTTCAACATCCAGAGAGATAACCGGGGGCAACAGGGCACCATGACGACTCATGTGAACATCACTTGACCTGGAGTTTCTCTCATAAAACAACAAGAGTGTGTCCCAAAAGAGTAGACTACTGCTTGCAGGACATACTGCACCCAGAGGGGAGCTAATAATCTTGGCGGGGGAACCGTATATCACACTGTCACCATAGAAAAGCCTACAGACACCGTGATGATGGTGGCCAATAAGACTGGCTGGACTCCTGTTTACTTCAAAAGGCTGTTGACTCAGTGGCCATCATGGTCCTTGATCACCACTGACCCTGGACTGTCTGGGAGTTGAGCAGGCAGGGCTCTGACACCTGGTGCTGTTTGTACGTTAATTCAGGGGCCTAATTGAAGAAAGCGCAGACTACTGGTCAGAGCATCTAGGCTGGCAGAAACGGTCAGCCTAAGGTGGCTGAACAAATGTGGGGCGGGGTGAAACCGGCCCCCACAGCGTCTCTGCACATCTCTTTCCTGGACCCTTAAAGGTCATTAGAATCTATAACACTTCCAATGCTGGTGCTCAGGTGGACGAGCAGGGAGGCAGGGGGCCTGGGGACAATCAACGTCACCTGGAGGCTGCTGGGGAGAAGCTCTGACCCTCGCCCCCGGGTATGAGGGCTCCCAACTCAGCACTCAGCAGTTACAGAAGAAGGGTCTGCACCCTCAGCACTCCAAGAATGAGGAACGGGACAAAAGGCAGAGGAGGGGTTTGTCCCCAGCAAAGCCCATTAAAAATCCCTGGGAGATAAAAATAGAATCTGGGCAATAAAGTCAAGTCTAACCTTTTTTATCCTTTGTGCTTTGTCTAATTTCATGTGCTCCTAGGGTCCCGCATGCAGAGGTTCCACACCCGGCACTTCAGACCAGATTTCCTAGTGCAGAATGGCTGGGACGACACCTCAGCTCCTGGGGCCCAGTGCAGACTCCGCGATACAGAGCCTGAGCTGCAGCCAACCCGGCCCTCGAGAGCTCCGCCCCCTCCCTCCCACTGACTCTGACAGGATCTCTACACAGCAGCCCAGCCCACAGCCCAGGGGGTAGTGCATGCTCTCACCTCTCCATTCTCTGATCAAAATATAAAGTTTCCTTTGCTTGTGAACCAAACTCAGTCTCGATCTGTTGGTCCCAATGACACTGGGCAGGGGGACACTTGTTGGGGTCCACGCTGGAGGATCAGTAACAGAAATTGAGACTATTGTAACCTCAATGAACAGATGTGTGAGCCAAACTGTAGTTAACATAGAACAGTGTATAAGGCTCGGGTAAAATAAGATGTTTCTAACACTTCCATTTGATATTTCCATCACTTTATTATAAGCAAGTTCAGTGAAAAGGTTTGTCTTATTTGTCAGGTCAATATTAGAGAAACGAAGTGATTTCTTTCCAAGGATGTACATCTAATAATCTTGGTTAAAGCTTCAATCTTGTTTTAAATGCTTTTCCATTGAAAATGATACCTCTCTTTCAGCTCCCCCATTTCTGAGAAGTATAAAATCTTATAATTTATTATTACCAAAGGGGAAAGGTGGGAGGAGGGATAAATTAACAGTTTGGGATTAACACATACACACTGCTATGTATAAAATAGATCATCAACAAGGAACTACTGTATAGCACAGGGAACTACACTCAACATTTTGCAATAAGCTATAAGGGGAAATAATCTGAAAAAGAATAGATATTTTTACTGACATCATCTATCAATGACAGTTAAAGTGTAACCTAAGGGAAGCTGGTGGTGAGTGCTTCTGACCCCGAAGACTTCAATCGTCTAAAGTTTGGACTCTGCCTACTTCCCAAGGCCCTTAATGAACATATGTGTAGCCATAGCTTAAAAAATTCCCCAGTTTGTGTTTCGGGGAGACACTGATTTTGAAAAAGCCCTGATGTTCTCCTTACATGAATGGGACTCTTCCTACTGCTAAAACATGTCTGTCACACCCAGAGGATGGTATACCGTCTGATCGGGAAGAGTTTGGAAAAGGCATCTCATCTCCTCATCTCCTGGTGCTCGGGTTCACCCCTCCAGCGTCTTTACTAACAGTCTCCCCACTTGGAGATGTCAGCACTGTCAACATCCTGTTGTGTACAGTTTGGAATTTGTCCAGAGGATGAAGCGGAAGGATGAAGAACAATGAGAGACAAGTCCTAGGTGTTCAGACAGGCACATGTCACTCTAATTTCCAATCAGGAAGACGAACTGACCAAAGGCTAGGGTTGCCCATGGAAACAGTATAGGGCTTGAGGAAATCCCGCTGCTTTGTGGCCAGTTCCCATAAACACAAGTTGAACAATGGAACTCAGGGGCAGTAAAATTCACGAAACTGCAGAGTTGAAAATATCCATCACTGAAAAATGTCTTGAGGAAAGTCAGAGAAAAGGACTTGTAAGCAAGGAAGAATGGCAGGAAAGGGATCTGAGGAGGTAGAAAGGACTCGCCATTAAGCACAAGAAAAGGAGCTGAACATTGCCAACATTGCAGTTGGCCAAAAAGGGTGTATGCGTTTTTTTCTGTATATATTCAAGAAAAGGGCATACACTTTTTTAGCCAAGCAAACAGGTGGGCACTGGAAGTCAATACTACAAAAGATATCACTTCGCATCAGTCAGAAGAGCCATCCTCATAAAGCGTAAACAACAGAAATGCAGGACAGGGCAAGGAGAAGAGGGAGCCCTGTGAGACTTATAGTGGAAATGTATATTGCCAACGGCCATTCTGGAGAAGTGTATTGTGTTTACTAAAGCATCTAAAAAATGAGCTACAGAGCATAGGGCACTTGCACTCATGGGCGTATATCTTGGGAAAAACAAAAATTGAGAGGACACAGGCACCCCAATGTTTACCCCCTCTCTGTTTAAAAGATCCTCGACTAGGATATAACTTAAATGTCTCTGGAGGGAAAAAATGGATAGAGATGTGGTACTTAGGTAGAGTGGAATATTATTCAGCCTGGAAATCAATGAAATATGGCCAGTTGTAACAACTCCGGAGGAGTTACGTATGATCTTTCTAAGTGACATAATTCAAAAAGAAAAAGACACATATCATAAGATATCACTTAAAGGTGGAATCCAAAATGGCTACACATGAAATAAATTACAAAACAAAAACATAGTCAAATATGTAGAAAACACGCATAAGGCTGCTAAACGGGAAAGGTGGGGAGGGGTGAGGCATCATCCAGGAGGTTGAAATTAGCAAAGATACCATTCCAAATACCAAACTGATAATCAACAAGGCCCACACGGTAGCTAAAAGAACTGCACTCAGCACACTCAAGTCACCGGAAAAGAATATATACGACTGGTAAGAATCTGAAAAAGAATTTACTGATGTCTCTCTGTACGTGAATCAAGTGGATGTACAGCAGCAAGAAACAGAGCTTTGAAAATCAGCTGTAACCAATATAGTAATAAATTGAAAAAAATAAACGACAGAGAGACAGAGAAAACCTCTTACAACTTTTCCTCAGGGACGGTGATGCAACATGGATTGAACACATCTAGACCCACAGCAGGATGAGACATAAGGCTGGAAACTGTTTGCACTAAGAGAAATGTGAGGTTGGGTGAGGAAATGCACACCCTTTAAAGTAATACTACCTGGTACCCATTCAATGGGTCCCAAATCTGCAGGTTCAAGGGATCTTCCTACAGCTAAAACATGCATGGAAAACCCAGAGGACTGTACACCATGTGATCGGGAGATGTGTCTAAAATGCAGCTCATTTATCCTCTCCTGGTGCTCCTGTTCACCATTCCAGCCACGTTACTTAGAATCTGCCCACTTGGAGAATCAGCACATTTCAACTTCTGTTTCACACATTTTGCAAATTGTGAGGAGGATGAACGGGAAGAGGGGGAACCAATGAGAGAATAGTTGTAGGGGTTTGGACGGGCACATATCACTCTAATTTCCCATTAAGAATAAGAATTGAAAAAAGGCTCAGCCCGCCTCGCCGGAGCCAAAATAGGGCCTGAAGCAATCCTGTGGGTTTGAGGCCAGCTCACAAAAGAGCAACTTAAAAAATGGAGCTCAGGGTCACTGCAATTCACAAACCTGCAGAGTTATAAATGAAAACTAACGTCCAAAAATATGTTGAGGTAAGGCAAAGAAGAGGATCTGAATGCAAGACAGAATTGCAAGAAACAGATTTCAAGAGATAGATTGGACTCGTCTTTAAAGCACATGAAAAGCGGCAGAATTTCGACAATGATGCAGTTGGCCCAAAAGGGCGTATGCGTTTTTTCCTGATTATATCCAGGAAAAAACGCATACGCACTTTATGGGCAACGAAGCAAGCAAGCAATGCAAATGTGCACAACAAAGAAATCTCATTTCCCACCGGTCAAAAGGGCCATCCTAAAAAATTGTAAAAACCAGAAATGCAGGACAGGCCATGGAGAACAGGGAGCCTTTATACGCTGATGGGCAGTGTGTGAACTGCCGAGAGCCACTCTGGAGAAGTGTATGGTGGTTCCTAAATCATCTAAAAAACAGAGCTACAGAGCATAGGACACTTCCAATCATGGGAGTATATCTAGGGAAGTCTAAAAATCAACAAGACACAAGCACACCACAGTTTAGGGCTACTCTGTTTACAAGAACCTCAACTTCAGTACACCTTAAATATCCCAGGAAAGAGAACAATGGATAAAGAAGATGTGGTACTTATGTACAATGGAATATCTCTTCACCATGAAATCAAGGTAATAAGGCTAGTAGAAGGATAAAGAGTGGATTTAGGTCCGATAATACTACTTGAAATAAGTCAAACAGAAAAAGAAACATATCATAAGATATCACTTATAGAGGGAGGGTAAATATGGCTGCACAAGAAATGAATTACAGAACAGAACAGTGTCTCACATTTAGAAAACACACTTATGTCAGCTTAAGGGGAAAGGAGAGGTGGGGTGATGCATTAAACCAGAGTTTGAAATTAGCACAGATACCGTTCAATAAACCAAATAGATATTAGACAAGATCTACACCTTGCTCAATGAACTGGCCTCAACACACCCTATACACCGCAGAGAAATATATCTGAGTAATAAGAATCTTAAAACCCATGTATTGATATATCTCCATAAGGGAATCAAGTGTGTGCAGAGTGGCACAAACACAGCAGTGAAAATGAGCTAAACCCCATTATAGAAATAAATTTTAAAAACAAAATGCAGAAACAATGAAAGAGAGAAAAATTCTTACAAAATTTGCTCAGGGGCTGTGATGCAACCTGGATTGACCACATATAAACCCACAGCTGGATAAGACATAAGGCTGCACACTTGGGGCTGAGAGGATTGGTGAGCTTTGGTGAGCAACTGCCAAAAGTTTAATGCAATACTTCATGCTACTCATTCCAAGGGTCCCAAAACTCCAGGTTGAAGGGAATCTTCCTACAGCTAAACCATGCTTGGGAAACCCAGCGACTGGTATACCATATGATCGGGAAAGGTTTCTAAAACGCACCTCATTTTTCCTCTCCTGGGACTCCAGATCGACATTCCAGCCACTTTACTAACAATATCCCCACATGGAGAGTCAATGCCTTTAAGTTCTAGTATCGCACAGTCTGCAGTTAGTGCGGAGGATGAATGGGAATAGGGGGAACCAGTGAGAAACTAGCTGTAGCAGTTTCAATGGGCACATGTCAGTCTAATTTCACATCAGTAAGAAGAATAAACCAAAGGCACAGCAAGGTGCCCCAGAAGAAGAATAGGGCCTGAAGGAATCCTGTGGTTATGACGCAAGATTACAAAAATAAGAGCAGAAAAATGGAGCTAAGGGCCACTGCAATTCAAAAACCTGCAGAGTTATAAAGGCCAACTATTTTCAAAAAATATATTGAGGTAAGGCTATGAAGAGGCATTGGAGGCAAGGCAGAATTGCAGGAAACCGATTTCAGGAGGTAGACTGGAATTGCATTTAAAGCATAGGAAAAGAGGCAGAACGTCCACAATGATGCACTTGGCCAAAAAGGGCGTATGCGTTTTTTCCTGAATATATTCAGGAAAAAACGCATACGCCCTTTTTGGCCAACCAAGCAAGCTTGCAAAGGAAATCTGCACTACAATGAAGTCTCACTTCCCACTGGTCAAAAGGGCCATCTGAAAAAAGTGTAAAATCCAGAAAGGCAGGACAGGCCATGGAGAACTGGGAGCCTTGTTATGCTGATGGGCGGGATGTAAATTGCCAACAGCCACTCGGGAGAAGTGTATGGTGTTTCCTGAAACATGTAAAAAACAAAGCAACAGAGCCTAGGGCACTTCCACTTATGGTACTATAGATTAGGGAAATTAAAATCAAAAAGACACAGCCACCCAAAAGTTTGGGACAACTCTGTTTACAAGAACCGCGTTTATGGTACAAGTTCAATATCGCAGAAAGTGGAAAATGGATAAAGAAGTTGTGGTAATTACGTACAATGCAATATCACTCAGCAATTAAATCTATGTCATCAGGCCAATAGCAGCATAATGAGTGGATTCAGGTATGATGATTCTAACTGAAATAAGTCACACAGAAAAAGAAACATCATAAGATATCACTAATACACGGAATGTAAACTTGGCTACACAGGAACTGGTTTACAAAGACGAAGAGGGTCTCAAATTTAGAAAACCAACTTATGCTTGCTTAAGGGGAAAGGTGAGTTGGGGTGCTGCATAAAACCACAGATTGAAATGAGCACAGATAAAGTTCCTTAAGCCAAATATGTAATAGACAAGAGCTACTCCTTGCTCAAGGAAATGGACTCAACACCCCCTATTAAATGCCTAAGAATGTACCTGACTAGTAAGTATCTTAAAACCTATGGATTGCTATGTCTCCGAAAGAGAATCAAGCATGTGTACAGGGGCATAAACGCAGCAGTCATAGGATTGGAGACATTCGGTGAGCCAATGAAGACCCTTTGAAGTCATATTGCATGGTACCCATTCCACGGGTCTCAACTCTCCAGGTTTAAGGGATTCTTCCTTCAGCTAAAACATGCATGTGGAACCCAGAGTATGATCAACCATGTGATCGGGAGACGTGTTCAAATATGTCTCAGTTCTCGTCCCCTGGTACTCGGGTGCAACATTCCAGATGCGTTACTAACACTCTGACGACTTGCAGAGTCAGTGCCTTTCACCTCCTGTTTGGCCCAGTTTGAAATTTCTGCAAAAGATGAACAGGAATAGGGAGAACCGAGGAGAGACAAGCTGGAGGTGTCTGGACGGGCAAATTTAACTCTCATTTCCCACCAGGAAGAGGAATTAACCAAAGGCTCAGCGTGCCGTGCTGGAACCAGATTAGGGCCTGAAGCAGTCCTGCGGTTTTGCGGACAGCTCACAAGAAAGCGAGTTGAAGAAAGGAGCTCAGGGGCACTGTAATTCACAAACCTGCAGAGTTATAAATGACAGCTATCCTCCAAAAATATACTGAAGTAAGGCTGCCAAGAGGACTAGAAAGCAGGGCAGAATGGCAGGAACCCGATTTCAGGAGGTAGACTGGAATTGCATTTAAAGCATAGGAAAAGAGGCAGAACGTAGACAATGATGCACTTGGCCAAAAAGGGCGTATGCGTTTTTTCTTGAATATATTCAGGAAAAAACGCATACGCCCTTTTTGGCCAACCAAGCAAGCTTGCAAAGGAAATCTGCACTACAATGAAGTCTCACTTCCCCCCGGTCAAAAGGGCCACTGAAAGAAGTGTAAAATCCAGAAAGGCAGGACAGGCCATGGAGAACTGGGAGCCTTGTTATGCTGATGGGCGGGATGTAAATTGCCAACAGCCACTCTGGAGAAGTGTATGGTGTTTCCTGAAACATCTAAAAAACAAAGCAACAGAGCCTAGGGCACTTCCACTTATGGTCCTATAGCTTAGGGAAATTAAAATCAAAAAGACACAGCCAACCCAAAGTTTGGGATAGCTGTGTTTACAAGAACCTCCTTTACAGTACAATTTCAATATCGCAGAAAGCGAAAAATGGATAAAGAAGTTGTGGTACTTACGTACAATTCAATATCACTCAGCAATGAAATCTATGTCATCAGGCCCGTAACAGCATAATGAGTGGATTCAGGTGTGATGATTCTAACTGAAATAAGTCACACAGAAAAAGAAACCTCATAAGATATCACTAATACACCGAATGAAAACTTGGCTACACAGGAACTGGATTACAAAAGAGAACAGGGTCTCAAATTTAGAAAACCAACTTATGCTTGCTTAAGGGGAAAGGTGAGTTGGGGTGCTGCATAAAACCAGAGATTGAAATGAGCACAGATAAAGTTCCTTAAGCCAAATATGGAATAGACAAGAGCTACTCCTTGCTCAACGAAATGGACTCAAAACCCCATATTAAACGCCTAATAATGTACCTGACAGTAAGTATCTTAAAACCTATGGATTGCTATGTCTCTGAAAGAGAATCAAGCGTGAGTACAGCGCCATAAACGCAGCAGTGATAGGATTGGAGAGGTTCGGTGAGCAAATGAAGACCCTTTGAAGTCATATTGCATGGTACCCATTCCACGGGTCTCAACTCTCCAGGTTTAAGGGATTCTTCCTTCAGCTAAACATGCATTTGGAACCCAGACTATGATCAACCGTGTGATCGTGAGTCATGCTCAAACATGTCTCAGTTCTCAACCCCTGGTTATCGGGTGCAATATTCCAGACACTTTACTAACACTCTCCCGACTTGGAGAGTCAGTGCCTTTAACCTCCTGTTTGGCCCAGTTTGCAAATTCCGCGGATGATGAACAGGAATAGGGAGAACCAATGAGAGACTAGCTGGAGGTGTCTGGACGGGCAAATTTAACTCTCATTTCCCACCAGGAAGAGGAATTAACCAAAGGCTCAGCGTGCCGTGCCGGAACCAGATTAGGGCCTGAGGCAATCCTGCGGTGTTGCGGACAGCTCACAAGAAAGCGAGCTGAAGAGAGGAGCTCAGGGGCACTGTAATTCACAAACCTGCAGAGTTATAAATGACAGCTATCGTCCAAAAATATACTGAAGTAAGTCTGCCAAGAGGACTTGAAAGCTGGGCAGAATTGCAGGAAACCGATTTCAGGAGTTAGATTGGAATTGCATTTAAAGCATAGGAAAAGAGGCAGAACGTCGACAATGATGCACTAGGCCAAAAAGGGCATATGCGTTTTTTCCTGAATATATTCAGGAAAAAATGCATACGCACTTTTTGGCCAACCATGCAAGCTTGCAAAGGAAATCTGCACTACAATGAAGTCTCACTTCCCCCGGGTCAAAAGGGCCATCTGTAAAAAGTGTAAAATCCAGAAAGGCAGGACAGGCCATGGAGAACTGGGAGCCTTGTTATGCTGATGGGCGGGATGTAAATTGCCAACAGCCACTCGGGAGAAGTGTATGGTGTTTCCTGAAACATCTAAAAAACAAAGCAACAGAGCCTAGGGCACTTCCACTTATGGTCCTATAGCTTAGGGAAATTAAAATCAAAAAGACACAGCCACCCCAAAGTTTGGGATGGCTCTGTTTACAAGAACCTCGTTTACGGTACATGTTCAATATCGCAGAAAGTGAAAAATGGATAAAGAAATTGTGGTACTTACGCACAATGTAATATCACTCAGCAATGAAATCTATGTCATCTGGCCCATAGCAGCATAATGAGTGGATTCAGGTATGATGATTCTAACTGAAATAAGTCACACAGAAAAAGAAACATCATAAGATATCACTAATACACGGAATGTAAACTTGGCTACACAGGAACTGGATTACAAAACAGAAGAGGGTCTCAAATTTAGAAAACCTACTTATGCTTGTTTAAGGGGAAAGGTGAGTTGGGGTGCTGCATAAAACCAGAGATTGAAATGAGCACAGATAAAGTTCCTTAAGCCAAATATGGAATAGACAAGAGCTACTCCTTGCTCAACGAAATGGACTCAAAACCCCATATTAAACGCCTAATAATGTACCTGACAGTAAGTATCTTAAAACCTATGGATTGCTATGTCTCTGAAAGAGAATCAAGCGTGAGTACCGGGGCATAAACGCAGCAGTGATAGGATTGGAGAGGTTCGGTGTGCAAATGAAGACCCTTTGAAGTCATATTGCATGGTACCCATTCCACGGGTCTCAACTCTCCAGGCTTAAGGGATTCTTCCTTCAGCTAAAACATGCATGTGGATCCCGGAGTATGATCAACCATGTGATCGGGAGACGGGTTCAAATATGTCTCAGTTCTTGTCCCCTGGTACTCGGGTGCAACATTCCACATGCTTTATTAAGACTCTCCCGACTTGGAGAGTCAGTGCCTTTAACCTCCTGTTTGGCTCAGTTTGCAATTTCTGCGGAAGATGAACAGGGATAGGGAGGACCAATGAGACACTAGCTGGAGGTGTCTGGACGGGCAAATTTAACTCTCATTTCCCACCAGGAAGAGGAATTAACCAAAGGCTCAGCGTGCCGTGCCGGAACCAGATTAGGGCCTGAAGCAATCCTGCAGTGTTGCGGGCAGCTCACAAGAAAGCGAGTTGAAGAAAGGAGCTCAGGGCCACTGTAATTCACAAACCTGCAGAGTTATAAATGACAGCTATCATCCAAAAATATACTGAAGTAAGGCTGCCAAGAGGACTTGAAAGCTGGGCAGAATTGCAGGAAACCGATTTCAGGAGGTAGACTGGAATTGCATTTAAAGTATAGGAAAAGAGGCAGAACGTCGACAATGATGCACTTGGCCAAAAAGGGCGTATGCGTTTTTTCCTGAATATATACAGGAAAAAACGCATACGCACTTTTTGGCCAACCAAGCAAGCTTGCAAAGGAAATCTGCACTACAATGAAGTCTCACTTCCCCCCGGTCAAAAGGGCCATCTGAAAAAAGTGTAAAATCCAGAAAGGCAGGACAGGCCATGGAGAACTGGGAGCCTTGTTATGCTGATGGGCGGGATGAAAATTGCCAACAGCCACTCAGGAGAAGTGTATGGTGTTTCCTGAAACATCTAAAAAACAAAGCAACAGAGCCTAGGGCACTTCCACTTATGGTCCTATAGCTTAGGGAAATTAAAATAAAAAACACACAGCCACCCCAAAGTTTGGGACGGCTCTGTTTACAAGAAACTCGTTTACGGTACAAGTTCAATATCGCAGAAAGTGAAAAATGGATAAAGAAGTTGTGGTACTTACGTACAATGCAATATCACTCAGCAATGAAATCTATGTCATCAGGCCCGTAGCAGCATAATGAGTGGATTCAGGTATGATGATTCTAACTGAAATAAGTCACACAGAAAATGAAACATCATAAGATATCACTAATACACGGAATGTAAACTTGGCTACACAGGAACTGGACTACAAAACAGAACAGGGTCTCAAATTTAGAAAACCAACTTATGCTTGCTTAAGGGGAAAGGTGAGTTGGGGTGCTGCATAAAACCAGAGATTGAAATGAGCACAGATAATGTTCCTTAAGCCAAATATGCAATAGACAAGAGCTACTCCTGGCTCAACAAAATGGACTCAAAACCCCATATTAAATGCCTAATAATGTACCTGACTGTAAGTATCTTAAAACCTATGGATTGCTATGTCTCTGAAAGAGAATCAAGCGTGAGAACAGGGGCATAAACGCAGCAGTGATAGGATTTGAGAGGTTCGGTGAGCAAATGAAGACCCTTTGAAGTCACATTGCATGGTACCCATTCCACTGGTCTCAACTCTCCAGCTTTAAGGGATTCTTCCTTCAGCTAAAGCATGCATGTGGAACCCAGAGTATGATCAACCATGTGATCGGGAGACGTGTTCCAATATGTCTCAGTTCTCGTCCCCTGGTACTCGGGTGCAACATTCCAGATGCTTTACTAACACTCTCCCGACTTGGAGAGTCAGTGCCTTTAACCTCCTCTTTGGCCCAGTTTGCAAATTCCGCGGAAGATGAACAGGAATAGGGAGAACCAATGAGAGACTAGCTGGAGGTGTCTGGACGGGAAAATTTAACTCTCATTTCCCACCAGGAAGAGGAATTAACCAAAGGCTCAGCGTGCCATGCCGGAACCAGATTAGGGCCTGAAGCAATCCTGCGGTGTTGCGGCCAGCTCACAAGAAAGCGAGTTGAAGAAAGGAGCTCAGGGGCACTGTAATTCACAAACCTGCAGAGTTATAAATGACAGCTATCGTCCAAAAATACACTGAAGTAAGGCTGCCAAGAGGACTTGAAAGCGGGGCAGAATTGCAGGAAACCGATTTCAGGAGGTAGACTGGAATTGCATTTAAAGCATAGCAAAAGAGGCAGAACGTCGACAATGATGCACTTGGCCAAAAAGGGCGTATGCGTTTTTTCCTGAATATATTCAGGAAAAAACGCATACGCCCTTTTTGGCCAACCAAGCAAGCTTGCAAAGGAAATCTGCACTACAATGAAGTCTCACTTCCCCCCGGTCAAAAGGGCCATCTGAAAAAAGTGTAAAATCTAGAAAGGCAGAACAGGCCATGGAGAACTGGGAGCCTTGTTATGCTGATGGGCGGGATGTAAATTGCAAACAGCCACTCGGGAGAAGTGTATGGTGTTTCCTGAAACATCTAAAAAACAAAGCAACAGAGCCTAGGGCACTTCCACTTATGGTCCTATGGCTTAGGGAAATTAAAATCAAAAAGACACAGCCACCCCAAAGTTTGGGACCTCTCTGTTTACAAGAACCTCATTTACGGTAGAAGTTCAATATCGCAGAAAGTGAAAAATGGATAAAGAAGTTGTGGTAGTTACGTACAATGCAATATCACTCAGCAATGAAATCTATGTCATCAGGCCCGTAGCAGCATAGACTGGATTCAGGTATGATGATTCTCACTGAAATAAGTCACACAGAAAAAGAAACATCATAAGATATCACTAATACACGGAATGTAAACTTGGCTACACAGGAACTGGATTTCAAAACAGAACATGGTCCCAAATTTAGAAAACCAACTTATGCTTGCTTAAGGGGAAAGGTGAGTTGGGGTGCTGCATAAAACCAGAGATTGAAATGAGCACAGATAAAGTTCCTTAAGCCAAATATGGAATAGACAAGAGCTACTCCTTGCTCAACGAAATGGACTCAACACCCCATATTAAACGCCTAAAAATGTACCTGACTAGTAAGTATCTTAAAACCTATGGATTGCTATGTCTCCGAAAGAGAATCAAGCGTGTGTACAGGGGCATAAACGCAGCAGTGATAGGATTGGAGAGGTTCGGTGAGCAAATGAAGACCCTTTGAAGTCATATTGCATGGTACCCATTCCACGGGTCTCAACTCTCCAGCTTTAAGGGATTCTTCCTTCAGCTAAAGCATGCATGTGGAACCCAGAGTATGATCAATCATGTGATCGGGAGACGTGTTGAAATATGTCTCAGTTCTCGTCCCCTGGTACTCGGGTGCAACATTGCAGATGCTTTACTAACACTCTCCCGACTTGGAGAGATAGTGCCTTTAACCTCCTGTTTGGCCCAGTTTGCAATTTCTGCGGAAGATGAACAGGAATAGGGAGAACCAATGAGAGACTAGCTGGAGGTGTCTGGATGGGCAAATTTAACTCTCATTTCCCACCAAGAGTAGGAATTAACCAAAGGCTCAGCGTGTCGTGCCGGAACCAGATTAGGGCCTGAAGCAATCCTGCGGTGTTGCGGCCAGCTCACAAGAAAGCGAGTTGAAGAAAGGAGCTCAGGGGCACTGTAATTCACAAACCTGCAGAGTTATAAATGACAGCTATCGTCCAAAAATATACTGAAGTAAGCCTGCCAAGAGGACTTGGAAGCGGGGCAGAATTGCAGGAAACCGATTTCAGGAGGTAGACTGGAATTGCATTTAAAGCATAGGAAAAGAGGCAGAAGGTCGACAATGATGCACTTTTTGGCCAACCAAGCAAGCTTGCAAAGGAAATCTGCACTACATTGAAGTCTCACTTCCCTCCCGGTCAAAAGGACCATCTGAAAAAAGTGTAAAATCCAGAAAGGCAGGACAGGCCATGGAGAACTGGGAGCCTTGTTATGCTGATGGGCGGGATGTAAATTGCCAACAGTCACTGGGGAGAAGTGTATGGTGTTTCCTGAAACATCTAAAAAACAAAGCAACAGAGCCAAGGGCACTTCCACTTATTGTCATATAGCTTAGGGAAATTAAAATCAAAAAGACACAGCCACCCCAAAGTTTGGGACGGCTCTGTTTACAAGAACCTCGTTTACGGTACAAGTTCAATATCGCAGAAAGCGAAAAATGGATAAAGAAGCTGTGGTACTTACGTACAATGCAATATCACTCAGCAATGAAATCTATGTCATCATTCCCGTAGCAGCATAATGAGTGGATTCAGGTATGATGATTCTAACTGAAATAAGTCACACAGAAAAAGAAACGTCATAAGATATCACTAATACACGGAATGTAAACTTGGCGACACAGGCACTGAATTACAAAACACAACAGGGTCTCAAATTTAGAAAACCAACTTATGCTTGCTTAAGGGGAAAGGTGAGTTGGGGTGCTGCATAAAACCAGAGATTGAAATGAGCACAGATAAAGTTCCTTAAGCCAAATATGTAATATACAAGAGCTACTCCTTGCTCAACGAAATGGACTCAACACCCCATATTAAACGCCTAAGAATGTACCTGACTAGTAAGTATCTTAAAACCTATGGATTGCTATGTCTCCGAAAGAGAACCAAGCGTGTGTACAGGGGCATAAACGCAGCAGTGATAGGATTGGAGAGGTTCGGTGAGCAAATGAAGACCCTTTGAAGTCATATTGCATGGTACCCATTCCACGGGTCTCAACTCTCCACGTTTAAGGGATTCTTCCTTCAGCTAAAGCATGCATGTGGAACACAGAGTATGATCAACCGTGTGATCGGGAGACGTGTTCCAATATGTCTCAGTTCTCGTCCCCTGGTACTCGGGTGCAACATTCCAGACGCTTTACTAACACTCTTCCGACTTGGAGAGTCAGTGCCTTTAACCTCCTGTTTGGCCCAGTTTGCAATTTCTGCGGAAGATGAACAGGAATAGGGAGAACCAATGAGAGACTAGCTGGAGGTGTCTGGACGGGCAAATTTAACTCTCATTTCCCACCAGGAAGAGGAATTAACCAAAGGATCAGCGTGCCGTGGGAAACCAGATTAGGGCCTGAAGCAATCCTGCGGTGTTGCGGCCAGCTCACAAGAAAGCGAGTTGAAGAAAGGAGCTCAGGGGCACTGTAATTCACAAACCTGCAGAGTTATAAATGACAGCTATCGTCCAAAAATATACTGAAGTAAGGCTGCCAAGAGGACTTGAACGTGGGGCAGAATTGCAGGAAACCGATATCAGGAGGGAGACTGGAATTGCATTTAAAGCATAGGAAAAGAGGCAGAACGTCCACAATGATGCACTTGGCCAAAAAGGGCGTATGCGTTTTTTCCTGAATATATTCAGGAAAAAACGCATACGCCCTTTTTGGACAACCAAGCAAGCTTGCAACGGAAATCTGCACTACAATTAAGTCTCACTTCCCCCCGGTCAAAAGGGCCATCTGAAAAAAGTGTAAAATCCAGAAAGGCAGGACAGGCCATGGAGAACTGGGAGCCTTGTTATGCTGATGGGCAGGTTGTAAATTGCCAACAGCCACTCGGGAGAAGTGTATGGTGTTTCCTGAAACATCTAAAAAACAAAGCAACAGAGCCTAGGTCAATTCCACTTATGGTCCTATAGCTTAGGGAAATTAAAATCAAAAAGACACAGCCACCCCAAAGTTTGGGACGGCTCTGTTTACAAGAACCTCTTTTACGGTACAAGTTCAATATCGCAGAAAGCGCAAAATGGATAAAGAAGTTGTGGTACTTACGTACAATGCAATATCACTCAGCAATGAAATCTATGTCAACAGGCCTGTAGCAGAAAATGAGTGGGCTCAGGTATGATGATTCTAACTGAAATAAGTCACACAGAAAAAGAAACAACATAAGATATCACTAATACACGGAATGTAAACTTGGCTACACAGGAACTGGATTACAAAAGAGAACAGGGTCTCAAATTTAGAAAACCAACTTATGCTTGCTTAAGGGGAAATGTGAGTTGGGGTGCTGCATAAAACCAGAGATTGAAATGAGCACAGATAAAGTTCCTTAAGCCAAATATGTAATAGACAAGAGCTACTCCTTGCTCAACGAAATGGACTCAACACCCCATATTAAACGCCTAAGAATGTACCTGATTAGTAAGTATCTTAAAACCTATGGATTGCTATGCCTCCGAAAGAGAATCAAGCGTGTGTACAGGGGCATAAACACAGCAGTGATAGGATTGGAGAGGTTCGGTGAGCAAATGAAGACCCTTTGAAGTCTTATTGCATGGTACCCATTCCACGGTTCTCAACTCTCCAGGTTTAAGGGATTCTTCCTTCAGCTGAAACATGCATGTGGAACCCAGAGTATGATCAACCGTGTGATCAGGAGACGTGTCCAAATATGTCTCAGTTTTCGTCCACTGGGACTCGGGTGCAACATTCCAGACGCTTTGCTAACAATCTCCCAACTTGGAGAGTCAGTGCCTTTAACCTCCTGTTTGGGCCAGTTTGCAAATTCTGCGGAAGATGAACAGGAATAAGGAGGACCAATGAGAGACTAGCTGGAGGTGTCTGGACGGGCAAATTTAACTCTCATTTCCCACCAGGAAGAGGAATTAACCAAAGGCTCAGCGTGCCGTGCCGGAACAAGATTAGGGCCTGAAGCAATCCTGCGGTGTTGCGGACAGCTCACAAGAAAGCGAGTTGAAGAAAGGAGCTCAGGGCCCCTGTAATTCACAAACTTGCAGAATTATAAATGACAGCTATCGTCCAAAAATATACTGAAGTAAGGCTGCCAAGAGGACTTGAAAGCGGGGCAGAATTGCAGAAAACCGATTTCAGGAGGTAGACTGGAATTGCATTTAAAGCATAGGAAAAGAGGCAGAACGTCCACAATGATGCACTTGGACAAAAAGGGCGTATCCGTTTTTTCCTGAATATATTCACTCGGGAGAAGTGTATGGTGTTTCCTGAAACATCTAAAAAAGAAAGCAACAGAGCCTAGGGCACTTCCACTTATGGTCCTATAGCTTAGGGAAATTAAAATCAAAAAGACACAGCCACCCAAATGTTTGGGACGGCTCTGTTTACAAGAACCTCGTTTATGGTACAAGTTCAATATCGCAGAAAGTGAAAAATGGATAAAGAAGTTGTGGTACTTACGTACAATGCAATACCACTCAGCAATGAAATCTATGTCAACACGCCTGTAGCACAAAATGAGTGGGTTCAGGTATGATGATTCTAACTGAAATAAGTCACACAGAAAAAGAAACATCATAAGATATCACTAATACACGGAATGTAAACTTGGCTACACAGGAACTGAATTACAAAACAGAACAGGGTCTCAAATTTAGAAAACCAACTTATGCTTGCTTAAGGGGAAAGGTGAGTTGGGATGCAGCATAAAACCAGAGATTGAAATGAACACAGATAAAATTCCTTAAGCCAAATATATAATAGACAAGAGCTACTCCTTATTCAACGAAATGGACTCAACACCCCATATTAAACGCCTAAGAATGTACCTGACTAGTAAGTATCTTACAACCTATGGATTGCTATGTCTCCGAAAGAGAATCAAGCATGTGTACAGGGGCATAAACACAGCAGTGATAGGATTTGAGAGGTTCGGTGAGCAAAAAATGACCCTTTGAAGTCATATTACATGCTACCCATTCCACGGGTCTCAACTCTCCAGGTTTAAGGGATTCTTCCTTCAGCTGAAACATGCATGTGGAACCCAGAGTATGATCAACCGTGTGATCAGGAGACGTTTTCAAATATGTCTCAGTTTTCGTCCACTGGTACTCGGGTGCAACATTCCAGACGCTTTACTAACACTCTCCTGACTTGGAGAGTCAGTGCCTTTAATCTCCTGTTTGGCCCAGATTGCAATTTCTGCAGAAGATGAACAGGAATAGGGAGAACCAATGAGAGACTAGCTGGAGGTGTCTGGACGGGCAAATTTAACTCTCATTTCCCACCAGGAAGAGGAATTAACCAAAGGCTCAGCGTGCCGTGCCGGAACAAGATTAGGGCCTGAAGCAATCCTGCAGTGTTGCTGCCCGCTCACAAGAAAGCGAGTTGAAGAAAGGAGCTCAGGGGCACTGTAATTCACAAACCTGCAGAGTTATAAATGTCAGCTATCGTCCAAAAATATACTGAAGTAAGGCTGCCAAGAGGACTTGAAAGCGGGGCAGAATTGCAGGAAACCGATTTCAGGAGGTAGACTGGAATTGCATTTAAAGCATAGGAAAAGAGGCAGAACGTCCACAATGATGCACTTGGCCAAAAAGGGCGTATGCGTTTTTTCCTGAATATATTCAGGAAAAAACGCATACGCCCTTTTTGGCCAACCAAGCAAGCTTGCAAAGGAAATCTGCACTACAATGAAGTCTCACTTCCGCCTGGTCAAAAGGGCCATCTGAAAAAAGTGTAAAATCCAGAAAGGCAGGACAGGCCATGGAGAACTGGGAGCCTTGTTATGCTGATGGGCGGGATGTAAATTGCCAACAGCCACTGTGGAGAAGTGTATGGTGTTTCCTGAAACATCTAAAAAACAAAGCAACAGAGCCTAGGGCACTTCCACTTATGGTCCTATAGCTTAGGGAAATTAAAATCAAAAAGACACAGCCACCCCAAAGTTTGGGACGGCTCTGTTTACAAGAACCTTGTTTATGGTACAAGTTCAATATCACAGAAAGTGAAAAATGGATAAAGAAGTTGTGGTACTTACGTACAATGCACTATCACTCAGCAATGAAATCTATGTCATCAGGCCCATAGGAGCATAGTGAGTGGATTCAGGTATGACGATTCTAACTGAAATAAGTCACACAGAAAAAGAAACATCATAAGATATCACTAATACATGGAATGTAAACTTGGCTACACAGAAAGTGAATTACAAAACAGAACAGGGTCTCAAATGAAGAAAACCAACTTATGCTTGCTTAAGGGGAAAGGTGAGTTGGGGTGCTGCATAAAACCAGAGATTGAAATGAGCACAGATAAAGTTCCTTAAGCCAAATGTGTAATAGACAAGAGCTACTCCTTGATCAACGAAATGGACTCAACACCCCATATTAAACGCCGAAGAATGTACCTGACTATTAAGTATCTTAAACCCTATGGATTGCTATGTCTCTGAAAGAGAATCAAGCGTGTGTACAGTTGCATAAACGCAGCAGTGATAGGATTGGAGAGGTTCGGTGAGCAAATGAAGACCCTTTGAAGTCATAATGCATGGTACCCATTCCACGGGTCTCAACTCTCCAGGTTTAAGGGATTCTTCCTTCAGCTGAAACATGCCTGTGGAACCCAGACTATGATCAACCGTGTGATCGGGAGACGTGTTCAAATATGTCTCAGTTTTCGTCCCCTGGTACTCGGGTGCAACATTCCAGACGCTTTACTAACACTCTCCCGAATTGGAGAGTCAGTGCCTTTAAACTCCTGTTTGGCCCAGTTTGCAATTTCTGCGGAAGATGAACAGGAATAGGGAGAACCAATGAGAGACTAGCTGGAGGTGTCTGGACGGGCAAATATAACTCTCATTTCCCACCAGGAAAAGGAATTATACAAAGGCTCAGCGTGCCATGCCGGAACCAGATTAGGGCCTGAAGCAATCCTGCGGTGCTGCGGCCAGCTCACAAGAAAGCGAGTTGAAGAAAGGAGCTCAGGGGCACTGTAATTCACAAACCTGCAGAGTTATAAATGACAGCTATCGTCCAAAAATATACTGAAGTAAGGCTGCCAAGAGGACTTGAAAGCGGGGCAGAATTGCAGGAAACCGATTTCAGGAGGTAGACTGGAATTGCATTTAAAGCATAGGAAAAGAGGCAGAACGTCCACAATGATGCACTTGGCCAAAAAGTGCGTATGCGTTTTTTTTTTAATATATTCAGGAAAAAACGCATATGCCCTTTTTGGCCAACCAAGCAAGCTTGCAAAGGAAATCTGCACTACAATGAAGTCTCACTTCCCCCCAGTCAAAAGGGCCATCTGAAAAAAGTTTAAATCCAGAAAGGCAGGACAGGCCATGGAGAACTGGGAGCCCTGTTATGCTGATGGGTGGGATGTAAATTGCCAACAGCCACTCGGGAGAAGTGTATGGTGTTTCCTGAAACATCTAAAAAACAAAGCAACAGAGCCTAGGTCAAATCCACTTATGGTCCTATAGCTTAGGGAAATTAAAATAAAAAAGACACAGCCACCCCAAAGTTTGGGATGGCTCTGTTTACAAGAACCTCGTTTATGGTACAAGTTCAATATCGCAGAAAGCGAAAAATGGATAAAGAAGTTGTGGTACTTACGTACAATGCAATATCACTCAGCAATGAAATCTATGTCAACAGGCCTGTAGCAGAAAATGAGTGGGTTCAGGTATGATGATTCTAACTGAAATAAGTCACACAGAAAAAGAAACATCATAAGATATCACTAATACACGGAATGTAAACTTGGCTACACAGGAACTGGATTACAAAACAGAACAGGGTCTCAAATTTAGAAAACCAACTTATGCTTGCTTAAGGGGAAAGGTGAGTTGGGGTGCTGCATAAAATCAGAGATTGAAATGACCACAGATAAAGTTCCTTAAGCCAAATATGGAATAGACAAGTGCTACTCCTTGTTCAATGAAATGGACTCAACACCCCATATTAAATGGCTAAGAATGTACCTGACTAGTAAGTATCTTAAAACCTATGGATTGCTATGTCTCCGAAAGAGAATCAAGCATGTGTACAGGGGCATAAACGCAGCAGTGATAGGACTGGAGAGGTTCAGTGAGCAAACGAAGACCCTTTGAAATCATATTGCATGGTACCCATTCCACGGGTCTCAACTCTCCAGGTTTAAGGGATTCTTCCTTCAGCTAAAACATGCATGTGGAACCCAGAGTATGATCAACCGTGTGATCGGGAGACGTGTGCCAATATATGTCAGTTCTCGTCCCCTGGTACTTGGGTGCAACATTCCAGACACTTTACTAACACTCTCCCGACTTGGAGAGTCAGTGCCTTTAACCTGCTGTTTGGCCCAGTTTGCAATTTCTGCGGAATATGAACAGGAATAGGGAGAACCAATGAGAGACTAGCTGGAGGTGTCTGGACGGGCAAATTTAACTCTCATTTCCCACCAGGAAGAGGAATTAACCAAAGTCTCAGCGTGCCATGGGGAACCAGATTAGGGCCTGAAGCAATCCTGCAGTGTTGCGGCCAGCTCACAAGAAAGCGAGTTGAAGAAAGGAGCTCAGGGGCACTGTAATTCACAAACCTGCAGAGTTATAAATGACAGCTATCGTCCAAAAATATACTGAAGTAAGGCTGCCAAGAGGACTTGAACGTGGGGCAGAATTGCAGGAAACCGATATCAGGAGGGAGACTGGAATTGCATTTAAAGCATAGGAAAAGAGGCAGAACGTCCACAATGATGCACTTGTCCAAAAAGGGTGTATGCGTTTTTTCCTGAATATATTCAGGAAAAAATGCATACGCCCTTTTTGGACAACCAAGCAAGCTTGCAAAGGAAATCTGCACTACAATTAAGTCTCACTTCCCCCCGGTCAGAAGGGCCATCTGAAAAAAGTGTAAAATCCAGAAAGGCAGGACAGGCCATGGAGAACTGGGAGCCTTGTTATGCTGATGGGCAGGTGGTAAATTGCCAACAGCCACTCGGGAGAAGTGTATGGTGTTTCCTGAAACATCTAAAAAACAAAGCAACAGAGCCAAGGTCAATTCCACTTATGGTCCTATAGCTTAGGGAAATTAAAATCAAAAAGACACAGCCACCCCAAAGTTTGGGACGGCTCTGTTTACAAGAACCTCTTTTACGGTACAAGTTCAATATCGCAGAAAGGGCAAAATGGATAAAGAAGTTGTGGTACTTACGTACAATGCAATATCACTCAGCAATGAAATCTATGTCAACAGGCCTGTAGCAGAAAATGAGTGGGCTCAGGTATGATGATTCTAACTGAAATAAGTCACGCAGAAAAAGAAACAACATAAGATATCACTAATACACGGAATGTAAACTTGGCTACACAGGAACTGGATTACAAAAGAGAACAGGGTCTCAAATTTAGAAAACCAACTTATGCTTGCTTAAGGGGAAATGTGAGTTGGGGTGCTGCATAAAACCAGAGATTGAAATGAGCACAGATAAAGTTCCTTAAGCCAAATATGTAATAGACAAGAGCTACTCCTTGCTCAGCGAAATGGACTCAACACCCCATATTAAACGCCTAAGAATGTACCTGATTAGTAAGTATCTTAAAACCTATGGATTGCTATGCCTCCGAAAGAGAATCAAGCGTGTGTACAGGGGCATAAACGCAACAGTGATAGGATTGGAGATGTTCGGTGAGCAAATGAAGACCCTTTGAAGTCATATTGCATGGTACCCATTCCACGGTTCTCAACTCTCCAGGATTAAGGGATTCTTCCTTCAGCTGAAACATGCATGTGGAACCCAGAGTATGATCAACCGTGTGATCAGCAGACGTGTTCCAATATGTCTCAGTTTTCGTCCCCTGGTACTCGGGTGCAACATTCCAGACGCTTTACTAACAATCTCCCGACTTGGAGAGTCAGTGCCTTTAACCTCCTGTTTGGCCCAGTTTGCAATTTCTGCGGAAGATGAACAGGAATAGGGAGGACCAATGAGAGACTAGCTGGAGGTGTCTGGACGGGCAAATTTAACTCTCATTTCCCACCAGGAAGAGGAATTAACCAAAGGCTCAGCGTGCCGTGCCGGAACCACATTAGGGCCTGAAGCAATCCTGCGGTGTTGCGGCCAGCTCACAAGAAAGCGAGTTGAAGAAAGGAGCTCAGGGGCACTGTAATTCACAAACCTACAGAGTTATAAATGACAGCTATCGTCCAAAAATATACTGAAGTAAGGCTGCCAAGAGGACTTGAAAGCGGGGCAGAATTGCAGGAAACCGATTTCAGGAGGTAGAGTGGAATTGCATTTAAAGCATAGGAAAAGAGGAAGAACGTCCAAAATGATGCACTTGGCCAAAAATGTCGTATGCGTTTTTTCCTGAATATATTCAGGAAAAAACGCATACACCATTTTTGGCCAACCAAGCAAGCTTGCAAAGGAAATCTGCACTACAATGAAGTCTCACTTCCCCCCGGTCAAAAGGGCCATCTGAAAAAAGTGTAAAATCGAGAAAGGCAGGACAGTCCATGGAGAACTGGGAGCCTTGTTATGCTGATGGGCGGGATGTAAATTGCCAACAGCCACTTGGGAGAAGTGTATGGTGTTTCCTGAAACATCTAAAAAACAAAGCAACGGAGCCTAGGGCACTTCCACTTATGGTCCTATAGCTTAGGGAAATTAAAATCAAAAAGACACAGCCACCCCAAAGTTTGGGACGGCTCTGTTTACAAGAACCTCGTTTACGGTACAAGTTCAATATCGCAGAAAGTGAAAAATGGATAAAGAAGTTGTGGTACTTACGTACAATACAATATCACTCAGCAATGAAATCTACGTCATCAGGCCCGTAACAGCATAGAGTGGATTCAGGTATGATGATTCTAACTGAAATAAGTCACACAGAAAAAGAAACATCATAAGATATCACTAATACACGGAATGTAAAATTGGCTACACAGGAACTGGATTACAAAACAGAACAGGGTCTCAAATTTAGAAAACCAACTTATGCTTGCTTAAGGGGAAAGGTGAGTTGGGGTGCTGCATAAAACCAGAGATTGAAATGAGCACAGATAAAGTTCCTTAAGCCAAATATGTAATAGACAAGAGCTACTACTTGCTCAACGAAATGGACTCAACACCGCATATTAAACGCCTAAGAATGTACCTGACTAGTAAGTATCTTAAAACCTATGGATTGCTATGTCTCTGAAAAAGAATCAAGTGTGTGTACAGGGACATAAACGCAGCAGTGATAGGATTGGAGAGTTTCGGTGAGCAAATGAAGACCCTTTGAAGTCATATTGCATGGTACCCATTCCACGGGTCTCAACTCTCCAGCTTTAAGGGAATCTTCCTTCAGCTGAAACATGCATGTGGAACCCAGAGTATGATCAACCGTGTGATCGGGAGACGTGTTCCAATATGTCTCAGTTCTCGTCCCCTGGTACTCGGGTGCAACATTCCAGACGCTTTATTAACACTCTCCCGACTTGGAGAGTCAGTGCCTTTAACCTCCTGTTTGGCCCAGTTTGCAATTTCTGCAGAAGATGAACAGGAATAGGGAGAACCAATGAGAGACTAGCTGGAGGTGTCTGGACGGGCAAATTTAACTCTCATTTCCCACCAGGAAGAGGAATTAACCAAAGGCTCAGCGTGCCGTGCCGGAACAAGATTAGGGCCTGAAGCAGTCCTGCGGTGTTGCGGCCAGCTCACAAGAAAGCGAGTTGAAGAAAGGAGCTCAGGGCCCCTGTAATTCACAAACCTGCAGAATTATAAATGAGAGCTATCGTCCAAAAATATACTGAAGTAGGGCTGCCAAGAGGACTTGAAAGCGGGGCAGAATTGCAGAAAACCGATTTCAGGAGGTAGACTGGAATTGCATTTAAAGCATAGGAAAAGAGGGAGAACGTCCACAATGATGCACTTGGACAAAAAAGGCGTATGCGTTTTTTCCTGAATATATTCACTCGGGAGAAGTGTATGGTGTTTCCTGAAACATCTAAAAAACAAAGCAACAGAGCCTAGGGCACCTCCACTTATGGTCCTATAGCATAGGGAAATTAAAATCAAAAAGACACAGCCACCCAAATGTTTGGGACGGCTCTGTTTACAAGAACCTCGTTTATGGTACAAGTTCAATATCGCAGAAAGTGAAAAATGGATAAAGAAGTTGTGGTACTTACGTACAATGCAATACCACTCAGCAATGAAATCTATGTCAACACGCCTGTAGCACAAAATGTGTGGGTTCAGGTATGATGATTCTAACTGAAATAAGTCACACAGAAAAAGAAACATCATAAGATATCACTAATACACGGAATGTAAACTTGGCTACACAGGAACTGAATTACAAAACAGAACAGGGTCTCAAATTTAGAAAACCAACTTATGCTTGCTTAAGGGGAAAGGTGAGTTGGGGTGCTGCATAAAACCAGAGATTGAAATGAGCACAGATAAAGTTCCTTAAGCCAAATATGGAATAGACAAGAGCTACTCCTTGCTCAACGAGATGGACTCAACACCCCATATTAAACGCCTAAGTATGTACCTGACTAGTAAGTATCTTAAAACCTATGGATTGCTATGTCTCCGAAAGAGAATCAAGCATGTGTACAGGGGCATAAACGCAGCAGTGATAGGATTTGAGAGTTTCGGTGAGCAAAGAATGACCCTTTGAAGTCATATTACATGCTACCCATTCCACGGGTCTCAACTCTCCAGGTTTAAGGGATTCTTCCTTCAGCTGAAACATTCATGTGGAACCCAGAGTATGATCAACCGTGTGATCAGGAGACGTTTTCAAATATGTCTCAGTTTTCGTCCACTGGTACTCGGGTGCAACATTCCAGACGCTTTACTAACACTCTCCTGACTTGGAGAGTCAGTGCCTTTTACCTCCTGTTTGGCCCAGATTGCAATTTCTGCAGAAGATGAACAGGAATAGGTAGGAGCAATGAGAGACTAGCTGGAGGTGTCTGGACGGGCAAATTTAACTCTCATTTCCCACCAGGAAGAGGAATTAACCAAAGGCTCAGCGTGCCGTGCCGGAACCAGATTAGGGCCTGAAGCAATCCTGCGGTGTTGTGGCCCGCTCACAAGAAAGCGAGTTGAAGAAAGGAGCTCAGGGGCACTGTAATTCACAAACCTGCAGAGTTATAAATGTCAGCTATCGTCCAAAAATATACTGAAGTAAGGCTGCCAAGAGGACTTGAAAGCGGGGCAGAATTGCAGGAAACCGATTTCAGGAGGTAGACTGGAATTGCATTTAAAGCATAGGAAAAGAGGCAGAACGTCCACAATGATGCACTTGGCCATAAAGGGCGTATGCGTTTTTTCCTGAATATATTCAGGAAAAAACGCATACGCCCTTTTTGGCCAACCAAGCAAGCTTGCAAAGGAAATCTGCACTAGAATGAAGTCTCACTTCCCCCTGGTCAAAAGGGCCATCTGAAAAAAGTGTAAAATCCAGAAAGGCAGGACAGGCCATGGAGAACTTGGAGCCTTGTTATGCTGATGGGTGGGATGTAAATTGCCAACAGCCACTGGGGAGAAGTGTATGGTGTTTCCTGAAACATCTAAAAAACAAAGCAACAGAGCCTAGGGCACTTCCACTTATGGTCCTATAGCTTAGGGAAATTAAAATCAAAAAGACACAGCCACCCCAAGGTTTGGGACGGCTCTGTTTACAAGAACCTTGTTTATGGTACAAGTTCAATATCACAGAAAGTGAAAAATGGATAAAGAAGTTGTGGTACAGACGTACAATGCAATATCACTCAGCAATGAAATCTATGTCATCAGGCCCGTAGGAGCATAGTGAGTGGATTCAGGTATGACGATTCTAACTGAAATAAGTCACACAGAAAAAGAAACATCATAAGATATCACTAATACATGGAATGTAAACTTGGCTACACAGAAACTGAATTACAAAACAGAACAGGGTCTCAAATGAAGAAAACCAACTTATGCTTGCTTAAGGGGAAAGGTGAGTTGGGGTGCTGCATAAAACCAGAGATTGAAATGAGCACAGATAAAGTTCCTTAAGCCAAATATGGAATAGACAAGAGCTACTCCTTGCTCAACGAAATGGACTCAACACCCCATATTAAACGCCTAAGAATGTACCTGACTAGTAAGTATCTTAAACCCTATGGATTGCTATGTCTCTGAAAGAGAATCAAGCGTGTGTACAGTTGCATAAACGCAGCAGTGATAGGATTGGAGAGGTTCGGTGAGCAAATGAAGACCCTTTGAAGTCATAATGCATGGTACCCATTCCACGGGTCTCAACTCTCCAGGTTTAAGGGATTCTTCCTTCAGCTGAAACATGCCTGTGGAACCCAGAGTATGATCAACCGTGTCATCGGGAGACGTGTTCAAATATGTCTCAGTTTTCGTCCCCTGGTACTCGGGTGCAACATTCCAGACGCTTTACTAACACTCTCCCGACTTGGAGAGTCAGTGCCTTTAACCTCCTGTTTGGCCCAGTTTGCAATTTCTGCGGAAGATGAACAGGAATAGGGAGAACCAATGAGAGACCTACTGGACGTTTCTGGATGGGCAAATTTAACTCTCATTTCCCACCAGGAAGAGGAATTAACCAAAGGCTCAGCATGCCGTGCCGGAACCAGATTAGGGTCTGAAGCAATCCTGCGGTGCTGTGGCCAGCTCACAAGAAAGCGAGTTGAAGAAAGGAGCTCACGGGCACTGTAATTCACAAACGTGCAGAGTTATAAATGACAGCTATCGTTCAAAAATATACTGAAGTAAGGCTGCCAAGAGGACTTGAAAGCGGGGCAGAATTGCAGGAAACCGATTTCAGGAGGTAGACTGGAATTGCATTTAAAGCATAGGAAAAGAGGCAGAACGTGGACAATGATGCACTTGGCCAAAAAGGGCGTATGCGTTTTTTCCTGAATATATTCAGGAAAAAACGCATACGCCCTTTTTGGACAACCAAGCAAGCTTGCACAGGAAATCTGCACTACAATGAAGTTTCACTTCCCCCCTGTCAAAGGGGCCATCTGAAAAAAGTGTAAAATCCAGAAAGGCAGGACAGGCCATGGAGAACTGGGAGCCTTGTTATGCTGATGGGCGGGTTGTAAATTGCCAACAGCCACTAGGGAGAAGTGTATGGTGT
Organism: Orcinus orca; assembly: GCF_937001465.1. Lineage (NCBI taxonomy): Eukaryota > Metazoa > Chordata > Mammalia > Artiodactyla > Delphinidae > Orcinus > Orcinus orca. The sequence continues at coordinate 1,144,179 of NW_026043783.1, forward strand.
TTCCTGAAACATCTAAAAAACAAAGCAACAGAGCCTAGGGCACTTCCACTTATGGTCCTATAGCTTAGGGAAATTAAAATCAAAAAGACACAGCCACCCCAAAGTTTGGGACGGCTCTGTTTACAAGAACCTCTTTTATGGTACAAGTTCAATATCGCAGAAAGTGAAAAATGGATAAAGAATTTGTGCTACTTACGTACAATGCAATATCACTCAGCAATGAAATCTCTGTCAACAGGCCTGTAGCAGAAAATGAGTGGGTTCAGGTATGATGATTCTAACTGAAATAAGTCACACAGAAAAAGAAACATCATAAGATATCACTAATACACGGAATGTAAACTTGGCTACACAGGAACTGGATTACAAAACAGAACAGGGTCTCAAATTTAGAAAACCAACTTATGCTTGCTTAAGGTGAAAGGTGAGTTGGGGTGCTGCATAAAACCAGAGATTGAAATGAGCACAGATAAAGTTCCTTAAGCCAAATATGGAATAGACAAGAGCTACTCCTTGCTCAACGAAATGGACTCAACACCCCATATTAAACGCCTAAGAATGTACCTGACTAGTAAATATCTTAAAACCTATGGATCGCTATGTCACCGAAAGAGAATCAAGCGTGTGTACAGGGGCATAAACGCAGCAGTGATAGGATTGGAGAGGTTTGGTGAGAAAATGAAGACCCTTTGAAGTCATATTGCATGGTACCCATTCCACGGGTCTCAACTCTCCAGGTTTAAGGAATTCTTCCTTCAGCTGAAACATGCATGTGGAACCCAGAGTATGATCAACCATGTGATCGGGAGACGTGTTCAAATACGTCTCAGTTTTCGTCCCCTGGTACTCGGGTGCAACATTCCAGACGCTTTACTAACACTCTCCTGACTTGGAGAGTCAGTGCCTTTAACGTCCTGTTTGGCCCAGTTTGCAATTTCTGCGGAAGATGAACAGGAATAGGGAGAACCAATGAGAGACTAGCTGGAGGTGTCTGGACAGGCAAATTTAACTCTCATTTCCCACCAGGAAGAGGAATTAACCAAAGGCTCAACGTGCCGTGCCGCAACCAGATTAGGGCCTGAAGCAATCCTGCAGTGTTGCTGCCAGCTCACAAGAAAGCGAGTTGAAGAAAGGAGCTCAGGGGCACTGTAATTCACAAACCTGCAGAGTTATAAATGACAGCTATCGTCCAAAAATATACTGAAGTAAGGCTGCCAAGAGGACTTGAAAGCGGGGAAGAATTGCAGGAAACCGATTTCAGGAGGTAGACTGGAATTGCATTTAAAGCATAGGAAAAGAGGAAGAACGTCCAAAATGATGCACTTGGCCAAAAATATCGTGTGCGTTTTTTCCTGAATATATTCAGGAAAAAACGCATACACCATTTTTGGCCAACCAAGCAAGCTTGCAAAGGAAATCTGCACTACAATGAAGTCTCACTTCCCGCCGGTCAAAAGGGCCATCTGAAAAAAGTGTAAAATCCAGAAAGGCAGGACAGGCCATGGAGAACTGGGAGCCCTGTTATGCTGATGGGCGGGATGTAAATTGCCAACAGCCACTCGGGAGAAGTGTATGGTGTTTCCTGAAACATCTAAAAAACAAAGCAACAGAGCCTAGGTCAAATCCACTTATGGTCCTATAGCTTAGGGAAATTAAAATAAAAAAGACACAGCCACCGCAAAGTTTGGGATGGCTCTGTTTACAAGAATCTCGTTTATGGTACAAGTTCAATATTGCAGAAAGCGAAAAATGGATAAAGAAGTTGTGGTACTTACGTACAATGCAATATCACTCAGCAATGAAATCTATGTCAACAGGCCTGTAGCAGAAAATGAGTGGGTTCAGGTATGATGATTCTAACTGAAATAAGTCACACAGAAAAAGAAACATCATAAGATATCACTAATACACGGAATGTAAAATTGGCTACACAGGAACTGGATTACAAAACAGAACAGTGTCTCAAATTTAGAAAACCAACTTATGCTTGCTTAAGGGGAAAGGTGAGTTGGGGTGCTGCATAAAACCAGAGATTGAAATGAGCACAGATAAAGTTCCTTAAGCCAAATATGTAATAGACAAGAGCTACTACTTGCTCAACGAAATGGACTCAACACCGCATATTAAATGCCTAAGAATGTACCTGACTAGTAAGTATCTTAAAACCTCTGGATTGCTATGTCTCTGAAAGAGAATCAAGCGTGTGTACAGGAACATAAACGCAGAAGTGTTAGGATTGGAGAGGTTCGGTGAGCAAATGAAGACCCTTTGAAGTCATATTGCATGGTACCCATTCCACGGGTCTCAACTCTCCAGCTTTAAGGGAATCTTCCTTCAGCTGAAACATGCATGTGGAACCCAGAGTATGATCAACCATGTGATCGGGAGACGTGTTCAAATATGTCTCAGTTTTCGTCCCCTGGTACTCGGGTGCAACATTCCAGACGCTTTACTAACACTCTCCCGACTTGGAGAGTCAGTGCCTTTAACCTCCTGTTTGACCCAGTTTGCAAATTCCGCGGAAGATGTACAGGAATAGGGAGAACCAATGAGAGACTAGCTGGAGGTGTCTGTACGGGCAAATTTAACTCTCATTTCCCACCAGGAAGAGGAATTATCCAAAGGCTCAGCGTGCCATGCCGGAACCAGATTAGGGCCTGAAGCAATCCTGCGGTGCTGCGGCCAGCTCACAAGAAAGCGAGTTGAAGAAAGGAGCTCAGGGGCACTGTAATTCACAAACCTGCAGAGTTATAAATGACAGCTATCGTCCAAAAATATACTGAAGTAAGGCTGCCAAGAGGACTTGAAAGCGGGGCAGAATTGCAGGAAACCGATTTCAGGAGGTAGACTGGAATTGCATTTAAAGCATAGGAAAAGAGGAAGAACGTGGACAATGATGCACTTGGCCAAAAAGTGCGTATGCGTTTTTTCCTGAATATATTCAGGAAAAAATGCATACGCACTTTTTGGCGAACCAAGCAAGCTTGCACAGGAAATCTGCACTACAATGAAGTCTCACTTCCCCCCGGTCAAAAGGGCCATCTGAAAAAAGTGTAAAATCCAGAAAGGCAGGACAGGCCATGGAGAACTGGGAGCATTGTTATGCTGATGGGCGGGATGTAAATTGCCAACAGCCACTCGGGAGAAGTGTATGGTGTTTCCTGAAACATCTAAAAAACAAAGCAAGATACCCTAGGGCACTTCCACTTATGGTCCTATTGCTTAGGGAAATTAAAATCAAAAAGACACAGCCACCCAAATGTTTGGGACGGCTCTGTTTACAAGAACCTCGTTTATGGTACAAGTTCAATATCGCAGAAAGTGAAAAATGGATAAAGAAGTTGTGGTAATTACGTAAAATGCAACACCACTCAGCAATGAAATCTATGTCAACACGCCTGTAGCACAAAATGAGTGGGTTCAGGTATGATGATTCTAACTGAAATAAGTCACACAGAAAAAGAAACATCATAAGATATCACTAATACACGGAATGTAAACTTGGCTACACAGGAACTGGATTACAAAACAGAAGAGGGTCTCAAATTTAGAAAACCAACTTATGCTTGCTTAAGGGGAAACGTGAGTTGGGGTGATGCATAAAACCAGAGATTGAAATGAGCACAGATAAACTTCCTTAAGCCAAATATGGAATAGACAAGAGCTACTCCTTGCTCAATGAAATGGACTCAACACCCCATATTAAACGCCTAAGAATGTACCTGACTAGTAAGTATCTTAAAACCTATGGATCGCTATGTCTCCAAATGAGAATCAAGCGTGTGTACAGGGGCATAAACGCAGCAGTGATAGGATTGCAGAGGTTCGGTGAGCAAATGAAGACCCTTTGAAGTCATATTGCATGGTACCCATTCCACGGGTCTCAACTCTCCAGGTTTAAGTGATTCTTCCTTCAGCTAAAACATGCATGTGGAACCCAGAGTATGATCAACCGTGTGATCGGGAGACATGTTCCAATATGTCTCAGTTCTCGTCCCCTGGTACTCGGGTGCAACATTCCAGATGCTTTACTAACTCTCTCCCAACTTGGCGAGTCAGTGCCTTTAACCTCCTGTTTGGCCCAGTTTGCAATTTCCGCGGAAGATGAACAGGAATAGGGAGAACCAATGAGAGACTAGCTGGGGGTGTCTGGACGTGCAAATTTAACTCTCATTTCCCACCAGGAAGAGGAATTAACCAAAGGCTCAGCATGCCGTGCCGGAACCAGATTAGGGCCTGAAGCAATCCTGCGGTGTTGCGGCCAGCTCACAAGAAAGCGAGTTGAAGAAAGGAGCTCAGGGGCACTGTAATTCACAAACCTGCAGAGTTATAAATGACAGCTATCGTCCAAAAATATACTGAAGTAAGGCTGGCAAGAGGACTTGAAAGCGGGGCAGAATTGCAGGAAACCGATTTTAGGAGGTAGACTGGAATTGCATTTAAAGCATAGGAAAAGAGGCAGTACATCGACAATGATGCATTTGGCCAAAAAGGGCGTATGCGTTTTTTCCTGAATATATTCAGGAAAAAACGCATACGCCCTTTTTGGCCAACCAAGCAAGCTTGCAAAGGAAATCTGCACTACAATGAAGTCTCACTTCCCCCCGGTCAAAAGGGCCATCTGAAAAAAGTGTAAAATCCAGAAAGGCAGGACAGGCCATGGAGAACTGGGAGCCTTGTTATGCTGATGGGCGGGATGTAAATTGCCAACAGCCACTTGGGAGAAGTGTATGGTTTTTCCTGAAACATCTAAGAAACAAAGCAACAGAGCCTAGGGCACTTCCACTTATGGTCCTATAGCTTAGGGAAATTAAAATCAAAAAGACACAGCCACCCCAAAGTTTGGGACGGTTCTGCTTACAAGAACCTCGTTTACGGGACAAGTTCAATATCGCAGACAGTGAAAAATGGATAAAGAAGTTTTGGTACTTACGTACAATGCAATATCACTCAGCAATGAAATCTATGTCATCACGCCCGGAGCAGCATAATGAGTAGATTCAGGTATGATGATTCTAACTGAAATAATTCACAGGAAAAAGAAACATCATAAGATATCATTAATACACGGAATGTAAACTTGGCTACACAGGAACTGGATTACAAAACAGAAGAGGGTCTCAAATTTCGAAAACCAACTTATGCTTGCTTAAGGGGAAAGGTGAGTTGGGGTGCTGCATAAAACCAGAGATTGAAATGAGCACAGATAAAGTTCCTTAAGCCAAATATGGAATACACAAGAGGTACTCCTTGCTCAACGAAATGGACTCAACACCCCATATTAAACGCCTAAGAATGTACCTGACTAGTAAGTATCTTAAAACCTATGGATTGCTATGTCTCCGAAAGAGAATCAAGAGTGTGTACAGGGGCATAAACGCAGCAGTGATAGGATTGGAGAGGTTCGGTGAGCAAATGAAGACCCTTTGAAGTCATATTGCATGGTACCCATTCCACGGGTCTCAACTCTCCAGGTTTAAGGGATTCTTCCTTCAGCTAAAACATGCATGTGGAACCCAGAGTATGATCAACCGTGTGATCGGGACACGTGTTCCAATATGTCTCAGTTCTCGTCCCCTGGTACTCGGGTGCAACATTCCAGACGCTTTACTAACACTCTCCCGACTTGGAGAGTCAGTGCCTTTAACCTCCTGTTTGGCCCAGTTTGCAATTTCTGCGGAAGATGAACAGGAATAGGGAGAACCAATGAGAGACTAGCTGGAGGTGTCTGGACGGGCAAATTTAACTCTCATTTCCCACCAGGAAGAGGAATTAACCAAACGCTCAGCGTGCAGTGCCGGAACCAGATTAGGGCCTGAAACAATCCTGCGGTGTTGCGGCCAGCTCACAAGAAAGCGAATTGAAGAAAGGAGCTCAGGGGCACTGTAATTCACAAACCTGCAGAGTTATAAATGACAGCTATCGTCCAAAAATATACTGAAGTAAGGCTGCCAAGAGGACTTGAAAGCGGGGCAGAACTGCAGGAAACCGATTTCAGGAGGTAGACTGGAATTTCACTTAAAGCATAGGAAAAGAGTCAGAAAGTCGACAATGATGCACTTGGCCAAAAAGGGCGTATGCGTTTTTTCCTGAATATATTCAGGAAAAAACGCATACGCCCTTTTTGGCCAACCAAGCAAGCTTGCAAAGGAAATCTGCACTACAATGAAGTCTCACTTCCCACTGGTCAAAAGGGCCATCTGAAAAAAGTGTAAAATCCAAAAAGGCAGGACAGGCCATGGAGAACTGGGAGCCTTGTTATGCTGATGGGCGGGATGTAAATTGCCAACAGCCGCTTGGGAGAAGTGTATGGTGTTTCCTGAAACATCTAAGAAACAAAGCAACAGAGCCTAGTGCACTTCCACTTATGGTCCTACAGCTTAGGGAAATTAAAATCAAAAAGACACAGCCACCCCAAAGTTTGGAACGGCTCTGCTTACAAGAACCTCGCTTACGGGACAAGTTCAATATCGCAGACAGTGAAAAATGGATAAAGAAGTTGTGGTACTTACGTACAATGCAATATCACTCAGCAATGAAATCTATGTCATCAGGCCTGTAGCAGCATAATGAGTGGATTCAGGTATGATGATTCTAACTGAAATAAGTCACAAGAAAAAGAAACATCATAAGATATCACTAATACACGGAATGTAAAGTTGGCTACACAGAAACTGAATTACAAAACACAACAGCGTCTCAAATTTAGAAAACCAACTTATGCTTGCTTAAGGGGAAAGGTGAGTTGGGCTGCTGCATAAAACCAGAGATTGAAATGAGCACAGATAAAGTTCTTTAAGCCAAATATGGAATAGAAAAGAGCTACTCCTTGCTCAACGAAATGGACTCAACACCCCATATTAAACGCCTAAGAATGTACCTGACTAGTAAGTATATTAAAAGCTATGGATCGCTATGTCTCCGAAAGAGAATCAAGCGTGTGTACAGGGGCATAAACGCAGCAGTGATAGGATTGGAGAGGTTCGGTGAGCAAATGAAGACCCTTTGAAGTCATATTGCATGGTACCCATTCCACGGGTCTCAACTCTCCAGGTTTAAGGGATTCTTCCTTCAGCTAAAACATGCATGTGGAAACCAGAGTATGATCAACCGTGTGATCGGGAGACGTGTTCTAATATGTCTCAGTTCTCGTCCCCTGGTACTCGGGTGCAACATTCCAGACGCTTTACTAACACTCTCCCGACTTGGAGAGTCAGTGCCTTTAACCTCCTGTTTGGCCCAGTTTGCAATTTCTGCGGAAGATGAACAGGAATAGGGAGGACCAATGAGAGACTAGCTGGAGGTGTCTGGACGGGCAAATTTAACTCTCATTTCCCACAAGGAAGAGGAATTAACCAAAGGCTCAGCGTGCCGTGCCGGAACCAGATTAGGGCCTGAAGCAATCCTGCGGTGTTGCGGCCAGCTCACAAGAAAGCGAGTTGAAGAAAGGAGCTCAGGGGCACTGTAATTCACAAACCTGCAGAGTTATAAATGACAGCTATCGTCCAAAAATATACTGAAGTAAGGCTGCCAAGAGGACTTGAAAGCGGGGCAGAATTGCAGGAAACCGATTTCAGGAGGTAGACTGGAATTGCATTTAAAGCATAGGAAAAGAGGCAGAACGTGGACAATGATGCACTTGGCCAAAAATGGCGTATGCGTTTTTTCCTGAATATATTCAGGAAAAAACGCATACGCCCTTTTTGGCCAACCAAGCAAGCTTGCAGAGGAAATCTGCACTACAAAGAAGTCTCACTTCCCCCCGTTCAAAAGGGCCATCTGAAAAAAGTGTAAAATCCAGAAAGGCAGGACAGGCCATGGAGAACTGGGAGCTTTGTTATGCTGATGGGCGGGATGTAAATTGCCAACAGCCACTCGGGAGAAGTGTATGGTGTTTCCTGAAACATCTAAAAAACAAAGCAACAGAGCCTAGGGCACTTCCACTTATGGTCCTATAGCTTAGGGAAATTAAAATCAAAAAGACACAGCCACCCCAAAGTTTGGGACGGCTCTGTTTACAAGAACCTTGTTTACGGTACAAGTACAATATCGCAGAAAGTGAAAAATGGATAAAGAAGTTGTGGTACTTATGTACAATGCAATATCACTCAGCAATGAAATCTATGTCATCAGGCCCATAGCAGCATAATGAGTGGATTCAGGTACGATGATTCTAACTGAAATAAGACACACAGAAAAAGAAGCATCATAAGATATCACTAATACACGGAATGTAAACTTGGCTACACAGGAACTGGATTACAAAACAGAACAGGGTCTCAAATTTAGAAAACCAACTTATGCTTGCTTAAGGGGAAAGGTGAGTTGGGGTGCTGCATAAAACCAGAGATTGAAATGAGCACAGATAAAGTTCCTTAAGCCAAATATGGAGTAGACTAGAGCTACTCCTTGCTCAACGAAATGGACTCAACACCCCATATTAAACGCCTAAGAATGTACCTGACTAGTAAGTATCTTAAAACCTATCGATTGCTATGTCTCCGAAAGACAATCAAGCATGTATACAGGGGCATAAACGCAGCAGTGATAGGATTGGAGAGGTTCGGTGAGCAAATGAAGACCCTTTGAAGTCATATTGCATGGTACCCATTCCACGGGTCTCAACTCTCCAGGTTTAAGGGATTCTTCCTTCAGCTAAAACATGCATGTGGAACCCAGAGTATGATCAGCCGTGTGATCGGGAGACGTGTTCCAATATGTCTCAGTTCTCGTCCCCTGGTACTCGGGTGCAACATTCCAGATGCTTTACTAACACTCTCCCGACTTGGAGAGTCAGTGCCTTTAACCTCCTGTTTGGACCAGTTTGCAATTTCTGCGGAAGATGAACAGGAATAGGGAGAACCAATGAGAGACTAGCTGGAGGTGTTTGAACGGGCAAATTTAACTCTCATTTCCCACCAGGAAGAGGAATTCACCAAAGGCTCAGCGGGCCGTGCCAGAACAAGATTAGGGCCTGAAGCAATCCTGCGGTGTTGCGGCCAGCTCACAAGAAAGCGAGTTGAAGAAAGGAGCTCAGGGGCACTGTAATTCACAAACCTGCAGAGTTATAAATGACAGCTATCGTCCAAAAATATACTGAAGTAAGGCTGCCAAGAGGACTTGAAAGCGGGGCAGAATTGCAGGAACCCGATTTCAGGAGGTAGACTGGAATTGCATTTAAAGCATAGGAAAAGAAGCAGAACGTCGACAATGATGCACTTGGCCAAAAAGTGCGTATGCGTTTTTTCCTGAATATATTCAGGAAAAAACGCATACGCCCTTTTTGGCCAACCAAGCAAGCTTGCAAAGGAAATCTGCACTACAATGAAGTCTCACTTTCTCCCGGTCAAAAGGGACATCTGAAAAGAGTGTAAAATCCAGAAAGGCAGGACAGGCCATGGAGAACTGGGAGCCTTGTTATGCTGATGGGCGGGATGTAAATTGCCAACAGCCACTCTGGAGAAGTGTATGGTGTTTCCTGAAGCATCTAAAAAACAAAGCAACAGAGCCTAGGGCACTTCCACTTATGGTCCTATAGCTTAGGGAAATTAAAATCAAAAAGACACAGCCACCCCAAAGTTTGGGACGGCTCTGTTTACAAGAAACTCGTTTACGGTACAAGTTCAATATCGCATAAAGCGAAAAATGGATAAAGAAGTTGTGGTACTTACGTACAATGCAATATCACTCAGCAATGATATCTATGTCATCAGGCCCATAGCAGCATAATGAGTGGATTCAGGTATGATGATTCTAACTGAAATAAGTCACACAGAAAAAGAAACATCATAAGATATCACTAATACACGGAATGTAAACTTGGCTACACAGGAACTGGATTACAAAAGAGAACAGGGTCTCAAATTTAGAAAACCAACTTATGCTTGCTTAAGGGGAAAGGTGAGTTGGGGTGCTGCATAAAACCAGAGATTGAAATGAGCACAGATAAAGTTCCTGAAGCCAAATATGGAATAGACAAGAGCTACTCCTTGCTCAACGAAATGGACTCAACACCCCATATTAAATGCCTAAGAATGTACCTGACTAGTAAGTATCTTAAAACCTATGGATCGCTATGTCACCGAAAGAGAATCAAGCATGTGTACAGGGGCATAAACGCAGCAGTGATAGGATTGGAGAGGTTCGGTGAGAAAATGAAGACCCTTTGAAGTCATATTGCATGGTACCCATTCCACGGGTCTCAACTCTCCAGGTTTAAGGGATTCTTCCTTCAGCTAAAACACGCATGTGGAACCCAGAGTATGATCAACCGTGTGATCGGGAGACGTGTTCCAATATGTCTCAGTTCTCGTCCCCTGGTACTCGGGTGCAACATTCCAGACGCTTTACTAACACTCTCCCGACTTGGAGAGTCAGTGCCTTTAACCTCCTGTTTGGCCCAGTTTCCAATTTCTGCGGAAGATGAACAGGAATAGGGAGAACCAATTGGAGACTAGCTGGAGGTGTATGGACGGGCAAATTTAACTCTCATTTCCCACCTGGAAGAGGAATTAACCAAAGGCTCAGCGGGCCGTGCCTCAACCAGATTAGGGCCTGAAGCAATCCTGCGGTGTTGCGGCCAGCTCACAAGAAAGCGAGTTGAAGAAAGGAGCTCAGGGGCACTGTAATTCACAAACCTGCAGAGTTATAAATGACAGCTATCGTCCAAAAATATACTGAAGTAAGGCTGCCAAGAGGACTTGAAAGTGGGGCAGAATTGCAGGAAACCGATTTCAGGAGGTAGACTGGAATTGCATTTAAAGTATAGGAAAAGAGGCAGAACGTCGACAATGATGCACTTGGCCAAAAAGGGCGTATGCGTTTTTTCCAGAATATATTCAGGAAAAAACGCATACGCCCTTTTTGGCCAACCAAGCAAGCTTGCAAAGGAAATCTGCACTACAGTGAAGTCTCACTTCCCCCTGGTCAAAAGGGCCATCTGAAAAAAGTGTAAAATCCAGAAAGGCAGGACAGGCCATGGAGAACTGGGAGCCTTGTTATGCTGATGGGCGGGATATAAATTGCCAACAGCCACTCGGGAGAAGTGTATGGTGTTTCCTGAAACATCTAAAAAACAAAGCAAAAGAGCCTAGGGCACTTCCACTTATGGTCCTATAGCTTAGGGAAATTAAAATCAAAAAGACACAGCCACCCCAAATTTTGGGACGGCTCTGTTTACAAGAAACTCGTTTACGGGACAAGTTCAATATCGCAGAAAGTGAAAAATGGATAAAGAAGTTGTGGTACTTACGTACAATGCAATATCACTCAGCAATTAAATCTATGTCATCAGGCCCGTAGCAGCATAATGAGTGGATTCAGGTACGATGATTCTAACTGAAATAAGTCACACAGAAAAAGAAACATCATAAGATATCACTAATACACGGAATGTAAACTTGGCTACACAGGAACTGGATTACAAAAGAGAACAGGGTCTCAAATTTAGAAAACCAACTTATGCTTGCTTAAGGGGAAATGTGAATTGGGGTGCTGCATAAAACCAGAGATTGAAATGAGCACAGATAAAGTTCCTTACGCCACATATGGAATAGACAAGAGCTACTCCTTGCTCAACGAAATGGACTCAACACCCCATATTAAACGCCTAAGAATGTACCTGACTAGAAAGTATCTTAAAACCTATGGATCGCTATGTCTCCGAAAGAGAATCATGCGTGTGTACAGGGGCATAAACACAGCAGTGATAGGATTGCAGTGGTTCGGTGAGCAAATGAAGACCCTTTGAAGTCATATTGCATGGTACCCATTCCACGGGTCTCAACTCTCCAGGTTTAAGGGATTCTTCCTTCAGCTAAATCATGCATGTGGAACCCAGAGTATGATCAACCGTGTGATCGGGAGACGTGTTCCAATATGTCTCAGTTCTCGTCCCCTGGTACTCGGGTGCAACATTCCAGACGCTTTACTAACACTCTCCCGACTTGGAGAGTCAGTGCCTTTAACCTCCTGTTTGGCCCAGTTTCCAATTTCTGCGGAAGATGAACAGGAATAGGGAGAACCAATTGGAGACTAGCTGGAGGTGTATGGACGGGCAAATTTAACTCTCATTTCCCACCTGGAAGAGGAATTAACCAAAGGCTCAGCGTGCCGTGCCTCAACCACATTAGGGCCTGAAGCAATCCTGCGGTGTTGCGGCCAGCTCACAAGAAAGCGAGTTGAAGAAAGGAGCTCAGGGGCACTGTAATTCACAAACCTGCAGAGTTATAAATGACAGCTATCGTCCAAAAATATACTGAAGTAAGGCTGCCAAGAGGACTTGAAAGCGGGGCAGAATTGCAGGAAACCGATTTCAGGAGGTAGACTGGAATTGCATTTAAAGCATAGGAAAAGAGGCAGAACGTCGACAATGATGCACTTGGCCAAAAAGGGCGTATACGTTTTTTTCAGAATATATTCAGGAAAAAACGCATACGCACTTTTTGGCCAACCAAGCAAGCTTTCAAAGGAAATCTGCACTACAATGAAGTCTCACTTCCCCCCGGTCAAAAGGACCATCTGAAAAAAGTGTAAAATCCAGAAAAGCAGGACAGGCCATGGAGAACTGGGAGCCTTGTTATGCTGATGGGCGGGATGTAAATTGCCAACAGCCACTCGGGAGAAGTGTATGGTGTTTCCTGAAACATCTATAAAACAAAGCAACAGAGCCTAGGGCACTTCCACTTATGGTCCTATAGTTTAGGGAAATTAAAATCAAAAAGACACAGCCACCCCAAAATTTGGGACGGCTCTGTTTACAAGAACCTCGTTTATGGTACAAGTTCAATATCGCAGAAAGCGAAAAATGGATAAACAAGTTGTGGTACTTACGTACAATGCAATATCACTCAGCAATGAAATCTATGTCATCAGGCCCGTAGCAGCATAATGAGTGGATTCAGGTATGATGATTCTATCTGAAATAAGTCACACAGAAAAAGAAACATCATAAGATATCACTAATACACGGAATGTAAACTTGGCTACACAGGAACTGGATTACAAAAGAGAACAGGGTCTCAAATTTAGAAAACCAACTTATGCTTGCTTAAGGGGAAAGGTGAGTTGGGGTGCTGCATAAAACCAGAGATTGAAATGAGCACAGATAAAGTTCCTTAAGCCAAATATGGAATAGACAATAGCTACTCCTTGCTCAGCGAAATGGACTCAACACCCCATATTAAACGCCTAAGAATGTAGCTGACTAGTAAGTATCTTAAAACCTATGGATTGCTATGTCTCCAAAAGAGAATCAAGCGTGTGTACAGGGGCATAAACGCAGCAGTGATAGGATTGGAGAGGTTTGGTGAGCAAATGAAGACCGTTTGAAATCATATTGCATGGTACCCATTCCACGGGTTTCAACTCTCCTGGTTTAAGGGATTCTTCCTTCAGCTAAAGCATGCATGTGGAACACAGAGTATGATCAACCGTGTGATCGCAAGACGTCTTCCAATATGTCTCAGTTCTCATCCCCTGGTACTCGGGTGCAACATTCCAGACGCTTTACTAACACTCTCCCGACTTGGAGAGTCAGTGCCTTTAACCTCCTGTTTGGCCCAGTTTGCAATTTCTGCGGAAGATGAACAGGAATAGGGAGAACCAATGAGAGACTAGCTGGAGGTGTTTGAACGGGCAAATTTAACTCTCATTTCCCACCAGGAAGAGGAATTCACCAAAGGCTCAGCGGGCCGTGCCAGAACAAGATTAGGGCCTGAAGCAATCCTGCGGTGTTGCGGCCAGCTCACAAGAAAGCGAGTTGAAGAAAGGAGCTCAGGGGCACTGTAATTCACAAACCTGCAGAGTTATAAATGACAGCTATCGTCCAAAAATATACTGAAGTAAGGCTGCCAAGAGGACTTGAAAGCGGGGCAGAATTGCAGGAACCCGATTTCAGGAGGTAGACTGGAATTGCATTTAAAGCATAGGAAAAGAAGCAGAACGTCGACAATGATGCACTTGGCCAAAAAGTGCGTATGCGTTTTTTCCTGAATATATTCAGGAAAAAACGCATACGCCCTTTTTGGCCAACCAAGCAAGCTTGCAAAGGAAATCTGCACTACAATGAAGTCTCACTTTCTCCCGGTCAAAAGGGACATCTGAAAAGAGTGTAAAATCCAGAAAGGCAGGACAGGCCATGGAGAACTGGGAGCCTTGTTATGCTGATGGGCGGGATGTAAATTGCCAACAGCCACTCTGGAGAAGTGTATGGTGTTTCCTGAAGCATCTAAAAAACAAAGCAACAGAGCCTAGGGCACTTCCACTTATGGTCCTATAGCTTAGGGAAATTAAAATCAAAAAGACACAGCCACCCCAAAGTTTGGGACGGCTCTGTTTACAAGAAACTCGTTTACGGTACAAGTTCAATATCGCATAAAGCGAAAAATGGATAAAGAAGTTGTGGTACTTACGTACAATGCAGTATCACTCAGCAATGATATCTATGTCATCAGGCCCATAGCAGCATAATGAGTGGATTCAGGTATGATGATTCTAACTGAAATAAGTCACACAGAAAAAGAAACATCATAAGATATCACTAATACACGGAATGTAAACTTGGCTACACAGGAACTGGATTACAAAAGAGAACAGGGTCTCAAATTTAGAAAACCAACTTATGCTTGCTTAAGGGGAAAGGTGAGTTGGGGTGCTGCATAAAACCAGAGATTGAAATGAGCACAGATAAAGTTCCTGAAGCCAAATATGGAATAGACAAGAGCTACTCCTTGCTCAACGAAATGGACTCAACACCCCATATTAAATGCCTAAGAATGTACCTGACTAGTAAGTATCTTAAAACCTATGGATCGCTATGTCACCGAAAGAGAATCAAGCATGTGTACAGGGGCATAAACGCAGCAGTGATAGGATTGGAGAGGTTCGGTGAGAAAATGAAGACCCTTTGAAGTCATATTGCATGGTACCCATTCCACGGGTCTCAACTCTCCAGGTTTAAGGGATTCTTCCTTCAGCTAAATCATGCATGTGGAACCCAGAGTATGATCAACCGTGTGATCGGGAGACGTGTTCCAATATGTCTCAGTTCTCGTCCCCTGGTACTCGGGTGCAACATTCCAGACGCTTTACTAACACTCTCCCGACTTGGAGAGTCAGTGCCTTTAACCTCCTGTTTGGCCCAGTTTCCAATTTCTGCGGAAGATGAACAGGAATAGGGAGAACCAATTGGAGACTAGCTGGAGGTGTATGGACGGGCAAATTTAACTCTCATTTCCCACCTGGAAGAGGAATTAACCAAAGGCTCAGCGGGCCGTGCCTCAACCAGATTAGGGCCTGAAGCAATCCTGCGGTGTTGCGGCCAGCTCACAAGAAAGCGAGTTGAAGAAAGGAGCTCAGGGGCACTGTAATTCACAAACCTGCAGAGTTATAAATGACAGCTATCGTCCAAAAATATACTGAAGTAAGGCTGCCAAGAGGACTTGAAAGTGGGGCAGAATTGCAGGAAACCGATTTCAGGAGGTAGACTGGAATTGCATTTAAAGTATAGGAAAAGAGGCAGAACGTCGACAATGATGCACTTGGCCAAAAAGGGCGTATGCGTTTTTTCCAGAATATATTCAGGAAAAAACGCATACGCCCTTTTTGGCCAACCAAGCAAGCTTGCAAAGGAAATCTGCACTACAGTGAAGTCTCACTTCCCCCTGGTCAAAAGGGCCATCTGAAAAAAGTGTAAAATCCAGAAAGGCAGGACAGGCCATGGAGAACTGGGAGCCTTGTTATGCTGATGGGCGGGATATAAATTGCCAACAGCCACTCGGGAGAAGTGTATGGTGTTTCCTGAAACATCTAAAAAACAAAGCAAAAGAGCCTAGGGCACTTCCACTTATGGTCCTATAGCTTAGGGAAATTAAAATCAAAAAGACACAGCCACCCCAAATTTTGGGACGGCTCTGTTTACAAGAAACTCGTTTACGGGACAAGTTCAATATCGCAGAAAGTGAAAAATGGATAAAGAAGTTGTGGTACTTACGTACAATGCAATATCACTCAGCAATTAAATCTATCTCATCAGGCCCGTAGCAGCATAATGAGTGGATTCAGGTACGATGATTCTAACTGAAATAAGTCACACAGAAAAAGAAACATCATAAGATATCACTAATACACGGAATGTAAACTTGGCTACACAGGAACTGGATTACAAAAGAGAACAGGGTCTCAAATTTAGAAAACCAACTTATGCTTGCTTAAGGGGAAATGTGAATTGGGGTGCTGCATAAAACCAGAGATTGAAATGAGCACAGATAAAGTTCCTTACGCCACATATGGAATAGACAAGAGCTACTCCTTGCTCAACGAAATGGACTCAACACCCCATATTAAACGCCTAAGAATGTACCTGACTAGAAAGTATCTTAAAACCTATGGATCGCTATGTCTCCGAAAGAGAATCATGCGTGTGTACAGGGGCATAAACACAGCAGTGATAGGATTGCAGTGGTTCGGTGAGCAAATGAAGACCCTTTGAAGTCATATTGCATGGTACCCATTCCACGGGTCTCAACTCTCCAGGTTTAAGGGATTCTTCCTTCAGCTAAATCATGCATGTGGAACCCAGAGTATGATCAACCGTGTGATCGGGAGACGTGTTCCAATATGTCTCAGTTCTCGTCCCCTGGTACTCGGGTGCAACATTCCAGACGCTTTACTAACACTCTCCCGACTTGGAGAGTCAGTGCCTTTAACCTCCTGTTTGGCCCAGTTTCCAATTTCTGCGGAAGATGAACAGGAATAGGGAGAACCAATTGGAGACTAGCTGGAGGTGTATGGACGGGCAAATTTAACTCTCATTTCCCACCTGGAAGAGGAATTAACCAAAGGCTCAGCGGGCCGTGCCTCAACCAGATTAGGGCCTGAAGCAATCCTGCGGTGTTGCGGCCAGCTCACAAGAAAGCGAGTTGAAGAAAGGAGCTCAGGGGCACTGTAATTCACAAACCTGCAGAGTTATAAATGACAGCTATCGTCCAAAAATATACTGAAGTAAGGCTGCCAAGAGGACTTGAAAGTGGGGCAGAATTGCAGGAAACCGATTTCAGGAGGTAGACTGGAATTGCATTTAAAGTATAGGAAAAGAGGCAGAACGTCGACAATGATGCACTTGGCCAAAAAGGGCGTATGCGTTTTTTCCAGAATATATTCAGGAAAAAACGCATACGCCCTTTTTGGCCAACCAAGCAAGCTTGCAAAGGAAATCTGCACTACAGTGAAGTCTCACTTCCCCCTGGTCAAAAGGGCCATCTGAAAAAAGTGTAAAATCCAGAAAGGCAGGACAGGCCATGGAGAACTGGGAGCCTTGTTATGCTGATGGGCGGGATATAAATTGCCAACAGCCACTCGGGAGAAGTGTATGGTGTTTCCTGAAACATCTAAAAAACAAAGCAAAAGAGCCTAGGGCACTTCCACTTATGGTCCTATAGCTTAGGGAAATTAAAATCAAAAAGACACAGCCACCCCAAATTTTGGGACGGCTCTGTTTACAAGAAACTCGTTTACGGGACAAGTTCAATATCGCAGAAAGTGAAAAATGGATAAAGAAGTTGTGGTACTTACGTACAATGCAATATCACTCAGCAATTAAATCTATCTCATCAGGCCCGTAGCAGCATAATGAGTGGATTCAGGTACGATGATTCTAACTGAAATAAGTCACACAGAAAAAGAAACATCATAAGATATCACTAATACACGGAATGTAAACTTGGCTACACAGGAACTGGATTACAAAAGAGAACAGGGTCTCAAATTTAGAAAACCAACTTATGCTTGCTTAAGGGGAAATGTGAATTGGGGTGCTGCATAAAACCAGAGATTGAAATGAGCACAGATAAAGTTCCTTACGCCACATATGGAATAGACAAGAGCTACTCCTTGCTCAACGAAATGGACTCAACACCCCATATTAAACGCCTAAGAATGTACCTGACTAGAAAGTATCTTAAAACCTATGGATCGCTATGTCTCCGAAAGAGAATCATGCGTGTGTACAGGGGCATAAACACAGCAGTGATAGGATTGCAGTGGTTCGGTGAGCAAATGAAGACCCTTTGAAGTCATATTGCATGGTACCCATTCCACGGGTCTCAACTCTCCAGGTTTAAGGGATTCTTCCTTCAGCTAAATCATGCATGTGGAACCCAGAGTATGATCATCCGTGTGATCGGGAGACGTGTTCCAATATGGCTCAGTTCTCGTCCCCTGGTACTCTGGTGCAACATTCCAGACGCTTTACTAACACTCTCCCGACTTGGAGAGTCAGTGCCTTTAACCTCTTGTTTGGCCCAGTTTGCAATTTCTGCGGAAGATGAACAGGAATAGGGAGAACCAATGAGAGACTAGCTGGAGGTGTCTGGACGGGCAAATTGAACTCTCATTTCCCACCAGGAAGAGGAATTAACCAAAGGCTCAGCGTGCCGCGCCGGAACCAGATTAGGGCCTGAAGCAATCCTGCGGTGTTGCGGCCAGCTCACAAGAAAGCGAGTTGAAGAAAGGAGCTCAGGGGCACTGTAATTCACAAACCTGCAGAGTTATAAATGACAGCTATCGTCCAAAAATATACTGAAGTAAGGCTGCCAAGAGGACTTGAAAGCGGGGCAGAATTGCAGGAAACCGATTTCAGGAGGTAGACTGGAATTACATTTAAAGCATAGGAAAAGAGGCAGAACGTCGACAATGATGCACTTGGCCAAAAAGGGCGTATGCGTTTTTTCCTGAATATATTCAGGAAAAAACGCATATGCACTTTTTGGCCAACCAAGCAAGCTTGCAAAGGAAATCTGCACTACAATGAAGTCTCACTTCCCCCCGGTCAAAAGGGCCATCTGAAAAAAGTGTAAAATCCACAAAAGCAGGACAGGCCATGGAGAACTGGGAGCCTTGTTATGCTGATGGGCGGGATGTAAATTGCCAACAGCCACTTGGGAGAATTGTATGGTGTTTCCTGAAACATCTGAGAAACAAAGCAACAGAGCCTAGGGCACTTCCACTTATGGTCCTATAGCTTAGGGAAATTAAAATCAAAAAGACACAGCCACCCCAAAGTTTGGGACGGCTCTGTTTACAAGAACCTCATTTACGGGACAAGTTCAATATCGCAGAAAGTGAAAAATGGATAAAGAAGTTTTGGTACTTACGTACAATGCAATATCACTCAGCAATGAAATCTATGTCATCATGCCCGTAGCAGCATAAAGTGGATACCGGTATGATGATTCTAACTGAAATAAGTCACACAGAAAAAGAAACATCATAAGATATCACTAATACATGGAATGTAAACTTGGCTACACAGGAACTGGATTACAAAACAGAACAGGGTCTCAAATTTAGAAAACCAACTTATGCTTGCTTAAGGGGAAAGGTGAGTTGTGGTGCTGCATAAAACCAGAGATTGAAATGAGCACAGATAAAGTTCCTTAAGCCAAATATGTAATAGACAAGAGCTACTCCTTGCTCAACGAAATGGACTCAAACCCCATATTAAACACCTAAGAATGTACCTGACTAGTAAGTATTTTAAAACCTATCGATCGCTATGTCTCCGAAAGAGAATCCAGCATGTGTACAGGGGCATAAACGCAGCAGTGATAGGATTGGAGAGGTTCGGTGAGCAAATGAAGACCCTTTGAAGTCATATTGCATGGTACCCATTCCACGGGTCTCAACTCTCCAGGTTTAAGGGATTCTTCCTTCAGCTAAAACATGCATGTGGAACCCAGAGTATGATCAACCGTGTTATCGGGAGACGTGTTCCAATATGTATCAGTTCTCGTCCCCTGGTACTCGGGTGCAACATTCCAGATGCTTTACTAACACTCTCCCGACTTATAGAGTCAGTGCCTTTAACTTCCTGTTTGACCCAGTTTGCAATTTCTGCGGAAGATGAACAGGAATAGGGAGAACCAATGAGAGACTAGCTGGAGGTGTCTGGACGGGCAAATATAACTCTCATTTCCCACCTGGAAGAGGAATTAACCAAAGGATCAGCATGCCGTGCCGGAACCATATTAGGGCCTGAAGCAATCCTGCGGTGTTGCGGCCAGCTCACAAGAAAGCGAGTTGAAGAAAGGAGCTCAGGGGCACTGTAATTCACAAACCTGCAGAGTTATAAATGACAGCTATCGTCCAAAAATATACTGAAGTAAGGCTGCCAAGAGGACTTGAAAGCGGGGCAGAATTGCAGGAAACCGATTTCAGGAGGTAGACTGGAATTGCATTTAAAGCATAGGAAAAGAGGCAGAATGTCGACAATGATGCACTTGGCCAAAAAGTGCGTATGCATTTTTTCCTGAATATATTCAGGAAAAAACGCATACGCCCTTTTTGGCTAACCAAGCAAGCTTGCAAAGGAAATCTGCACTACAATGAAGTCTCACTTCCTCCCGGTCAAAAGGGATATCTGAAAAAAGTGTAAAATCCAGAAAGGCAGGACAGGCCATGGAGAACTGGGAGCCTTGTTATGCTGATGGCAGGATGTATATTGCCAACAGCCACTTGGGAGAAGTGTATGGTGTTTCCTGAAACATCTAAAAAACAAAGCAACAGAGCCTAGGGCACTTCCACTTATGGTCCTATAGCTTAGGGAAATTAAAATCAAAAAGACACAGCCACCCCTAAGTTTGGGACGGCTCTGTTTACAAGAAACTCGTTTATGGGACAAGTTCAATATCACAGAAAGTGAAAAATGGATAAAGAAGTTGTGGTACTTACGTACAATGCAATATCACTCAGCAATGAAATCTATGTCAACAGGCCTGTAGCAAAAAATGAGTGGGTTCAGGTATGATGATTCTAACTGAAGTAAGTCACACAGAAAATGAAACATCATAAGAAATCACTAATACACGGAATGTAAACTTGGCTACACAGGAACTGAATTACAAAACAGAACAGGGTCTCAAATTTAGAAAAACCAACTTATACTTGCTTAAGGGGAAAGGTGAGTTGGGGTGCTGCATAAAAACAGAGATTGAAATGAGCACAGATAAAGTTCCTTAAGCCAAATATGGAATAGACAGGAGCTACTCCTTCCTCAACGAAATGGACTCAACACCCCATATTAAACGCCTAAGAATGTACCTGACTAGTAAGTATCTTAAAACCTATGGATTGCTATGTCTCGGAAAGAGAATCAAGCGTGTGTACAGGGGCATAAACGCAGCAGTGATAGGATTGGAGAGGTTCGGTGAGCAAATGAAGACCTTTTGAAGTCATATTGCATGGTACCCATTGCACGGGTCTCAACTCTCCAGGTTTAAGGGATTCTTCCTTCAGCTAAAGCATGCATGTGGAACCCAGAGTACGATCAAAGGTGTGATCGGGAGACGTGTTCCAATATGCCTCAGTTCTCGTCCCCTGGTACTCGGGTGCAACATTCCAGACGCTTTACTAACACTCTCCCGACTTGGAGAGTCAGTGCCTTTAACCTCCTGTTTGACCCAGTTTGCAAATTAGGCGGAAGATGTACAGGAATAGGGAGAACCAATGAGAGACTAGCTGGAGGTGTCTGGACGGGCAAATTGAACTCTCATTTCCCACCAGCAAGAGGAATTAACCAAAGGCTCAGCATGCCGTGCCGGAACCACATTAGGGCCTGAAGCAATCCTGCGGTATTGCGGCCAGCTGACAAGAAAGCGAGTTGAAGAAAGGAGCTCAGGGGCATTGTAATTCACAAACCTGCAGAGTTATAAATGACAGCTATCGTCCAAAAATATACTGAAGTAAGGCTGCCAAGAGGACTTGAAAGCGGGGCAGAATTGCAGGAACCCGATTTCAGGAGGTAGACTGGAATTGCATTTAAAGCATAGGAAAAGAGGCAGAACGTCGACAATGATGCACTTGGCCAAAGAGGGCGTATGCGTTTTTTCCTGAATATATTCAGGAAAAAACGCATACGCCCTTTTTGGCCAACCAAGCAAGCTTGCAAAGGAAATCTGCACTACAATGAAGTCTCACTTCCGCCCGGTCAAAAGGGCCATCTGAAAAAAGTGTAAAATCCAGAAAGGCAGGACAGGCCATGGAGAACTGGTAGCCTTGTTATGCTGATGGGCGGGATGTAAATTGCCAACAGCCACTGGGGAGAAGTGTATGGTGTTTCCTGAAACATCTAAAAAACAAAGCAACAGAGCCTAGGGCACTTCCACTTATGGTCCTATAGCTTAGGGAAATTAAAATAAAAAAGACACTGCCACTCCAAAATTTGGTACGGCTCTGTTTATAAGAACCTCGTTTACGGTACAAGTTCAATATCGCAGAAAGTGAAAAATGGATAAAGAAGTTGTGGTACTTACGTACAATGCAATATCACTCAGCAATGAAATCTATGTCATCAGGCCCATAGCAGCATAATGAGTGGATTCAGGTATGATGATTCTAACTGAAATAAGTCACACAGAAAAAGAAACATAATAAGATATCACTAATACACGGAATGTAAACTTGGCTACACAGGAACTGGATTACAAAACAGAACAGGGTCTCAAATTTAGAAAACCAACTTATGCTTGCTTAAGGGGAAAGGTGAGTTGGGGTGCTGCATAAAACCAGAGATTGAAATGAGCACAGATAAAGTTCCTTAAGCCAAATATGTAATAGACAAGAGCTACTCCTTGCTCAACGAAATGGACTCAAAACCCCATATTAAACGCCTAATAATGTACCTGACTAGTAAGTATCTTAAAACCTATGGATTGCTATGTCTCCGAAAGAGAATCAAGTGTGAGAACAGGGGCATAAACGCAGCAGTGATAGGATTGGATAGGTTCGGTGAGCAAATGAAGACCCTTTGAAGTCATATTGCATGGTACCCATTCCACGGGTCTCAACTCTCTAGGTTTAAGGGATTCTTCCTTCAGCTAAAACATGCAATTGGAACCCAGAGTATGATCAACCGTGTGATCGGGAGACGTGTTCCAATATGTCTCAGTTTTCGTCCCCTGTTACTCGGGTGCAACATTCCAGATGCTTTACTAACACTCTCCCGACTTGGACAGTCAGTGCCTTTAACCTCCTGTTTGGCCCAGTTTGCAATTTCTGCGGAAGATGAACAGGAATAGGGAGAACCAATGAGAGACTATCTGGAGGTGTCTGGACGGGCAAATTTAACTCTCATTTCCCACCAGGAAGAGGAATTAACCAAAGGCTCAGCGTGCCGTGCCTGAACCAGATTAGGGCCTGAAGCAATCCTGCGGTGTTGCGGCCAGCTCACAAGAAAGCGAGTTGAAGAAAGGAGCTCAGGGGCACTGTAATTCACAAACCTGCAGAGTTATAAATGACAGCTATCGTCCAAAAATATATTGAAGTAAGGCTGCAAGAGGACTTGAAAGCGGGACAGAATTGCAGGAAACCGATTTCAGGAGGTAGACTGGAATTGCATTTAAAGCACAGGAAAAGAGGCAGAACGTCGACAATGATGCACTTGGCCAAAAAGGGCGTATGCGTTTTTTCCTGAATATATTCAGGAAAAAACGCATACGCCCTTTTTGGCCAACCAAGCAAGCTTGCAAAGGAAGTCTGCACTACAATGAAGTCTCACTTTCCCCCGGTAAAAAGGGCCATCTGAAAAAAGTGTAAAATCCAGAAAGGCAGGACAGGCCATGGAGAACAGGGAGCTTTGTTATGCTGATGGGCGGGATGTAAACTGCCAACAGCCACTTGGGAGAAGTGTATGGTGTTTCCTGAAACATCTACGAAACAAAGCAACAGAGCCTAGGGCACTTCAACTTATGGTCCTATAGCTTAGGGAAATTAAAATCAAAAAGACACAGCCACCCCAAAGTTTGGGACGGCTCTGTTTACAACAACCTCGTTTACAGGAAAAGTTCAATATCGCAGAAAGTGAAAAATGGATAAAGAAGTTGTGGTACTTACGTACAATGCAATATCACTCAGCAATGCAATCTATGTCATCAGGCCCGTAGCAGCATAATGAGTGGATTCCGGTATGATGATTCTAACTGAAATAAGTCACACAGAAAAAGAAACATCATAAGATATCACTAATACACGGAATGTAAACTTGGCTACACAGGAACTGGATTACAAAACAGAACACGGTCTCAAATTTAGAAAACCAACTTATGCTTGCTTAAGGGGAAAGGTGAGTTGGGGTGCTGCATAAAACCAGAGATTGAAATGAGCACAGATAAAGTTCCTTAAGCCAAATATGGAATAGACAAGAGCTACTCCTTGCTCAACGAAATGGACTCAACACCCCATATTAAACGCCTACGAATGTACCTGACTAGTAAGTATCTTAAAAGCTATGGATTGCTATGTCTCCAAAAGAGAATCAAGCGTGTGTTCAGGGGCATAAACGCAGCAGTGATAGGATTGGAGAGGTACGGTGAGCAAATGAAGACCCTTTGAAGTCATATTGCATGGTACACATTCCACGGGTCTCAACTCTCCAGGTTTAAGTGATTCTTCCTTCAGCTAAAATATGCATGTGGAACCCAGAGTATGATTAACCGTGTGATTGGGAGACATGTTCCAATCTGTCTCAGTTCTCGTACCCTGGTACTCGGGTGCAACATTCCAGACACTTTACTAACACTCTCCCGACTTGGAGAGTCAGTGCATTTAACCTCCTGTTTGGCCCAGTTTGCAATTTCTGCGGAAGATGTACAGGAATAGGGAGAACCAATGAGAGACTAGCTGGAGGTGTCTGGACGGGCAAATTTAACTCTCATTTCCCACCAGGAAGAGGAATTAACCAAAGGCTCAGCCTGCCGTGCCGGTCCCAGATTAGGGCCTGAAGCAGTCCTGCGGTGTTGCGGCCAGCAAACAAGAAAGCGAGTTGAAGAAAGGAGCTCAGGGGCACTGTAATTCACAAACCTGCAGAGTTATAAATGACAGCTATCGTCCAAAAATATACTGAAGTAAGGCTGCCAAGAGGACTTGAAAGCGGGGCAGAATTGCAGGAAACCGATTTCAGGAGGTAGACTGGAATTGCATTTAAAGCATAGGAAAAGAGGCAGAACGTCGACAATGATGCACTTGGCCAAAAAGGGCGTATGCGTTTTTTCCTGAATATATTCAGGAAAAAACGCATACGCCCTTTTTGGCCAACCAAGCAAGCTTGCAAAGGAAATCTGCACTACAATGAAGTCTCACTTCCCCCCGGTCAAAAGGGCCATCTGAAAAAAGTGTAAAATCCAGAAAGGCAGGACAGGCCATGGAGAACTGGGAGCCTTGTTATGCTGATGGGCGGGATGTAAATTGCCAACAGCCACTCGGGAAAAGTGTATGGTGTTTCCTGAAACATCTAAAAAAAAAGCAACAGAGCCTAGGGCACTTCCACTTATGGTCCTATAGCTTAGGGAAATTAAAATCAAAAAGACACAGCCACCCCAAAGTTTGGGACAGCTCTGTTTACAAGAACCTCGTTTACAGTACAAGTTCAATATCGCAGAAAGTGAAAAATGGATAAAGAAGTTGTGGTACTTACGTACAATGCAATATCACTCAGCAATGAAATCTATGTCATCAGGCCCATAGCAGCATAATGAGTGGATTCAGGTATGATGATTCTAACTGAAATAAGTCACACAGAAAAAGAAACATCATAAGATATCACTAATACACGGAATGTAAACTTGGCTACACAGGAACTGAATTACAAAACAGAACAGGGTCTCAAATTTAGAAAACCAACTTATGCTTGCTTAAGGGGAAAGGTGAGTTGGGGTGCTGCATAAAACCAGAGATTGAAATGAGCAAAGATAAAGTTCCTTAAGCCAAATATGGAATAGACAAGAGCTACTCCTTGCTCAACGAAATGGACTCAACACCCCATATTAAACGCCTAAGAATGTACCTGACTAGTAAGTATCTTAAAACCTATGGATTGCTATGTCTCCGAAAGAGAACCAAGCGTGTGTACAGGGGCATAAACGCAGCAGTGATAGGATTGGAGAGGTTCGCTGAGCAAATGAAGACCCTTTGAAGTCATATTGCATGGTACCCATTCCACGGGTCTCAACTGTCCAGGTTTAAGGGATTCTTCCTTCAGCTGAAACATGCATGTGGAACCCAGAGTATGATCAACTGTGTGATCGGGAGACGTGTTCCAATATGTCTCAGTTTTCGTCCCCTGGTACTCGGGTACAACATTCCAGACGCTTTACTAACACTCTCCCGACTTGGACAGTCAGTGCCTTTAACCTCCTGTTTGACCCAGTTTGCAAATTACGTGGAAGATGTACAGGAATAGGGAGAACCAATGAGAGACTAGCTGGAGGTGTCTGGACGGGCAAATTTAACTCTCATTTCCCACCAGCAAGAGGAATTAACCAAAGGCTCAGCGTGCCGTGCCGGAACCAGATTAGGGCCTGAAGCAATCCTGCGGTGTTGCGGGCAGCACACAAGAAAGCGAGTTGAAGAAAGGAGCTCAGGGGCACTGTAATTCACAAACCTGCAGAGTTATAAATGACAGCTATCGTCCAAAAATATACTGAAGTAAGGCTGCCAAGAGGACTTGAAAGCGGGGCAGAATTGCAGGAAACCGATTTCAGGAGGTAGACTGGAATTGCATTTAAAGCATAGGAAAAGAGGCAGAACGTCGACAATGATGCACTTGGCCAAAAAGGGTGTATGCGTTTTTTCCTGAATATATTCAGGAAAAAACGCATACGCCCTTTTTGGCCAACCAAGCAAGCTTGCAAAGGAAATCTGCACTACAATGAAGTCTCACTTTCCCCCGGTGAAAAGGGCCATCTGAAAAAAGTGTAAAATCCAGAAAGGCAGGACAGGCCATGGAGAACTGGGAGCCTTGTTATGCTGATTGCCGGGATGTAAATTGTCAACAGCCACTTGGGAGAAGTGTATGGTGTTTCCTGAAACATCTAAGAAACAAAGCAACAGAGCCTAGGGCACTTCCACTTATGGTCCTATAGCTTAGGGAAATTAAAATCAAAAAGACACAGCCACCCCAAAGTTTGGGACGGCTCTGTTTACAACAACCTCGTTTACGGGAAAAGTTCAATATCACAGAAAGTGAAAAATAGATAAAGAAGTTTTGGTACTTACGTACAATGCAATATCACTCAGAAATGAAATCTATGTCATCAGGCCCGTAGCAGCATAATGAGTGGATTCAGGTATGATGATTCTAACTGAAATAATTCACACTGAAAAAGAAACATCATAAGATATCACTAATACACGGAATGTAAACTTGGCTACACAGGAACTGGATTACATAACAGAACAGGGTCTCAAATTTAGAAAACCAACTTCTGCTTGCTTAAGGGGAAAGTTGAGTTGGGGTGCTGCATAAAACCAGAGATTGAAATGAGCACAGATAAAGTTCCTTAAGCCAAATATGGAATAGACAAGAGCTACTCCTTGCTCAACGAAATGGACTCAACACCCCATATTAAACGACTAAGAATGTACCTGACTAGTAAGTATCTTAAAACCTATGGATCGCTCTGTCTCTGAAAGAGAATCAAGCGTGTGTACAGGGGCATAAACGCAGCAGTGATAGGATTGGAGAGGTTCGGTGAGCAAATGAAGACCCTTTGAAGTCATATTGCATGGTACCCATTCCACGGATCTCAACTCTCCATGTTTAAGGGATTCTTCCTTCAGCTAAAACATGCATGTGGAACCCAGAATATGATCAACCATGTGATCGGGAGACGTGTTCCAATATGTCTCAGTTCTCGTCCCCTGGTACTCGGGTGCATCATTCCAGACGCTTTACTAACACTCTCCCGACTTGGAGAGTCAGTGCCTTTAACCTCCTGTTTGGCCCAGTTTGCAATTTCTGGGGAAGATGAACAGGAACAGGGAGAACCAATGAGAGACTAGCTGGAGGTGTCTGGACGGGCAAATTTAACTCTCATTTCCCACCAGGAAGAGGAATTAACCAAAGGCTCAGCGTGCCGTGCCGGAACCAGTTTAGGGCCTGAAGCAATGCTGCAGTGTTGTGGCCAGCTCACAAGAAAGCGAGTTTAATAAAGAAGCTCAGGGGCACTGAAATTCACAAACCTGCAGAGTTATAAATGACAGGTATCGTCCAAAAATATACTGAAGTAAGGCTGCCAAGAGGAGTTGAAAGCGGGGCAAAACTGCAGGAAACCGATTTCAGGAGGTAGACTGGAATTGCATTTAAAGCATAGGAAAAGAGGCAAAACGTCGACAATGATGCACTTGGCCAAAAAGGGCGTATGCGTTTTTTCCTGAATATATTCAGGAAAAAACGTATACGCCCTTTTTGGCCAACCGAGCAAGCTTGAAAAGGAAATCTGCACTACAATGAAGTCTCACTTCCCCCCGGTCAAAAGGGCCATCTGAAAAAAGTGTAAAATCCAGAAAGGCAGGACAGGCCATGGAGAACTGGGAGCCTTGTTATGCTGATTGCCGGGATGTAAATTGCCAACAGCCACTTGGGAGAAGTGTATGGTGTTTCCTGAAACATCAAAGAAACAAAGCAACAGAGCCTAGGGCACTTCCACTTATGGTCCTATAGCTTAGGGAAATTAAAATCAAAAAGACACAGCCACCCCAAAGTTTGGGACGGCTCTGTTTACAAGAACCTCGTTTACGGTACAAGTTCAATATCGCAGAAAGCGAAAAATGGATAAAGAAGTTGTGGTACTTACGTACAATGCAATATCACTCAGAAATGAAATCTATGTCATCAGGCCCGTAGCAGCATAATGACTGGATTCAGGTAGATGATTCTAACTGAAATAAGTCACACAGAAAAAGAAACATCATAAGATATCACTAATACACGGAATGTAAACTTGGCTACACAGGAACTGGATTACAAAACAGAACAGGGTCTCAAATTTAGAAAACCAACTTATGCTTGCTTAAGGGGAAAGGTGAGTTGGGGTGTTGCATAAAACCAGACTGAAATGAGCACAGATAAAGTTCCTTAAGCTAAATATGGAATAGACAAGAGCTACTCCTTGCTCAAAGAAATGGACTCAACACCCCATATTAAACGCCTACGAATGTACCTGACTAGTAATATCTTAAAAGCTATGGATTGCTATGTCTCCGAAAGAGAATCAAGCGTGTGTACAGGGGCATAAACACAGCAGTGATAGGATTGGAGAGGTTCGGTGAGCAAATGAAGACCCTTTGAAGTCATATTGCATGGTACCCATTCCACAGGTCTCAACTCTCCAAGTTTAAGGGATTCTTCCTTCAGCTAAATCATGCATGTGGAACCCAGAGTATGATCAACCATGTGATCGGGAGACGTGTTCCAATATGTCTCAGTTCTCGTCCCCTGGTACTCGGGTTCAACATTCCAGACGCTTTACTAACACTCTCCCGACTTGGAGAGTCAGTGCCTTTAACCTCCTGTTTGGCCCAGTTTGCAATTTCCGCGGAAGATGAACAGGAATAGGGAGAACCAATGAGAGACTAGCTGGAGGTGTCTGGACGGGCAAATTTAACTCTCATTTCCCACCAGGAAGAGGAATTAACCAAAGGCTCAGCATGCCGTGCCGGAACCAGATTAGGGCCTGAAGCAATCCTGTGGTGTTGCGGCCAGCTCACAAGAAAGCGAGTTGAAGAAAGGAGCTGAGGGGCACTGTAATTCACAAACCTGCAGAGTTATAAATGACAGCTATCGTCCAAAAATATACTGAAGTAAGGCTGCCAAGAGGACTTGAAAGCGGGGCAGAATTGCAGGAAACCAATTTCAGGAGGTACACTGGAATTGCATTTAAAGCAGAGGAAAAGAGGCAAAACGTCGACAATGATGCACTTGGCCAAA
The DNA here is from genome assembly GCF_937001465.1 of Orcinus orca. NCBI lineage: Eukaryota > Metazoa > Chordata > Mammalia > Artiodactyla > Delphinidae > Orcinus > Orcinus orca. The sequence goes on from NW_026043783.1 coordinate 1,173,937, forward strand.
AAGGGCGTATGCGTTTTTTCCTGAATATATTAAGGAAAAAACTCATACGCCCTTTTTGGCCACCCAAGCAAGCCTGCAAAGGAAATCTGCACTACAATGAAGTCTCACTTGCCCCCGGTCAAAATGGCCATCTGAAAAAAGTGTAAAATCCAGACAGGCAGGACAGGCCATGGAGAATTGGGAGCCTTGTTATGCTGATGGGCGGGATGTATATTGCCAACAGCCACTTGGGAGAAGTGTATGGTGTTTCGTGAAACATCTAAAAAACAAAGCAACAGAGCCTAGGGCACTTCCACTTATGGCCCTATAGATTAGGGAAATTAAAATCAAAAAGACACAGCCACCCCTAAGTTTGGGACGGCTCTGTTTACAAGAAATTCGTTTATGGGACTAGTTCAATATCGCAGAAAGTGAAAAATGGATAAAGAAGTTGTGGTACTTACGTACAATGCAATATCACTCAGCAATGAAATCTACGTCATCAGGCGCGTAGCAGCATAATGAGTGGATTCAGGTATGATGATTCTAACTGAAATAAGTCACACAGGAAAAGAAACATCATAAGATATCACTAATACACGGAATGTAAACTTGGCTACACAGGAACTGGATTACAAAACAGAACAGGGTCTCAAATTTAGAAAACCAACTTATGCTTGCTTAAGGGGAAAGGTGAGTTGGGGTGCTGCATAAAACCAGAGATTGAAATGAGCACAGATAAAGTTCCTTAAGCCAAATATGAAATAGACAAGAGCTACTCCTTGCTCAACGAAATGGACTCAACACCCCATATTAAACGCCTAAGAATGTACCTGACTAGTAAGTATCTTAAAACCTATGGATCACTATGTCTCCAAAAGAGAATCAAGCGTGTGTACAGGGGCATAAACGCAGCAGTGATAGGATTAGGGAGGTTCGGTGAGCAAATGAAGACCCTTTGAAGTCATATTGCATGGTACCCATTCCACGGGTCTCAACTCTGCAGGTTTAAGGGATTCTTCCTTCAGCGAAAACATGCATGTGGATCCCAGAGTATGATCAACCGTGTGATCGGGAGTCGTGTTCAAATATGTCTCAGTTTTCGTCCCCTGGTACTCGGGTGCAACATTCCAGACGCTTTACTAACACTCTCCCGACTTGGAGAGTCAGTGCCTTTAACCTCCTGTTTGGCCCAGTTTGCAGTTTCTGCGGAAGATGAACAGGAATAGGGAGAACCAATGAGAGACTAGCTGGAGGTGTCTGGACGGGCAAATATAACTCTCATTTCCCACCAGGAAGAGGAATTAACCAAAGGCTCAGCGTGCCGTGCCGGAACAAGATTAGGGCCTGAAGCAATCCTGCAGTGTGGCGGCCAGCTCACAAGAAAGTGAGTTGAAGAAAGGAGCTCAGGGGCACTGTAATTCACAAACCTGCAGAGTTATAAATGACAGCTATCGTCCAAAAATATACTGAAGTAAGGCTGCCAAGAGGACTTGAAAGCAGGGCAGAATTGCAGGAAACCGATTTCAGGAGGTAGACAGGAATTGCATTTAAAGCATAGGAAAAGAGGCAGAACGTCCACAATGATGCACTTGGCCAAAAAGGGCGTATGCGTTTTTTCCTGAATATATTCAGGAAAAAACGCATACGCCCTTTTTGGCCAACCAAGCAAGCTTGCAGAGGAAATCTGCACTACAATGAAGTCTCACTTCTCCCCGGTCAAAAGGGCCATCTGAAAAAAGTGTAAAATCCAGAAAGGCAGGAGAGGCCATGGAGAACAGGGAGCCTTGTTATGCTGATGGGCGGGATGTAAATTGCCAACAGCCACTGGGGAGAAGTGTATGGTGTTTCCTGAAACATCTAAAAAACAAAGCAACAGAGCCTAGGGCACTTCCACTTATGGTCCTATAGCTTAGGGAAATTAAAATCAAAAAGACACAGCCACCCAAAAATTTGGTACGGCTCTGTTTACAGGAACCTCTTCTGCAGCACAAGTTTAATATGCCAGAGAGCCAATAATGGATAAAGAAGTTGCAGTACTTGCGTACAAGAGAATACCTCTCAGCAATGAAAACTGTGTCACCAGGCCCGTACCAGCATAATGAGTGGATTGAGGCACGGTGATTCTAAGTGAAAAAAGTCACACAGAAAAAGAAACATCATAAGGTACCACTAATACATGGAATGCGAACTTGGCTACACATGAACTGAATTACAAAACAGAACAGGGTGTCATGTTTAGAAAACCAACTTATGCTTGCTTAAGGGGGAAGGTTAGTTGGGGTGCTGCATAAAACCTGTGTTTGAAATTAGCACAGATACCGTTCCATAAGCTAAATATGTAATAGACAAGACCTACCCCTTGCTCAAGGAAATGGACTCAACAATGAGATATCACCTCACACCTGGTAGAATGGGCATCATCAGAAAATCTAGAAACAAAAAATGCTGGAAAGGGTGTGGAGAAATGGAACCCTCTTCCACTATTGTTGGGAATATAAATTGATACAGTCACTATGGAGAACAATATGGAGTTTCTTAAGAAACTAACAGTAGAATTACCATATGATACAGCAATCCCAGTTCTGGACATATACCCAGACAAAACCATAAATCAAAAAGAGACATTCACCGCAATGTTCATTGCCTCACTCTTTACAATATCGAGGTAATGGAAGCAACCTAAATGCCCACAGACAGACGAATGCATAAAGCTGTGGTACATATATAAAATGGAATATTACTAAGCCATGAAAAGGAATGAAATTGGGTCATTTGTAGAGACGTCGATGGATCTAGAGAGTGTCATACAGAGTGAAGTAAGTCAGAAAGAGAAAAACAAATCTTGTATATTCATGCATATATGTGGAACCTAGAAAAACTGTACAGGTTAACCATTTTGCAAGGCATAAATAGAGCAACAGATGTAGACAACAAACGTATGGACAACAAGCGGGGAAAGCTGTTGGAGGTTGGTGGTGGGAGGAGTTGAGAGACTGGGATTGGCATGTATACATTTATATGTATAAAATAGATAACCAATAAGAACCTGCTGTATAAAAATATAAAATAAAATTCAAAATTAAAAAGAAATAAAATTTAAAAAAAAAACAGAAAAAACAATTATTCCCTTCACATACATGTATTTATATGAATAAATTATTTCCATGCTTATATCTGTAAATACAAAAAAAAGGAATAAAATCTACCTTGAACCAAAAACGAAAAAGAGAAAAAAAACACAGAACCCACCAGTTCCACAGAGGAAAACCGTATCAGGGCACTTGCTCCAGTTGTAAACAATTCTGAAGTTGGTCAGTGGTGGGGAATCGTCTCCCATTCAGCCAGCAGCCCCCACGCAACAAGCGTCCTCATTGCAAAGCTGGGGCACCGTGCTGAGGCATCTGTGAGTAAACGTGAGCTGAGCCCCAGGCCAGTTGCTGCTGAACTATTCCTACCCGTCCCAGGTAAAACACCTGAATTTATACAAGGACTTGAAAGCCTAGAGGAAGGGCCATAGAGCCACACGAGTGACAGCATGCTGGCCGACTTGGTGCCTGCAGGCCAGCCAGGATGGTCCTGGCCCTGGGTGCTCTTCTGGAAGATTTCCATTTCCCTGCCTGAGATACCCGTCCTGTCCCTGCCCCCACTGCTTTTTTCCTTCCTCACCTCTGCCCAGGGAGAAATTCCAGCAGCAGGTATAGGTGACACATCCTCTTCTTTAGCAGGTGGCAGCCTGGCTACTGCTGCAGAAAGTCCAGCAGAGCCCCACTCACACTGGGCCACCCACAAAGCCGTGGCCTCTCACTCCCTCCCACCAGCCCAGCCCCGAGACTGCTGACAGGGCAGAGAAAATGGCATCAGGAACGGCTGCAGGGGCTCTTGCTGCCTGGAGTGGTATTTATATTGATCTCAACCCAGGCACACCTGGGGAGGGCTGGCCGGCACGGTAAGGCTGCCCAGGTCAGCCAATCATCACCCCTCAGGGGCTCACAGTTGCAGAAAATGGAACTTGCTGAACCGGCCAGGTCCAAGGAACAGGTGTGGGCTCTGAGAGTGAGGATAGACAAGGGGCTGCAGCTTTGGCTTGTTTTCTAATGATTTTATCTGGCCCATGAGTGGGAGACAACTTCAAGAAAACCCTCTCCTAATGAGAGGAACCCTGGAGTCAGGGAGAGGAGGGGTGGGTGGTGGTTGGAGACAGAGGCCTGGTGCCCCGGGTGCAGTGGAAGTCTCTGGAAGACCAGGTGGAGGGAGGCCGCACAGAGTGATGCCCAGGGTCACAGACCTGTCGCAGCTGCTGTTTGTTAGTTCAAGTCCTGCTCTGAGGTGCTCTGTGTCAGCTCTGAGCGACAGGTGAGCTGGGGGTGCTCTGCAATGAGGGCTATGTGCACGGTTCCTGTGTGCCCAGCCCTGCCACGGTACCTGCAAGGGTAGGTCTGTATCCTGGGAGGGGCCTGACCATGAGAGCCCCGTGGGCTGGGGTGGGGGTGGGGTACCTGCCCAGGTGAGCTCCATATTCTGGGATTGGTCTGACCACGAGAGCCCCATGGGCTGCTGGGGACCTGGTAAAGGATGTCAGGACAGTCAGTGAAGCCACCGAGGATATACCTCCAGCTGCTCCTAATTCCTACACCCTGCTGGTCATTCTACCAACCACCAGGACATGGTATTCTGTATTAGTCTTCAATGATGCCTTCTTTTGTATTCCATTAGTCCCAGAGTCACAAGAAATTTTGGCTTGTGAGTGGCAGGACTCAACATACAACTAAAACAATACTTCCGGGCCGTCTTGCCCCAAGGGTGCAAAAATTCCCACACCATCTTTGGGGAAAGCTTAGCTAAAGACCTAAAAGTTCTACCTCTGGGAAAGGAAACCCTCCTTCAGTACGCAGACGACATTCTGATCGCCAGCCCTACTAAGGAGGCCTCTGAACTACCAAGCCAATAAAGGATAGAAGTTGTCCAAGAAAAAGCTCAAATATCACAGACTGCAGTGACCTGCCTGGGCTTCGTTCTCACAGAAGGTCGGAGAAGCCCATCCCAGGAAAGGGAAGAAACCATTTTCAGCCTTACCCCTTTCTAAAACTAGAAGACAGCTTAGGGGTTCCTGGGGAGGCCAGGGTTTGCTGCTTCTGGATCCCTAACTACAGTCTACTAGCTGGGCCTCTATATGAAACACTGAAAGGAAAAGATGATGATCCTTTTGAATAGAATCCAGAAGTGGCCTTTCAAGAATGGAAAGAGCAGTCAATTCAGACCCTTGCCCTGGAACTCCCTAATTTAGCTAAACCCTTTGACCTTTACATTCCCGGTGAAAGGTGAATCGCCATTGGAGAATTAGTGCAAAAACTGGGACCACTTGAAATGGAACAATGCAAGAATGCCATCCAGGTAGGATAAACTACGGGCACCAAGGGGCTTGGCCCACTGCCACATCTGGCCAAGATACTGGCGGTATCTAAAAACCTGGAAATCAGCAGCCCCAAAGGCCACCTCCCTCCTAAGGGAAAAGGACCACACGTGGTGATCCTAACCACCAACCATGCCCTGAAGTTGCAGGGTTCGCTCTGTGGGCACACCAACCTCGAGTGAGGAGGCCTTCCAACTCCAACATCCAGAGAGATAACCGGGGGCAACAGGGCACCATGACGACTCGTGTGAACATCACTTGACCTGGAGTTTCTCTCATAAAACAACAAGAGTGTGTCCCAAAAGAGTAGACTACTGCTTGCAGGACATACTGCACCCAGAGGGGAGCTAATAATCTTGGCGGGGGAACCGTATATCACACTGTCACCATAGAAAAGCCTACAGACACCGTGATGATGGTGGCCAATGAGACTGGCTGGACTCCTGTTTACTTCAAAAGGCTGTTGACTCAGTGGCCATCATGGTCCTTGATCACCACTGACCCTGGACTGTCTGGGATTTGAGCGGGCAGGGCTCTGACACCTGGTGCTGTTTGTACATTAATTCAGGGACCTAATTGAAGAAAGTGCAGACTACTGGTCAGAGCATCTAGGCTGGCAGAAACGGTCAGCCTAAGGTGGCCGAACAAATGTGGGGCGGGGTGAAACCGGCCCCCACAGCGTCTCTGCACATCTCTTTCCTGGACCCTTAAAGGTCATTAGAATCTATAACACTTCCAATGCTGGTGCTCAGGTGGACGAGCAGGGAGGCAGGGGGCCTGGGGACAATCAACGTCACCTGGAGGCTGCTGGGGAGAAGCTCTGACCCTCGCCCCCGGGTATGAGGGCTCCCAACTCAGCACTCAGCAGTTACAGAAGAAGGGTCTGCACCCTCAGCACTCCAAGAATGAGGAACGGGACAAAAGGCAGAGGAGGGGTTTGTCCCCAGCAAAGCCCATTAAAAATCCCTGGGAGATAAAAATAGAATCTGGGCAATAAAGTCAAGTCTAACCTTTTTTATCCTTTGTGCTTTGTCTAATTTCATGTGCTCCTAGGGTCCCGCATGCAGAGGTTCCACACCCGGCACTTCAGACCAGATTTCCTAGTGCAGAATGGCTGGGACGACACCTCAGCTCCTGGGGCCCAGTGCAGACTCCGCGATATAGAGCCTGAGCTGCAGCCAACCCGGCCCTCGAGAGCTCCGCCCCCTCCCTCCCACTGACTCTGACAGGATCTCTACACAACAGCCCAGCCCACAGCCCACGGGGTAGTGCATGCTCTCACCTCTCCATTCTCTGATCAAAATATAAAGTTTCCTTTGCTTGTGAACCAAACTCAGTCTCGATCTGTTGGCCCCAATGACACTGGGCAGGGGGACACTTGTTGGGGTCCACTCTGGAGGATCAGTAACAGAAATTGAGACTATTGTAACCTCAATGAACAGATGTGTGAGCCAAACTGTAGTTAACATAGAACAGTGTATAAGGCTCGGGTAAAATAAGATGTTTCTAACACTTCCATTTGATATTTCCATCACTTTATTATAAGCAAGTTCAGTGAAAAGGTCTGTCTTATTTGTCAGGTCAATATTAGAGAAACGAAGTGATTTCTTTCCAAGGATGTACATCTAATAATCTTGGTTAAAGCTTCAATCTTGTTTTAAATGCTTTTCCATTGAAAATGATACCTCTCTTTCAGCTCCCCCATTTCTGAGAAGTATAAAATCTTATAATTTATTATTACCAAAGGGGAAAGGTGGGAGGAGGGATAAATTAACAGTTTGGGATTAACACATACACACTGCTATGTATAAAATAGATCATCAACAAGGAACTACTGTATAGCACAGGGAACTACACTCAACATTTTGCAATAACCTATAAGGGGAAATAATCTGGAAAAGAATAGATATTTTTATTGACATCATCTATCAATGACAGTTAAAGTGTAACCTAAGGGAAGCTGGTGGTGAGTGCTTCTGACCCTGAAGACTTCAATCGTCTAAAGTTTGGACTCTGCCTACTTCCCAAGGCCCTTAATGAACATATGTGTAGCCATAGCTTAAAAAATTCCCCAGTTTGGGTTTTGGGCAGACACTGATTTTGAAAAAGCCCTGGTGTTCTCCTTACATGAATGGGACTCTTCCTACTGCTAAAACATGTCTGTCACACACAGAGGATGGTATACCGTCTGATCGGGAAGAGTTTGGAAAAGGCATCTCATCTCCTCATCTCCTGGTGCTCGGGTTCACCCCTCCAGCGTCTTTACTAACAGTCTCCCCACTTGGAGATGTCAGCACTGTCAACATCCTGTTGCGTACAGTTTGGAATTTGTCCAGAGGATGAAGCGGAAGAATGAGGAACAATGAGAGACAAGTCCTAGGTGTTCAGACAGGCACATGTCACTCTAATTTCCAATCAGGAAGACGAATTGACCAAAGGCTAGGGTTGCCCATGGAAACAGTATAGGGCTTGAGGAAATCCCGCTGCTTTGTGGCCAGTTCCCATAAACGCAAGTTGAACAATGGAACTCAGGGGCAGTAAAATTCATGAAACTGCAGAGTTGAAAATATCCATCACTGAAAAATGTCTTGAGGAAAGTCAGAGAAAAGGACTTGTAAGCAAGGGAGAATGGCAGGAAAGGGATCTGAGGAGGTAGAAAGGACTCGCCATTAAGCACAAGAAAAGGAGCTGAACATTGCCAACATTGCAGTTGGCCAAAAAGGGTGTATGCGTTTTTTTCTGTATATATTCAAGAAAAGGGCATACACTTTTTTAGCCAAGCAAACAGGTGGGCACTGGAAGTCAATACTACAAAAGATATCACTTCGCATCAGTCAGAAGAGCCATCCTCATAAAGCGTAAACAACAGAAATGCAGGACAGGGCAAGGAGAAGAGGGAGCCCTGTGAGACTTATAGTGGAAATGTATATTGCCAACGGCCATTCTGGAGAAGTGTATTGTGTTTACTAAAGCATCTAAAAAATGAGCTACAGAGCATAGGGCAATTGCACTCATGGGCGTATATCTTGGGAAAAACAAAAATTGAGAGGACACAGGCACCCCAAAGTTTACTCCCTCTCTGTTTAAAAGATCCTCGACTAGGATATAACTTAAATGTCTCTGGAGGGAAAAAATGGATAGAGATGTGGTACTTAGGTAGAGTGGAATATTATTCAGCCTGGAAATCAATGAACTATGGCCCGTTGTAACAACTCCGGAGGAGTTACGTATGATCTTTCTAAGTGACATAATTCAAAAAGAAAAGACACATATCATAAGATATCACTTAAAGGTGGAATCCAAAATGGCTACACATGAAATAAATTACAAAACAAAAACATAGTCAAATATGTAGAAAACACGCATAAGGCTGCTAAACGGGAAAGGTGGGGAGGGGTGAGGCATCATCCAGGAGGTTGAAATTAGCAAAGATACCATTCCAAATACCAAACTGATAATCAACAAGGCCCACACGGTAGCTAAAAGAACTGCACTCAACACACTCAAGTCACCGGAAAAGAATATATACGACTGGTAAGAATCTGAAAAAGAATTTACTGATGTCTCTTGTACGTGAATCAAGTGGATGTACAGCAGCAAGAAACAGAGCTTTGAAAATCAGCTGTAACCAATATAGTAATAAATTGAAAAAAATAAACGACAGAGAGACAGAGAAAACCTCTTACAACTTTTCCTCAGGGACGGTGATGCAACATGGATTGAACACATCTAGACCCACAGCAGGATGAGACATAAGGCTGGAAACTGTTTGCACTAAGAGAAATGTGAGGTTGGGTGAGGAAATGCACACCCTTTAAAGTAATACTACCTGGTACCCATTCAATGGGTCCCAAATCTGCAGGTTCAAGGGATCTTCCTACAGCTAAAACATGCATGGAAAACCCAGAGGACTGTACACCATGTGATCGGGAGATGTGTCTAAAATGCAGCTCATTTATCCTCTCCTGGTGCTCCTGTTCACCATTCTGGCCACGTTACTTAGAATCTCTCCACTTGGAGAATCAGCACATTTAAACTTCTGTTTCACACATTTTGCAAATTGTGAGGAGGATGAACGGGAAGAGGGGGAACCAATGAGAGAATAGTTGTAGGGGTTTGGATGGGCACATATCACTCTAATTTCCCATTAAGAATAAGAATTGAAAAAAGGCTCAGCCCACCTCGCCGGAGCCAAAATAGGTCCTGAAGCAATTCTGTGGGTTTGAGCCCAGCTCACAAAAGAGCAACTTAAGAAATGGAGCTCAGGGTCACTGCAATTCACAAACCTGCAGAGTTATAAATGAAAACTAACGTCCAAAAATATGTTGAGGTAAGGCAAAGAAGAGGATCTGAATGCAAGACAGAATTGCAAGAAACAGATTTCAAGAGATAGATTGGACTCGTCTTTAAAGCACATGAAAAGCGGCAGAATTTCGACAATGATGCAGTTGGCCCAAAAGGGCGTATGCGTTTTTTCCTGATTATAACCAGGAAAAAACACATACGCACTTTATGGGCAACGAAGCAAGCAAGCAATGCAAATGTGCACAACAAAGAAGTCTCATTTCCCACTGGTCAAAAGGGCCATCCTAAAAATTTGTAAAAACCAGAAATGCAGGACAGGCCATGGAGAACAGGGAGCCTTTATACGCTGATGGGCAGTGTGTGAACTGCCGAGAGCCACTCTGGAGAAGTGTATGGTGGTTCCTAAATCATCTAGAAAACAGAGCTACAGAGCATAGGACACTTCCAATCATGGGAGTATATCTAGGGAAGTCTAAAAATCAACAAGACACAAGCACACCACAGTTTAGGGCTACTCTGTTTACAAGAACCTCAACTTCAGTACACCTTAAATATCCCAGGAAAGAGAACAATGGATAAAGAAGATGTGGTACTTATGTACAATGGAATATCTCTTCACCATGAAATCAATGTAATAAGGCTAGTAGAAGGATAAAGAGTGGATTTAGGTCCGATAATACTACTTGAAATAAGTCAAACAGAAAAAGAAACATATCATAAGATATCACTTATAGAGGGAGGGTAAATATGGCTGCACAAGAAATGAATTACAGAACAGAACAGTGTCTCACATTTAGAAAACACACTTATGTCAGCTTAAGGGGAAAGGAGAGGTGGGGTGATGCATAAAACCAGAGTTTGAAATTAGCACAGATACCGTTCAATAAACCAAATAGATATTAGACAAGATCTACACCTTGCTCAATGAACTGGCCTCAACACACCCTATACACCGCAGAGAAATATATCTGAGTAATAAGAATCTTAAAACCCATGTATTGATATATCTCCATAAGGGAATCAAGTGTGTGCAGAGCGGCACAAACACAGCAGTGAAAATGAGCTAAACCCCATTATAGAAATAAATTTTAAAAACAAAACGCAGAAACAATGAAAGAGAGAAAAATTCTTACAAAATTTGCTCAGGGGCTGTGATGCAACCTGGATTGACCACATATAAACCCACAGCTGGATAAGACATAAGGCTGGACACTTGGGGCTGAGAGGATTGGTGAGCTTTGGTGAGCAACTGCCAAAAGTTTAATGCAATACTTCATGCTACTCATTCCAAGGGTCCCAAAACTCCAGGTTGAAGGGAATCTTCCTACAGCTAAACCATGCTTGGGAAACCCAGCGACTGGTATACCATATGATCGGGAAAGGTTTCTAAAACGCACCTCATTTTTCCTCTCCTGGGGCTCCGGATCGACATTCCGGCCGCTTTACTAACAATATCCCCACATGGAGAGTCAATGCCTTTAAGTTCTGGTATCGCACAGTCTGCAGTTAGTGCGGAGGATGAATGGAAATAGGGGGAACCAGTGAGAACCTAGCTATAGCAGTTTCAATGGGCACATGTCACTCTAATTTCACATCAGTAAGAAGAATAAACCAAAGGCACAGCAAGGTGCCCCAGAAGAAGAATAGGGCCTGAAGGAATCCTGTGGTTATGAGGCAAGATCACAAAAATAAGAGCTGAAAAATGGAGCTAAGGGCCACTGCAATTCAAAAACCTGCAGAGTTATAAAGGCCAACTATTTTCAAAAAATATATTGAGATAAGGCTATGAAGAGGCATTGAAAGCAAGGCACAATTGCAGGAAACCGATTTCAGGAGGTAGACTGGAATTGCATTTAAAGCATAGGAAAAGAGGCAGAACGTCCACAATGATGCACTTGGCCAAAAAGGGCGTATGCGTTTTTTCCTGAATATATTCAGGAAAAAACGCATACGCCCTTTTTGGCCAACCAAGCAAGCCTGCAAAGGAAATCTGCACTACAATGAAGTCTCACTTCCCCCCGGTCAAAAGGGCCATCTGAAAAAAGTGTAAAATCCAGAAAGGCAGGACAGGCCATGGAGAACTGGGAGCCTTGTTATGCTGATGGGCGGGATGTAAATTGCCAACAGCCTCTCTGGAGAAGTGTATGGTGTTTCCTGAAACATCTAAAAAACAAAGCAACAGAGCCTAGGGCACTTCCACTTATGGTCCTATAGATTAGGGAAATTAAAATCAAAAAGACACAGCCACCCCAAAGTTTGGGACAGCTGTGTTTACAAGAACCTCCTTTACAGTACAAGTTCAATATCGCAGAAAGCGAAAAATGGATAAAGAAGTTGTGGTACTTACGTACAATGCAATATCACTCAGCAATGAAATCTATGTCATCAGGCCCATAGCAGCATAATGAGTGGATTCAGGTATGATGATTCTAACTGAAATAAGTCACACAGAAAAAGAAACATCATAAGATATCACTAATACACGGAATGTAAACTTGGCTACACAGGAACTGGATTACAAAACAGAAGAGGGTCTCAAATTTAGAAAACCAACTTATGCTTGCTTAAGGGGAAAGGTGAGTTGGGGTGCTGCATAAAACCAGAGATTGAAATGAGCACAGATAAAGTTCCTTAAGCCCAATATGGAATAGACAAGAGCTACTCCTTGCTCAACGAAAGGGACTCAACACCCCATATTAAACGCCTAAGAATGTACCTGACTAATAAGTATCTTAAAACCTATGGATCGCTCTGTCTCCGAAAGAGAAGCAAGCGTGTGTACAGGGGCATAAACGCAGCAGTGATAGGATTGGAGAGGTTCGGTGAGCCAATGAAGACCCTTTGAAGTCATATTGCATGGGACCCATTCCACAGGTCTCAACTCTCCAGGTTTAAGGGATTCTTCCTTCAGCTAAAACATGCATGTGGAACCCAGAGTATGATCAACCATGTGATTGGGAGACGTGTTCCAATATGTCTCACTTCTCGTCCCCTGGTACTCGGGTGCAACATTCCAGACGCTTTACTAACACTCTCCCGACTTGGAGAGTCAGTGCATTTAACCTCCTGTTTGGCCCAGTTTGCAATTTCTGCGGAAGATGAACAGGAATAGGGAGAACCAAAGACAGACTAGCTGGAGGTGTCTGGACGGGCAAATTTAACTCTCATTTCCCACCAGGAAGAGGAATTAACCAACGGCTCACCGTGCCATGCCGGAACCAGATTAGGGCCTGAAGCAATCCAGCGGTCTTGCCGCCAGCTCACAAGAAAGCGGGTTGAAGAAAGGAGCTGAGGGGCACTGTAATTCACAAACCTGCAGAGTTATAAATGACAGCTATCGTCCAAAAATATACTGAAGTAAGGCTGCCAAGAGGACTTGAAAGCGGGGCAGAATTGCAGGAAACCAATTTCAGGAGGTCGACTGGAATTGCATTTAAAGCATAGGAAAAGAGGCAGAACGTCGACAATGATGCACTTGGCCAAAAAGGGCGTATGCGTTTTTTCCTGAATATATTCAGGAAAAAACGCATACGCACTTTTTGGCCAACCAAGCAAGCTTGCAAAGGAAATCTGCACTACAATGAAGTCTCACTTTCCCCCGGTGTAAAGGGCCATCTGAAAAAAGTGTAAAATCCAGAAAGGCAGGACAGGTCATGGAGAACTGGGAGCCTTGTTATGCTGATGGGCGGGATGTATATTGCCAACAGCCACTTGGGAGAAGTGTATGGTGTTTCTTGAAACATCTAAAAAACAAAGCAACAGAGCCTAGGGCACTTCCACTTATGGCCCTATAGATTAGGGAAATTAAAATCAAAAAGACACAGCCACCCCTAAGTTTGGGACGGCTCTGTTTACAAGAAACTCGTTTATGGGACTAGTTCAATATCGCAGAAAGTGAAAAATGGATAAAGAAGTTGTGGTACTTACGTACAATGCAATATCACTCAGCAATGAAATCTACGTCATCAGGCCCGTAGCAGCATAATGAGTGGATTCAGGTATGATGATTCTAACTGAAATAAGTCACACAGGAAAAGAAACATCATAAGATATCACTAATACACGGAATGTAAACTTGGCTACACAGGAACTGGATTACAAAACAGAACAGGGTCTCAAATTTAGAAAACCAACTTATGCTTGCTTAAGGGGAAAGGTGAGTTGGGGTGCTGCATAAAACCAGAGATTGAAATGAGCACAGATAAAGTTCCTTAAGCCAAATATGAAATAGACAAGAGCTACTCCTTGCTCAACGAAATGGACTCAACACCCCGTATTAAACGCCTAAGAATGTACCTGACTAGTAAGTATCTTAAAAACTATGGATCGCTATGTCTCCAAAAGAGAATCAAGCGTGTGTACAGGGGCATAAACGCAGCAGTGATGGGATTGGGGAGGTTCGGTGAGCAAATGAAGACCCTTTGAAGTCATATTGCATGGTACCCATTCCACGGGTCTCAACTCTCCAGGTTTAAGGGATTCTTCCTTCAGCTAAATCATGCATGTGGAACCCAGAGTATGATCAACCGTGTGATCGGGAGTCGTGTTCAAATATGTCTCAGTTTTCGTCCCCTGGTACTCGGGTGCAATATTCCAGACGCTTTACTAACACTCTCCCGACTTGGAGAGTCAGTGCCTTTAACCTCCTGTTTGGCCCAGTTTGCAATTTCTGCGGAAGATGAACAGGAATAGGGAGAACCAATGAGAGACTAGCTGGAGGTGTCTGGACGGGCAAATTTAACTCTCATTTCCCACCAGGAAGAGGAATTAACCAAAGGCTCAGCGTGCCGTGCCGGAACCAGATTAGGGCCTGAAGCAATCCTGCGGTGTTGTGGCCAGCTCACAAGAAAGCGGGTTGAAGAAAGGCGCTCAGGGGCACTGTAATTCACAAACCTGCAGAGTTATAAATGACAGCTATCGTCCAAAAATATACTGAAGTAAGGCTGCCAAGAGGACTTGAAAGCGGGGCAGAATTGCAGGAAACCAATTTCAGGAGGTAGACTGGAATTGCATTTAAAGCATAGGAAAAGAGGCAGAACGTTGTCAATGATGCACTTGGCCAAAAAGGGCGTATGCGTTTTTTCCTGAATATATTCAGGAAAAAACGCATACGCCCTTTTTGGACAACCAAGCAAGCTTGCAGAGGAAATCTGCACTACAATGAAGTCTCACTTCTCCCCGGTCAAAAGGGCCATCTGAAAAAAGTGTAAAATCCAGAAAGGCAGGACAGGCCATGGAGAACAGGGAGCCTTGTTATGCTGATGGGCGGGATGTAAATTGCCAACAGCCACTGGGGAGAAGTGTATGGTGTTTCCTGAAACATCTAAAAAACAAAGCAACAGAGCCTAGGGCACTTCCACTTATGGTCCTATAGCTTAGGGAAATTAAAATCAAAAAGACACAGCCACCCAAATATTTGGTACGGCTCTGTTTACAGGAACCTCTTCTGCAGCACAAGTTTAATATGCCAGAGAGCAAATAATGGATAAAGAAGTTGCAGTACTTACGTACAACAGAATACCTCTCAGCAATGAAAACTATGTCACCAGGCCCGTACCAGCATAATGAGTGGATTGAGGCACGGTGATTCTAAGTGAAAAAAGTCACACAGAAAAAGAAACATCATAAGGTACCACTAATACATGGAATGCGAACTTGGCTACACATGAACTGAATTACAAAACAGAACAGGGTCTCATGTTTAGAAAACCAACTTATGCTTGCTTAAGGGGGAAGGTTAGTTGGGGTGCTGCATAAAACCTGTGTTTGAAATTAGCACAGATACCGTTCCATAAGCTAAATATGTAATAGACAAGACCTACCCCTTGCTCAAGGAAATGGACTCAACAATGAGATATCACCTCACACCTGGTAGAATGGGCATCATCAGAAAATCTAGAAACAAAAAATGCTGGAAAGGGTGTGGAGAAATGGAACCCTCTTCCACTATTGTTGGGAATATAAATTGATACAGTCACTATGGAGAACAATATGGAGTTTCTTAAGAAACTAACAGTAGAATTACCATATGATACAGCAATCCCAGTTCTGGACATATACCCAGACAAAACCATAAATCAAAAAGAGACATTCACCGCAATGTTCATTGCCTCACTCTTTACAATATCGAGGTAATGGAAGCAACCTAAATGCCCACAGACAGACGAATGCATAAAGCTGTGGTACATATATAAAATGGAATATTACTAAGCCATGAAAAGGAATGAAATTGGGTCATTTGTAGAGACGTCGATGGATCTAGAGAGTGTCATACAGAGTGAAGTAAGTCAGAAAGAGAAAAACAAATCTTGTATATTCATGCATATATGTGGAACCTAGAAAAACTGTACAGGTTAACCATTTTGCAAGGCATAAATAGAGCAACAGATGTAGACAACAAACGTATGGACAACAAGCGGGGAAAGCTGTTGGAGGTTGGTGGTGGGAGGAGTTGAGAGACTGGGATTGGCATGTATACATTTATATGTATAAAATAGATAACCAATAAGAACCTGCTGTATAAAAATATAAAATAAAATTCAAAATTAAAAAGAAATAAAATTTAAAAAAAAAACAGAAAAAACAATTATTCCCTTCACATACATGTATTTATATGAATAAATTATTTCTATGCTTATATCTGTAAATACAAAAAAGAGGAATAAAATCTACCTTGAACCAAAAACGAAAAAGAGAAAAAAAACACAGAACCCACCAGTTCCACAGAGGAAAACCGTATCAGGGCACTTGCTCCAGTTGTAAACAATTCTGAAGTTGGTCAGTGGTGGGGAATCGTCTCCCATTCAGCCAGCAGCCCCCACGCAACAAGCGTCCTCATTGCAAAGCTGGGGCACCGTGCTGAGGCATCTGTGAGTAAACGTGAGCTGAGCCCCAGGCCAGTTGCTGCTGAACTATTCCTACCCGTCCCAGGTAAAACACCTGAATTTATACAAGGACTTGAAAGCCTAGAGGAAGGGCCATAGAGCCACACGAGTGACAGCATGCCGGCCGACTTGGTGCCTGCAGGCCAGCCAGGATGGTCCTGGCCCTGGGTGCTCTTCTGGAAGATTTCCATTTCCCTGCCTGAGATACCCGTCCTGTCCCTGCCCCCACTGCTTTTTTCCTTCCTCACCTCTGCCCAGGGAGAAATTCCAGCAGCAGGTATAGGTGACACATCCTCTTCTTTAGCAGGTGGCAGCCTGGCTACTGCTGCAGAAAGTCCAGCAGAGCCCCACTCACACTGGGCCACCCACAAAGCCGTGGCCTCTCACTCCCTCCCACCAGCCCAGCCCCGAGACTGCTGACAGGGCAGAGAAAATGGCATCAGGAACGGCTGCAGGGGCTCTTGCTGCCTGGAGTGGTATTTATATTGATCTCAACCCAGGCACACCTGGGGAGGGCTGGCCGGCACGGTAAGGCTGCCCAGGTCAGCCAATCATCACCCCTCAGGGGCTCACAGTTGCAGAAAATGGAACTTGCTGAACCGGCCAGGTCCAAGGAACAGGTGTGGGCTCTGAGAGTGAGGATAGACAAGGGGCTGCAGCTTTGGCTTGTTTTCTAATGATTTTATCTGGCCCATGAGTGGGAGACAACTTCAAGAAAACCCTCTCCTAATGAGAGGAACCCTGGAGTCAGGGAGAGGAGGGGTGGGTGGTGGTTGGAGACAGAGGCCTGGTGCCCCGGGTGCAGTGGAAGTCTCTGGAAGACCAGGTGGAGGGAGGCCGCACAGAGTGATGCCCAGGGTCACAGACCTGTCGCAGCTGCTGTTTGTTAGTTCAAGTCCTGCTCTGAGGTGCTCTGTGTCAGCTCTGAGCGACAGGTGAGCTGGGGGTGCTCTGCAATGAGGGCTATGTGCACGGTTCCTGTGTGCCCAGCCCTGCCACGGTACCTGCAAGGGTAGGTCTGTATCCTGGGAGGGGCCTGACCATGAGAGCCCCGTGGGCTGGGGTGGGGGTGGGGTACCTGCCCAGGTGAGCTCCATATTCTGGGATTGGTCTGACCACGAGAGCCCCATGGGCTGCTGGGGACCTGGTAAAGGATGTCAGGACAGTCAGTGAAGCCACCGAGGATATACCTCCAGCTGCTCCTAATTCCTACACCCTGCTGGTCATTCTACCAACCACCAGGACATGGTATTCTGTATTAGTCTTCAATGATGCCTTCTTTTGTATTCCATTAGTCCCAGAGTCACAAGAAATTTTGGCTTGTGAGTGGCAGGACTCAACATACAACTAAAACAATACTTCCGGGCCGTCTTGCCCCAAGGGTGCAAAAATTCCCACACCATCTTTGGGGAAAGCTTAGCTAAAGACCTAAAAGTTCTACCTCTGGGAAAGGAAACCCTCCTTCAGTACGCAGACGACATTCTGATCGCCAGCCCTACTAAGGAGGCCTCTGAACTACCAAGCCAATAAAGGATAGAAGTTGTCCAAGAAAAAGCTCAAATATCACAGACTGCAGTGACCTGCCTGGGCTTCGTTCTCACAGAAGGTCGGAGAAGCCCATCCCAGGAAAGGGAAGAAACCATTTTCAGCCTTACCCCTTTCTAAAACTAGAAGACAGCTTAGGGGTTCCTGGGGAGGCCAGGGTTTGCTGCTTCTGGATCCCTAACTACAGTCTACTAGCTGGGCCTCTATATGAAACACTGAAAGGAAAAGATGATGATCCTTTTGAATAGAATCCAGAAGTGGCCTTTCAAGAATGGAAAGAGCAGTCAATTCAGACCCTTGCCCTGGAACTCCCTAATTTAGCTAAACCCTTTGACCTTTACATTCCCGGTGAAAGGTGAATCGCCATTGGAGAATTAGTGCAAAAACTGGGACCACTTGAAATGGAACAATGCAAGAATGCCATCCAGGTAGGATAAACTACGGGCACCAAGGGGCTTGGCCCACTGCCACATCTGGCCAAGATACTGGCGGTATCTAAAAACCTGGAAATCAGCAGCCCCAAAGGCCACCTCCCTCCTAAGGGAAAAGGACCCCACGTGGTGATCCTAACCACCAACCATGCCCTGAAGTTGCAGGGTTCGCTCTGTGGGCACACCAACCTCGAGTGAGGAGGCCTTCCAACTCCAACATCCAGAGAGATAACCGGGGGCAACAGGGCACCATGACGACTCGTGTGAACATCACTTGACCTGGAGTTTCTCTCATAAAACAACAAGAGTGTGTCCCAAAAGAGTAGACTACTGCTTGCAGGACATACTGCACCCAGAGGGGAGCTAATAATCTTGGCGGGGGAACCGTATATCACACTGTCACCATAGAAAAGCCTACAGACACCGTGATGATGGTGGCCAATGAGACTGGCTGGACTCCTGTTTACTTCAAAAGGCTGTTGACTCAGTGGCCATCATGGTCCTTGATCACCACTGACCCTGGACTGTCTGGGATTTGAGCGGGCAGGGCTCTGACACCTGGTGCTGTTTGTACATTAATTCAGGGACCTAATTGAAGAAAGCGCAGACTACTGGTCAGAGCATCTAGGCTGGCAGAAACGGTCAGCCTAAGGTGGCCGAACAAATGTGGGGCGGGGTGAAACAGGTTCCCACAGCGTCTCTGCACATCTCTTTCCTGGACCCTTAAAGGTCATTAGAATCTATAACACTTCCAATGCTGGTGCTCAGGTGGACGAGCAGGGAGGCAGGGGGCCTGGGGACAATCAACGTCACCTGGAGGCTGCTGGGGAGAAGCTCTGACCCTCGCCCCCGGGTATGAGGGCTCCCAACTCAGCACTCAGCAGTTACAGAAGAAGGGTCTGCACCCTCAGCACTCCAAGAATGAGGAACGGGACAAAAGGCAGAGGAGGGGTTTGTCCCCAGCAAAGCCCATTAAAAATCCCTGGGAGATAAAAATAGAATCTGGGCAATAAAGTCAAGTCTAACCTTTTTTATCCTTTGTGCTTTGTCTAATTTCATGTGCTCCTAGGGTCCCGCATGCAGAGGTTCCACACCCGGCACTTCAGACCAGATTTCCTAGTGCAGAATGGCTGGGACGACACCTCAGCTCCTGGGGCCCAGTGCAGACTCCGCGATATAGAGCCTGAGCTGCAGCCAACCCGGCCCTCGAGAGCTCCGCCCCCTCCCTCCCACTGACTCTGACAGGATCTCTACACAACAGCCCAGCCCACAGCCCACGGGGTAGTGCATGCTCTCGCCTCTCCATTCTCTGATCAAAATATAAAGTTTCCTTTGCTTGTGAACCAAACTCAGTCTCGATCTGTTGGCCCCAATGACACTGGGCAGGGGGACACTTGTTGGGGTCCACTCTGGAGGATCAGTAACAGAAATTGAGACTATTGTAACCTCAATGAACAGATGTGTGAGCCAAACTGTAGTTAACATAGAACAGTGTATAAGGCTCGGGTAAAATAAGATGTTTCTAACACTTCCATTTGATATTTCCATCACTTTATTATAAGCAAGTTCAGTGAAAAGGTCTGTCTTATTTGTCAGGTCAATATTAGAGAAACGAAGTGATTTCTTTCCAAGGATGTACATCTAATAATCTTGGTTAAAGCTTCAATCTTGTTTTAAATGCTTTTCCATTGAAAATGATACCTCTCTTTCAGCTCCCCCATTTCTGAGAAGTATAAAATCTTATAATTTATTATTACCAAAGGGGAAAGGTGGGAGGAGGGATAAATTAACAGTTTGGGATTAACACATACACACTGCTATGTATAAAATAGATCATCAACAAGGAACTACTGTATAGCACAGGGAACTACACTCAACATTTTGCAATAACCTATAAGGGGAAATAATCTGGAAAAGAATAGATATTTTTATTGACATCATCTATCAATGACAGTTAAAGTGTAACCTAAGGGAAGCTGGTGGTGAGTGCTTCTGACCCTGAAGACTTCAATCGTCTAAAGTTTGGACTCTGCCTACTTCCCAAGGCCCTTAATGAACATATGTGTAGCCATAGCTTAAAAAATTCCCCAGTTTGGGTTTTGGGCAGACACTGATTTTGAAAAAGCCCTGGTATTCTCCTTACATGAATGGGACTCTTCCTACTGCTAAAACATGTCTGTCACACACAGAGGATGGTATACCGTCTGATCGGGAAGAGTTTGGAAAAGGCATCTCATCTCCTCATCTCCTGGTGCTCGGGTTCACCCCTCCAGCGTCTTTACTAACAGTCTCCCCACTTGGAGATGTCAGCACTGTCAACATCCTGTTGCGTACAGTTTGGAATTTGTCCAGAGGATGAAGCGGAAGGATGAGGAACAATGAGAGACAAGTCCTAGGTGTTCAGACAGGCACATGTCACTCTAATTTCCAATCAGGAAGACGAATTGACCAAAGGCTAGGGTTGCCCATGGAAACAGTATAGGGCTTGAGGAAATCCCGCTGCTTTGTGGCCAGTTCCCATAAACGCAAGTTGAACAATGGAACTCAGGGGCAGTAAAATTCATGAAACTGCAGAGTTGAAAATATCCATCACTGAAAAATGTCTTGAGGAAAGTCAGAGAAAAGGACTTGTAAGCAAGGGAGAATGGCAGGAAAGGGATCTGAGGAGGTAGAAAGGACTCGCCATTAAGCACAAGAAAAGGAGCTGAACATTGCCAACATTGCAGTTGGCCAAAAAGGGTGTATGCGTTTTTTTCTGTATATATTCAAGAAAAGGGCATACACTTTTTTAGCCAAGCAAACAGGTGGGCACTGGAAGTCAATACTACAAAAGATATCACTTCGCATCAGTCAGAAGAGCCATCCTCATAAAGCGTAAACAACAGAAATGCAGGACAGGGCAAGGAGAAGAGGGAGCCCTGTGAGACTTATAGTGGAAATGTATATTGCCAACGGCCATTCTGGAGAAGTGTATTGTGTTTACTAAAGCATCTAAAAAATGAGCTACAGAGCATAGGGCAATTGCACTCATGGGTGTATATCTTGGGAAAAACAAAAATTGAGAGGACACAGGCACCCCAAAGTTTACTCCCTCTCTGTTTAAAAGATCCTCGACTAGGATATAACTTAAATGTCTCTGGAGGGAAAAAATGGATAGAGATGTGGTACTTAGGTAGAGTGGAATATTATTCAGCCTGGAAATCAATGAACTATGGCCCGTTGTAACAACTCCGGAGGAGTTACGTATGATCTTTCTAAGTGACATAATTCAAAAAGAAAAGACACATATCATAAGATATCACTTAAAGGTGGAATCCAAAATGGCTACACATGAAATAAATTACAAAACAAAAACATAGTCAAATATGTAGAAAACACGCATAAGGCTGCTAAACGGGAAAGGTGGGGAGGGGTGAGGCATCATCCAGGAGGTTGAAATTAGCAAAGATACCATTCCAAATACCAAACTGATAATCAACAAGGCCCACACGGTAGCTAAAAGAACTGCACTCAGCACACTCAAGTCACCGGAAAAGAATATATACGACTGGTAAGAATCTGAAAAAGAATTTACTGATGTCTCTTGTACGTGAATCAAGTGGATGTACAGCAGCAAGAAACAGCGCTTTGAAAATCAGCTGTAACCAATATAGTAATAAATTGAAAAAAATAAATGACAGAGAGACAGAGAAAACCTCTTACAACTTTTCCTCAGGGACGGTGATGCAACATGGATTGAACACATCTAGACCCACAGCAGGATGAGACATAAGGCTGGAAACTGTTTGCACTAAGAGAAATGTGAGGTTGGGTGAGGAAATGCACACCCTTTAAAGTAATACTACCTGGTACCCATTCAATGGGTCCCAAATCTGCAGGTTCAAGGGATCTTCCTACAGCTAAAACATGCATGGAAAACCCAGAGGACTGTACACCATGTGATCGGGAGATGTGTCTAAAATGCAGCTCATTTATCCTCTCCTGGTGCTCCTGTTCACCATTCTGGCCACGTTACTTAGAATCTCTCCACTTGGAGAATCAGCACATTTAAACTTCTGTTTCACACATTTTGCAAATTGTGAGGAGGATGAACGGGAAGAGGGGGAACCAATGAGAGAATAGTTGTAGGGGTTTGGATGGGCACATATCACTCTAATTTCCCATTAAGAATAAGAATTGAAAAAAGGCTCAGCCCACCTCGCCGGAGCCAAAATAGGTCCTGAAGCAATTCTGTGGGTTTGAGCCCAGCTCACAAAAGAGCAACTTAAGAAATGGAGCTCAGGGTCACTGCAATTCACAAACCTGCAGAGTTATAAATGAAAACTAACGTCCAAAAATATGTTGAGGTAAGGCAAAGAAGAGGATCTGAATGCAAGACAGAATTGCAAGAAACAGATTTCAAGAGATAGATTGGACTCGTCTTTAAAGCACATGAAAAGCGGCAGAATTTCGACAATGATGCAGTTGGCCCAAAAGGGCGTATGCGTTTTTTCCTGATTATAACCAGGAAAAAACACATACGCACTTTATGGGCAACGAAGCAAGCAAGCAATGCAAATGTGCACAACAAAGAAGTCTCATTTCCCACTGGTCAAAAGGGCCATCCTAAAAATTTGTAAAAACCAGAAATGCAGGACAGGCCATGGAGAACAGGGAGCCTTTATACGCTGATGGGCAGTGTGTGAACTGCCGAGAGCCACTCTAGAGAAGTGTATGGTGGTTCCTAAATCATCTAGAAAACAGAGCTACAGAGCATAGGACACTTCCAATCATGGGAGTATATCTAGGGAAGTCTAAAAATCAACAAGACACAAGCACACCACAGTTTAGGGCTACTCTGTTTACAAGAACCTCAACTTCAGTACACCTTAAATATCCCAGGAAAGAGAACAATGGATAAAGAAGATGTGGTACTTATGTACAATGGAATATCTCTTCACCATGAAATCAATGTAATAAGGCTAGTAGAAGGATAAAGAGTGGATTTAGGTCCGATAATACTACTTGAAATAAGTCAAACAGAAAAAGAAACATATCATAAGATATCACTTATAGAGGGAGGGTAAATATGGCTGCACAAGAAATGAATTACAGAACAGAACAGTGTCTCACATTTAGAAAACACACTTATGTCAGCTTAAGGGGAAAGGAGAGGTGGGGTGATGCATAAAACCAGAGTTTGAAATTAGCACAGATACCGTTCAATAAACCAAATAGATATTAGACAAGATCTACACCTTGCTCAATGAACTGGCCTCAACACACCCTATACACCGCAGAGAAATATATCTGAGTAATAAGAATCTTAAAACCCATGTATTGATATATCTCCATAAGGGAATCAAGTGTGTGCAGAGCGGCACAAACACAGCAGTGAAAATGAGCTAAACCCCATTATAGAAATAAATTTTAAAAACAAAACGCAGAAACAATGAAAGAGAGAAAAATTCTTACAAAATTTGCTCAGGGGCTGTGATGCAACCTGGATTGACCACATATAAACCCACAGCTGGATAAGACATAAGGCTGGACACTTGGGGCTGAGAGGATTGGTGAGCTTTGGTGAGCAACTGCCAAAAGTTTAATGCAATACTTCATGCTACTCATTCCAAGGGTCCCAAAACTCCAGGTTGAAGGGAATCTTCCTACAGCTAAACCATGCTTGGGAAACCCAGCGACTGGTATACCATATGATCGGGAAAGGTTTCTAAAACGCACCTCATTTTTCCTCTCCTGGGGCTCCGGATCGACATTCCGGCCGCTTTACTAACAATATCCCCACATGGAGAGTCAATGCCTTTAAGTTCTGGTATCGCACAGTCTGCAGTTAGTGCGGAGGATGAATGGAAATAGGGGGAACCAGTGAGAAACTAGCTATAGCAGTTTCAATGGGCACATGTCACTCTAATTTCACATCAGTAAGAAGAATAAACCAAAGGCACAGCAAGGTGCCCCAGAAGAAGAATAGGGCCTGAAGGAATCCTGTGGTTATGAGGCAAGATCACAAAAATAAGAGCTGAAAAATGGAGCTAAGGGCCACTGCAATTCAAAAACCTGCAGAGTTATAAAGGCCAACTATTTTCAAAAAATATATTGAGATAAGGCTATGAAGAGGCATTGAAAGCAAGGCACAATTGCAGGAAACCGATTTCAGGAGGTAGACTGGAATTGCATTTAAAGCATAGGAAAAGAGGCAGAACATACACAATGATGCACTTGGCCAAAAAGGGCGTATGCGTTTTTTCCTGAATATATTCAGGAAAAAACGCATACGCCCTTTTTGGCCAACCAAGCAAGCTTGCAAAGGAAATCTGCACTACAATGAAGTCTCACTTCCCCCCGGTCAAAAGGGCCATCTGAAAAAAGTGTAAAATCCAGAAAGGCAGGACAGGCCATGGAGAACTGGGAGCCTTGTTATGCTGATGGGCGGGATGTAAATTGCCAACAGCCTCTCTGGAGAAGTGTATGGTGTTTCCTGAAACATCTAAAAAACAAAGCAACAGAGCCTAGGGCACTTCCACTTATGGTCCTATAGATTAGGGAAATTAAAATCAAAAAGACACAGCCACCCCAAAGTTTGGGACAGCTGTGTTTACAAGAACCTCCTTTACAGTACAAGTTCAATATCGCAGAAAGCGAAAAATGGATAAAGAAGTTGTGGTACTTACGTACAATGCAATATCACTCAGCAATGAAATCTAGGTCATCAGGCCCATAGCAGCATAATGAGTGGATTCAGGTATGATGATTCTAACTGAAATAAGTCACACAGAAAAAGAAACATCATAAGATATCACTAATACACGGAATGTAAACTTGGCTACACAGGAACTGGATTACAAAACAGAAGAGGGTCTCAAATTTAGAAAACCAACTTATGCTTGCTTAAGGGGAAAGGTGAGTTGGGGTGCTGCATAAAACCAGAGATTGAAATGAGCACAGATAAAGTTCCTTAAGCCAAATATGGAATAGACAAGAGCTACTCCTTGCTCAACGAAAGGGACTCAACACCCCATATTAAATGCCTAAGAATGTACCTGACTAATAAGTATCTTAAAATCTATGGATCGCTCTGTCTCCGAAAGAGAAGCAAGCGTGTGTACAGGGGCATAAACGCAGCAGTGATAGGATTGGAGAGGTTCGGTGAGCCAATGAAGACCCTTTGAAGTCATATTGCATGGGACCCATTCCACAGGTCTCAACTCTCCAGGTTTAAGGGATTCTTCCTTCAGCTAAAACATGCATGTGGAACCCAGAGTATGATCAACCATGTGATTGGGAGACGTGTTCCAATATGTCTCACTTCTCGTCCCCTGGTACTCGGGTGCAACATTCCAGACGCTTTACTAACACTCTCCCGACTTGGAGAGTCAGTGCATTTAACCTCCTGTTTGGCCCAGTTTGCAATTAATGCGGAAGATGAACAGGAATAGGGAGAACCAAAGACAGACTAGCTGGAGGTGTCTGGACGGGCAAATTTAACTCTCATTTCCCACCAGGAAGAGGAATTAACCAAAGGCTCACCGTGCCATGCCGGAACCAGATTAGGGCCTGAAGCAATCCAGCGGTCTTGCCGCCAGCTCACAAGAAAGCGGGTTGAAGAAAGGAGCTGAGGGGCACTGTAATTCACAAACCTGCAGAGTTATAAATGACAGCTATCGTCCAAAAATATACTGAAGTAAGGCTGCCAAGAGGACTTGAAAGCGGGGCAGAATTGCAGGAAACCAATTTCAGGAGGTCGACTGGAATTGCATTTAAAGCATAGGAAAAGAGGCAGAACGTCGACAATGATGCACGTGGCCAAAAAGGGCGTATGCGTTTTTTCCTGAATATATTCAGGAAAAAACGCATACGCACTTTTTGGCCAACCAAGCAAGCTTGCAAAGGAAATCTGCACTACAATGAAGTCTCACTTTCCCCCGGTGAAAAGGGCCATCTGAAAAAAGTGTAAAATCCAGAAAGGCAGGACAGGCCATGGAGAACTGGGAGCCTTGTTATGCTGATGGGCGGGATGTATATTGCCAACAGCCACTTGGGAGAAGTGTATGGTGTTTCTTGAAACATCTAAAAAACAAAGCAACAGAGCCTAGGGCACTTCCACTTATGGCCCTATAGATTAGGGAAATTAAAATCAAAAAGACACAGCCACCCCTAAGTTTGGGACGGCTCTGTTTACAAGAAACTCGTTTATGGGACTAGTTCAATATCGCAGAAAGTGAAAAATGGATAAAGAAGTTGTGGTACTTACGTACAATGCAATATCACTCAGCAATGAAATCTATGTCATCAGGCCCGTAGCAGCATAATGAGTGGATTCAGGTATGATGATTCTAACTGAAATAAGTCACACAGGAAAAGAAACATCATAAGATATCACTAATACACGGAATGTAAACTTGGCTACACAGGAACTGGATTACAAAACAGAACAGGGTCTCAAATTTAGAAAACCAACTTATGCTTGCTTAAGGGGAAAGGTGAGTTGGGGTGCTGCATAAAACCAGAGATTGAAATGAGCACAGATAAAGTTCCTTAAGCGAAATATGAAATAGACAAGAGCTACTCCTTGCTCAGCGAAATGGACTCAACACCCCATATTAAACGCCTAAGAATGTACCTGACTAGTAAGTATCTTAAAACCTATGGATCGCTATGTCTCCAAAAGAGAATCAAGCGTGTGTACAGGGGCATAAACGCAGCAGTGATGGGATTGGGGAGGTTCGGTGAGCAAATGAAGACCCTTTGAAGTCATATTGCATGGTACCCATTCCACGGGTCTCAACTCTCCAGGTTTAAGGGATTCTTCCTTCAGCTAAATCATGCATGTGGAACCCAGAGTATGATCAACCGTGTGATCGGGAGTCGTGTTCAAATATGTCTCAGTTTTCGTCCCCTGGTACTCGGGTGCAACATTCCAGACGCTTTACTAACACTCTCCCGACTTGGAGAGTCAGTGCCTTTAACCTCCTGTTTGGCCCAGTTTGCAATTTCTGCGGAAGATGAACAGGAATAGGGAGAACCAATGAGAGACTAGCTGGAGGTGTCTGGACGGGCAAATTTAACTCTCATTTCCCACCAGGAAGAGGAATTAACCAAAGGCTCAGCGTGCCGTGCCGGAACCAGATTAGGGCCTGAAGCAATCCTGCGGTGTTGTGGCCAGCTCACAAGAAAGCGGGTTGAAGAAAGGCGCTCAGGGGCACTGTAATTCACAAACCTGCAGAGTTATAAATGACAGCTATCGTCCAAAAATATACTGAAGTAAGGCTGCCAAGAGGACTTGAAAGCGGGGCAGAATTGCAGGAAACCAATTTCAGGAGGTAGACTGGAATTGCATTTAAAGCATAGGAAAAGAGGCAGAACGTTGTCAATGATGCACTTGGCCAAAAAGGGCGTATGCGTTTTTTCCTGAATATATTCAGGAAAAAACGCATACGCCCTTTTTGGCCAACCAAGCAAGCTTGCAGAGGAAATCTGCACTACAATGAAGTCTCACTTCTCCCCGGTCAAAAGGGCCATCTGAAAAAAGTGTAAAATCCAGAAAGGCAGGAGAGGCCATGGAGAACAGGGAGCCTTGTTATGCTGATGGGCGGGATGTAAATTGCCAACAGCCACTGGGGAGAAGTGTATGGTGTTTCCTGAAACATCTAAAAAACAAAGCAACAGAGCCTAGGGCACTTCCACTTATGGTCCTATAGCTTAGGGAAATTAAAATCAAAAAGACACAGCCACCCAAAAATTTGGTACGGCTCTGTTTACAGGAACCTCTTCTGCAGCACAAGTTTAATATGCCAGAGAGCAAATAATGGATAAAGAAGTTGCAGTACTTACGTACAACAGAATACCTCTCAGCAATGAAAACTATGTCACCAGGCCCGTACCAGCATAATGAGTGGATTGAGGCACGGTGATTCTAAGTGAAAAAAGTCACACAGAAAAAGAAACATCATAAGGTACCACTAATACATGGAATGCGAACTTGGCTACACATGAACTGAATTACAAAACAGAACAGGGTCTCATGTTTAGAAAACCAACTTATGCTTGCTTAAGGGGGAAGGTTAGTTGGGGTGCTGCATAAAACCTGTGTTTGAAATTAGCACAGATACCGTTCCATAAGCTAAATATGTAATAGACAAGACCTACCCCTTGCTCAAGGAAATGGACTCAACAATGAGATATCACCTCACACCTGGTAGAATGGGCATCATCAGAAAATCTAGAAACAAAAAATGCTGGAAAGGGTGTGGAGAAATGGAACCCTCTTCCACTATTGTTGGGAATATAAATTGATACAGTCACTATGGAGAACAATATGGAGTTTCTTAAGAAACTAACAGTAGAATTACCATATGATACAGCAATCCCAGTTCTGGACATATACCCAGACAAAACCATAAATCAAAAAGAGACATTCACCGCAATGTTCATTGCCTCACTCTTTACAATATCGAGGTAATGGAAGCAACCTAAATGCCCACAGACAGACGAATGCATAAAGCTGTGGTACATATATAAAATGGAATATTACTAAGCCATGAAAAGGAATGAAATTGGGTCATTTGTAGAGACGTCGATGGATCTAGAGAGTGTCATACAGAGTGAAGTAAGTCAGAAAGAGAAAAACAAATCTTGTATATTCATGCATATATGTGGAACCTAGAAAAACTGTACAGGTTAACCATTTTGCAAGGCATAAATAGAGCAACAGATGTAGACAACAAACGTATGGACAACAAGCGGGGAAAGCTGTTGGAGGTTGGTGGTGGGAGGAGTTGAGAGACTGGGATTGGCATGTATACATTTATATGTATAAAATAGATAACCAATAAGAACCTGCTGTATAAAAATATAAAATAAAATTCAAAATTAAAAAGAAATAAAATTTAAAAAAAAAACAGAAAAAACAATTATTCCCTTCACATACATGTATTTATATGAATAAATTATTTCTATGCTTATATCTGTAAATACAAAAAAGAGGAATAAAATCTACCTTGAACCAAAACCGAAAAAGAGAAAAAAAACACAGAACCCACCAGTTCCACAGAGGAAAACCGTATCAGGGCACTTGCTCCAGTTGTAAACAATTCTGAAGTTGGTCAGTGGTGGGGAATCGTCTCCCATTCAGCCAGCAGCCCCCACGCAACAAGCGTCCTCATTGCAAAGCTGGGGCACCGTGCTGAGGCATCTGTGAGTAAACGTGAGCTGAGCCCCAGGCCAGTTGCTGCTGAACTATTCCTACCCGTCCCAGGTAAAACACCTGAATTTATACAAGGACTTGAAAGCCTAGAGGAAGGGCCATAGAGCCACACGAGTGACAGCATGCCGGCCGACTTGGTGCCTGCAGGCCAGCCAGGATGGTCCTGGCCCTGGGTGCTCTTCTGGAAGATTTCCATTTCCCTGCCTGAGATACCCGTCCTGTCCCTGCCCCCACTGCTTTTTTCCTTCCTCACCTCTGCCCAGGGAGAAATTCCAGCAGCAGGTATAGGTGACACATCCTCTTCTTTAGCAGGTGGCAGCCTGGCTACTGCTGCAGAAAGTCCAGCAGAGCCCCACTCACACTGGGCCACCCACAAAGCCGTGGCCTCTCACTCCCTCCCACCAGCCCAGCCCCGAGACTGCTGACAGGGCAGAGAAAATGGCATCAGGAACGGCTGCAGGGGCTCTTGCTGCCTGGAGTGGTATTTATATTGATCTCAACCCAGGCACACCTGGGGAGGGCTGGCCGGCACGGTAAGGCTGCCCAGGTCAGCCAATCATCACCCCTCAGGGGCTCACAGTTGCAGAAAATGGAACTTGCTGAACCGGCCAGGTCCAAGGAACAGGTGTGGGCTCTGAGAGTGAGGATAGACAAGGGGCTGCAGCTTTGGCTTGTTTTCTAATGATTTTATCTGGCCCATGAGTGGGAGACAACTTCAAGAAAACCCTCTCCTAATGAGAGGAACCCTGGAGTCAGGGAGAGGAGGGGTGGGTGGTGGTTGGAGACAGAGGCCTGGTGCCCCGGGTGCAGTGGAAGTCTCTGGAAGACCAGGTGGAGGGAGGCCGCACAGAGTGATGCCCAGGGTCACAGACCTGTCGCAGCTGCTGTTTGTTAGTTCAAGTCCTGCTCTGAGGTGCTCTGTGTCAGCTCTGAGCGACAGGTGAGCTGGGGGTGCTCTGCAATGAGGGCTATGTGCACGGTTCCTGTGTGCCCAGCCCTGCCACGGTACCTGCAAGGGTAGGTCTGTATCCTGGGAGGGGCCTGACCATGAGAGCCCCGTGGGCTGGGGTGGGGGTGGGGTACCTGCCCAGGTGAGCTCCATATTCTGGGATTGGTCTGACCACGAGAGCCCCATGGGCTGCTGGGGACCTGGTAAAGGATGTCAGGACAGTCAGTGAAGCCACCGAGGATATACCTCCAGCTGCTCCTAATTCCTACACCCTGCTGGTCATTCTACCAACCACCAGGACATGGTATTCTGTATTAGTCTTCAATGATGCCTTCTTTTGTATTCCATTAGTCCCAGAGTCACAAGAAATTTTGGCTTGTGAGTGGCAGGACTCAACATACAACTAAAACAATACTTCCGGGCCGTCTTGCCCCAAGGGTGCAAAAATTCCCACACCATCTTTGGGGAAAGCTTAGCTAAAGACCTAAAAGTTCTACCTCTGGGAAAGGAAACCCTCCTTCAGTACGCAGACGACATTCTGATCGCCAGCCCTACTAAGGAGGCCTCTGAACTACCAAGCCAATAAAGGATAGAAGTTGTCCAAGAAAAAGCTCAAATATCACAGACTGCAGTGACCTGCCTGGGCTTCGTTCTCACAGAAGGTCGGAGAAGCCCATCCCAGGAAAGGGAAGAAACCATTTTCAGCCTTACCCCTTTCTAAAACTAGAAGACAGCTTAGGGGTTCCTGGGGAGGCCAGGGTTTGCTGCTTCTGGATCCCTAACTACAGTCTACTAGCTGGGCCTCTATATGAAACACTGAAAGGAAAAGATGATGATCCTTTTGAATAGAATCCAGAAGTGGCCTTTCAAGAATGGAAAGAGCAGTCAATTCAGACCCTTGCCCTGGAACTCCCTAATTTAGCTAAACCCTTTGACCTTTACATTCCCGGTGAAAGGTGAATCGCCATTGGAGAATTAGTGCAAAAACTGGGACCACTTGAAATGGAACAATGCAAGAATGCCATCCAGGTAGGATAAACTACGGGCACCAAGGGGCTTGGCCCACTGCCACATCTGGCCAAGATACTGGCGGTATCTAAAAACCTGGAAATCAGCAGCCCCAAAGGCCACCTCCCTCCTAAGGGAAAAGGACCCCACGTGGTGATCCTAACCACCAACCATGCCCTGAAGTTGCAGGGTTCGCTCTGTGGGCACACCAACCTCGAGTGAGGAGGCCTTCCAACTCCAACATCCAGAGAGATAACCGGGGGCAACAGGGCACCATGACGACTCGTGTGAACATCACTTGACCTGGAGTTTCTCTCATAAAACAACAAGAGTGTGTCCCAAAAGAGTAGACTACTGCTTGCAGGACATACTGCACCCAGAGGGGAGCTAATAATCTTGGCGGGGGAACCGTATATCACACTGTCACCATAGAAAAGCCTACAGACACCGTGATGATGGTGGCCAATGAGACTGGCTGGACTCCTGTTTACTTCAAAAGGCTGTTGACTCAGTGGCCATCATGGTCCTTGATCACCACTGACCCTGGACTGTCTGGGATTTGAGCGGGCAGGGCTCTGACACCTGGTGCTGTTTGTACATTAATTCAGGGACCTAATTGAAGAAAGCGCAGACTACTGGTCAGAGCATCTAGGCTGGCAGAAACGGTCAGCCTAAGGTGGCCGAACAAATGTGGGGCGGGGTGAAACAGGTTCCCACAGCGTCTCTGCACATCTCTTTCCTGGACCCTTAAAGGTCATTAGAATCTATAACACTTCCAATGCTGGTGCTCAGGTGGACGAGCAGGGAGGCAGGGGGCCTGGGGACAATCAACGTCACCTGGAGGCTGCTGGGGAGAAGCTCTGACCCTCGCCCCCGGGTATGAGGGCTCCCAACTCAGCACTCAGCAGTTACAGAAGAAGGGTCTGCACCCTCAGCACTCCAAGAATGAGGAACGGGACAAAAGGCAGAGGAGGGGTTTGTCCCCAGCAAAGCCCATTAAAAATCCCTGGGAGATAAAAATAGAATCTGGGCAATAAAGTCAAGTCTAACCTTTTTTATCCTTTGTGCTTTGTCTAATTTCATGTGCTCCTAGGGTCCCGCATGCAGAGGTTCCACACCCGGCACTTCAGACCAGATTTCCTAGTGCAGAATGGCTGGGACGACACCTCAGCTCCTGGGGCCCAGTGCAGACTCCGCGATATAGAGCCTGAGCTGCAGCCAACCCGGCCCTCGAGAGCTCCGCCCCCTCCCTCCTACTGACTCTGACAGGATCTCTACACAACAGCCCAGCCCACAGCCCACGGGGTAGTGCATGCTCTCACCTCTCCATTCTCTGATCAAAATATAAAGTTTCCTTTGCTTGTGAACCAAACTCAGTCTCGATCTGTTGGCCCCAATGACACTGGGCAGGGGGACACTTGTTGGGGTCCACTCTGGAGGATCAGTAACAGAAATTGAGACTATTGTAACCTCAATGAACAGATGTGTGAGCCAAACTGTAGTTAACATAGAACAGTGTATAAGGCTCGGGTAAAATAAGATGTTTCTAACACTTCCATTTGATATTTCCATCACTTTATTATAAGCAAGTTCAGTGAAAAGGTCTGTCTTATTTGTCAGGTCAATATTAGAGAAACGAAGTGATTTCTTTCCAAGGATGTACATCTAATAATCTTGGTTAAAGCTTCAATCTTGTTTTAAATGCTTTTCCATTGAAAATGATACCTCTCTTTCAGCTCCCCCATTTCTGAGAAGTATAAAATCTTATAATTTATTATTACCAAAGGGGAAAGGTGGGAGGAGGGATAAATTAACAGTTTGGGATTAACACATACACACTGCTATGTATAAAATAGATCATCAACAAGGAACTACTGTATAGCACAGGGAACTACACTCAACATTTTGCAATAACCTATAAGGGGAAATAATCTGGAAAAGAATAGATATTTTTATTGACATCATCTATCAATGACAGTTAAAGTGTAACCTAAGGGAAGCTGGTGGTGAGTGCTTCTGACCCTGAAGACTTCAATCGTCTAAAGTTTGGACTCTGCCTACTTCCCAAGGCCCTTAATGAACATATGTGTAGCCATAGCTTAAAAAATTCCCCAGTTTGGGTTTTGGGCAGACACTGATTTTGAAAAAGCCCTGGTGTTCTCCTTACATGAATGGGACTCTTCCTACTGCTAAAACATGTCTGTCACACACAGAGGATGGTATACCGTCTGATCGGGAAGAGTTTGGAAAAGGCATCTCATCTCCTCATCTCCTGGTGCTCGGGTTCACCCCTCCAGCGTCTTTACTAACAGTCTCCCCACTTGGAGATGTCAGCACTGTCAACATCCTGTTGCGTACAGTTTGGAATTTGTCCAGAGGATGAAGCGGAAGAATGAGGAACAATGAGAGACAAGTCCTAGGTGTTCAGACAGGCACATGTCACTCTAATTTCCAATCAGGAAGACGAATTGACCAAAGGCTAGGGTTGCCCATGGAAACAGTATAGGGCTTGAGGAAATCCCGCTGCTTTGTGGCCAGTTCCCATAAACGCAAGTTGAACAATGGAACTCAGGGGCAGTAAAATTCATGAAACTGCAGAGTTGAAAATATCCATCACTGAAAAATGTCTTGAGGAAAGTCAGAGAAAAGGACTTGTAAGCAAGGGAGAATGGCAGGAAAGGGATCTGAGGAGGTAGAAAGGACTCGCCATTAAGCACAAGAAAAGGAGCTGAACATTGCCAACATTGCAGTTGGCCAAAAAGGGTGTATGCGTTTTTTTCTGTATATATTCAAGAAAAGGGCATACACTTTTTTAGCCAAGCAAACAGGTGGGCACTGGAAGTCAATACTACAAAAGATATCACTTCGCATCAGTCAGAAGAGCCATCCTCATAAAGCGTAAACAACAGAAATGCAGGACAGGGCAAGGAGAAGAGGGAGCCCTGTGAGACTTATAGTGGAAATGTATATTGCCAACGGCCATTCTGGAGAAGTGTATTGTGTTTACTAAAGCATCTAAAAAATGAGCTACAGAGCATAGGGCAATTGCACTCATGGGCGTATATCTTGGGAAAAACAAAAATTGAGAGGACACAGGCACCCCAAAGTTTACTCCCTCTCTGTTTAAAAGATCCTCGACTAGGATATAACTTAAATGTCTCTGGAGGGAAAAAATGGATAGAGATGTGGTACTTAGGTAGAGTGGAATATTATTCAGCCTGGAAATCAATGAACTATGGCCAGTTGTAACAACTCCGGAGGAGTTACGTATGATCTTTCTAAGTGACATAATTCAAAAAGAAAAGACACATATCATAAGATATCACTTAAAGGTGGAATCCAAAATGGCTACACATGAAATAAATTACAAAACAAAAACATAGTCAAATATGTAGAAAACACGCATAAGGCTGCTAAACGGGAAAGGTGGGGAGGGGTGAGGCATCATCCAGGAGGTTGAAATTAGCAAAGATACCATTCCAAATACCAAACTGATAATCAACAAGGCCCACACGGTAGCTAAAAGAACTGCACTCAACACACTCAAGTCACCGGAAAAGAATATATACGACTGGTAAGAATCTGAAAAAGAATTTACTGATGTCTCTTGTACGTGAATCAAGTGGATGTACAGCAGCAAGAAACAGAGCTTTGAAAATCAGCTGTAACCAATATAGTAATAAATTGAAAAAAATAAACGACAGAGAGACAGAGAAAACCTCTTACAACTTTTCCTCAGGGACGGTGATGCAACATGGATTGAACACATCTAGACCCACAGCAGGATGAGACATAAGGCTGGAAACTGTTTGCACTAAGAGAAATGTGAGGTTGGGTGAGGAAATGCACACCCTTTAAAGTAATACTACCTGGTACCCATTCAATGGGTCCCAAATCTGCAGGTTCAAGGGATCTTCCTACAGCTAAAACATGCATGGAAAACCCAGAGGACTGTACACCATGTGATCGGGAGATGTGTCTAAAATGCAGCTCATTTATCCTCTCCTGGTGCTCCTGTTCACCATTCTGGCCACGTTACTTAGAATCTCTCCACTTGGAGAATCAGCACATTTAAACTTCTGTTTCACACATTTTGCAAATTGTGAGGAGGATGAACGGGAAGAGGGGGAACCAATGAGAGAATAGTTGTAGGGGTTTGGATGGGCACATATCACTCTAATTTCCCATTAAGAATAAGAATTGAAAAAAGGCTCAGCCCACCTCGCCAGAGCCAAAATAGGGCCTGAAGCAATTCTGTGGGTTTGAGCCCAGCTCACAAAAGAGCAACTTAAGAAATGGAGCTCAGGGTCACTGCAATTCACAAACCTGCAGAGTTATAAATGAAAACTAACGTCCAAAAATATGTTGAGGTAAGGCAAAGAAGAGGATCTGAATGCAAGACAGAATTGCAAGAAACAGATTTCAAGAGATAGATTGGACTCGTCTTTAAAGCACATGAAAAGCGGCAGAATTTCGACAATGATGCAGTTGGCCCAAAAGGGCGTATGCGTTTTTTCCTGATTATAACCAGGAAAAAACACATACGCACTTTATGGGCAACGAAGCAAGCAAGCAATGCAAATGTGCACAACAAAGAAGTCTCATTTCCCACTGGTCAAAAGGGCCATCCTAAAAATTTGTAAAAACCAGAAATGCAGGACAGGCCATGGAGAACAGGGAGCCTTTATACGCTGATGGGCAGTGTGTGAACTGCCGAGAGCCACTCTGGAGAAGTGTATGGTGGTTCCTAAATCATCTAGAAAACAGAGCTACAGAGCATAGGACACTTCCAATCATGGGAGTATATCTAGGGAAGTCTAAAAATCAACAAGACACAAGCACACCACAGTTTAGGGCTACTCTGTTTACAAGAACCTCAACTTCAGTACACCTTAAATATCCCAGGAAAGAGAACAATGGATAAAGAAGATGTGGTACTTATGTACAATGGAATATCTCTTCACCATGAAATCAATGTAATAAGGCTAGTAGAAGGATAAAGAGTGGATTTAGGTCCGATAATACTACTTGAAATAAGTCAAACAGAAAAAGAAACATATCATAAGATATCACTTATAGAGGGAGGGTAAATATGGCTGCACAAGAAATGAATTACAGAACAGAACAGTGTCTCACATTTAGAAAACACACTTATGTCAGCTTAAGGGGAAAGGAGAGGTGGGGTGATGCATAAAACCAGAGTTTGAAATTAGCACAGATACCGTTCAATAAACCAAATAGATATTAGACAAGATCTACACCTTGCTCAATGAACTGGCCTCAACACACCCTATACACCGCAGAGAAATATATCTGAGTAATAAGAATCTTAAAACCCATGTATTGATATATCTCCATAAGGGAATCAAGTGTGTGCAGAGCGGCACAAACACAGCAGTGAAAATGAGCTAAACCCCATTATAGAAATAAATTTTAAAAACAAAACGCAGAAACAATGAAAGAGAGAAAAATTCTTACAAAATTTGCTCAGGGGCTGTGATGCAACCTGGATTGACCACATATAAACCCACAGCTGGATAAGACATAAGGCTGGACACTTGGGGCTGAGAGGATTGGTGAGCTTTGGTGAGCAACTGCCAAAAGTTTAATGCAATACTTCATGCTACTCATTCCAAGGGTCCCAAAACTCCAGGTTGAAGGGAATCTTCCTACAGCTAAACCATGCTTGGGAAACCCAGCGACTGGTATACCATATGATCGGGAAAGGTTTCTAAAACGCACCTCATTTTTCCTCTCCTGGGGCTCCGGATCGACATTCCGGCCGCTTTACTAACAATATCCCCACATGGAGAGTCAATGCCTTTAAGTTCTGGTATCGCACAGTCTGCAGTTAGTGCGGAGGATGAATGGAAATAGGGGGAACCAGTGAGAACCTAGCTATAGCAGTTTCAATGGGCACATGTCACTCTAATTTCACATCAGTAAGAAGAATAAACCAAAGGCACAGCAAGGTGCCCCAGAAGAAGAATAGGGCCTGAAGGAATCCTGTGGTTATGAGGCAAGATCACAAAAATAAGAGCTGAAAAATGGAGCTAAGGGCCACTGCAATTCAAAAACCTGCAGAGTTATAAAGGCCAACTATTTTCAAAAAATATATTGAGATAAGGCTATGAAGAGGCATTGAAAGCAAGGCACAATTGCAGGAAACCGATTTCAGGAGGTAGACTGGAATTGCATTTAAAGCATAGGAAAAGAGGCAGAACGTCCACAATGATGCACTTGGCCAAAAAGGGCGTATGCGTTTTTTCCTGAATATATTCAGGAAAAAACGCATACGCCCTTTTTGGCCAACCAAGCAAGCTTGCAAAGGAAATCTGCACTACAATGAAGTCTCACTTCCCCCCGGTCAAAAGGGCCATCTGAAAAAAGTGTAAAATCCAGAAAGGCAGGACAGGCCATGGAGAACTGGGAGCCTTGTTATGCTGATGGGCGGGATGTAAATTGCCAACAGCCTCTCTGGAGAAGTGTATGGTGTTTCCTGAAACATCTAAAAAACAAAGCAACAGAGCCTAGGGCACTTCCACTTATGGTCCTATAGATTAGGGAAATTAAAATCAAAAAGACACAGCCACCCCAAAGTTTGGGACAGCTGTGTTTACAAGAACCTCCTTTACAGTACAAGTTCAATATCGCAGAAAGCGAAAAATGGATAAAGAAGTTGTGGTACTTACGTACAATGCAATATCACTCAGCAATGAAATCTATGTCATCAGGCCCATAGCAGCATAATGAGTGGATTCAGGTATGATGATTCTAACTGAAATAAGTCACACAGAAAAAGAAACATCATAAGATATCACTAATACACGGAATGTAAACTTGGCTACACAGGAACTGGATTACAAAACAGAAGAGGGTCTCAAATTTAGAAAACCAACTTATGCTTGCTTAAGGGGAAAGGTGAGTTGGGGTGCTGCATAAAACCAGAGATTGAAATGAGCACAGATAAAGTTCCTTAAGCCCAATATGGAATAGACAAGAGCTACTCCTTGCTCAACGAAAGGGACTCAACACCCCATATTAAACGCCTAAGAATGTACCTGACTAATAAGTATCTTAAAACCTATGGATCGCTCTGTCTCCGAAAGAGAAGCAAGCGTGTGTACAGGGGCATAAACGCAGCAGTGATAGGATTGGAGAGGTTCGGTGAGCCAATGAAGACCCTTTGAAGTCATATTGCATGGGACCCATTCCACAGGTCTCAACTCTCCAGGTTTAAGGGATTCTTCCTTCAGCTAAAACATGCATGTGGAACCCAGAGTATGATCAACCATGTGATTGGGAGACGTGTTCCAATATGTCTCACTTCTCGTCCCCTGGTACTCGGGTGCAACATTCCAGACGCTTTACTAACACTCTCCCGACTTGGAGAGTCAGTGCATTTAACCTCCTGTTTGGCCCAGTTTGCAATTTCTGCGGAAGATGAACAGGAATAGGGAGAACCAAAGACAGACTAGCTGGAGGTGTCTGGACGGGCAAATTTAACTCTCATTTCCCACCAGGAAGAGGAATTAACCAAAGGCTCACCGTGCCATGCCGGAACCAGATTAGGGCCTGAAGCAATCCAGCGGTCTTGCCGCCAGCTCACAAGAAAGCGGGTTGAAGAAAGGAGCTGAGGGGCACTGTAATTCACAAACCTGCAGAGTTATAAATGACAGCTATCGTCCAAAAATATACTGAAGTAAGGCTGCCAAGAGGACTTGAAAGCGGGGCAGAATTGCAGGAAACCAATTTCAGGAGGTCGACTGGAATTGCATTTAAAGAATAGGAAAAGAGGCAGAACGTCGACAATGATGCACTTGGCCAAAAAGGGCGTATGGGTTTTTTCCTGAATATATTCAGGAAAAAACGCATACGCACTTTTTGGCCAACCAAGCAAGCTTGCAAAGGAAATCTGCACTACAATGAAGTCTCACTTTCCCCCGGTGAAAAGGGCCATCTGAAAAAAGTGTAAAATCCAGAAAGGCAGGACAGGTCATGGAGAACTGGGAGCCTTGTTATGCTGATGGGCGGGATGTATATTGCCAACAGCCACTTGGGAGAAGTGTATGGTGTTTCTTGAAACATCTAAAAAACAAAGCAACAGAGCCTAGGGCACTTCCACTTATGGCCCTATAGATTAGGGAAATTAAAATCAAAAAGACACAGCCACCCCTAAGTTTGGGACGGCTCTGTTTACAAGAAACTCGTTTATGGGACTAGTTCAATATCGCAGAAAGTGAAAAATGGATAAAGAAGTTGTGGTACTTACGTACAATGCAATATCACTCAGCAATGAAATCTATGTCATCAGGCCCGTAGCAGCATAATGAGTGGATTCAGGTATGATGATTCTAACTGAAATAAGTCACACAGGAAAAGAAACATCATAAGATATCACTAATACACGGAATGTAAACTTGGCTACACAGGAACTGGATTACAAAACAGAACAGGGTCTCAAATTTAGAAAACCAACTTATGCTTGCTTAAGGGGAAAGGTGAGTTGGGGTGCTGCATAAAACCAGAGATTGAAATGAGCACAGATAAAGTTCCTTAAGCCAAATATGAAATAGACAAGAGCTACTCCTTGCTCAACGAAATGGACTCAACACCCCGTATTAAACGCCTAAGAATGTACCTGACTAGTAAGTATCTTAAAAACTATGGATCGCTATGTCTCCAAAAGAGAATCAAGCGTGTGTACAGGGGCATAAACGCAGCAGTGATGGGATTGGGGAGGTTCGGTGAGCAAATGAAGACCCTTTGAAGTCATATTGCATGGTACCCATTCCACGGGTCTCAACTCTCCAGGTTTAAGGGATTCTTCCTTCAGCTAAATCATGCATGTGGAACCCAGAGTATGATCAACCGTGTGATCGGGAGTCGTGTTCAAATATGTCTCAGTTTTCGTCCCCTGGTACTCGGGTGCAACATTCCAGACGCTTTACTAACACTCTCCCGACTTGGAGAGTCAGTGCCTTTAACCTCCTGTTTGGCCCAGTTTGCAATTTCTGCGGAAGATGAACAGGAATAGGGAGAACCAATGAGAGACTAGCTGGAGGTGTCTGGACGGGCAAATTTAACTCTCATTTCCCACCAGGAAGAGGAATTAACCAAAGGCTCAGCGTGCCGTGCCAGAACCAGATTAGGGCCTGAAGCAATCCTGCGGTGTTGTGGCCAGCTCACAAGAAAGCGGGTTGAAGAAAGGCGCTCAGGGGCACTGTAATTCACAAACCTGCAGAGTTATAAATGACAGCTATCGTCCAAAAATATACTGAAGTAAGGCTGCCAAGAGGACTTGAAAGCGGGGCAGAATTGCAGGAAACCAATTTCAGGAGGTAGACTGGAATTGCATTTAAAGCATAGGAAAAGAGGCAGAACGTTGTCAATGATGCACTTGGCCAAAAAGGGCGTATGCGTTTTTTCCTGAATATATTCAGGAAAAAACGCATACGCCCTTTTTGGACAACCAAGCAAGCTTGCAGAGGAAATCTGCACTACAATGAAGTCTCACTTCTCCCAGGTCAAAAGGGCCATCTGAAAAAAGTGTAAAATCCAGAAAGGCAGGAGAGGCCATGGAGAACAGGGAGCCTTGTTATGCTGATGGGCGGGATGTAAATTGCCAACAGCCACTGGGGAGAAGTGTATGGTGTTTCCTGAAACATCTAAAAAACAAAGCAACAGAGCCTAGGGCACTTCCACTTATGGTCCTATAGCTTAGGGAAATTAAAATCAAAAAGACACAGCCACCCAAAAATTTGGTACGGCTCTGTTTATAGGAACCTCTTCTGCAGCACAAGTTTAATATGCCAGAGAGCAAATAATGGATAAAGAAGTTGCAGTACTTACGTACAACAGAATACCTCTCAGCAATGAAAACTATGTCACCAGGCCCGTACCAGCATAATGAGTGGATTGAGGCACGGTGATTCTAAGTGAAAAAAGTCACACAGAAAAAGAAACATCATAAGGTACCACTAATACATGGAATGCGAACTTGGCTACACATGAACTGAATTACAAAACAGAACAGGGTCTCATGTTTAGAAAACCAACTTATGCTTGCTTAAGGGGGAAGGTTAGTTGGGGTGCTGCATAAAACCTGTGTTTGAAATTAGCACAGATACCGTTCCATAAGCTAAATATGTAATAGACAAGACCTACCCCTTGCTCAAGGAAATGGACTCAACAATGAGATATCACCTCACACCTGGTAGAATGGGCATCATCAGAAAATCTAGAAACAAAAAATGCTGGAAAGGGTGTGGAGAAATGGAACCCTCTTCCACTATTGTTGGGAATATAAATTGATACAGTCACTATGGAGAACAATATGGAGTTTCTTAAGAAACTAACAGTAGAATTACCATATGATACAGCAATCCCAGTTCTGGACATATACCCAGACAAAACCATAAATCAAAAAGAGACATTCACCGCAATGTTCATTGCCTCACTCTTTACAATATCGAGGTAATGGAAGCAACCTAAATGCCCACAGACAGACGAATGCATAAAGCTGTGGTACATATATAAAATGGAATATTACTAAGCCATGAAAAGGAATGAAATTGGGTCATTTGTAGAGACGTCGATGGATCTAGAGAGTGTCATACAGAGTGAAGTAAGTCAGAAAGAGAAAAACAAATCTTGTATATTCATGCATATATGTGGAACCTAGAAAAACTGTACAGGTTAACCATTTTGCAAGGCATAAATAGAGCAACAGATGTAGACAACAAACGTATGGACAACAAGCGGGGAAAGCTGTTGGAGGTTGGTGGTGGGAGGAGTTGAGAGACTGGGATTGGCATGTATACATTTATATGTATAAAATAGATAACCAATAAGAACCTGCTGTATAAAAATATAAAATAAAATTCAAAATTAAAAAGAAATAAAATTTAAAAAAAAAACAGAAAAAACAATTATTCCCTTCACATACATGTATTTATATGAATAAATTATTTCTATGCTTATATCTGTAAATACAAAAAAGAGGAATAAAATCTACCTTGAACCAAAAACGAAAAAGAGAAAAAAAACACAGAACCCACCAGTTCCACAGAGGAAAACCGTATCAGGGCACTTGCTCCAGTTGTAAACAATTCTGAAGTTGGTCAGTGGTGGGGAATCGTCTCCCATTCAGCCAGCAGCCCCCACGCAACAAGCGTCCTCATTGCAAAGCTGGGGCACCGTGCTGAGGCATCTGTGAGTAAACGTGAGCTGAGCCCCAGGCCAGTTGCTGCTGAACTATTCCTACCCGTCCCAGGTAAAACACCTGAAT
Organism: Orcinus orca; assembly: GCF_937001465.1. Classification (NCBI taxonomy): domain Eukaryota; kingdom Metazoa; phylum Chordata; class Mammalia; order Artiodactyla; family Delphinidae; genus Orcinus; species Orcinus orca. The sequence continues at coordinate 1,216,941 of NW_026043783.1, forward strand.
TTATACAAGGACTTGAAAGCCTAGAGGAAGGGCCATAGAGCCACACGAGTGACAGCATGCCGGCCGACTTGGTGCCTGCAGGCCAGCCAGGATGGTCCTGGCCCTGGGTGCTCTTCTGGAAGATTTCCATTTCCCTGCCTGAGATACCCGTCCTGTCCCTGCCCCCACTGCTTTTTTCCTTCCTCACCTCTGCCCAGGGAGAAATTCCAGCAGCAGGTATAGGTGACACATCCTCTTCTTTAGCAGGTGGCAGCCTGGCTACTGCTGCAGAAAGTCCAGCAGAGCCCCACTCACACTGGGCCACCCACAAAGCCGTGGCCTCTCACTCCCTCCCACCAGCCCAGCCCCGAGACTGCTGACAGGGCAGAGAAAATGGCATCAGGAACGGCTGCAGGGGCTCTTGCTGCCTGGAGTGGTATTTATATTGATCTCAACCCAGGCACACCTGGGGAGGGCTGGCCGGCACGGTAAGGCTGCCCAGGTCAGCCAATCATCACCCCTCAGGGGCTCACAGTTGCAGAAAATGGAACTTGCTGAACCGGCCAGGTCCAAGGAACAGGTGTGGGCTCTGAGAGTGAGGATAGACAAGGGGCTGCAGCTTTGGCTTGTTTTCTAATGATTTTATCTGGCCCATGAGTGGGAGACAACTTCAAGAAAACCCTCTCCTAATGAGAGGAACCCTGGAGTCAGGGAGAGGAGGGGTGGGTGGTGGTTGGAGACAGAGGCCTGGTGCCCCGGGTGCAGTGGAAGTCTCTGGAAGACCAGGTGGAGGGAGGCCGCACAGAGTGATGCCCAGGGTCACAGACCTGTCGCAGCTGCTGTTTGTTAGTTCAAGTCCTGCTCTGAGGTGCTCTGTGTCAGCTCTGAGCGACAGGTGAGCTGGGGGTGCTCTGCAATGAGGGCTATGTGCACGGTTCCTGTGTGCCCAGCCCTGCCACGGTACCTGCAAGGGTAGGTCTGTATCCTGGGAGGGGCCTGACCATGAGAGCCCCGTGGGCTGGGGTGGGGGTGGGGTACCTGCCCAGGTGAGCTCCATATTCTGGGATTGGTCTGACCACGAGAGCCCCATGGGCTGCTGGGGACCTGGTAAAGGATGTCAGGACAGTCAGTGAAGCCACCGAGGATATACCTCCAGCTGCTCCTAATTCCTACACCCTGCTGGTCATTCTACCAACCACCAGGACATGGTATTCTGTATTAGTCTTCAATGATGCCTTCTTTTGTATTCCATTAGTCCCAGAGTCACAAGAAATTTTGGCTTGTGAGTGGCAGGACTCAACATACAACTAAAACAATACTTCCGGGCCGTCTTGCCCCAAGGGTGCAAAAATTCCCACACCATCTTTGGGGAAAGCTTAGCTAAAGACCTAAAAGTTCTACCTCTGGGAAAGGAAACCCTCCTTCAGTACGCAGACGACATTCTGATCGCCAGCCCTACTAAGGAGGCCTCTGAACTACCAAGCCAATAAAGGATAGAAGTTGTCCAAGAAAAAGCTCAAATATCACAGACTGCAGTGACCTGCCTGGGCTTCGTTCTCACAGAAGGTCGGAGAAGCCCATCCCAGGAAAGGGAAGAAACCATTTTCAGCCTTACCCCTTTCTAAAACTAGAAGACAGCTTAGGGGTTCCTGGGGAGGCCAGGGTTTGCTGCTTCTGGATCCCTAACTACAGTCTACTAGCTGGGCCTCTATATGAAACACTGAAAGGAAAAGATGATGATCCTTTTGAATAGAATCCAGAAGTGGCCTTTCAAGAATGGAAAGAGCAGTCAATTCAGACCCTTGCCCTGGAACTCCCTAATTTAGCTAAACCCTTTGACCTTTACATTCCCGGTGAAAGGTGAATCGCCATTGGAGAATTAGTGCAAAAACTGGGACCACTTGAAATGGAACAATGCAAGAATGCCATCCAGGTAGGATAAACTACGGGCACCAAGGGGCTTGGCCCACTGCCACATCTGGCCAAGATACTGGCGGTATCTAAAAACCTGGAAATCAGCAGCCCCAAAGGCCACCTCCCTCCTAAGGGAAAAGGACCCCACGTGGTGATCCTAACCACCAACCATGCCCTGAAGTTGCAGGGTTCGCTCTGTGGGCACACCAACCTCGAGTGAGGAGGCCTTCCAACTCCAACATCCAGAGAGATAACCGGGGGCAACAGGGCACCATGACGACTCGTGTGAACATCACTTGACCTGGAGTTTCTCTCATAAAACAACAAGAGTGTGTCCCAAAAGAGTAGACTACTGCTTGCAGGACATACTGCACCCAGAGGGGAGCTAATAATCTTGGCGGGGGAACCGTATATCACACTGTCACCATAGAAAAGCCTACAGACACCGTGATGATGGTGGCCAATGAGACTGGCTGGACTCCTGTTTACTTCAAAAGGCTGTTGACTCAGTGGCCATCATGGTCCTTGATCACCACTGACCCTGGACTGTCTGGGATTTGAGCGGGCAGGGCTCTGACACCTGGTGCTGTTTGTACATTAATTCAGGGACCTAATTGAAGAAAGCGCAGACTACTGGTCAGAGCATCTAGGCTGGCAGAAACGGTCAGCCTAAGGTGGCCGAACAAATGTGGGGCGGGGTGAAACAGGTTCCCACAGTGTCTCTGCACATCTCTTTCCTGGACCCTTAAAGGTCATTAGAATCTATAACACTTCCAATGCTGGTGCTCAGGTGGACGAGCAGGGAGGCAGGGGGCCTGGGGACAATCAACGTCACCTGGAGGCTGCTGGGGAGAAGCTCTGACCCTCGCCCCCGGGTATGAGGGCTCCCAACTCAGCACTCAGCAGTTACAGAAGAAGGGTCTGCACCCTCAGCACTCCAAGAATGAGGAACGGGACAAAAGGCAGAGGAGGGGTTTGTCCCCAGCAAAGCCCATTAAAAATCCCTGGGAGATAAAAATAGAATCTGGGCAATAAAGTCAAGTCTAACCTTTTTTATCCTTTGTGCTTTGTCTAATTTCATGTGCTCCTAGGGTCCCGCATGCAGAGGTTCCACACCCGGCACTTCAGACCAGATTTCCTAGTGCAGAATGGCTGGGACGACACCTCAGCTCCTGGGGCCCAGTGCAGACTCCGCCATATAGAGCCTGAGCTGCAGCCAACCCGGCCCTCGAGAGCTCCGCCCCCTCCCTCCCACTGACTCTGACAGGATCTCTACACAACAGCCCAGCCCACAGCCCACGGGGTAGTGCATGCTCTCGCCTCTCCATTCTCTGATCAAAATATAAAGTTTCCTTTGCTTGTGAACCAAACTCAGTCTCGATCTGTTGGCCCCAATGACACTGGGCAGGGGGACACTTGTTGGGGTCCACTCTGGAGGATCAGTAACAGAAATTGAGACTATTGTAACCTCAATGAACAGATGTGTGAGCCAAACTGTAGTTAACATAGAACAGTGTATAAGGCTCGGGTAAAATAAGATGTTTCTAACACTTCCATTTGATATTTCCATCACTTTATTATAAGCAAGTTCAGTGAAAAGGTCTGTCTTATTTGTCAGGTCAATATTAGAGAAACGAAGTGATTTCTTTCCAAGGATGTACATCTAATAATCTTGGTTAAAGCTTCAATCTTGTTTTAAATGCTTTTCCATTGAAAATGATACCTCTCTTTCAGCTCCCCCATTTCTGAGAAGTATAAAATCTTATAATTTATTATTACCAAAGGGGAAAGGTGGGAGGAGGGATAAATTAACAGTTTGGGATTAACACATACACACTGCTATGTATAAAATAGATCATAGCACAGGGAACTACACTCAACATTTTGCAATAACCTATAAGGGGAAATAATCTGGAAAAGAATAGATATTTTTATTGACATCATCTATCAATGACAGTTAAAGTGTAACCTAAGGGAAGCTGGTGGTGAGTGCTTCTGACCCTGAAGACTTCAATCGTCTAAAGTTTGGACTCTGCCTACTTCCCAAGGCCCTTAATGAACATATGTGTAGCCATAGCTTAAAAAATTCCCCAGTTTGGGTTTTGGGCAGACACTGATTTTGAAAAAGCCCTGGTATTCTCCTTACATGAATGGGACTCTTCCTACTGCTAAAACATGTCTGTCACACACAGAGGATGGTATACCGTCTGATCGGGAAGAGTTTGGAAAAGGCATCTCATCTCCTCATCTCCTGGTGCTCGGGTTCACCCCTCCAGCGTCTTTACTAACAGTCTCCCCACTTGGAGATGTCAGCACTGTCAACATCCTGTTGCGTACAGTTTGGAATTTGTCCAGAGGATGAAGCGGAAGGATGAGGAACAATGAGAGACAAGTCCTAGGTGTTCAGACAGGCACATGTCACTCTAATTTCCAATCAGGAAGACGAATTGACCAAAGGCTAGGGTTGCCCATGGAAACAGTATAGGGCTTGAGGAAATCCCGCTGCTTTGTGGCCAGTTCCCATAAACGCAAGTTGAACAATGGAACTCAGGGGCAGTAAAATTCATGAAACTGCAGAGTTGAAAATATCCATCACTGAAAAATGTCTTGAGGAAAGTCAGAGAAAAGGACTTGTAAGCAAGGGAGAATGGCAGGAAAGGGATCTGAGGAGGTAGAAAGGACTCGCCATTAAGCACAAGAAAAGGAGCTGAACATTGCCAACATTGCAGTTGGCCAAAAAGGGTGTATGCGTTTTTTTCTGTATATATTCAAGAAAAGGGCATACACTTTTTTAGCCAAGCAAACAGGTGGGCACTGGAAGTCAATACTACAAAAGATATCACTTCGCATCAGTCAGAAGAGCCATCCTCATAAAGCGTAAACAACAGAAATGCAGGACAGGGCAAGGAGAAGAGGGAGCCCTGTGAGACTTATAGTGGAAATGTATATTGCCAACGGCCATTCTGGAGAAGTGTATTGTGTTTACTAAAGCATCTAAAAAATGAGCTACAGAGCATAGGGCAATTGCACTCATGGGTGTATATCTTGGGAAAAACAAAAATTGAGAGGACACAGGCACCCCAAAGTTTACTCCCTCTCTGTTTAAAAGATCCTCGACTAGGATATAACTTAAATGTCTCTGGAGGGAAAAAATGGATAGAGATGTGGTACTTAGGTAGAGTGGAATATTATTCAGCCTGGAAATCAATGAACTATGGCCCGTTGTAACAACTCCGGAGGAGTTACGTATGATCTTTCTAAGTGACATAATTCAAAAAGAAAAGACACATATCATAAGATATCACTTAAAGGTGGAATCCAAAATGGCTACACATGAAATAAATTACAAAACAAAAACATAGTCAAATATGTAGAAAACACGCATAAGGCTGCTAAACGGGAAAGGTGGGGAGGGGTGAGGCATCATCCAGGAGGTTGAAATTAGCAAAGATACCATTCCAAATACCAAACTGATAATCAACAAGGCCCACACGGTAGCTAAAAGAACTGCACTCAGCACACTCAAGTCACCGGAAAAGAATATATACGACTGGTAAGAATCTGAAAAAGAATTTACTGATGTCTCTTGTACGTGAATCAAGTGGATGTACAGCAGCAAGAAACAGAGCTTTGAAAATCAGCTGTAACCAATATAGTAATAAATTGAAAAAAATAAATGACAGAGAGACAGAGAAAACCTCTTACAACTTTTCCTCAGGGACGGTGATGCAACATGGATTGAACACATCTAGACCCACAGCAGGATGAGACATAAGGCTGGAAACTGTTTGCACTAAGAGAAATGTGAGGTTGGGTGAGGAAATGCACACCCTTTAAAGTAATACTACCTGGTACCCATTCAATGGGTCCCAAATCTGCAGGTTCAAGGGATCTTCCTACAGCTAAAACATGCATGGAAAACCCAGAGGACTGTACACCATGTGATCGGGAGATGTGTCTAAAATGCAGCTCATTTATCCTCTCCTGGTGCTCCTGTTCACCATTCTGGCCACGTTACTTAGAATCTCTCCACTTGGAGAATCAGCACATTTAAACTTCTGTTTCACACATTTTGCAAATTGTGAGGAGGATGAACGGGAAGAGGGGGAACCAATGAGAGAATAGTTGTAGGGGTTTGGATGGGCACATATCACTCTAATTTCCCATTAAGAATAAGAATTGAAAAAAGGCTCAGCCCACCTCGCCGGAGCCAAAATAGGTCCTGAAGCAATTCTGTGGGTTTGAGCCCAGCTCACAAAAGAGCAACTTAAGAAATGGAGCTCAGGGTCACTGCAATTCACAAACCTGCAGAGTTATAAATGAAAACTAACGTCCAAAAATATGTTGAGGTAAGGCAAAGAAGAGGATCTGAATGCAAGACAGAATTGCAAGAAACAGATTTCAAGAGATAGATTGGACTCGTCTTTAAAGCACATGAAAAGCGGCAGAATTTCGACAATGATGCAGTTGGCCCAAAAGGGCGTATGCGTTTTTTCCTGATTATAACCAGGAAAAAACACATACGCACTTTATGGGCAACGAAGCAAGCAAGCAATGCAAATGTGCACAACAAAGAAGTCTCATTTCCCACTGGTCAAAAGGGCCATCCTAAAAATTTGTAAAAACCAGAAATGCAGGACAGGCCATGGAGAACAGGGAGCCTTTATACGCTGATGGGCAGTGTGTGAACTGCCGAGAGCCACTCTGGAGAAGTGTATGGTGGTTCCTAAATCATCTAGAAAACAGAGCTACAGAGCATAGGACACTTCCAATCATGGGAGTATATCTAGGGAAGTCTAAAAATCAACAAGACACAAGCACACCACAGTTTAGGGCTACTCTGTTTACAAGAACCTCAACTTCAGTACACCTTAAATATCCCAGGAAAGAGAACAATGGATAAAGAAGATGTGGTACTTATGTACAATGGAATATCTCTTCACCATGAAATCAATGTAATAAGGCTAGTAGAAGGATAAAGAGTGGATTTAGGTCCGATAATACTACTTGAAATAAGTCAAACAGAAAAAGAAACATATCATAAGATATCACTTATAGAGGGAGGGTAAATATGGCTGCACAAGAAATGAATTACAGAACAGAACAGTGTCTCACATTTAGAAAACACACTTATGTCAGCTTAAGGGGAAAGGAGAGGTGGGGTGATGTATAAAACCAGAGTTTGAAATTAGCACAGATACCGTTCAATAAACCAAATAGATATTAGACAAGATCTACACCTTGCTCAATGAACTGGCCTCAACACACCCTATACACCGCAGAGAAATATATCTGAGTAATAAGAATCTTAAAACCCATGTATTGATATATCTCCATAAGGGAATCAAGTGTGTGCAGAGCGGCACAAACACAGCAGTGAAAATGAGCTAAACCCCATTATAGAAATAAATTTTAAAAACAAAACGCAGAAACAATGAAAGAGAGAAAAATTCTTACAAAATTTGCTCAGGGGCTGTGATGCAACCTGGATTGACCACATATAAACCCACAGCTGGATAAGACATAAGGCTGGACACTTGGGGCTGAGAGGATTGGTGAGCTTTGGTGAGCAACTGCCAAAAGTTTAATGCAATACTTCATGCTACTCATTCCAAGGGTCCCAAAACTCCAGGTTGAAGGGAATCTTCCTACAGCTAAACCATGCTTGGGAAACCCAGCGACTGGTATACCATATGATCGGGAAAGGTTTCTAAAACGCACCTCATTTTTCCTCTCCTGGGGCTCCGGATCGACATTCCGGCCGCTTTACTAACAATATCCCCACATGGAGAGTCAATGCCTTTAAGTTCTGGTATCGCACAGTCTGCAGTTAGTGTGGAGGATGAATGGAAATAGGGGGAACCAGTGAGAAACTAGCTATAGCAGTTTCAATGGGCACATGTCACTCTAATTTCACATCAGTAAGAAGAATAAACCAAAGGCACAGCAAGGTGCCCCAGAAGAAGAATAGGGCCTGAAGGAATCCTGTGGTTATGAGGCAAGATCACAAAAATAAGAGCTGAAAAATGGAGCTAAGGGCCACTGCAATTCAAAAACCTGCAGAGTTATAAAGGCCAACTATTTTCAAAAAATATATTGAGATAAGGCTATGAAGAGGCATTGAAAGCAAGGCACAATTGCAGGAAACCGATTTCAGGAGGTAGACTGGAATTGCATTTAAAGCATAGGAAAAGAGGCAGAACGTCCACAATGATGCACTTGGCCAAAAAGGGCGTATGCGTTTTTTCCTGAATATATTCAGGAAAAAACGCATACGCCCTTTTTGGCCAACCAAGCAAGCTTGCAAAGGAAATCTGCACTACAATGAAGTCTCACTTCCCCCCGGTCAAAAGGGCCATCTGAAAAAAGTGTAAAATCCAGAAAGGCAGGACAGGCCATGGAGAACTGGGAGCCTTGTTATGCTGATGGGCGGGATGTAAATTGCCAACAGCCTCTCTGGAGAAGTGTATGGTGTTTCCTGAAACATCTAAAAAACAAAGCAACAGAGCCTAGGGCACTTCCACTTATGGTCCTATAGATTAGGGAAATTAAAATCAAAAAGACACAGCCACCCCAAAGTTTGGGACAGCTGTGTTTACAAGAAACTCGTTTACAGTACAAGTTCAATATCGCAGAAAGCGAAAAATGGATAAAGAAGTTGTGGTACTTACGTACAATGCAATATCACTCAGCATAGAAATCTATGTCATCAGGCCCATAGCAGCATAATGAGTGGATTCAGGTATGATGATTCTAACTGAAATAAGTCACACAGAAAAAGAAACATCATAAGATATCACTAATACACGGAATGTAAACTTGGCTACACAGGAACTGGATTACAAAACAGAAGAGGGTCTCAAATTTAGAAAACCAACTTATGCTTGCTTAAGGGGAAAGGTGAGTTGGGGTGCTGCATAAAACCAGAGATTGAAATGAGCACAGATAAATTTCCTTAAGCCCAATATGGAATAGACAAGAGCTACTCCTTGCTCAACGAAAGGGACTCAACACCCCATATTAAACGCCTAAGAATGTACCTGACTAATAAGTATCTTAAAACCTATGGATCGCTCTGTCTCCGAAAGAGAAGCAAGCGTGTGTACAGGGGCATAAACGCAGCAGTGATAGGATTGGAGAGGTTCGGTGAGCCAATGAAGACCCTTTGAAGTCATATTGCATGGGACCCATTCCACAGGTCTCAACTCTCCAGGTTTAAGGGATTCTTCCTTCAGCTAAAACATGCATGTGGAACCCAGAGTATGATCAACCATGTGATTGGGAGACGTGTTCCAATATGTCTCACTTCTCGTCCCCTGGTACTCGGGTGCAACATTCCAGACGCTTTACTAACACTCTCCCGACTTGGAGAGTCAGTGCATTTAACCTCCTGTTTGGCCCAGTTTGCAATTTCTGCGGAAGATGAACAGGAATAGGGAGAACCAATGACAGACTAGCTGGAGGTGTCTGGACGGGCAAATTTAACTCTCATTTCCCACCAGGAAGAGGAATTAACCAAAGGCTCACCGTGCCATGCCGGAACCAGATTAGGGCCTGAAGCAATCCAGCAGTCTTGCCGCCAGCTCACAAGAAAGCGAGTTGAAGAAAGGAGCTCAGGGGCACTGTAATTCACAAACCTGCAGAGTTATAAATGACAGCTATCGTCCAAAAATATACTGAAGTAAGGCTGCCAAGAGGACTTGAAAGCGGGGCAGAATTGCAGGAAACCAATTTCAGGAGGTACACTGGAATTGCATTTAAAGCAGAGGAAAAGAGGCAGAACGTCGACAATGATGCACTTGGCCAAAAAGGGCGTATGCGTTTTTTCCTGAATATATTCAGGAAAAAACGCATACGCCCTTTTTGGCCAACCAAGCAAGCTTGCAAAGGAAATCTGCACTACAATGAAGTCTCACTTTCCCCCGGTGAAAAGGGCCATCTGAAAAAAGTGTAAAATCCAGAAAGGCAGGACAGGCCATGGAGAACTGGGAGCCTTGTTATGCTGATGGGCGGGATGTATATTGCCAACAGCCACTTGGGAGAAGTGTATGGTGTTTCTTGAAACATCTAAAAAACAAAGCAACAGAGCCTAGGGCACTTCCACTTATGGCCCTATAGATTAGGGAAATTAAAATCAAAAAGACACAGCCACCCCAAAGTTTGGGACGGCTCTGTTTACAAGAACCTCGTTTACGGTACAAGTTCAATATCGCAGAAAGCGAAAAATGGATAAAGAAGTTTTGGTACTTACGTACAATGCAATATCACTCAGAAATGAAATCTATGTCATCAGGCCCGTAGCAGCATAATGACTGGATTCAGGTAGATGATTCTAACTGAAATAAGTCACACAGAAAAAGAAACATCATAAGATATCACTAATACACGGAATGTAAACTTGGCTACACAGGAACTGGATTACAAAACAGAACAGGGTCTCAAATTTAGAAAACCAACTTATGCTTGCTTAAGGGGAAAGGTGAGTTGGGGTGCTGCATAAAACCAGACTGAAATGAGCACAGATAAAGTTCCTTAAGCCAAATATGGAATAGACAAGAGCTACTCCTTGCTCAACGAAATGGACTCAACACCCCATATTAAACGCCTACGAATGTACCTGACTAGTAATATCTTAAAAGCTATGGATTGCTATGTCTCCGAAAAGGAATCAAGCGTGTGTACAGGGGCATAAACGCAGCAGTGATAGGATTGGAGAGGTTCGGTGAGCAAATGAAGACCCTTTGAAGTCATATTGCATGGTACCCACTCCACAGGTCTCAACTCTCCAAGTTTAAGGGATTCTTCCTTCAGCTAAATCATGCATGTGGAACCCAGAGTATGATCAACCATGTGATCGGGAGACGTGTTCCAATATGTCTCAGTTCTCGTCCCCTGGTACTCGGGTGCAACATTCCAGACGCTTTACTAACACTCTCCCGACTTGGAGAGTCAGTGCCTTTAACCTCCTGTTTGGCCCAGTTTGCAATTTCCGCAGAAGATGAACAGGAATAGGGAGAACCAATGAGAGACTAGCTGGAGGTGTCTGGACGGGCAAATTTAACTCTCATTTCCCACCAGGAAGAGGAATTAACCAAAGGCTCAGCGTGCCGTGCCGGAACCAGATTAGGGCCTGAAGCAATCCTGCGGTGTTGCGGCCAGCTCACAAGAAAGCGAGTTGAAGAAAGGAGCTCAGGGGCACTGTAATTCACAAACCTGCAGAGTTATAAATGACAGCTATCGTCCAAAAATATACTGAAGTAAGGCTGCCAAGAGGACTTGAAAGCGGGGCAGAATTGCAGGAAACCAATTTCAGGAGGTACACTGGAATTGCATTTAAAGCAGAGGAAAAGAGGCAAAACGTAGACAATGATGCACTTGGCCAAAAAGGGCGTATGCGTTTTTTCCTGAATATATTCAGGAAAAAACGCATACGCCCTTTTTGGCCAACCAAGCAAGCCTGCAAAGGAAATCTGCACTACAATGAAGTCTCACTTGCCCCCGGTCAAAAGGGCCATCTGAAAAAAGTGTAAAATCCAGACAGGCAGGACAGGCCATGGAGAACTGGGAGCCTTGTTATGCTGATGGGCGGGATGTATATTGCCAACAGCCACTTGGGAGAAGTGTATGGTGTTTCGTGAAACATCTAAAAAACAAAGCAACAGAGCCTAGGGCACTTCCACTTATGGCCCTATAGATTAGGGAAATTAAAATCAAAAAGACACAGCCACCCCTAAGTTTGGGACGGCTCTGTTTACAAGAAACTCGTTTATGGGACTAGTTCAATATCGCAGAAAGTGAAAAATGGATAAAGAAGTTGTGGTACTTACGTACAATGCAATATCACTCAGCATAGAAATCTATGTCATCAGGCCCGTAGCAGCATAATGAATGGATTCAGGTATGATGATTCTAACTGAAATAAGTCACACAGGAAAAGAAACATCATAAGATATCACTAATACACGGAATGTAAACTTGGCTACACAGGAACTGGATTACAAAACAGAACAGGGTCTCAAATTTAGAAAACCAACTTATGCTTGCTTAAGGGGAAAGGTGAGTTGGGGTGCTGCATAAAACCAGACTGAAATGAGCACAGATAAAGTTCCTTAAGCCAAATATGAAATAGACAAGAGCTACTCCTTGCTCAACGAAATGGACTCAACACCCCATATTAAACGTCTACGAATGTACCTGACTAGTAATATCTTAAAAGCTATGGATTGCTATGTCTCCGAAAGAGAATCAAGCGTGTGTACAGGGGCATAAACGCAGCAGTGATAGGATTGGAGAGGTTCGGTGAGCAAATGAAGACCCTTTGAAGTCATATTGCATGGTACCCATTCCACAGGTCTCAACTCTCCAAGTTTAAGGGATTCTTCCTTCAGCTAAATCATGCATGTGGAACCCAGAGTATGATCAACCATGTGATCGGGAGACGTGTTCCAATATGTCTCAGTTCTCGTCCCCTGGTACTCGGGTGCAACATTCCAGACGCTTTACTAACACTCTCCCGACTTGGAGAGTCAGTGCCTTTAACCTCCTGTTTGGCCCAGTTTGCAATTTCTGCGGAAGATGAACAGAGATAGGGAGAACCAATGAGAGACTAGCTGGAGGTGTCTGGACGGGCAAATTTAACTCTCATTTCCCACCAGGAAGAGGAATTAACCAAAGGCTCAGCATGCCGTGCCGGAACCAGATTAGGGCCTGAAGCAATCCTGCGGTGTTGCGGCCAGCTCACAAGAAAGCGAGTTGAAGAAAGGAGCTCAGGGGCACTGTAATTCACAAACCTGCAGAGTTATAAATGACAGCTATCGTCCAAAAATATACTGAAGTAAGGCTGCCAAGAGGACTTGAAAGCGGGGCAGAATTGCAGGAAACCAATTTCAGGAGGTACACTGGAATTGCATTTAAAGCAGAGGAAAAGAGGCAAAACGTAGACAATGATGCACTTGGCCAAAAAGGGCGTATGCGTTTTTTCCTGAATATATTCAGGAAAAAACGCATACGCCCTTTTTGGCCAACCAAGCAAGCCTGCAAAGGAAATCTGCACTACAATGAAGTCTCACTTGCCCCCGGTCAAAAGGGCCATCTGAAAAAAGTGTAAAATCCAGACAGGCAGGACAGGCCATGGAGAACTGGGAGCCTTGTTATGCTGATGGGCGGGATGTATATTGCCAACAGCCACTTGGGAGAAGTGTATGGTGTTTCGTGAAACATCTAAAAAACAAAGCAACAGAGCCTAGGGCACTTCCACTTATGGCCCTATAGATTAGGGAAATTAAAATCAAAAAGACACAGCCACCCCTAAGTTTGGGACGGCTCTGTTTACAAGAAACTCGTTTATGGGACTAGTTCAATATCGCAGAAAGTGAAAAATGGATAAAGAAGTTGTGGTACTTACGTACAATGCAATATCACTCAGCATAGAAATCTATGTCATCAGGCCCGTAGCAGCATAATGAATGGATTCAGGTATGATGATTCTAACTGAAATAAGTCACACAGGAAAAGAAACATCATAAGATATCACTAATACACGGAATGTAAACTTGGCTACACAGGAACTGGATTACAAAACAGAACAGGGTCTCAAATTTAGAAAACCAACTTATGCTTGCTTAAGGGGAAAGGTGAGTTGGGGTGCTGCATAAAACCAGACTGAAATGAGCACAGATAAAGTTCCTTAAGCCAAATATGAAATAGACAAGAGCTACTCCTTGCTCAACGAAATGGACTCAACACCCCATATTAAACGTCTACGAATGTACCTGACTAGTAATATCTTAAAAGCTATGGATTGCTATGTCTCCGAAAGAGAATCAAGCGTGTGTACAGGGGCATAAACGCAGCAGTGATAGGATTGGAGAGGTTCGGTGAGCAAATGAAGACCCTTTGAAGTCATATTGCATGGTACCCATTCCACAGGTCTCAACTCTCCAAGTTTAAGGGATTCTTCCTTCAGCTAAATCATGCATGTGGAACCCAGAGTATGATCAACCATGTGATCGGGAGACGTGTTCCAATATGTCTCAGTTCTCGTCCCCTGGTACTCGGGTGCAACATTCCAGACGCTTTACTAACACTCTCCCGACTTGGAGAGTCAGTGCCTTTAACCTCCTGTTTGGCCCAGTTTGCAATTTCTGCGGAAGATGAACAGAGATAGGGAGAACCAATGAGAGACTAGCTGGAGGTGTCTGGACGGGCAAATTTAACTCTCATTTCCCACCAGGAAGAGGAATTAACCAAAGGCTCAGCATGCCGTGCCGGAACCAGATTAGGGCCTGAAGCAATCCTGCGGTGTTGCGGCCAGCTCACAAGAAAGCGAGTTGAAGAAAGGAGCTCAGGGGCACTGTAATTCACAAACCTGCAGAGTTATAAATGACAGCTATCGTCCAAAAATATACTGAAGTAAGGCTGCCAAGAGGACTTGAAAGCGGGGCAGAATTGCAGGAAACCAATTTCAGGAGGTACACTGGAATTGCATTTAAAGCAGAGGAAAAGAGGCAAAACGTAGACAATGATGCACTTGGCCAAAAAGGGCGTATGCGTTTTTTCCTGAATATATTCAGGAAAAAACGCATACGCCCTTTTTGGCCAACCAAGCAAGCCTGCAAAGGAAATCTGCACTACAATGAAGTCTCACTTGCCCCCGGTCAAAAGGGCCATCTGAAAAAAGTGTAAAATCCAGACAGGCAGGACAGGCCATGGAGAACTGGGAGCCTTGTTATGCTGATGGGCGGGATGTATATTGCCAACAGCCACTTGGGAGAAGTGTATGGTGTTTTTCGTGAAACATCTAAAAAACAAAGCAACAGAGCCTAGGGCACTTCCACTTATGGCCCTATAGATTAGGGAAATTAAAATCAAAAAGACACAGCCACCCCTAAGTTTGGGACGGCTCTGTTTACAAGAAACTCGTTTATGGGACTAGTTCAATATCGCAGAAAGTGAAAAATGGATAAAGAAGTTGTGGTACTTACGTACAATGCAATATCACTCAGCAATGAAATCTACGTCATCAGGCCCGTAGCAGCATAATGAGTGGATTCAGGTATGATGATTCTAACTGAAATAAGTCACACAGGAAAAGAAACATCATAAGATATCACTAATACACGGAATGTAAGCTTGGCTACACAGGAACTGGATTACAAAACAGAACAGGGTCTCAAATTTAGAAAACCAACTTATGCTTGCTTAAGGGGAAAGGTGAGTTGGGGTGCTGCATAAAACCAGAGATTGAAATGAGCACAGATAAAGTTCCTTAAGCCAAATATGAAATAGACAAGAGCTACTCCTTGCTCAACGAAATGGACTCAACACCCCATATTAAACGACTAAGAATGTAACTGACTAGTAAGTATCTTAAAACCTATGGATCGCTATGTCTCCAAAAGAGAATCAAGCGTGTGTACAGGGGCATAAACGCAGCAGTGATAGGATTGGGGAGGTTCGGTGAGCAAATGAAGACCCTTTGAAGTCATATTGCATGGTACCCATTCCACGGGTCTCAACTCTCCAGGTTTAAGGGATTCTTCCTTCAGCGAAAACATGCATGTGGATCCCAGAGTATGATCAACCATGTGATCGGGAGTCGTGTTAAAATATGTCTCAGTTTTCATCCCCTGGTACTCGGGTGCAACATTCCAGACGCTTTACTAACACTCTCCCGACTTGGAGAGTCAGTGCCTTTAACCTCCTGTTTGGCCCAGTTTGCAATTTCTGCGGAAGATGAACAGGAATAGGGAGAACCAATGAGAGACTAGCTGGAGGTGTCTGGACGGGCAAATTTAACTCTCATTTCCCACCAGGAAGAGGAATTAACCAAAGGCTCAGCGTGCCGTGCCGGAACAAGATTAGGGCCTGAGCAATCCTGCGGTGTTGCGGCCAGCTCACAAGAAAGCGAGTTGAAGAAAGGAGCTCAGGGGCACTGTAATTCACAAACCTGCAGAGTTATAAATGACAGCTATCATCCAAAAATATACTGAAGTAAGGCTGCCAAGAGGACTTGAAAGCAGGGCAGAATTGCAGGAAACCGATTTCAGGAGGTAGACAGGAATTGCATTTAAAGCATAGGAAAAGAGGCAGAACGTCCACAATGATGCACTTGGCCAAAAAGGGCGTATGCGTTTTTTCCTGAATATATTCAGGAAAAAACGCATACGCCCTTTTTGGCCAACCAAGCAAGCTTGCAGAGGAAATCTGCACTACAATGAAGTCTCACTTCTCCCCGGTCAAAAGGGCCATATGAAAAAATGTAAAATCCAGAAAGGCAGGAGAGGCCATGGAGAACAGGGAGCCTTGTTATGCTGATGGGCGGGATGTAAATTGCCAACAGCCACTGGGGAGAAGTGTATGGTGTTTCCTGAAACATCTAAAAAACAAAGCAACAGAGCCTAGGGCACTTCCACTTATGGTCCTATAGCTTAGGGAAATTAAAATCAAAAAGACACAGCCACCCAAAAATTTGGTACGGCTCTGTTTACAGGAACCTCTTCTGCAGCACAAGTTTAATATGCCAGAGAGCAAATAATGGATAAAGATGTTGCAGTACTTACGTACAACAGAATACCTCTCAGCAATGAAAACTATGTCACCAGGCCCGTACCAGCATAATGAGTGGATTGAGGCACGGTGATTCTAAGTGAAAAAAGTCACACAGAAAAAGAAACATCATAAGGTACCACTAATACATGGAATGCGAACTTGGCTACACATGAACTGAATTACAAAACAGAACAGGGTCTCATGTTTAGAAAACCAACTTATGCTTGCTTAAGGGGGAAGGTTAGTTGGGGTGCTGCATAAAACCTGTGTTTGAAATTAGCACAGATACCGTTCCATAAGCTAAATATGTAATAGACAAGACCTACCCCTTGCTCAAGGAAATGGACTCAACAATGAGATATCACCTCACACCTGGTAGAATGGGCATCATCAGAAAATCTAGAAACAAAAAATGCTGGAAAGGGTGTGGAGAAATGGAACCCTCTTCCACTATTGTTGGGAATATAAATTGATACAGTCACTATGGAGAACAATATGGAGTTTCTTAAGAAACTAACAGTAGAATTACCATATGATACAGCAATCCCAGTTCTGGACATATACCCAGACAAAACCATAAATCAAAAAGAGACATTCACCGCAATGTTCATTGCCTCACTCTTTACAATATCGAGGTAATGGAAGCAACCTAAATGCCCACAGACAGACGAATGCATAAAGCTGTGATACATATATAAAATGGAATATTACTAAGCCATGAAAAGGAATGAAATTGGGTCATTTGTAGAGACGTCGATGGATCTAGAGAGTGTCATACAGAGTGAAGTAAGTCAGAAAGAGAAAAACAAATCTTGTATATTCATGCATATATGTGGAACCTAGAAAAACTGTACAGGTTAACCATTTTGCAAGGCATAAATAGAGCAACAGATGTAGACAACAAACGTATGGACAACAAGCGGGGAAAGCTGTTGGAGGTTGGTGGTGGGAGGAGTTGAGAGACTGGGATTGGCATGTATACATTTATATGTATAAAATAGATAACCAATAAGAACCTGCTGTATAAAAATATAAAATAAAATTCAAAATTAAAAAGAAATAAAATTAAAAAAAAAACCAGAAAAAACAATTATTCCCTTCACATACATGTATTTATATGAATAAATTATTTCCATGCTTATATCTGTAAATACAAAAAAGAGGAATAAAATCTACCTTGAACCAAAAACGAAAAAGAGAAAAAAAACACAGAACCCACCAGTTCCACAGAGGAAAACCGTATCAGGGCACTTGCTCCAGTTGTAAACAATTCTGAAGTTGGTCAGTGGTGGGGAA
This sequence comes from Orcinus orca, assembly GCF_937001465.1. Taxonomy (NCBI): domain Eukaryota; kingdom Metazoa; phylum Chordata; class Mammalia; order Artiodactyla; family Delphinidae; genus Orcinus; species Orcinus orca. The sequence continues at coordinate 1,234,680 of NW_026043783.1, forward strand.
TCGTCTCCCATTCAGCCAGCAGCCCCCACGCAACAAGCGTCCTAATTGCAAAGCTGGGGCACCATGCTGAGGCATCTGTGAGTAAACGTGAGCTGAGCCCCAGGCCAGTTGCTGCTGAACTATTCCTACCCGTCCCAGGTAAAACACCTGAATTTATACAAGGACTTGAAAGCCTAGAGGAAGGGCCATAGAGCCACACGAGTGACAGCATGCCGGCCGACTTGGTGCCTGCAGGCCAGCCAGGATGGTCCTGGCCCTGGGTGCTCTTCTGGAAGATTTCCATTTCCCTGCCTGAGATACCCGTCCTGTCCCTGCCCCCACTGCTTTTTTCCTTCCTCACCTCTGCCCAGGGAGAAATTCCAGCAGCAGGTATAGGTGACACATCCTCTTCTTTAGCAGGTGGCAGCCTGGCTACTGCTGCAGAAAGTCCAGCAGAGCCCCACTCACACTGGGCCACCCACAAAGCCGTGGCCTCTCACTCCCTCCCACCAGCCCAGCCCCGAGACTGCTGACAGGGCAGAGAAAATGGCATCAGGAACGGCTGCAGGGGCTCTTGCTGCCTGGAGTGGTATTTATATTGATCTCAACCCAGGCACACCTGGGGAGGGCTGGCCGGCACGGTAAGGCTGCCCAGGTCAGCCAATCATCACCCCTCAGGGGCTCACAGTTGCAGAAAATGGAACTTGCTGAACCGGCCAGGTCCAAGGAACAGGTGTGGGCTCTGAGAGTGAGGATAGACAAGGGGCTGCAGCTTTGGCTTGTTTTCTAATGATTTTATCTGGCCCATGAGTGAGAGACAACTTCAAGAAAACCCTCTCCTAATGAGAGGAACCCTGGAGTCATGGAGAGGAGGGGTGGGTGGTGGTTGGAGACAGAGGCCTGGTGCCCCGGGTGCAGTGGAAGTCTCTGGAAGACCAGGTGGAGGGAGGCCGCACAGAGTGATGCCCAGGGTCACAGACCTGTCGCAGCTGCTGTTTGTTAGTTCAAGTCCTGCTCTGAGGTGCTCTGTGTCAGCTCTGAGCGACAGGTGAGCTGGGGGTGCTCTGCAATGAGGGCTATGTGCACGGTTCCTGTGTGCCCAGCCCTGCCACGGTACCTGCAAGGGTAGCTCTGTATCCTGGGAGGGGCCTGACCACGAGAGCCCCGTGGGCTGGGGTGGGGGTGGGGTACCTGCCCAGGTGAGCTCCATATTCTGGGATTGGTCTGACCACGAGAGCCCCATGGGCTGCTGGGGACCTGGTAAAGGATGTCAGGACAGTCAGTGAAGCCACCAAGGATATACCTCCAGCTGCTCCTAATTCCTACACCCTGCTGGTCATTCTACCAACCACCAGGACATGGTATTCTGTATTAGTCTTCAATGATGCCTTCTTTTGTATTCCATTAGTCCCAGAGTCACAAGAAATTTTGGCTTGTGAGTGGCAGGACTCAACATACAACTAAAACAATACTTCCGGGCCGTCTTGCCCCAAGGGTGCAAAAATTCCCACACCATCTTTGGGGAAAGCTTAGCTAAAGACCTAAAAGTTCTACCTCTGGGAAAGGAAACCCTCCTTCAGTACGCAGACGACATTCTGATCGCCAGCCCTACTAAGGAGGCCTCTGAACTACCAAGCCAATAAAGGATAGAAGTTGTCCAAGAAAAAGCTCAAATATCACAGACTGCAGTGACCTGCCTGGGCTTCGTTCTCACAGAAGGTCGGAGAAGCCCATCCCAGGAAAGGGAAGAAACCATTTTCAGCCTTACCCCTTTCTAAAACTAGAAGACAGCTTAGGGGTTCCTGGGGAGGCCAGGGTTTGCTGCTTCTGGATCCCTAACTACAGTCTACTAGCTGGGCCTCTATATGAAACACTGAAAGGAAAAGATGATGATCCTTTTGAATAGAATCCAGAAGTGGCCTTTCAAGAATGGAAAGAGCAGTCAATTCAGACCCTTGCCCTGGAACTCCCTAATTTAGCTAAACCCTTTGACCTTTACATTCCCGGTGAAAGGTGAATCGCCATTGGAGAATTAGTGCAAAAACTGGGACCACTTGAAATGGAACAATGCAAGAATGCCATCCAGGTAGGATAAACTACGGGCACCAAGGGGCTTGGCCCACTGCCACATCTGGCCAAGATACTGGCGGTATCTAAAAACCTGGAAATCAGCAGCCCCAAAGGCCACCTCCCTCCTAAGGGAAAAGGACCCCACGTGGTGATCCTAACCACCAAACATGCCCTGAAGTTGCAGGGTTCGCTCTGTGGGCACACCAACCTCGAGTGAGGAGGCCTTCCAACTCCAACATCCAGAGAGATAACCGGGGGCAACAGGGCACCATGACGACTCGTGTGAACATCACTTGACCTGGAGTTTCTCTCATAAAACAACAAGAGTGTGTCCCAAAAGAGTAGACTACTGCTTGCAGGACATACTGCACCCAGAGGGGAGCTAATAATCTTGGCGGGGGAACCGTATATCACACTGTCACCATAGAAAAGCCTACAGACACCGTGATGATGGTGGCCAATGAGACTGGCTGGACTCCTGTTTACTTCAAAAGGCTGTTGACTCAGTGGCCATCATGGTCCTTGATCACCACTGACCCTGGACTGTCTGGGATTTGAGCGGGCAGGGCTCTGACACCTGGTGCTGTTTGTACATTAATTCAGGGACCTAATTGAAGAAAGCGCAGACTACTGGTCAGAGCATCTAGGCTGGCAGAAACGGTCAGCCTAAGGTGGCCGAACAAATGTGGGGCGGGGTGAAACAGGTTCCCACAGCGTCTCTGCACATCTCTTTCCTGGACCCTTAAAGGTCATTAGAATCTATAACACTTCCAATGCTGGTGCTCAGGTGGACGAGCAGGGAGGCAGGGGGCCTGGGGACAATCAACGTCACCTGGAGGCTGCTGGGGAGAAGCTCTGACCCTCGCCCCCGGGTATGAGGGCTCCCAACTCAGCACTCAGCAGTTACAGAAGAAGGGTCTGCACCCTCAGCACTCCAAGAATGAGGAACGGGACAAAAGGCAGAGGAGGGGTTTGTCCCCAGCAAAGCCCATTAAAAATCCCTGGGAGATAAAAATAGAATCTGGGCAATAAAGTCAAGTCTAACCTTTTTTATCCTTTGTGCTTTGTCTAATTTCATGTGCTCCTAGGGTCCCGCATGCAGAGGTTCCACACCCGGCACTTCAGACCAGATTTCCTAGTGCAGAATGGCTGGGACGACACCTCAGCTCCTGGGGCCCAGTGCAGACTCCGCGATATAGAGCCTGAGCTGCAGCCAACCCGGCCCTCGAGAGCTCCGCCCCCTCCCTCCCACTGACTCTGACAGGATCTCTACACAACAGCCCAGCCCACAGCCCACGGGGTAGTGCATGCTCTCACCTCTCCATTCTCTGATCAAAATATAAAGTTTCCTTTGCTTGTGAACCAAACTCAGTCTCGATCTGTTGGCCCCAATGACACTGGGCAGGGGGACACTTGTTGGGGTCCACTCTGGAGGATCAGTAACAGAAATTGAGACTATTGTAACCTCAATGAACAGATGTGTGAGCCAAACTGTAGTTAACATAGAACAGTGTATAAGGCTCGGGTAAAATAAGATGTTTCTAACACTTCCATTTGATATTTCCATCACTTTATTATAAGCAAGTTCAGTGAAAAGGTCTGTCTTATTTGTCAGGTCAATATTAGAGAAACGAAGTGATTTCTTTCCAAGGATGTACATCTAATAATCTTGGTTAAAGCTTCAATCTTGTTTTAAATGCTTTTCCATTGAAAATGATACCTCTCTTTCAGCTCCCCCATTTCTGAGAAGTATAAAATCTTATAATTTATTATTACCAAAGGGGAAAGGTGGGAGGAGGGATAAATTAACAGTTTGGGATTAACACATACACACTGCTATGTATAAAATAGATCATCAACAAGGAACTACTGTATAGCACAGGGAACTACACTCAACATTTTGCAATAACCTATAAGGGGAAATAATCTGGAAAAGAATAGATATTTTTATTGACATCATCTATCAATGACAGTTAAAGTGTAACCTAAGGGAAGCTGGTGGTGAGTGCTTCTGACCCTGAAGACTTCAATCGTCTAAAGTTTGGACTCTGCCTACTTCCCAAGGCCCTTAATGAACATATGTGTAGCCATAGCTTAAAAAATTCCCCAGTTTGGGTTTTGGGCAGACACTGATTTTGAAAAAGCCCTGGTGTTCTCCTTACATGAATGGGACTCTTCCTACTGCTAAAACATGTCTGTCACACACAGAGGATGGTATACCGTCTGATCGGGAAGAGTTTGGAAAAGGCATCTCATCTCCTCATCTCCTGGTGCTCGGGTTCACCCCTCCAGCGTCTTTACTAACAGTCTCCCCACTTGGAGATGTCAGCACTGTCAACATCCTGTTGTGTACAGTTTGGAATTTGTCCAGAGGATGAAGCGGAAGGATGAGGAACAATGAGAGACAAGTCCTAGGTGTTCAGACAGGCACATGTCACTCTAATTTCCAATCAGGAAGACGAATTGACCAAAGGCTAGGGTTGCCCATGGAAACAGTATAGGGCTTGAGGAAATCCCGCTGCTTTGTGGCCAGTTCCCATAAACGCAAGTTGAACAATGGAACTCAGGGGCAGTAAAATTCATGAAACTGCAGAGTTGAAAATATCCATCACTGAAAAATGTCTTGAGGAAAGTCAGAGAAAAGGACTTGTAAGCAAGGGAGAATGGCAGGAAAGGGATCTGAGGAGGTAGAAAGGACTCGCCATTAAGCACAAGAAAAGGAGCTGAACATTGCCAACATTGCAGTTGGCCAAAAAGGGTGTATGCGTTTTTTTCTGTATATATTCAAGAAAAGGGCATACACTTTTTTAGCCAAGCAAACAGGTGGGCACTGGAAGTCAATACTACAAAAGATATCACTTCGCATCAGTCAGAAGAGCCATCCTCATAAAGCGTAAACAACAGAAATGCAGGACAGGGCAAGGAGAAGAGGGAGCCCTGTGAGACTTATAGTGGAAATGTATATTGCCAACGGCCATTCTGGAGAAGTGTATTGTGTTTACTAAAGCATCTAAAAAATGAGCTACAGAGCATAGGGCAATTGCACTCATGGGCGTATATCTTGGGAAAAACAAAAATTGAGAGGACACAGGCACCCCAAAGTTTACTCCCTCTCTGTTTAAAAGATCCTCGACTAGGATATAACTTAAATGTCTCTGGAGGGAAAAAATGGATAGAGATGTGGTACTTAGGTAGAGTGGAATATTATTCAGCCTGGAAATCAATGAACTATGGCCAGTTGTAACAACTCCGGAGGAGTTACGTATGATCTTTCTAAGTGACATAATTCAAAAAGAAAAGACACATATCATAAGATATCACTTAAAGGTGGAATCCAAAATGGCTACACATGAAATAAATTACAAAACAAAAACATAGTCAAATATGTAGAAAACACGCATAAGGCTGCTAAACGGGAAAGGTGGGGAGGGGTGAGGCATCATCCAGGAGGTTGAAATTAGCAAAGATACCATTCCAAATACCAAACTGATAATCAACAAGGCCCACACGGTAGCTAAAAGAACTGCACTCAGCACACTCAAGTCACCGGAAAAGAATATATACGACTGGTAAGAATCTGAAAAAGAATTTACTGATGTCTCTTGTACGTGAATCAAGTGGATGTACAGCAGCAAGAAACAGAGCTTTGAAAATCAGCTGTAACCAATACAGTAATAAATTGAAAAAAATAAATGACAGAGAGACAGAGAAAACCTCTTACAACTTTTCCTCAGGTACGGTGATGCAACATGGATTGAACACATCTAGACCCACAGCAGGATGAGACATAAGGCTGGAAACTGTTTGCACTAAGAGAAATGTGAGGTTGGGTGAGGAAATGCACACCCTTTAAAGTAATACTACCTGGTACCCATTCAATGGGTCCCAAATCTGCAGGTTCAAGGGATCTTCCTACAGCTAAAACATGCATGGAAAACCCAGAGGACTGTACACCATGTGATCGGGAGATGTGTCTAAAATGCAGCTCATTTATCCTCTCCTGGTGCTCCTGTTCACCATTCTGGCCACGTTACTTAGAATCTCTCCACTTGGAGAATCAGCACATTTAAACTTCTGTTTCACACATTTTGCAAATTGTGAGGAGGATGAACGGGAAGAGGGGGAACCAATGAGAGAATAGTTGTAGGGGTTTGGATGGGCACATATCACTCTAATTTCCCATTAAGAATAAGAATTGAAAAAAGGCTCAGCCCACCTCGCCGGAGCCAAAATAGGTCCTGAAGCAATTCTGTGGGTTTGAGCCCAGCTCACAAAAGAGCAACTTAAGAAATGGAGCTCAGGGTCACTGCAATTCACAAACCTGCAGAGTTATAAATGAAAACTAACGTCCAAAAATATGTTGAGGTAAGGCAAAGAAGAGGATCTGAATGCAAGACAGAATTGCAAGAAACAGATTTCAAGAGATAGATTGGACTCGTCTTTAAAGCACATGAAAAGCGGCAGAATTTCGACAATGATGCAGTTGGCCCAAAAGGGTGTATGCGTTTTTTCCTGATTATAACCAGGAAAAAACACATACGCACTTTATGGGCAACGAAGCAAGCAAGCAATGCAAATGTGCACAACAAAGAAGTCTCATTTCCCACTGGTCAAAAGGGCCATCCTAAAAATTTGTAAAAACCAGAAATGCAGGACAGGCCATGGAGAACAGGGAGCCTTTATACGCTGATGGGCAGTGTGTGAACTGCCGAGAGCCACTCTGGAGAAGTGTATGGTGGTTCCTAAATCATCTAGAAAACAGAGCTACAGAGCATAGGACACTTCCAATCATGGGAGTATATCTAGGGAAGTCTAAAAATCAACAAGACACAAGCACACCACAGTTTAGGGCTACTCTGTTTACAAGAACCTCAACTTCAGTACACCTTAAATATCCCAGGAAAGAGAACAATGGATAAAGAAGATGTGGTACTTATGTACAATGGAATATCTCTTCACCATGAAATCAATGTAATAAGGCTAGTAGAAGGATAAAGAGTGGATTTAGGTCCGATAATACTACTTGAAATAAGTCAAACAGAAAAAGAAACATATCATAAGATATCACTTATAGAGGGAGGGTAAATATGGCTGCACAAGAAATGAATTACAGAACAGAACAGTGTCTCACATTTAGAAAACACACTTATGTCAGCTTAAGGGGAAAGGAGAAGTGGGGTGATGCATAAAACCAGAGTTTGAAATTAGCACAGATACCGTTCAATAAACCAAATAGATATTAGACAAGATCTACACCTTGCTCAATGAACTGGCCTCAACACACCCTATACACCGCAGAGAAATATATCTGAGTAATAAGAATCTTAAAACCCATGTATTGATATATCTACATAAGGGAATCAAGTGTGTGCAGAGCGGCACAAACACAGCAGTGAAAATGAGCTAAACCCCATTATAGAAATAAATTTTAAAAACAAAACGCAGAAACAATGAAAGAGAGAAAAATTCTTACAAAATTTGCTCAGGGGCTGTGATGCAACCTGGATTGACCACATATAAACCCACAGCTGGATAAGACATAAGGCTGGACACTTGGGGCTGAGAGGATTGGTGAGCTTTGGTGAGCAACTGCCAAAAGTTTAATGCAATACTTCATGCTACTCATTCCAAGGGTCCCAAAACTCCAGGTTGAAGGGAATCTTCCTACAGCTAAACCATGCTTGGGAAACCCAGCGACTGGTATACCATATGATCGGGAAAGGTTTCTAAAACGCACCTCATTTTTCCTCTCCTGGGGCTCCGGATCGACATTCCGGCCGCTTTACTAACAATATCCCCACATGGAGAGTCAATGCCTTTAAGTTCTGGTATCGCACAGTCTGCAGTTAGTGCGGAGGATGAATGGAAATAGGGGGAACCAGTGAGAAACTAGCTATAGCAGTTTCAATGGGCACATGTCACTCTAATTTCACATCAGTAAGAAGAATAAACCAAAGGCACAGCAAGGTGCCCCAGAAGAAGAATAGGGCCTGAAGGAATCCTGTGGTTATGAGGCAAGATCACAAAAATAAGAGCTGAAAAATGGAGCTAAGGGCCACTGCAATTCAAAAACCTGCAGAGTTATAAAGGCCAACTATTTTCAAAAAATATATTGAGATAAGGCTATGAAGAGGCATTGAAAGCAAGGCACAATTGCAGGAAACCGATTTCAGGAGGTAGACTGGAATTGCATTTAAAGCATAGGAAAAGAGGCAGAACGTCCACAATGATGCACTTGGCCAAAAAGGGCGTATGCGTTTTTTCCTGAATATATTCAGGAAAAAACGCATACGCCCTTTTCGGCCAACCAAGCAAGCTTGCAAAGGAAATCTGCACTACAATGAAGTCTCACTTCCCCCCCGTCAAAAGGGCCATCTGAAAAAAGTGTAAAATCCAGAAAGGCAGGACAGGCCATGGAGAACTGGGAGCCTTGTTATGCTGATGGGCGGGATGTAAATTGCCAACAGCCACTTGGGAGAAGTGTATGGTGTTTCCTGAAACATCTAAAAAACAAAGCAACAGAGCCTAGGGCACTTCCACTTATGGTCCTATAGCTTAGGGAAATTAAAATCAAAAAGACACAGCCACCCCAATGTTTGGGATGGCTCTGTTTACAAGAAACTCGTTTACGGTACAAGTTCAATATCGCATAAAGCGAAAAATGGATAAAGAAGTTGTGGTACTTACGTACAATGCAATATCACTCAGCAATGACATCTATGTCATCAGGCCCATAGCAGCATAATGAGTGGATTCAGGTATGATGATTCTAACTGAAATAAGTCACACAGAAAAAGAAACATCATAAGATATCACTAATACACGGAATGTAAACTTGGCTACACAGGAACTGAATTTCAAAACAGAACATGGTCCCAAATTTAGAAAATCAACTTATGCTTGCTTAAGGGGAAAGGTGAGTTGGGGTGCTGCATAAAACCAGAGATTGAAATGAGCACAGATAAAGTTCCTTAAGCCAAATATGTAATAGACAAGAGCTACTCCTTGCTCAACGAAATGGACTCAAAACCCCATATTAAACGCCTAATCATGTACCTGACTAGTAAGTATCTTAAAACCTATGGATTGCTATGTCTCTGAAAGTGAATCAATCGTGAGTACAGGGGCAAAAACGCAGCAGTGATAGGATTGGAGAGTTTTGGTGAGCAAATGAAGACCCTTTGAAGTCATATTGCATGGTACCCATTCCACGGGTCTCAACTCTCCAGGTTTAAGGGATTCTTCCTTCAGCTAAAACATGCATGTGGAACCCAGAGTATGATCAACCGTGTGATCGGGAGACGTGTTGAAATATGTCTCAGTTCTCGTCCCCTGGTACTCGGGTGCAACATTCCAGATGCTTTACTAACACTCTCCCGACTTGGAGAGTCAGTGCCTTTAACCTCCTGTTTGGCCCAGTTTGCAAATTCCGCGGAAGATGAACAGGAATAGGGAGAAACAATGAGAGACTAGCTGGAGGTGTCTGGACGGGAAAATTTAACTCTCATTTCCCACCAGGAAGAGGAATTAACCAAAGGCTCAGCGTGCCATGCCGGAACCAGATTAGGGCCTGAAGCAATCCTGCGGTGTTGCGGCCAGCTCACAAGAAAGCAAGTTGAAGAAAGGAGCTCAGGGGCACTGTAATTCACAAACCTGCAGAGTTATAAATGACAGCTATCATCCAAAAATATACTGAAGTAAGGCTGCCAAGAGGACTTGAAAGCCGGGCAGAATTGCAGGAAACCGATTTCAGGAGGTAGACTGGAATTGCATTTAAAGCATAGGAAAAGAGGCAGAAGGTCGACAATGATGCACTTGGCCAAAAAGGGCGTATGCGTTTTTTCCTGAATATATTCAGGAAAAAACGCATACGCCCTTTTTGGCCAACCAAGCAAGCTTGCAAAGGAAATCTGCACTACAATGAAGTCTCACTTCCCCCCCGTCAAAAGGGCCATCTGAAAAAAGTGTAAAATCCAGAAAGGCAGGACAGGCCATGGAGAACTGGGAGCCTTGTTATGCTGATGGGCGGGATGTAAATTGCCAACAGCCACTTGGGAGAAGTGTATGGTGTTTCCTGAAACATCTAAAAAACAAAGCAACAGAGCCTAGGGCACTTCCACTTATGGTCCTATAGCTTAGGGAAATTAAAATCAAAAAGACACAGCCACCCCAAAGTTTGGGATGGCTCTGTTTACAAGAAACTCGTTTACGGTACAAGTTCAATATCGCATAAAGCGAAAAATGGATAAAGAAGTTGTGGTACTTACGTACAATGCAATATCACTCAGCAATGACATCTATGTCATCAGGCCCATAGCAGCATAATGAGTGGATTCAGGTATGATGATTCTAACTGAAATAAGTCACACAGAAAAAGAAACATCATAAGATATCACTAATACACGGAATGTAAACTTGGCTACACAGGAACTGAATTTCAAAACAGAACATGGTCCCAAATTTAGAAAATCAACTTATGCTTGCTTAAGGGGAAAGGTGAGTTGGGGTGCTGCATAAAACCAGAGATTGAAATGAGCACAGATAAAGTTCCTTAAGCCAAATATGTAATAGACAAGAGCTACTCCTTGCTCAACGAAATGGACTCAAAACCCCATATTAAACGCCTAATAATGTACCTGACTAGTAAGTATCTTAAAACCTATGGATTGCTATGTCTCTGAAAGTGAATCAATCGTGAGTACAGGGGCAAAAACGCAGCAGTGATAGGATTGGAGAGTTTTGGTGAGCAAATGAAGACCCTTTGAAGTCATATTGCATGGTACCCATTCCACGGGTCTCAACTCTCCAGGTTTAAGGGATTCTTCCTTCAGCTAAAACATGCATGTGGAACCCAGAGTATGATCAACCGTGTGATCGGGAGACGTGTTGAAATATGTCTCAGTTCTCGTCCCCTGGTACTCGGGTGCAACATTCCAGATGCTTTACTAACTCTCTCCCGACTTGGAGAGTCAGTGCCTTTAACCTCCTGTTTGGCCCAGTTTGCAAATTCCGCGGAAGATGAACAGGAATAGGGAGAACCAATGAGAGACTAGCTGGAGGTGTCTGGACGGGAAAATTTAACTCTCATTTCCCACCAGGAAGAGGAATTAACCAAAGGCTCAGCGTGCCATGCCGGAACCAGATTAGGGCCTGAAGCAATCCTGCGGTGTTGCGGCCAGCTCACAAGAAAGCGAGTTGAAGAAAGGAGCTCAGGGGCACTGTAATTCACAAACCTGCAGAGTTATAAATGACAGCTATCATCCAAAAATATACTGAAGTAAGGCTGCCAAGAGGACTTGAAAGCCGGGCAGAATTGCAGGAAACTGATTTCAGGAGGTAGACTGGAATTGCATTTAAAGCATAGGAAAAGAGGCAGAAGGTCGACAATGATGCACTTGGCCAAAAAGTGCGTATGCGTTTTTTCCTGAATATATTCAGGAAAAAACGCATACGCCCTTTTCGGCCAACCAAGCAAGCTTGCAAAGGAAATCTGCACTACAATGAAGTCTCACTTCCCCCCCGTCAAAAGGGCCATCTGAAAAAAGTGTAAAATCCAGAAAGGCAGGACAGGCCATGGAGAACTGGGAGCCTTGTTATGCTGATGGGCGGGATGTAAATTGCCAACAGCCACTCGGGAGAAGTGTATGGTGTTTCCTGAAACATCTAAAAAACAAAGCAACAGAGCCTAGGGCACTTCCACTTATGGTCCTATAGCTTAGGGAAATTAAAATCAAAAAGACACAGCCACCCCAAAGTTTGGGATGGCTCTGTTTACAAGAAACTCGTTTACGGTACAAGTTCAATATCGCATAAAGCGAAAAATGGATAAAGAAGTTGTGGTACTTACGTACAATGCAATATCACTCAGCAATGACATCTATGTCATCAGGCCCATAGCAGCATAATGAGTGGATTCAGGTATGATGATTCTAACTGAAATAAGTCACACAGAAAAAGAAACATCATAAGATATCACTAATACACGGAATGTAAACTTGGCTACACAGGAACTGAATTTCAAAACAGAACATGGTCCCAAATTTAGAAAATCAACTTATGCTTGCTTAAGGGGAAAGGTGAGTTGGGGTGCTGCATAAAACCAGAGATTGAAATGAGCACAGATAAAGTTCCTTAAGCCAAATATGTAATAGACAAGAGCTACTCCTTGCTCAACGAAATGGACTCAAAACCCCATATTAAACGCCTAATCATGTACCTGACTAGTAAGTATCTTAAAACCTATGGATTGCTATGTCTCTGAAAGTGAATCAATCGTGAGTACAGGGGCAAAAACGCAGCAGTGATAGGATTGGAGAGTTTTGGTGAGCAAATGAAGACCCTTTGAAGTCATATTGCATGGTACCCATTCCACGGGTCTCAACTCTCCAGGTTTAAGGGATTCTTCCTTCAGCTAAAACATGCATGTGGAACCCAGAGTATGATCAACCGTGTGATCGGGAGACGTGTTGAAATATGTCTCAGTTCTCGTCCCCTGGGACTCGGGTGCAACATTCCAGATGCTTTACTAACACTCTCCCGACTTGGAGAGTCAGTGCCTTTAACCTCCTGTTTGGCCCAGTTTGCAAATTCCGCGGAAGATGAACAGGAATAGGGAGAACCAATGAGAGACTAGCTGGAGGTGTCTGGACGGGAAAATTTAACTCTCATTTCCCACCAGGAAGAGGAATTAACCAAAGGCTCAGCGTGCCGTGCCGGAACCAGATTAGGGCCTGAAGCAATCCTGCGGTGTTGCGGCCAGCTCACAAGAAATCGAGTTGAAGAAAGGAGCTCAGGGGCACTGTAATTCACAAACCTGCAGAGTTATAAATGACAGCTATCATCCAAAAATATACTGAAGTAAGGCTGCCAAGAGGACTTGAAAGCCGGGCAGAATTGCAGGAAACCGATTTCAGGAGGTAGACTGGAATTGCATTTAAAGCATAGGAAAAGAGGCAGAAGGTCGACAATGATGCACTTGGCCAAAAAGGGCGTATGCGTTTTTTCCTGAATATATTCAGGAAAAAGTGCATACGACCTTTTTGGCCAACCAAGCAAGCTTGCAAAGGAAATCTGCACTACAATGAAGTCTCACTTACCCCTGGTCAAAAGGGCCATCTGAAAAAAGTGTAAAATCCAGAAAGGCAGGACAGGCCATGGAGAACTGGGAGCCTTGTTATGCTGATGGGCGGGATGTAAATTGCCAACAGCCACTGGGGAGAAGTGTATGGTGTTTCCTGAAATATCTAAAAAACAAAGCAACAGAGCCTAGGGCAGTTCCACTTATGGTCCCATAGCTTACGGAAATTAAAATCAAAAAGACACAGCCACCCCAAAGTTTGGGATGGCTCTGTTTACAAGAAACTCGTTTACGGTGCAAGTTCAATATCGCAGAAAGTGAAAACATGATAAAGAAGTTGTGGTACTTACGTACAATGCAATATCCCTCAGCAATGAAATCTATGTCATCAGGCCAATAGCAGCATAATGAGTGGATTCAGGTATGATGATTCTAACTGAAAAAATTCACACAGAAAAAGAAACATCATAAAATATCACTAATACACGGAATGTAAACTTGGCTACACAGGAACTGAATTATAAAACAGAACAGGGTCTCAAATTCAGAAAACCAACTTATGTTTGCTTAAGGGGACAGGTGAGTTGGGGTGCTGCATAAACCCAGAGATTGAAATGAGCACAGATAAAGTTCCTTAAGCCAAATATGTAATAGACAAGAGCTACTCCTTGCTCAACTTAATGGACTCAACACCCCATATTAAACGCCTAAGAATGTACCTGACTAGTAAGTATCTTAAAACCTATGGATTGCTATGTCTCCGAAAGAGAATCAAACATGTGTACAGGGGCATAAACGCAGCAGTGATAGGATTGGAGAGGTTCAGTGAGCAAATGAAGACCCTTTGAACTCATATTGCATGGTACCCATTCCACGGTTCTCAACTCTCCAGGTTTAAGGGATTCTTCCTTCAGCTAAAACATGCATGTGGAGCCCAGAGTATGATCAACTGTGTGATCGGGAGACGTGTTCAAATATGGCTCAGTTCTCGTCCCCTGGTACTTGGGTGCAACATTCCAGACGCTTAACTGACAGTTTCCCGACTAGGAGAGTCAGTGCCTTTAACCTCCTGTTTGGCCCAGTTTGCAATTTCTGCGGAAGATGAACAGGAATAGGGAGAACCAATGAGAGACTAGCTGTAGGTGTCTGGACGGGCAAATTTAACTCTCATTTCCCACCAGAAAGAGGAATTAACCAAAGGCTCAGCGTGCCGTGCCGGAACCATATTAGTGCCTGAAGCAATCCTGCGGTGTTGCGGCCAGCTCACAAGAAAGCGAGTTGAAGAAAGGAGCTCAGGGGCACTGTAATTCACAAACCTGCAGAGTTATAAATGACAGCTATCACCCAAACATATACTGAGGTAAGGTTGCCAAGAGGACTGCAAAGTGGGGCAGAATTGCAGGAAACTGATTTCAGGAGGTAGACTGGAATTGCATTTAAAGCATAGGAAAAGAGGCAGAACGTGCACAATGATGCACTTGGCCAAAAAGGGCATATGCGTTTTTTCCTGAATATATTCAGGAAAAAACGCATATGCCCTTTTTGGCCAACCAAGCAAGCTTGCAAAGGAAATCTGCACTACAATGAAGTCTCACTTCCCCCCGGTCAAAAGGGCCATCTGAAGAAAGTGTAAAATCCAGAAAGGCAGGACAGACCATGGAGAACTGGGAGACTTGTTATGCTGATGGGCGGGATGTAAATTGCCAACAGCCACTGGGGAGAAGTGTATGGTGCTTCCTGAAACATCTAAAAAAGAAATCAAAAGAGCCTAGGGCACTTTCACTTATGGTCCTATAGTTTAGGGAAATTAAAATCAAAAAGACACAGCCACCCCAAAATTTGGGATGGCTCTGTTTACAAGAACCTCATTTACGGTACAAGTTCAATATCGCAGAAAGTGAAAAATTGATAAAGAATTTGCGGTATTTACGTACAATGTAATATCTCTCAGCAATGACATCTATGTCATCAGGCCTGTAGCAGCATAATGAGTGAATTCAGGTATGATGATTCTAACTGAAATAAGTCACACAGAAAAAGAAACATCATAAGATATCACTAATACACGGAATGTAAACTTGGCTACACAGGAACTGGATTACAAAACAGAACAGTGTCTCAAATTTAGAAAGCAAACATATGCTTGCTTAAGGGGAAAGGTGAGTTGGGGTGCTGCATAAAACCAGAGATTGAAATGAGCACAGATAAAGTTCCTTAAGCCACTTATGTATTAGACAAGAGCTACTCCTTGCTCAACGAAATGGACTCAACACCCCTTATTAAACGCCGAAGTATGTACCTGACTAGTAAGTATCTTAAAACCTATGGATTGCTATGTCTCCGAAAGAGAATCAGGCATGTGTACAGGGGCGTAAATGCAGCAGTGATAGGATTGGAGAGGTTCGGTGAGCAAATACAGACCCTTTGAAGTCATATTGCATGGTACCCATTCCACGGGTCTCAATTCTCCAGGTTTAAGGGATTCTTCCTTCAGCTAAAACATGCTTGTGGATCCCAGAGTATGATCAACCATGTGATCGGGAGACGTGTTCCAATATGTCTCAGTTCTCGTCCCCTGGTACTCGGGTGCAACATTCCAGATGCTTTACTAACGCTCTGCCGACTTGGAGAGTCAGTGCCTTTAACCTCCTGTTTGGCCCAGTTTGCAAATTCTGCGGAAGATGAACAGGAATAGGGAGAACCAATGAGAGACTAGCTGGAGGTGACTGGACGGGCAAATTTAACTCTCATTTCCCACCAGGAAGAGGAATTAACCAAAGGCTCAGCGGGCCGTGCCGGAACAAGATTAAGGCCTGAAGCAATCCTGCGGTGTTGCGGCCAGCTCACAAGAAAGCGAGTTGAAGAAAAGAGCTCAGAGGCACTGTAATTCACAAACATGCAGAGTTATAAATGACAGCTATCGTCCAAAAATATACTGAAGTAAGTCTGCCAAGCGGACTTGAAAGCGGGGCAGAATTGCAGGAAACCGATTTCAGGAGGTAGACTGGAATTGCATTTAAAGCATAGGAAAAGAGGCAGAACGTCGACAATGATGCACTTGGCCAAAAAGGGCGTATGTGTTTCTTCCTGAATATATTCAGGAAAAAACGTCTACGCACTTTTTGGCCAACCAAGCAAGCTTGATATGGAAATCTGCACTGCAATGAAGTCTCACTTCCCCCCGGTCAAAAGGGCCATCTGAAAAAAGTGTAAAATCCAGAAAGGCAGGACAGGCCATGGAGAACTGGGAGCCTTGTTATGCTGATGGGCGGGATGTAAATTGCCAACAGCCACTGGGGAGAAGTGTATGGTGCTTCCTGAAACATCTAAAAAACAGAGGAACAGAGCCTAGGGCACTTCCACTTATGGTCCTATAGCTTAGGGAAATTAAAATCAAAAAGGCACAGCCACCCCAAAGTTTGGGACGGCTCTGTTTACAAGAACCTCGTTTACGGTACAAGTTCAATATCGCAGAAAGCAAAAAATGCATAAAGAAGTTTTGGTACTTACGTACAATGCAATATCACTCAGCAATGAAATCTACGTCATCAGGCCCGTAGCAGCATAATGAGTGGATTCAGGTATGATGATTCTAACTGAGATAAGTCACACAGAAAAAGAAACATCATAAGATATCACTAATACACGGAATGTAAACTTGCTACACAGGAACTGAATTACAAAACAAAACAGGGTCTCAAATTTAGAAAACCAACTTATGCTTGCTTAATGGGAAAGGTGAGTTGGGGTGCTGCATAAAAACAGAGATTGAAATGAGCACAGATAAAGTTCCTTAAGCCACTTATGTATTAGACAAGAGCTACTCCTTGCTCAACGAAATGGACTCAACACCCCATATTAAACGCCTAAGAATGTGCCTGATTAGTAAGTATCTTAAAACCTATGGATTGCTATGTCTCCGAAAGAGAATCAAGCGTGTGTACAGGGACATTAACGCAGCAGTGATAGGATTGGAGAGTTTTGGTGAGCAAATGAAGACCCTTTGAAGTCATATTGCATGGTACCCATTCCACGGGTCTCAACTCTCCAGGTTTAAGGGATTCTTCCTTCAGCTAAAGCATGCATGTGGAACCCAGAGTATGATCAACCGTGTGATCGGGAGACGTGTTCCAATATGTCTCAGTTCTCGTCCCCTGGTACTCAGGTGCAACATTCCAGATGCTTTATTAACACTCTCCCGACTTGGAGAGTCAGTGCCTTTAACCTCCTGTTTGGCCCAGTTTGCAATTTCTGCGGAAGATGAACAGGAATAGGGAGAACCAATGAGAGACTAGCTGGAGGTGTCCGGATGGGCAAATTTAACTCTCATTTCCCAACTGGAAGAGGAATTAACCAAAGGCTCAGCGTGCCCTGCCGGAACCAGATTAGGGTCTGCAGCAATCCTGCGGTGTTGCGGACAGCTCACAAGAAAGCGAGTTGTAGAAAGGAGCTCAGGGGCACTGTAATTCACAAATCTGTAGAGTTATAAATGACAGCTATGGTCCAAAAATATACTGAAGTAAGGCTGCCAAGAGGACTTGAAAGTGGGGCAGAATTGCAGGAAACCGATCTCAGGAGGTAGACTGGAATTGCAATTAAAGCATAGGAAAAGAGGCAGAACGTCCACAATGATGCACTTGGCCAAAAAGCGCGTATGCGTTTTTTCCTGAATATATTCAGGAAAAAACGCATACGCCCTTTTTGGCCAACCAACCAAGATTGCAAAGGAAATCTGCACTACAATGAAGTCTCACTTCCTGCCGGACAAAAGGGCCATCTGAAAAAAGTGTAAAATCCAGAAAGGCAGGACA
The DNA here is from genome assembly GCF_937001465.1 of Orcinus orca. NCBI lineage: Eukaryota > Metazoa > Chordata > Mammalia > Artiodactyla > Delphinidae > Orcinus > Orcinus orca. The sequence goes on from NW_026043783.1 coordinate 1,252,617, forward strand.
GGCCATGGAGAACTGGGAGCCTTGTTATGCTGATGGGCGGGATGTAAATTGCCCACAGCCACTCTGGAGAAGTGTATGGTGTTTCCTGAAACATCTAAAAAACAAAGCAACAGAGCCTAGGGCACTTCCGCTTATGGTCCTATAGCTTAGGGAAATTAAAATCAAAAAGACACAGCCACCCCAAAGTTTGGTACAGCTCTGTTTACAAGAACCTCGTTTACAGTACAAGTTCAATGTCACAGAAACTGAAGAATGGATAAAGAAGTTGTGGTACTTACGTACAATGCAATATCACTCAGCAATGAAATGTACGTCATCAGGTCCATAGCAGCATAATGAGTGGATTCAGGTATGATGATTCTAACTGAAATAAGTCACACAGAAAAAGAAACATCATAAGATATCACTAATACATGGAATGTAAACTTGGCTACACAGGAAGTGGATTACAAAACAGAAGAGGGTCTCAAATTTAGAAAACCAACTTATGCTTGCTTAAGGGGAAAGGTGAGTTGGGGTGCTGCATAAAACCAGATATTGAAATGAGCACAGATAAAGTTCCTTAAGCCAAATATGGAATAGACAAGAGCTACTCCTTGCTCAACGAAATGGACTCAACATCCTATATTAAACGCCTAAGGTTGTACCTGAGTAGTAAGTATCTTAAAACCTATGGATTGCTATGTCTCCAAAAGAGAATCAAGCGTGTGTACAGTGGCATAAACGCAGCAGTGATAGGATTGGAGAGGTTCGGTGAGCAAATGAAGACCCTTTGAAGTCATATTGCATGGTACCCATTCCATGGGTCTCAACTCTCCAGGTTTAAGGGATTCTTCCTTCAGCTAAAACATGCATGTGGAGCCCAGAGTATTATCAACTGTGTGACCAGGAGACGTGATCCAATATGTCTCAGTTTTCGTTCCCTGGTACTCGGGTGCAACATTCCAGACGCTTTACTAACACTCTCCCGACTTGGAGAGTCAGTGCCTTTAACCTCCTGTTTGGCCCAGTTTGCAATTTCTGCGGGAGATGAACAGGAATAGGGAGAACCAATGAGAGATTAGCTGGAGGTGTCTGGACGGGCAAATTTAACTCTCATTTCCCAGCAGGAAGAGGAATTAACAAAAGGCTCAGCGTGCTGGGCCGGAACAAGATTAGAGCCTGAAGCCATCCTGCGGTGTTGCGGCCAGCTCACAAGAAGGCGAGTTGAAGAAAGGAGCTCAGGGGCACTGTAATTCACAAACCTGCAGAGTTATAAATGACAGCTATCGTCCAAAAATATACTGAAGTAAGGCTGCCAAGAGGTCTTGAATGCGGGGCAGAATTGCAGGAAACCAATTTCAGGAGGTAGACTGGAATTGCATTTGAAGCATAGGAAAAGAGGCAGAACGTGCACAATGATGCACTTGACCAAAAGGCGTATGCGTTTTTTCCTGAATATATTCAGGAAAAAACGCATACGCACTTTTTGGCCAACCAAGCAAGCTTGCAAAGGAAATCTGCACTACAATGAAGTCTCACTTCTCCACAGTCAAAAGGGCCATCTGAAAAAAGTGTTAAATCCAGAAAGGCAGGACAGGCCATGGAGAAATGGGAGCCTTGTTATGCTGATGGGCGGGATGTAAATTGCCAACAGCCACTCGGGAGAAGTGTATGGTGTTTCCTGAAACATCTAAAAAACAAAGCATCAGAGCCTAGGGCACTTCCACTTAGGGTCCTATAGCTTAGGGAAATTAAAATCAAAAAGACACAGCCACCCCAAAGTTTGGGATGGCTCTGTTTACAAGAACCTAGTTTACGGTACAAGTTCAATATCGCAGAAAGCGAAAAATGGATTAAGATGTTGTGGTACTTACGTACAATGCAATATCACTCAGCAATGAAATCTATGTCATCAGGCCCGTAGCAGCATAATGAGTGGATTCAGGTATGATGATTCTAACTGAAATAAGTCACACAGAAAAAGAAACATCATAAGATATCACTCGTACACGGAATGTAAACTTGGCTACACAGGAACTGAATTACAAAACAGAAGAAGGTCTCAAATTTAGAAAACCAACTTATGCTTGCTTAAGGGGAAAGGTGAGATGGGGTGCTGCATAAAATCAGAGATTGAAATGAGCACAGATAAGGTTCCTTAAGCCAAATATGTAATAGACAAGAGCTACTCCTTGTTCAACGAAATGGACTCAACTCCCCGTATTAAACGTCTAAGAATGTACCTGACTAGTAAGTATCTTAAAACCTATGGATTGCTATTTCTCTGAAAGAGAATCAAGCATGTGTACAGGGGCATAAATGCAACAGTGATAGGATTGGAGAGGTTCCGTGAGCAAACAAAGACCCTTTGAACTCATATTGCACGGTAGCCATTCCACGGGTCTCAACTCCAGGTTTAAGGGATTGTTCCTTCAGCTAAAACATGCATGTGGAACTCAGAGTATGATCAACCGTGAGATCGGGAGACATGTTCCAATATGTCTCAGTTCTCGTCCCCTAGTACTCGGGTGCAACATTCCAGACGCTTAACTAACACTCTCCCGACTTGGAGAGTCAGTGCCTTTAACCTCCTGTTTGGCCCAGTTTGCAATTTCTGCGGAAGATGAACAGGAATAGGGAGAACCAATGAGAGACTAGCTGGAAGTGTCTGGATGGGCAAATTTAACTCTCATTTCTCACCAGGAAGAGGAATTAACCAAAGGCTCAGCGTGCCGTGCCGGAACCAGATTAGGGCCTGAAGCAATCTTGCGGTGTTGCGGCCAGCTCACAAGAAAGCGAGTTGAAGAAAGGAGCTCAGGGGCACTGTAATTCACAAACCTGCAGAGTTATAAATGACAGCTATCGTCCAAAAATATACTGAAGTAAGGCTGCCAAGAGGACTTGAAAGCGGGGCAGAATTGCAGGAAACCGATTTCAGGAGGTAGACTGGAATTGCATTTAAAGCATAGGAAAAGACGCAGAACGTCCACAATGATGCACTTGGCCAAAAAGGGCGTATGTGTTTTTTCCTGAGTATATTCAGGACAAAACGCATACGCCCTTTTTGGCCAACCAAGCAAGCTTGAAAAGGAAATCTGCACTACAATGAAGTCTCACTTCCCCCCGGTCAAAAGGGCCATCTGAAAAAAGTGTAAAATCCAGACAGGCAGGACAGGCCATGGAGAACTGAGAGCCTTGTTATGCTGATGGGCGGGATGTAAATTGCCAACAGCCACTCAGGAGAAGTGTATGGCGTTTCCTGAAACATCTAAAAAACAAAGCAACAGTGCCTAGGGCACTTCCACTTATGGTCCTATAGCTTAGGGAAATTAAAATCAAAAAGACACAGCCACCCCAAAGTTTGGTACGGCTCTGTTTACAAGAAACTGATTTATGGGACTAGTTCAATATCGCAGAAAGTGAAAAATGGATAAAGCAGTTGTGGTACTTACGTACAATGCAATATCACTCAGCAATGAAATCTATGTCATCAGGCCCGTAGCAGCATAATGAGTGGATTCAGGTATGATGATTCTAACTGAAATAAATCACACAGAAATAGAAACATCATAAGACATCACTAATACACGGAATGTAAACTTGGCTACACAGGAACTGAATTACAAAACAGAACAGGGTCTCAAATGTAGAAAACCAACTTATGCTTGCTTAAGGGGAAAGGTGAGTTGGGGTGCTGCATAAAACCAGAGACTTAAATCAGCACAGATAAAGTTCCTTAAGCCAAATATGGAATAGACAAGAGCTACTCCTTGCTCAATGAAATGGACTCAACACCCCATATTAAACGCCTAATAATGTACCAGACTAGTCAGTATCTTAAAACCTATTGATTGCTATGTCTCTGAAAGAGAATCAAGCATGAGTACAGGGGCATAAACGCACCAGTGAGAAGATTGGAGAGGTTCGGTGAGCAAATGAAGACCCTTTGAAGTCATATTGCATGGTACCCATTCCACGGGTTTCAACTCTCCAGGTTTAAGGGATTCTTCCTTCAGCTAAAACATGCATGTGGAACCCAGAGTATGATCAACCGTGTGATCGGGAGACGTGTTCAAATATGTCTCAGGTTTCGACCCCTGGTACTCGCGTGCAACTTTTCAGACGCTTTACTAACACTCTCCCGACTTGGAGAGTCAGTGCCTTTAACCTCCTGTTTGGCCCAGTTTGCAATTTCTGCGGAAGATGAACAGGAATAGGGAGAACCAATGAGAGACTAGCTGGACGTGTCTGCACGGGCAAATTTAACTCTCATTTCCCACCAGGAAGAGGAATTAACCAACGGCTCACCGTGCCATGCCAGAACAAGATTAGGGCCTGAAGCAATCCTGCGGTGTTGCTGCCAGCTCACAAGAAAGCGAGTTGAAGAAAGGAGCTCAGGGGCACTGTAATTCACAAACCTGCAGAGTTATAAATGACAGCTATCGTCCAAAAATATACTGAAGTAAGGCTGCCAAGAGGACTTGAAAGCGGGGCAAAATTGCAGGAAACCGATTTCAGGAGGTACACTGGAATTGCATTTAAAGCATAGGAAAAGAGGCAGAACGTCCACAATGATGCACTTGGCCAAAAAGGGCGTATGCGTTTTTTCCTGAATATATTCAGGAAAAAACGCATACGCCCTTTTTGGCCAACCAAGCAAGCTTGCAAAGGAAATCTGCACTACAATGAAGTCTCACTTCCCCCCGGTCAAGAGGGCCATCTGAAAAAAGTGTAAAATCCAGAAAGGCAGGACAGGCCATGGAGAACTGGGAGCCTTGTTATGCTGATGGGCGGGATGTAAATTGCCAACAGCCGCTCGGGAGAAGTGTATGGTGTTTCCTGAAACATCTAAAAAACAAAGCAACAGAGCCTAGGGCACTTCCACTTATGGTCCTATAGCTTAGGGAAATTAAAATCAAAAAGACACAGCCACCCCAAAGTTTGGGACAGCTCTGTTTACAAGAACCTCGTTTATGGTACAAGTTCAATATCGCAGAAAGTGAAAAATGGATAAAGAATTTGTGCTACTTACGTACAATGCAATATCACTCAGCAATGAAATCTATGTCATCAGGCCTGTAGCAGCATAGTGACTGGATTCAGGTATGACGATTCTAACTGAAATAAGTCACACAGAAAAAGAAACATCATAAGATATCACTAATACACGGAATGTAAACTTGGCTACACAGAAACTGAATTACAAAAAAGAACAGGGTCTCAAATTTAGAAAACCAACTTATGCTTGCTTAAGGGGAAAGGTGAGTTGGGGTGCTGCATAATACCAGAGATTGAAATGAGCACAGATAAAGTTCCTTAAGACAAATATGTAATAGACAAGAGCTACTCCTTGCTCAACGAAATGGACTCAAAACCCCATATTAAACGCCTAATAATGTACCAGACTAGTCAGTATCTTAAAACCTATGGATTGCTATGTCTCTGAAAGAGAATCAAGCGTGAGTACAGGGGCATAAACGCAGCAGTGAGAGGATTGGAGAGGTTCGGTGTGCAAATGAAGACCCTTTGAAGTCATATTGCATGGTACCCATTCCACGGGTCTCAACTCTCCAGGTTTAAGGGATTCTTCCTTCAGCTAAAACATGCATGTGGAACCCAGAGTATGATCAACCGTGTGATCGGGAGACGTGTTCAAATATGTCTCAGTTTTCGACCCCTGGTACTCGGGTGCAACTTTTCAGACGCTTTACTAACACTCTCCCGACTTGGAGAGTCAGTGCCTTTAACCTCCTGTTTGGCCCAGTTTGCAATTTCTGCGGAAGATGAACAGGAATAGGGAGAACCAATGAGAGACTAGCTGGAGGTGTCTGGACGGGCAAATTTAACTCTCATTTCCCACCAGGAAGAGGAATTAACCAACGGCTCACCGTGCCATGCCAGAACAAGATTAGGGCCTGAAGCAATCCTGCGGTGTTGCTGCCAGCTCACAAGAAAGCGAGTTGAAGAAAGGAGCTCAAGGGCACTGTAATTCACACACCTGCAGAGTTATAAATGACAGCTATCGTCCAAAAATATACTGAAGTAAGGCTGCCAAGAGGACTTGAAAGCGGGGCAGAATTGCAGGAAACCGATTTCAGAAGGTACACTGGAATTGCATTTAAAGCATAGGAAAAGAGGCAGAAAGTCGACAATGATGCACTTGGCCAAAAAGGGCGTATGCGTTTTTTCCTGAATATATTCAGGAAAAAACGCATACGCCCTTTTTGGGCAACCAAGCAAGCTTTCAAAGGAAATCTGCACTACAATGAAGACTCACTTCCCCCCGGTCAAAAGGGCAATCTGAAAAAAGTGTAAAATCCAGAAAGGCAGGACAGGCCATGGAGAACTGGGAGCCTTGTTATGCTGATGGGCGGGATGTAAATTGCCAACAGCCACTCAGGAGAAGTGTATGGTGTTTCCTGAAACATCTAAAAAACAAAGCAACAGAGCCTAGGGCACTTCCACTTATGGTCCTATAGCTTAGGGAAATTAAAATAAAAAAGACACAGCCACCCCAAAGTTTGGGACGGCTCTTCTTACAAGAACCTCGTTTACGGTACAAGTTCAATATCGCAGAAAGTGAAAAATGGATAAAGAAGTTGTGGTACTTACGTACAATGCAATATCACTCAGCAATGAAATCTATGTCATCAGGCCCGTAGCAGCATAATGAGTGGATTCGGGTATGATGATTCTAACTGAAATAAGTCACACAGAAAAAGAAACATCATAAGATATCACTAATACACGGAATGTAAACTTGGCTACACAGGAACTGGATTACAAAAGAGAACAGGGTCTCAAATTTAGAAAACCAACTTATGCTTGCTTAAGGGGAAAGGTGACTTGGGGTGCAGCATAAAACCAGAGATTGAAATGAGCACAGATAAAGTTCCTTAAGCCAAATATCTAATAGACAAGAGCTACTCCTTGCTCAACGAAATGGACTCCACACCCCATATTAAACGCCTAACAATGTACCTGACTAGTAAGTATCTTAAAACCTATGGATTGCTATGTCTCCGAAAGAGAATCAAGCATGTGTACAGGGGCATAAGCGCAGCAGTGATAGGATTGGAGAGGTTCGGTGAGCAAATGAAGACCCTTTGAAGTCATATTGCATGGTACCCATTCCACGGGTCTCAACTCTCCAGGTTTAAGGGATTCTTCCTTCAGCTAAATCATGCATGTGGAACCCAGAGTATGATCAACTGTGTGATCGGGAGACGTGTTCCAATATGTCTCAGTTCTCGTCCCCTGGTACTCGGTTGCAACATTCCAGACGCTTTACTAACACTCTCCCGACTTGGAGAGTCAGTGCCTTTAACCTCCTGTTTGGCCCAGTTTGCAATTTCTGCGGAAGATGAACAGGAATAGGGAGAACCAATGAGAGACTAGCTGGAGGTGTCTGGACGGGCAAATTTAACTCTCATTTCCCACCAGGAAGAGGAATTAACCAAAGCCTCAGCGTGCCGTGCCTGAACCAGATTAGGGCCTGAAGCCATCCTGCGGTGTTGCGGCCAGCTCACAAGAAAGCGAGTTGAAGAAAGGAGCTCAGGGGCACTGTAATTCACAAACCTGCAGAGTTATAAATGACAGCTATCGTCCAAAAATATACTGAAGTAAGGCTGCCAAGAGGACTTGAAAGCGGGGCAGAATTGCAGGAAACCGATTTCAGGAGGTAGACTGGAATTGCACTTAAAGCATAGGAAAAGAGGCAGAACGTCGACAATGATGCACTTGGCCAAAAGGGCGTATGCGTTTTTTCCTGAATATATTCAGGAAAAAACGCATACACCCTTTTTGGCCAACCAAGCAAGCTTGCAAAGGATATCTGCACTACAATGAAGTCTCACTTCCCCCCGGTCAAAAGGGCCATCTGAAAAAAGTGTAAAATCCAGAAAGGCAGGACAGGCCATGGAGAACTGGGAGCCTTGTTATGCTGATGGGTGGGATGTAAATTGCCAACAGCCACTCGGGAGAAGTGTATGGTGTTTCCTGAAACATCTAAAAAACAAAGCAAAAGAGCCTAGGGCACTTCCACTTATGGTCCTATAGCTTAGGGAAATTAAAATCAAAAAGACACAGCCACCCCAAAGTTTGGGACGGCTCTGTTTACAACAACCTCGTTTACGGGACAACTTCAATATCGCAGAAAGTGAAAAATGGATAAAGAAGTTGTGGTACTTACGTACAATGCAATATCACTCAGCAATGAAATCTATGTCATCAGGCCCGTAGCAGCATAATGAGTGGATTCAGGTATGATGATTCTAACTGTAATAAGTCACACAGAAAAAGAAGCATCATAAGATATCACTAATACATGGAATGTAAACTTGGCTACACAGGAACTGGATTACAAAACAGAACAGGGTCTCAAATTTAGAAAACCAACTTATGCTTGCTTAAGGGGAAAGGTGAGTTGGGGTGCTGCATAAAACCAGAGATTGAAATGAGCACAGATAAATTTCCTTATGCCCAATATTGAATAGACAAGAGCTACTCCTTGCTCAACCAAAAGGACTCAACACCCCATATTAAACGCCTAAGAATGTACCTGACTAATAAGTATCTTAAAACCTAAGGATTGCTATGTCTCCGAAAGAGAATCAAGCGTGTGTACATGGGCATAAATGCAGCAGTGATAGGATTGGAGAGGTTCGGTGAGCAAATGAAGACCCTTTGAAGTCATATTGCATGGTACCCATTCCACAGGTCTCAACTCTCCAGGTTTAAGGGATTCTTCCTTCAGCTAAAACATGCATGTGGAACCCAGAGTATGATCAACCATGTGATTGGGAGACGTGTTCCAATATGTCTCAGTTCTCGTACCCTGGTACTCGGGTGCAACATTCCAGATGCTTTACTAACACTCTGCCGACTTGGAGAATCAGTGCCTTTAACCTCCTGTTTGGCCCAGTTTGCAATTTCTGCGGAAGATGAACAGGAAAAGGGAGAACCAATGCGAGACTAGCTGGAGGTGTCTGGACGGGCAAATTTAACTCTCATTTCCCACCAGGAAGAGGAATTAACCAAAGGCTCAGCATGCCGTGCCGGAACCAGATTAGGGCCTGAAGCAAGCCTGTGGTGTTGCGGCCAGCTCACAATAAAGCGAGTTGAAGAAAGGAGCTCAGGGGCACTGTAATTCACAAACAAGCAGAGTTATAAATGACAGCTATCGTCCAAAAGTATACTGAAGTAAGGCTGCCAAGAGGACTTGAAAGCGGGCCAGAGTTGCAGGAAACCGATTTCAGGAGGTATACTGGAATTGCATTTAAAGCATAGGAAAAGAGGCAGAACGTCGACAATGATGCACTTGGCCAAAATGGGCGTATGCGTTTTTTCCTGAATATATTCAGGAAAAAGCGCATACGCACTTTTTGGTCAACCAGGCAAGCTTGCAAAGGAAATCTGCACTACAATGAAGTCTCACTTTCCCCCGGTCAAAAGGGCCATCTGCAAAAAGTGTAAAATCCAGAAAGGCAGGACAGGCCATGGAGAACTGGGAGCCTTGTTATGCTGATGGGCGGGATGTAAATTGCCAACAGCCACTCCGGAGAAGTGTATGGTGTTTCCTGAAACATCTAAAAAACAAAGCAACAGAGCCTGGGGCACTTCCACTTATGGTCCTATAGCTTAGGGAAATTAAAATCAAAAAGACACAGCCACCCCTAAGTTTGGGACGGCTCTGTTTACAAGAAACTCGTTTATGGGACTAGTTTAATATCGCAGAAACTGAAAAATGGATAAAGCAGTTGTGGTACTTACGTACAATGCAATATCACTCAGCAATGAAATCTATGTCATCAGGCACGTAGCAGCATAATGAGTGGATTCAGGTATGATGATTCTAACTGAAATAAGTCACACAGGAAAAGAAACATCAGAAGATATCACTAATACACGGAATGTAAACCTGGCTACACAGGAACTGGATTACAAAACAGAACAGGGTCTCAAATTTAGAAAACCAACTTATGCTTGCTTAAGGGGAAAGGTGAGTTGGGGTGCTGCATAAAACCAGAGATTGAAATGAGCACAGATAAAGTTCCTTAAGCCAAATATGGAATAGACAAGTGCTACTCCTTGTTCAATGAAATGGACTCAACACCCCATATTAAACGCCTAAGAATGTACCTGACTAGTAAGTATCTTAAAACCTATGGATTGCTATGTCTCCGAAAGAGAATCAAGCATGTGTACAGGGGCATAAACGCAGCAGTGATAGGATTGGAGAGGTTCGGTGTGCAAACGAAGACCCTTTGAAATCATATTGCATGGTACCCATTCCACGGGTCTCAACTCTCCAGGTTTAAGGGATTCTTCCTTCAGCTAAAACATGCATGTGGAACCCAGAGTATGATCAACCGTGTGATCGGGAGACGTGTGCCAATATATCTCAGTTCTCGTCCCCTGGTACTTGGGTGCAACAATCCAGACACTTTACTAACACTCTCCCGACTTGGAGAGTCAGTGCCTTGAACGTCCTGTTTGGCCCAGTTTACAATTTCTGAGGAATATGAACAGGAATAGGGAGAACCAATGAGAGACTAGCTGGAGGTGTCTGGACGGGCAAATTTAACTCTCATTTCCCACCAGGAAGAGGAATTAACCAAAGTCTCAGCGGGCCGTGGGGAAACAGATTAGGGCCTGAAGCAATCCTGCGGTGTTGCGGCCAGCTCACAAGAAAGCGAGTTGAAGAAAGGAGCTCAGGGGCACTGTAATTCACAAACCTGCAGAGTTATAAATGACAGCTATCGTCCAAAAATATACTGAAGTAAGGCTGCCAAGAGGACTTGAAAGCGGGGCAGAATTGCAGGAAACCGATTTCAGGTGGTAGACTGGAATTGCATTTAAAGCATAGGAAAAGAGGCAGAACGTCGACAATGATGCACTTGGCCAAAAAGGGCGTATGCGTTTTTTCCTGAATATATTCAGGAAAAAAAGCATACGCCCTTTTTCGCCAACTATGCAAGCTTGCAAAGGAAATCTGCACTACAATGAAGTCTCACTTCCCCCGGGTCAAAAGGGACATCAGAAAAAAGTGTAAAATCCAGAAAGGCAGGACAGGCCATGGAGAACTGGGAGCCTTGTTATGCTGATGGGTGGGATGTAAATTGCCAACAGCCACTCGGGAGAAGTGTATGGTGTTTCCTGAAACATCTAAAAAACAAAGCAACAGAGCCTAGGGCACTTCCACTTATGGTCCTACAGCTTAGGGAAATTAAAATCAAAAAGACACAGCCACCCCAAAGTTTGGGATGGCTCTGTTTACAAGAACCTCGTTTACGGTACATAATCAATATCGCAGAAAGTGAAAAATGGATAAAGAAGTTGTGGTACTTACGTACAATGCAATATCACTCAGCAATGAAATCTATGTCATCAGGCCCGTAGCAGCATAATGAGTGGATTCAGGTATGATGATTTTAACTGAAATAAGTCACACAGAAAAAGAAACATCATAAGATATCAATAATACACGGAATGTAAACTTCGCTACACAGGAACTGAATTTTAAAACAGAACATGGTCCCAAATTTAGAAAATCAACTTATGCTTGCTTAAGGGGAAAGGTGAGTTGGGGTGCTGCATAAAACCAGAGATTGAAATGAGCAAAGATAAACTTCCTTAAGCCAAATATGTAATAGACAAGAGCTACTCCTTGCTCAACGAAATGGACTCAAAACCCCATATTAAACGCCTAAGAATGTACCTGACTAGTAATATCTTAAAATCTATGGATTGCTATGTCTCCGAAAGAGAATCAAGCATGTGTAGTGGGGCATAAACGCAGCCGTGATAGGATTGGAGAGGTTCGGTGAGCAAATGAAGACCCTTTGAAGTCATATTGCATGGTACCCATTCCACGGGTCTCAACTCTCAAGGTTTAAGGGATTCTTCCTTCAGCTAAAACATGCATGTGGAACCCAGAGTATGATCAACCGTGTGATCGGGAGACGTGTTCAAATATGTCTCAGTTCTCGTCGCCTGGTACTCGGGTGCAAAATTCCAGACGCTTTACTAACACTCTCTCGACTTGGAGAGTCAGTGCCTTTAACCTGCTGTTTCACTCAGTTTGCAATTTCTGTGGAAGATGAACAGGAATAGGGAGAACCAATGAGAGACTAGCTGGAGGTTTCTGGACGGGCAAATTTAACTCTCATTTCCCACCAGGAAGACGAATTAACCAAAGGCTCAGCATGCCGTGCCGGAACCAGATTACGGCCTGAAGCAATCCTGCGGTGTTGCGGCCAGCTCACAAGAAAGCGAGTTGAAGAAAGGAGCTCAGGGGCACTGTAATTCACAACCCTGCACAGTTATAAATGACAGCTATCGTCCAAAAATATACGAAGTAAGGCTGCCAAGAGTCCTTGAATGCAGGGCAGAAATGCAGGAAACCAATTTCAGGAGGTAGACTGGAATTGCATTTAAAGAGGCAGAACGTCGACAATGATGCACTTGGCCAAAAAGGGCATATGCGTTTTTTCCTGAATATATTCAGGAAAAAACGCATATGCACTTTTAGGCCATCAAGCAAGCTTGCAAAGGAAATCTGCACTACAATGAAGTCTCACTTCACCCTGGTCAAAAGGGCGATCTGCAAAAAGTGTAAAATCCAGAAAGGCAGGACAGGCCATGGAGAACTGGGAGCCTTGTTATGCTGATGGGTGGGATGTGAATTGCCAACAGCCACTGGGGAGAAGTATATGGTGTTTCCTGAAACATCTATAAACAAAGCAACAGAGCCTACGGCACTTCCACTTATGGTCCTATAGCTTAGGGAAATTAAAATCAAAAAGACACAGCCACCCCAAAGTTTGGGATGGCTCTGTTTACAAGAACCTCGTTTACGGTACAAGTTCAATATCGCAGAAAGTGAAAAATGGATAAAGAAGTTGTGGTACTTACGTACAATGCAATATCACTCAGCAATGAAATCTATGTCATCAGGCCAATAGCAGCATAATGAGTGGATTCAGCTATGATGATCCTAACTGAAACAAGTCACACAGAAAAGGAAACATCATAAGATATCACTAATACACGGAATGTAAACTTGGCTACACAGGAACTGGATTACAAAGAAGAACAGTGTCTCAAATGTAGAAAACCAACATATGCTTGCTTAAGGGGAAAGGTGAGTTGGGGTGCTGCATAAAACGGGAGATTGAAATGAGCACAGATAAAGTTCCTTAAGCCAAATATGGAATAGACAAGAGCTACTCCTTGCTCAACAAAATGGTCTCAACACCCCATATTAAACGCCTAAGAATGTACCTGACTAGTAAGTATCTTTAAACCTATGGATTGCTATGTCTCCGAAAGAGAATCAAGCGTGTGTACAGGGGCATAAACACAGCAGTGATAGGATTGGAGAGGTTCGGTGAGCAAATGAAGACCCTTTGAAGTCATATTGCATGGTACCCATTCCACGGGTCTCAACTCTCCAGGTTTAAGGGATTCTTCCTTCAGCTAAAACATGCATGTGGAACCCAGAGTATGATATACCGTGTGATCGGGAGACGTGTTCAAATATGTCTCAGTTTTCCTCCCCTGGTACTCGGGTGCAACATTCCAGATGCTTTACTAACACTCTCCCAACTTGGAGACTCAGTGCCTTAAACCTCTTGATTGGCCCAGTTTGCAATTTCTGTGGAAGATGAACAGGAACAGGGAGAACCATTTTGAGACTAGCTGGAGGTGTCTGGACGGGCAAATTTCACTCTCATTTCCCACCAGGAAGAGGAATTAACCAAAGGCTCAGTGTGCCGTGCCGGAACCAGATTAGGGCCTGAAGCAATCCTGCGGTGTTGCGGCCAGCTCACAAGAAAGCGAGTTGAAGAAAGGAGCTCAGGGGCACTGTAATTCACAAACCTGCAGAGTTATAAATGACAGCTATCGTCCATGAATATACTGAAGTAAGGCTGCCAAGAGGACTTGAGAGCGGGGCAGAATTACAGGAAACCGATTTCAGGAGGTAGACTGGAATTGCATTTAAAGCATAGGAAAAGAGGCAGAAGGTCGACAATGATGCACTTGGCCAAAAAGGGCGTATGCGTTTTTTCCTGAATATTTTCAGGAAAAAAAGGCATACGCCCTTTTTGGCCAACCAAGCAAGCTTGCAAAGGAAATCTGCACTACAATGATGTCTCACTGCCCCCCGGTCAAAAGGGCCATCTGAAAAAAGTGTAAAATCCAGAAAGGCAGGACAGGCCATGGAGAACTGGGATCCTTGTTATGCTGAAGGACGGGATGTAAATTGCCAACAGCCACTCGGGAGAAGTGTATGATGTTTCCTGAAACATATAAAAAACAAAGCAACAGAGCCTAGGGCACTTCCACTTATGGTCCTATAGCTTAGGGAAATTAAAATCAAAAAGACACAGCCACCCCAAAATTTGGGACGGCTCTGTTTACAAGAACCTCGTTTACGGTACAAGTTCAATTTCGCAGAAAGTGAAAAATGGATAAAGAAGTTGTGGTACTTACGTACAATGCAATATCACTCAGCAATGAAATCTATGTCATCAGGCCCGTAGCAGCATAATGAGTGGATTCAGGTATGATGATTCTAACTGAAATAAGTCAGACAGAAAAAGAAACATCATAAGATATCACTAATACACGGAATGTAAACTTGGCTACACAGGAACTGGATTACAAAAGAGAACAGTGTCTCAAATTTAGAAAACCAACTTATGCTTGCTTAAGGGGAAAGATGAGTTGGGGTGCTGCATAAAACCAGAGATTGAAATGAGCACAGATAAAGTTCCTTAAGCCAAATATGGAATAGACAAGAGCTACTCCTTGCTCAACGAAATGGACTCAACACCCCATATTAAACGCCTAAGAATGTCCCTGACTAGTAAGTATCTTAAAACCTATGGATCGCTCTGTCTCCGAAAGAGAATCAAGCGTGTGTACAGGGGCATAAACGCAGCAGTGATAGGATTGGAGAGGTTCGGTGAGCAAATGAAGACCCTTTGAAGTCATATTGCATGGTACCCATTCCACGGGTCTCAACTCTCCAGGTTTAAGGGATTCTTCCTTCAGCTAAATCATGCATGTGGAACCCAGAGTATGATCAACCGTGTGATCGGGAGACGTGTTCCAATATGTCTCAGTTCTCGTCCCCTGGTACTCGGGTGCAACATTCCAGACGCTTTACTAACACTCTCCCGACTTGGAGAGTCAGTGCCTTTAACCTCCTGTTTGGCCCAGTTTGCAATTTCTGCGGAAGATGAACAGGAATAGGGAGAACCAATGAGAGACTAGCTGGAGGTGTCTGGACGGGCAAATTTAACTCTCATTTCCCACCAGGAAGAGGAATTAACCAAAGGCTCAGCGTGCCGTGCCAGAACAAGATTAGGGCCTGAAGCAATCCTGTGGTGTCGCGGCCGGCTCACAAGAAAGCGAGTTGAAGAAAGGAGCTCAGGGGCACTGTAATTCACAAACCTGCAGAGTTATAAATGACAGCTATCGTCCAAAAATATACTGAAGTAAGGCTGCCAAGAGGACTTGAAAGCGGGGCAGAATTGCAGGAAACCGATTTCAGGAGGTGGACTGGAATTGCATTTAAAGCATAGGAAAAGAGGCAGAACGTTGACAATGATGCACTTGGCCAAAAAGGGCGTATTCGTTTTTTCCTGAATATATTCAGGACAAAACGCATACGCCGTTTCTGGCCAACCAAGCAAGCTTGCAAAGGAAATCTGCACTACAATGAAGTCTTACTTTCCCCCGGTCAAAAGGGCCATCTGGAAAAAGTGTAAAATCCAGAAAGGCAGGACAGGCCATGGAGAACTGGGAGCCTTGTTATGCTGATGGGCGGCATGTAAATTGCCAACAGCCACTCGGGAGAAGTGTATGGTGTTTCCTGAATCATCTAAAAATCAAACCAACACAGCCTAGGGCACTTCCACTTATGGTCCTATAGCTTAGGGAAATTAAAATCAAAAAGACACAGCCACCCCAAAGTTTGGGACGGCTCTGTTTACAAGAAACTCGTTTAAGGGACTAGTTGAATATCGCAGAAAGTGAAAAATGGATAAAGAAGTTGTGGTACTTACGTACAATGCAATATCACTCAGCAATGAAATCTATGTCATCAGGCCCGTAGCAGCATAATGAGTGGATTCAGGTATGATGATTCTAACTGAAATAAGTCACACAGAAAAATAAACATCATAAGATATCACAAATACACGGAATGTAAACATGGCTACACAGGAACTGGATTACAAAACAGAACAGGGTCTCAAATTTAGAAAACCAACTTATGCTTGCTTAAGGGGAAAGGTGAGTTGGGGTGCTGCATAAAACCAGAGATTGAAATGAGCACAGATAAAGTTCCTTAAGCCAAATATGGAATAGACAAGAGCTACTCCTTGCTCAACGAAATGGACTCAACACCCCATATTAAACGCCTAAGAATGTACCTGAGTAGTAAGTATCTTAAAACCTATGGATCACTATGTCTCCGAAAGAGAATCAAGCGTGTGTACAGGGGCATAAACGCAGCAGTGATAGGATTGGAGAAGTTCGGTGAGCAAATGAAGACCCTTTGAAGTCATATTGCATGGTACCCCTTCCACGGGTCTCAACTCTCCAGGTTTAAGGGATTCTTCCTTCAGCTAAAGCATGCATGTGGAACCCAGAGTATGATCAACTGTGTGATTGGGAGACGTGTTCCAGTATGTCTCAGTTCTTGTCCCCTGGTATTCGGGTGCAACATTCCAGACACTTTACTAACACTCTCCCGACTTGGAGAGTCAGTGCCTTTAACCTCCTGTTTGGCCCAGTTTGCAATTTCTGCGGAAGATGAACAGGAATAGGGAGAACCAATGAGAGACTAGCTGGAGGTGTCTGGACGGGTAAATTTAACTCTCATTTCCCACCAGGAAGAGGAATTAACCAAAGGCTCAGCGTGCTGTGCTGGAACCAGATTAGGGCCTGAAGCAATCCTGCAGTGTTGCGGCCAGCTCACAAGAAAGCGAGTTGAAGAAAGGAGCTCAGGGGCACTGTAATTCACAAACCTGCAGAGTTATAAATGACAGCTATCGTCCAAAAACATACTGAAGTAAGGCTGCCAAGAGGACTTGAAAGCGGGGCAGAATTGCAGGAAACCGATTTCAGGAGGTACACTGGAATTGCATTTAAAGCATAGGAAAAGAGGCAGAACGTCGACAATGATGCACTTGGCCAAAAAGGACGTATGCGTTTTTTCCTGAATATATTCAGGAAAAAACGCATACGTACTTTTTGGCCAACCAAGCAAGCTTGCAAACGAAATCTGCACTACAATGAAGTCTCACTTCCCCCCGGTCCAAAGGGCCATCTGAAAAAAGTGTAAAATCCAGAAAGACAGGACAGGCCATGGAGAACTGGGAGCCTTGTTATGCTGATGGGCGGGATGTAAATTGCCAACAGCCACTCGGGAGAAGTGTATGGTGTTTCCTGAAACATCTAAAAAACAAAGCAAAAGAGACTAGGGCACTTCCACTTATGGTCCTATAGCTTAGGGAAATTAAAATCAAAAAGACACAGCCACCCAAAAATTTGGGACGGCTCTGTTTACAAGAACCTCGTTTACGGTACAAGTTCAATATCGCAGAAAGTGAACACTGGATAAAGAATTTGTGGTACTTACGTACAATGCAATATCATTCAGCATTGACATCTGTGTCATCAGGCCTGTAGCAGCATAATGAGTGGATTCAGGTATGATGATTCTAACTGAAATAAGTCACACAGAAAAAGAAACATCATAAGATATCACTAATACACGGAATGTAAACTTGGCTACACAGAACTGGATTACAAAACAGAACATGGTCCCAAATTTAGAAAATCAACTTATGCTTGCTTAAGGGGAAAGGTGAGTTGGGGTGCTGCATAAAACCAGAGATTGAAATGAGCACAGATAAAGTTCCTTAAGCCAAATATGTAATAGACAAGAGCTACTCCTTTCTCAACGAAATGGACTCAAAACCCCATATTAAACGCCTAATAATGTACCTGACTAGTAAGTATCTTAAAACCTATGGATTGCTATGTCTCTGAAAGTGAATCAATCGTGAGTACAGGGGCAAAAACGCAGCAGTGATAGGATTGGAGAGTTTTGGTGAGCAAATGAAGACCCTTTGAAGTCATATTGCATGGTACCCATTCCACGGGTCTCAACTCTCCAGGTTTAAGGGATTCTTCCTTCAGCTAAAACATGCATGTGGAACCCAGAATATGATCAACCGTGTGATCGGGAGACGTGTTGAAATATGTCTCAGTTCTCGTCCCCTGGTACTCGGGTGCAACATTCCAGATGCTTTACTAACACTCTCCCGACTTGGAGAGTCAGTGCCTTTAACCTCCTGTTTGGCCCAGTTTGCAAATTCCGTGGAAGATGAACAGGAATAGGGAGAACCAATGAGAGACTAGCTGGAGGTGTCTGGACGGGAAAATTTAACTCTCATTTCCCACCAGGAAGAGGAATTAACCAAAGGCTCAGCGTGCCATGCCGGAACCAGATTAGGGCCTGAAGCAATCCTGCGGTGTTGCGGCCAGCTCACAAGAAAGCGAGTTGAAGAAAGGAGCTCAGGGGCACTGTAATTCACAAACCTGCAGAGTTATAAATGACAGCTATCATCCAAAAATATACTGAAGTAAGGCTGCCAAGAGGACTTGAAAGCCGGGCAGAATTGCAGGAAACCGATTTCAGGAGGTAGACTGGAATTGCATTTAAAGCATAGGAAAAGAGGCAGAAGGTCGACAATGATGCACTTGGCCAAAAAGGGCGTATGCGTTTTTTCCTGAATATATTCAGGAAAAAACGCATACGCCCTTTTTGGCCAACCAAGCAAGCTTGCAAAGGAAATCTGCACTACAATGAAGTCTCACTTCCCCCCCGTCAAAAGGGCCATCTGAAAAAAGTGTAAAATCCTGAAAGGCAGGACAGGCCATGGAGAACTGGGAGCCTTGTTATGCTGATGGGCGGGATGTACATTGCCAACAGCCACTCGGGAGAAGTGTATGGTGTTTCCTGAAACATCTAAAAAACAAAGCAACAGAGCCTAGGGCACTTCCACTTACGGTCCTATAGCTTAGGGAAATTAAAATCAAAAAGACACAGCCACCCCAAAGTTTGGGATGGCTCTGTTTACAAGAAACTCGTTTACGGTACAAGTTCAATATCGCATAAAGCGAAAAATGGATAAAGAAGTTGTGGTACTTACGTACAATGCAATATCACTCAGCAATGACATCTATGTCATCAGGCCCATAGCAGCATAATGAGTGGATTCAGGTATGATGATTCTAACTGAAATAAGTCACACAGAAAAAGAAACATCATAAGATATCACTAATACACGGAATGTAAACTTGGCTACACAGGAACTGAATTTCAAAACAGAACATGGTCCCAAATTTAGAAAATCAACTTATGCTTGCTTAAGGGGAAAGGTGAGTTGGGGTGCTGCATAAAACCAGAGATTGAAATGAGCACAGATAAAGTTCCTTAAGCCAAATATGTAATAGACAAGAGCTACTCCTTGCTCAACGAAATGGACTCAACACCCCATATTAAACGCCTAATAATGTACCTGACTAGTAAGTATCATAAAACCTATGGATTGCTATGTCTCTGAAAGTGAATCAATCGTGAGTACAGGGGCAAAAACGCAGCAGTGATAGGATTGGAGAGTTTTGGTGAGCAAATGAAGACCCTTTGAAGTCATATTGCATGGTACCCATTCCACGGGTCTCAACTCTCCAGGTTTAAGGGATTCTTCCTTCAGCTAAAACATGCATGTGGAACCCAGAGTATGATCAACCGTGTGATCGGGAGACGTGTTGAAATATGTCTCAGTTCTCGTCCCCTGGTACTCGGGTGCAACATTCCAGATGCTTTACTAACACTCTCCCGACTTGGAGAGTCAGTGCCTTTAACCTCCTGTTTGGCCCAGTTTGCAAATTCCGCGGAAGATGAACAGGAATAGGGAGAACCAATGAGAGACTAGCTGGAGGTGTCTGGACGGGAAAATTTAACTCTCATTTCCCACCAGGAAGAGGAATTAACCAAAGGCTCAGCGTGCCATGCCGGAACCAGATTAGGGCCTGAAGCAAACCTGCGGTGTTGCGGCCAGCTCACAAGAAAGCGAGTTGAAGAAAGGAGCTCAGGGGCACTGTAATTCACAAACCTGCAGAGTTATAAATGACAGCTATCATCCAAAAATATACTGAAGTAAGGCTGCCAAGAGGACTTGAAAGCCGGGCAGAATTGCAGGAAACCGATTTCAGGAGGTAGACTGGAATTACATTTAAAGCATAGGAAAAGAGGCAGAAGGTCGACAATGATGCACTTGGCCAAAAAGGGCGTATGCGTTTTTTCCTGAATATATTCAGGAAAAAACGCATACGCCCTTTTTGGCCAACCAAGCAAGCTTGCAAAGGAAATCTGCACTACAATGAAGTCTCACTTCCCCCCCCCCGTCAAAAGGGCCATCTGAAAAAAGTGTAAAATCCAGAAAGGCAGGACAGGCCATGGAGAACTGGGAGCCTTGTTATGCTGATGGGCGGGATGTAACTTGCCAACAGCCACTCGGGAGAAGTGTATGGTGTTTCCTGAAACATCTAAAAAACAAAGCAACAGAGCCTAGGGCACTTCCACTTATGGTCCTATAGCTTAGGGAAATTAAAATCAAAAAGACACAGCCACCCCAAAGTTTGGGATGGCTCTGTTTACAAGAAACTCGTTTACGGTACAAGTTCAATATCGCATAAAGCGAAAAATGGATAAAGAAGTTGTGGTACTTACGTACAATGCAATATCACTCAGCAATGACATCTATGTCATCAGGCCCATAGCAGCATAATGAGTGGATTCAGGTATGATGATTCTAACTGAAATAAGTCACACAGAAAAAGAAACATCATAAGATATCACTAATACACGGAATGTAAACTTGGCTACACAGGAACTGAATTTCAAAACAGAACATGGTCCCAAATTTAGAAAATCAACTTATGCTTGCTTAAGGGGAAAGGTGAGTTGGGGTGCTGCATAAAACCAGAGATTGAAATGAGCACAGATAAAGTTCCTTAAGCCAAATATGTAATAGACAAGAGCTACTCCTTGCTCAACGAAATGGACTCAAAACCCCATATTAAACGCCTAATAATGTACCTGACTAGTAAGTATCTTAAAACCTATGGATTGCTATGTCTCTGAAAGTGAATCAATCGTGAGTACAGGGGCAAAAACGCAGCAGTGATAGGATTGGAGAGTTTTGGTGAGCAAATGAAGACCCTTTGAAGTCATATTGCATGGTACCCATTCCACGGGTCTCAACTCTCCAGGTTTAAGGGATTCTTCCTTCAGCTAAAACATGCATGTGGAACCCAGAGTATGATCAACCGTGTGATCGGGAGACGTGTTGAAATATGTCTCAGTTCTCGTCCCCTGGTACTCGGGTGCAACATTCCAGATGCTTTACTAACACTCTCCCGACTTGGAGAGTCAGTGCCTTTAACCTCCTGTTTGGCCCAGTTTGCAAATTCCGCGGAAGATGAACAGGAATAGGGAGAACCAATGAGAGACTAGCTGGAGGTGTCTGGACGGGAAAATTTAACTCTCATTTCCCACCAGGAAGAGGAATTAACCAAAGGCTCAGCGTGCCATGCCGGAACCAGATTAGGGCCTGAAGCAAACCTGCGGTGTTGCGGCCAGCTCACAAGAAAGCGAGTTGAAGAAAGGAGCTCAGGGGCACTGTAATTCACAAACCTGCAGAGTTATAAATGACAGCTATCATCCAAAAATATACTGAAGTAAGGCTGCCAAGAGGACTTGAAAGCCGGGCAGAATTGCAGGAAACCGATTTCAGGAGGTAGACTGGAATTGCATTTAAAGCATAGGAAAAGAGGCAGAAGGTCGACAATGATGCACTTGGCCAAAAAGGGTGTATGCGTTTTTTCCTGAATATATTCAGGAAAAAACGCATACGCCCTTTTTGGCCAACCAAGCAAGCTTGCAAAGGAAATCTGCACTACAATGAAGTCTCACTTCCCCCCCGTCAAAAGGGCCATCTGAAAAAAGTGTAAAATCCAGAAAGGCAGGACAGGCCATGGAGAACTGGGAGCCTTGTTATGCTGATGGGCGGGATGTAACTTGCCAACAGCCACTCGGGAGAAGTGTATGGTGTTTCCTGAAACATCTAAAAAACAAAGCAACAGAGCCTAGGGCACTTCCACTTATGGTCCTATAGCTTAGGGAAATTAAAATCAAAAAGACACAGCCACCCCAAAGTTTGGGATGGCTCTGTTTACAAGAAACTCGTTTACGGTACAAGTTCAATATCGCATAAAGCGAAAAATGGATAAAGAAGTTGTGGTACTTACGTACAATGCAATATCACTCAGCAATGACATCTATGTCATCAGGCCCATAGCAGCATAATGAGTGGATTCAGGTATGATGATTCTAACTGAAATAAGTCACACAGAAAAAGAAACATCATAAGATATCACTAATACACGGAATGTAAACTTGGCTACACAGGAACTGAATTTCAAAACAGAACATGGTCCCAAATTTAGAAAATCAACTTATGCTTGCTTAAGGGGAAAGGTGAGTTGGGGTGCTGCATAAAACCAGAGATTGAAATGAGCACAGATAAAGTTCCTTAAGCCAAATATGTAATAGACAAGAGCTACTCCTTGCTCAACGAAATGGACTCAAAACCCCATATTAAACGCCTAATAATGTACCTGACTAGTAAGTATCTTAAAACCTATGGATTGCTATGTCTCTGAAAGTGAATCAATCGTGAGTACAGGGGCAAAAACGCAGCAGTGATAGGATTGGAGAGTTTTGGTGAGCAAATGAAGACCCTTTGAAGTCATATTGCATGGTACCCATTCCACGGGTCTCAACTCTCCAGGTTTAAGGGATTCTTCCTTCAGCTAAAACATGCATGTGGAACCCAGAGTATGATCAACCGTGTGATCGGGAGACGTGTTGAAATATGTCTCAGTTCTCGTCCCCTGGTACTCGGGTGCAACATTCCAGATGCTTTACTAACACTCTCCCGACTTGGAGAGTCAGTGCCTTTAACCTCCTGTTTGGCCCAGTTTGCAAATTCCGTGGAAGATGAACAGGAATAGGGAGAACCAATGAGAGACTAGCTGGAGGTGTCTGGACGGGAAAATTTAACTCTCATTTCCCACCAGGAAGAGGAATTAACCAAAGGCTCAGCGTGCCATGCCGGAACCAGATTAGGGCCTGAAGCAATCCTGCGGTGTTGCGGCCAGCTCACAAGAAAGCGAGTTGAAGAAAGGAGCTCAGGGGCACTGTAATTCACAAACCTGCAGAGTTATAAATGACAGCTATCATCCAAAAATATACTGAAGTAAGGCTGCCAAGAGGACTTGAAAGCCGGGCAGAATTGCAGGAAACCGATTTCAGGAGGTAGACTGGAATTGCATTTAAAGCATAGGAAAAGAGGCAGAAGGTCGACAATGATGCACTTGGCCAAAAAGGGCGTATGCGTTTTTTCCTGAATATATTCAGGAAAAAACGCATACGCCCTTTTTGGCCAACCAAGCAAGCTTGCAAAGGAAATCTGCACTACAATGAAGTCTCACTTCCCCCCCCCCGTCAAAAGGGCCATCTGAAAAAAGTGTAAAATCCAGAAAGGCAGGACAGGCCATGGAGAACTGGGAGCCTTGTTATGCTGATGGGCGGGATGTAACTTGCCAACAGCCACTCGGGAGAAGTGTATGGTGTTTCCTGAAACATCTAAAAAACAAAGCAACAGAGCCTAGGGCACTTCCACTTATGGTCCTATAGCTTAGGGAAATTAAAATCAAAAAGACACAGCCACCCCAAAGTTTGGGATGGCTCTGTTTACAAGAAACTCGTTTACGGTACAAGTTCAATATCGCATAAAGCGAAAAATGGATAAAGAAGTTGTGGTACTTACGTACAATGCAATATCACTCAGCAATGACATCTATGTCATCAGGCCCATAGCAGCATAATGAGTGGATTCAGGTATGATGATTCTAACTGAAATAAGTCACACAGAAAAAGAAACATCATAAGATATCACTAATACACGGAATGTAAACTTGGCTACACAGGAACTGAATTTCAAAACAGAACATGGTCCCAAATTTAGAAAATCAACTTATGCTTGCTTAAGGGGAAAGGTGAGTTGGGGTGCTGCATAAAACCAGAGATTGAAATGAGCACAGATAAAGTTCCTTAAGCCAAATATGTAATAGACAAGAGCTACTCCTTGCTCAACGAAATGGACTCAAAACCCCATATTAAACGCCTAATAATGTACCTGACTAGTAAGTATCTTAAAACCTATGGATTGCTATGTCTCTGAAAGTGAATCAATCGTGAGTACAGGGGCAAAAACGCAGCAGTGATAGGATTGGAGAGTTTTGGTGAGCAAATGAAGACCCTTTGAAGTCATATTGCATGGTACCCATTCCACGGGTCTCAACTCTCCAGGTTTAAGGGATTCTTCCTTCAGCTAAAACATGCATGTGGAACCCAGAGTATGATCAACCGTGTGATCGGGAGACGTGTTGAAATATGTCTCAGTTCTCGTCCCCTGGTACTCGGGTGCAACATTCCAGATGCTTTACTAACACTCTCCCGACTTGGAGAGTCAGTGCCTTTAACCTCCTGTTTGGCCCAGTTTGCAAATTCCGCGGAAGATGAACAGGAATAGGGAGAACCAATGAGAGACTAGCTGGAGGTGTCTGGACGGGAAAATTTAACTCTCATTTCCCACCAGGAAGAGGAATTAACCAAAGGCTCAGCGTGCCATGCCGGAACCAGATTAGGGCCTGAAGCAAACCTGCGGTGTTGCGGCCAGCTCACAAGAAAGCGAGTTGAAGAAAGGAGCTCAGGGGCACTGTAATTCACAAACCTGCAGAGTTATAAATGACAGCTATCATCCAAAAATATACTGAAGTAAGGCTGCCAAGAGGACTTGAAAGCCGGGCAGAATTGCAGGAAACCGATTTCAGGAGGTAGACTGGAATTGCATTTAAAGCATAGGAAAAGAGGCAGAAGGTCGACAATGATGCACTTGGCCAAAAAGGGTGTATGCGTTTTTTCCTGAATATATTCAGGAAAAAACGCATACGCCCTTTTTGGCCAACCAAGCAAGCTTGCAAAGGAAATCTGCACTACAATGAAGTCTCACTTCCCCCCCGTCAAAAGGGCCATCTGAAAAAAGTGTAAAATCCAGAAAGGCAGGACAGGCCATGGAGAACTGGGAGCCTTGTTATGCTGATGGGCGGGATGTAACTTGCCAACAGCCACTCGGGAGAAGTGTATGGTGTTTCCTGAAACATCTAAAAAACAAAGCAACAGAGCCTAGGGCACTTCCACTTATGGTCCTATAGCTTAGGGAAATTAAAATCAAAAAGACACAGCCACCCCAAAGTTTGGGATGGCTCTGTTTACAAGAAACTCGTTTACGGTACAAGTTCAATATCGCATAAAGCGAAAAATGGATAAAGAAGTTGTGGTACTTACGTACAATGCAATATCACTCAGCAATGACATCTATGTCATCAGGCCCATAGCAGCATAATGAGTGGATTCAGGTATGATGATTCTAACTGAAATAAGTCACACAGAAAAAGAAACATCATAAGATATCACTAATACACGGAATGTAAACTTGGCTACACAGGAACTGAATTTCAAAACAGAACATGGTCCCAAATTTAGAAAATCAACTTATGCTTGCTTAAGGGGAAAGGTGAGTTGGGGTGCTGCATAAAACCAGAGATTGAAATGAGCACAGATAAAGTTCCTTAAGCCAAATATGTAATAGACAAGAGCTACTCCTTGCTCAACGAAATGGACTCAAAACCCCATATTAAACGCCTAATAATGTACCTGACTAGTAAGTATCTTAAAACCTATGGATTGCTATGTCTCTGAAAGTGAATCAATCGTGAGTACAGGGGCAAAAACGCAGCAGTGATAGGATTGGAGAGTTTTGGTGAGCAAATGAAGACCCTTTGAAGTCATATTGCATGGTACCCATTCCACGGGTCTCAACTCTCCAGGTTTAAGGGATTCTTCCTTCAGCTAAAACATGCATGTGGAACCCAGAGTATGATCAACCGTGTGATCGGGAGACGTGTTGAAATATGTCTCAGTTCTCGTCCCCTGGTACTCGGGTGCAACATTCCAGATGCTTTACTAACACTCTCCCGACTTGGAGAGTCAGTGCCTTTAACCTCCTGTTTGGCCCAGTTTGCAAATTCCGTGGAAGATGAACAGGAATAGGGAGAACCAATGAGAGACTAGCTGGAGGTGTCTGGACGGGAAAATTTAACTCTCATTTCCCACCAGGAAGAGGAATTAACCAAAGGCTCAGCGTGCCATGCCGGAACCAGATTAGGGCCTGAAGCAATCCTGCGGTGTTGCGGCCAGCTCACAAGAAAGCGAGTTGAAGAAAGGAGCTCAGGGGCACTGTAATTCACAAACCTGCAGAGTTATAAATGACAGCTATCATCCAAAAATATACTGAAGTAAGGCTGCCAAGAGGACTTGAAAGCCGGGCAGAATTGCAGGAAACCGATTTCAGGAGGTAGACTGGAATTGCATTTAAAGCATAGGAAAAGAGGCAGAAGGTCGACAATGATGCACTTGGCCAAAAAGGGCGTATGTGTTTTTTCCTGAATATATTCAGGAAAAAACGCATACGCCCTTTTTGGCCAACCAAGCAAGCTTGCAAAGGAAATCTGCACTACAATGAAGTCTCACTTCCCCCCCGTCAAAAGGGCCATCTGAAAAAAGTGTAAAATCCAGAAAGGCAGGACAGGCCATGGAGAACTGGGAGCCTTGTTATGCTGATGGGCGCGATGTACATTGCCAACAGCCACTCGGGAGAAGTGTATGGTGTTTCCTGAAGCATCTAAAAAACAAAGCAACAGAGCCTAGGGCACTTCCACTTATGGTCCTATAGCTTAGGGAAATTAAAATCAAAAAGACACAGCCACCCCAAAGTTTGGGATGGCTCTGTTTACAAGAAACTCGTTTACGGTACAAGTTCAATATCGCATAAAGCGAAAAATGGATAAAGAAGTTGTGGTACTTACGTACAATGCAATATCACTCAGCAATGACATCTATGTCATCAGGCCCATAGCAGCATAATGAGTGGATTCAGGTATGATGATTCTAACTGAAATAAGTCACACAGAAAAAGAAACATCATAAGATATCACTAATACACGGAATGTAAACTTGGCTACACAGGAACTGAATTTCAAAACAGAACATGGTCCCAAATTTAGAAAATCAACTTATGCTTGCTTAAGGGGAAAGGTGAGTTGGGGTGCTGCATAAAACCAGAGATTGAAATGAGCACAGATAAAGTTCCTTAAGCCAAATATGTAATAGACAAGAGCTACTCCTTGCTCAACGAAATGGACTCAACACCCCATATTAAACGCCTAATAATGTACCTGACTAGTAAGTATCTTAAAACCTATGGATTGCTATGTCTCTGAAAGTGAATCAATCGTGAGTACAGGGGCAAAAACGCAGCAGTGATAGGATTGGAGAGTTTTGGTGAGCAAATGAAGACCCTTTGAAGTCATATTGCATGGTACCCATTCCACGGGTCTCAACTCTCCAGGTTTAAGGGATTCTTCCTTCAGCTAAAACATGCATGTGGAACCCAGAGTATGATCAACCGTGTGATCGGGAGACGTGTTGAAATATGTCTCAGTTCTCGTCCCCTGGTACTCGGGTGCAACATTCCAGATGCTTTACTAACACTCTCCCGACTTGGAGAGTCAGTGCCTTTAACCTCCTGTTTGGCCCAGTTTGCAAATTCCGCGGAAGATGAACAGGAATAGGGAGAACCAATGAGAGACTAGCTGGAGGTGTCTGGACGGGAAAATTTAACTCTCATTTCCCACCAGGAAGAGGAATTAACCAAAGGCTCAGCGTGCCATGCCGGAACCAGATTAGGGCCTGAAGCAATCCTGCGGTGTTGCGGCCAGCTCACAAGAAAGCGAGTTGAAGAAAGGAGCTCAGGGGCACTGTAATTCACAAACCTGCAGAGTTATAAATGACAGCTATCATCCAAAAATATACTGAAGTAAGGCTGCCAAGAGGACTTGAAAGCCGGGCAGAATTGCAGGAAACCGATTTCAGGAGGTAGACTGGAATTGCATTTAAAGCATAGGAAAAGAGGCAGAAGGTCGACAATGATGCACTTGGCCAAAAAGGGCGTATGCGTTTTTTCCTGAATATATTCAGGAAAAAACGCATACGCCCTTTTTGGCCAACCAAGCAAGCTTGCAAAGGAAATCTGCACTACAATGAAGTCTCACTTCCCCCCCCTCAAAAGGGCCATCTGAAAAAAGTGTAAAATCCAGAAAGGCAGGACAGGCCATGGAGAACTGGGAGCCTTGTTATGCTGATGGGCGGGATGTAACTTGCCAACAGCCACTCGGGAGAAGTGTATGGTGTTTCCTGAAACATCTAAAAAACAAAGCAACAGAGCCTAGGGCACTTCCACTTATGGTCCTATAGCTTAGGGAAATTAAAATCAAAAAGACACAGCCACCCCAAAGTTTGGGATGGCTCTGTTTACAAGAAACTCGTTTACGGTACAAGTTCAATATCGCATAAAGCGAAAAATGGATAAAGAAGTTGTGGTACTTACGTACAATGCAATATCACTCAGCAATGACATCTATGTCATCAGGCCCATAGCAGCATAATGAGTGGATTCAGGTATGATGATTCTAACTGAAATAAGTCACACAGAAAAAGAAACATCATAAGATATCACTAATACACGGAATGTAAACTTGGCTACACAGGAACTGAATTTCAAAACAGAACATGGTCCCAAATTTAGAAAACCAACTTATGCTTGCTTAAGGGGAAAGGTGAGTTGGGGTGCTGCATAAAACCAGAGATTGAAATGAGCACAGATAAAGTTCCTTAAGCCAAATATGTAATAGACAAGAGCTACTCCTTGCTCAACGAAATGGACTCAAAACCCCATATTAAATGCCTAATAATGTACCTGACTAGTAAGTATCTTAAAACCTATGGATTGCTATGTCTCTGAAAGTGAATCAATCGTGAGTACAGGGGCAAAAACGCAGCAGTGATAGGATTGGAGAGTTTTGGTGAGCAAATGAAGACCCTTTGAAGTCATATTGCATGGTACCCATTCCACGGGTCTCAACTCTCCAGGTTTAAGGGATTCTTCCTTCAGCTAAAACATGCATGTGGAACCCAGAGTATGATCAACCATGTGATCGGGAGACGTGTTGAAATATGTCTCAGTTCTCGTCCCCTGGTACTCGGGTGCAACATTCCAGATGCTTTACTAACACTCTCCCGACTTGGAGAGTCAGTGCCTTTAACCTCCTGTTTGGCCCAGTTTGCAAATTCCGCGGAAGATGAACAGAAATAGGGAGAACCAATGAGAGACTAGCTGGAGGTGTCTGGACGGGAAAATTTAACTCTCATTTCCCACCAGGAAGAGGAATTAACCAAAGGCTCAGCGTGCCATGCCGGAACCAGATTAGGGCCTGAAGCAATCCTGCGGTGTTGCGGCCAGCTCACAAGAAAGCGAGTTGAAGAAAGGAGCTCAGGGGCACTGTAATTCACAAACCTGCAGAGTTATAAATGACAGCTATCATCCAAAAATATACTGAAGTAAGGCTGCCAAGAGGACTTGAAAGACGGGCAGAATTGCAGGAAACCGATTTCAGGAGGTAGAGTGGAATTGCATTTAAAGCATAGGAAAAGAGGCAGAAGGTCGACAATGATGCACTTGGCCAAAAAGGGCGTATGCGTTTTTTCCTGAATATATTCAGGAAAAAACGCATACGCCCTTTTTGGCCAACCAAGCAAGCTTGCAAAGGAAATCTGCACTACAATGAAGTCTCACTTCCCCCCCGTCAAAAGGGCCATCTGAAAAAAGTGTAAAATCCAGAAAGGCAGGACAGGCCATGGAGAACTGGGAGCCTTGTTATGCTGATGGGCGGGATGTAAATTGCCAACAGCCACTCGGGAGAAGTGTATGGTGTTTCCTGAAACATCTAAAAAACAAAGCAACAGAGCCTAGGGCACTTCCACTTATGGTCCTATAGCTTAGGGAAATTGAAATCAAAAAGACACAGCCACCCCAAAGTTTGGGATGGCTCTGTTTACAAGAAACTCGTTTACGGTACAAGTTCAATATCGCATAAAGCGAAAAATGGATAAAGAAGTTGTGGTACTTACGTACAATGCAATATCACTCAGCAATGACATCTATGTCATCAGGCCCATAGCAGCATAATGAGTGGATTCAGGTATGATGATTCTAACTGAAATAAGTCACACAGAAAAAGAAACATCATAAGATATCACTAATACACGGAATGTAAACTTGGCTACACAGGAACTGAATTTCAAAACAGAACATGGTCCCAAATTTAGAAAATCAACTTATGCTTGCTTAAGGGGAAAGGTGAGTTGGGGTGCTGCATAAAACCAGAGATTGAAATGAGCACAGATAAAGTTCCTTAAGCCAAATATGTAATAGACAAGAGCTACTCCTTGCTCAACGAAATGGACTCAAAACCCCATATTAAACGCCTAATAATGTACCTGACTAGTAAGTATCTTAAAACCTATGGATTGCTATGTCTCTGAAAGTGAATCAATCGTGAGTACAGGGGCAAAAACGCAGCAATGATAGGATTGGAGAGTTTTGGTGAGCAAATGAAGACCCTTTGAAGTCATATTGCATGGTACCATTCCACGGGTCTCAACTCTCCAGGTTTAAGGGATTCTTCCTTCAGCTAAAACATGCATGTGGAACCCAGAGTATGATCAACCGTGTGATCGGGAGACGTGTTGAAATATGTCTCAGTTCTCGTCCCCTGGTACTCGGGTGCAACATTCCAGATGCTTTACTAACACTCTCCCGACTTGGAGAGTCAGTGCCTTTAACCTCCTGTTTGGCCCAGTTTGCAAATTCCGCGGAAGATGAACAGAAATAGGGAGAACCAATGAGAGACTAGCTGGAGGTGTCTGGACGGGAAAATTTAACTCTCATTTCCCACCAGGAAGAGGAATTAACCAAAGGCTCAGCGTGCCATGCCGGAACCAGATTAGGGCCTGAAGCAATCCTGCGGTGTTGCGGCCAGCTCACAAGAAAGCGAGTTGAAGAAAGGAGCTCAGGGGCACTGTAATTCACAAACCTGCAGAGTTATAAATGACAGCTATCATCCAAAAATATACTGAAGTAAGGCTGCCAAGAGGACTTGAAAGCCGGGCAGAATTGCAGGAAACCGATTTCAGGAGGTAGACTGGAATTGCATTTAAAGCATAGGAAAAGAGGCAGAAGGTCGACAATGATGCACTTGGCCAAAAAGGGCGTATGCGTTTTTTCCTGAATATATTCAGGAAAAAACGCATACGCCCTTTTTGGCCAACCAAGCAAGCTTGCAAAGGAAATCTGCACTACAATGAAGTCTCACTTCCCCCCCGTCAAAAGGGCCATCTGAAAAAAGTGTAAAATCCAGAAAGGCAGGACAGGCCATGGAGAACTGGGAGCCTTGTTATGCTGATGGGCGGGATGTAAATTGCCAACAGCCACTCGGGAGAAGTGTATGGTGTTTCCTGAAACATCTAAAAAACAAAGCAACAGAGCCTAGGGCACTTCCACTTATGGTCCTATAGCTTAGGGAAATTAAAATCAAAAAGACACAGCCACCCCAAAGTATGGGATGGCTCTGTTTACAAGAAACTCGTTTACGGTACAAGTTCAATATCGCATAAAGCGGAAAATGGATAAAGAAGTTGTGGTACTTACGTACAATGCAATATCACTCAGCAATGACATCTATGTCATCAGGCCCATAGCAGCATAATGAGTGGATTCAGGTATGATGATTCTAACTGAAATAAGTCACACAGAAAAAGAAACATCATAAGATATCACTAATACACGGAATGTAAACTTGGCTACACAGGAACTGAATTTCAAAACAGAACATGGTCCCAAATTTAGAAAACCAACTTATGCTTGCTTAAGGGGAAAGGTGAGTTGGGGTGCTGCATAAAACCAGAGATTGAAATGAGCACAGATAAAGTTCCTTAAGCCAAATATGTAATAGACAAGAGCTACTCCTTGCTCAACGAAATGGACTCAACACCCCATATTAAACGCCTAATAATGTACCTGACTAGTAAGTATCTTAAAACCTATGGATTGCTATGTCTCTGAAAGTGAATCAATCGTGAGTACAGGGGCAAAAACGCAGCAGTGATAGGATTGGAGAGTTTTGGTGAGCAAATGAAGACCCTTTGAAGTCATATTGCATGGTACCCATTCCACGGGTCTCAACTCTCCAGGTTTAAGGGATTCTTCCTTCAGCTAAAACATGCATGTGGAACCCAGAGTATGATCAACCGTGTGATCGGGAGACGTGTTGAAATATGTCTCAGTTCTCGTCCCCTGGTACTCGGGTGCAACATTCCAGATGCTTTACTAACACTCTCCCGACTTGGACAGTCAGTGCCTTTAACCTCCTGTTTGGCCCAGTTTGCAAATTCCGCGGAAGATGAACAGGAATAGGGAGAACCAATGAGAGACTAGCTGGAGGTGTCTGGACGGGAAAATTTAACTCTCATTTCCCACCAGGAAGAGGAATTAACCAAAGGCTCAGCGTGCCATGCCGGAACCAGATTAGGGCCTGAAGCAATCCTGCGGTGTTGCGGCCAGCTCACAAGAAAGCGAGTTGAAGAAAGGAGCTCAGGGGCACTGTAATTCACAAACCTGCAGAGTTATAAATGACAGCTATCATCCAAAAATATACTGAAGTAAGGCTGCCAAGAGGACTTGAAAGCCGGGCAGAATTGCAGGAAACCGATTTCAGGAGGTAGACTGGAATTGCATTTAAAGCATAGGAAAAGAGGCAGAAGGTCGACAATGATGCACTTGGCCAAAAAGGGCGTATGCGTTTTTTCCTGAATATATTCAGGAAAAAACGCATACGCCCTTTTTGGCCAACCAAGCAAGCTTGCAAAGGAAATCTGCACTACAATGAAGTCTCACTTCCCCCCCGTCAAAAGGGCCATCTGAAAAAAGTGTAAAATCCAGAAAGGCAGGACAGGCCATGGAGAACTGGGAGCCTTGTTATGCTGATGGGCGGGATGTACATTGCCAACAGCCACTCGGGAGAAGTGTATGGTGTTTCCTGAAACATCTAAAAAACAAAGCAACAGAGCCTAGGGCACTTCCACTTATGGTCCTATAGCTTAGGGAAATTAAAATCAAAAAGACACAGCCACCCCAAAGTTTGGGATGGCTCTGTTTACAAGAAACTCGTTTACGGTACAAGTTCAATATCGCATAAAGCGAAAAATGGATAAAGAAGTTGTGGTACTTACGTACAATGCAATATCACTCAGCAATGACATCTATGTCATCAGGCCCATAGCAGCATAATGAGTGGATTCAGGTATGATGATTCTAACTGAAATAAGTCACACAGAAAAAGAAACATCATAAGATATCACTAATACACGGAATGTAAACTTGGCTACACAGGAACTGAATTTCAAAACAGAACATGGTCCCAAATTTAGAAAATCAACTTATGCTTGCTTAAGGGGAAAGGTGAGTTGGGGTGCTGCATAAAACCAGAGATTGAAATGAGCACAGATAAAGTTCCTTAAGCCAAATATGTAATAGACAAGAGCTACTCCTTGCTCAACGAAATGGACTCAAAACCCCATATTAAACGCCTAATAATGTACCTGACTAGTAAGTATCTTAAAACCTATGGATTGCTATGTCTCTGAAAGTGAATCAATCGTGAGTACAGGGGCAAAAACGCAGCAGTGATAGGATTGGAGAGTTTTGGTGAGCAAATGAAGACCCTTTGAAGTCATATTGCATGGTACCCATTCCACGGGTCTCAACTCTCCAGGTTTAAGGGATTCTTCCTTCAGCTAAAACATGCATGTGGAACCCAGAGTATGATCAACCGTGTGATCGGGAGACGTGTTGAAATATGTCTCAGTTCTCGTCCCCTGGTACTCGGGTGCAACATTCCAGATGCTTTACTAACACTCTCCCGACTTGGAGAGTCAGTGCCTTTAACCTCCTGTTTGGCCCAGTTTGCAAATTCCGCGGAAGATGAACAGGAATAGGGAGAACCAATGAGAGACTAGCTGGAGGTGTCTGGACGGGAAAATTTAACTCTCATTTCCCACCAGGAAGAGGAATTAACCAAAGGCTCAGCGTGCCATGCCGGAACCAGATTAGGGCCTGAAGCAATCCTGCGGTGTTGCGGCCAGCTCACAAGAAAGCGAGTTGAAGAAAGGAGCTCAGGGGCACTGTAATTCACAAACCTGCAGAGTTATAAATGACAGCTATCATCCAAAATATACTGGAGTAAGGCTGCCAAGAGGACTTGAAAGCCGGGCAGAATTGCAGGAAACCGATTTCAGGAGGTAGACTGGAATTGCATTTAAAGCATAGGAAAAGAGGCAGAAGGTCGACAATGATGCACTTGGCCAAAAAGGGCGTATGCGTTTTTTCCTGAATATATTCAGGAAAAAACGCATACGCCCTTTTTGGCCAACCAAGCAAGCTTGCAAAGGAAATCTGCACTACAATGAAGTCTCACTTCCCCCCCGTCAAAAGGGCCATCTGAAAAAAGTGTAAAATCCAGAAAGGCAGGACAGGCCATGGAGAACTGGGAGCCTTGTTATGCTGATGGGCGGGATGTAAATTGCCAACAGCCACTCGGGAGAAGTGTATGGTGTTTCCTGAAACATCTAAAAAACAAAGCAACAGAGCCTAGGGCACTTCCACTTATGGTCCTATAGCTTAGGGAAATTAAAATCAAAAAGACACAGCCACCCCAAAGTTTGGGACGGCTCTGTTTACAAGAACCTCGTTTACGGTACAAGTTCAATATCGCATAAAGCGAAAAATGGATAAAGAAGTTGTGGTACTTACGTACAATGCAATATCACTCAGCAATGACATCTATGTCATCAGGCCCATAGCAGCATAATGAGTGGATTCAGGTATGATGATTCTAACTGAAATAAGTCACACAGAAAAAGAAACATCATAAGATATCACTAATACACGGAATGTAAACTTGGCTACACAGGAACTGAATTTCAAAACAGAACATGGTCCCAAATTTAGAAAATCAACTTATGCTTGCTTAAGGGGAAAGGTGAGTTGGGGTGCTGCATAAAACCAGAGATTGAAATGAGCACAGATAAAGTTCCTTAAGCCAAATATGTAATAGACAAGAGCTACTCCTTGCTCAACGAAATGGACTCAAAACCCCATATTAAACGCCTAATAATGTACCTGACTAGTAAGTATCTTAAAACCTATGGATTGCTATGTCTCTGAAAGTGAATCAATCGTGAGTACAGGGGCAAAAACGCAGCAGTGATAGGATTGGAGAGTTTTGGTGAGCAAATGAAGACCCTTTGAAGTCATATTGCATGGTACCCATTCCACGGGTCTCAACTCTCCAGGTTTAAGGGATTCTTCCTTCAGCTAAAACATGCATGTGGAACCCAGAGTATGATCAACCGTGTGATCGGGAGACGTGTTGAAATATGTCTCAGTTCTCGTCCCCTGGTACTCGGGTGCAACATTCCAGATGCTTTACTAACACTCTCCCGACTTGGAGAGTCAGTGCCTTTAACCTCCTGTTTGGCCCAGTTTGCAAATTCCGCGGAAGATGAACAGGAATAGGGAGAACCAATGAGAGACTAGCTGGAGGTGTCTGGACGGGAAAATTTAACTCTCATTTCCCACCAGGAAGAGGAATTAACCAAAGGCTCAGCGTGCCATGCCGGAACCAGATTAGGGCCTGAAGCAATCCTGCGGTGTTGCGGCCAGCTCACAAGAAAGCGAGTTGAAGAAAGGAGCTCAGGGGCACTGTAATTCACAAACCTGCAGAGTTATAAATGACAGCTATCATCCAAAAATATACTGAAGTAAGGCTGCCAAGAGGACTTGAAAGCCGGGCAGAATTGCAGGAAACCGAT